>NC_138909.1:36586160-37206993 GCF_965231255.1 Vanellus vanellus
TTGCCCATCTGTTACTTGAAAGCAGGTCAACTTAGAGGGTATGGCAGTAGTCAGATTGCACCAATCATGATAAAAAAAATGTGTTTCTAATCATAGAATGGTTAGAGTTGGAAGGGACCTTGAAGAACATCTAGTTCCAACCCCCCTGCTGTGGGCAGGGACACCTCCCGCTAGACCAGGTTGCTCAAAGCCCCATCTAGCCTGGCCTTGAACACTTCCAGAGATGGGGCCTCCACAACTTCTCTGGGCAACCTGTTCCAGTGTCTCACCACCCTCATAGTGAAAAATTTCTTGCTGATCCCTAGTCTAAATCTGCCTTCTTCCAGTTTGAAGCCATTACCCCTCATCCCATCACTGCAATGCCCTTGTAAAAAGTCCCTCTCCATCTTTCCTGTAGGCCCCCTTTAGCTACTGGAAGGCCACAATGAGGTCTCCCTGGAGCCTCCTCTCCAGGCTGAGCAACCCCAACTCTCTCAGCCTGTCTTCCTAGGAGAGGTGCTCCAGCCCTCTGATCATCTTTGTGGCCCTCCTCTGGACTTGATCTAACAGGTCCACGTCCTTCTTGTGCTGAGGACTCCAAAGCAACAGAAGACCTGTAAGGACAGCAGCCAGGCAAGGTTCACCTACCCTGTGACATGGAGCTGGCCCTTGGTTACAGGCAGGATCCGTCCCCACCACCAGTATGTGGTCTTGTCTGCAGGGAAGCTCCCTCCCTGGGTACCTGGGTGGCGGTGGAGGAGTGATTTCAAGACAGAGCTCTAGATGTTGGAAGGTTTGTCAACTCCAGCCCCTTCTGCAGCGAGAGAAAGACGTTTCACCAGAGGATGGTCAAGGAGTTGAATTCAGCTGCTTTGAACCACCCTTGGGAGCAGCCCATTTTTCCCAGTCCTTCAGAGGGAAGAATGACAGGGTTCTGAATTTTGGAGCCCAAGGTGAGGGAGTGCTCGCGTCCCCCTGGGCTCCCCTGTTGCTGCGCAGCTTCCGCTCACTGCAGAGGACAAGGTGGCAGGTGAAGCTGCAGTAATGTCTTGCAAACCTCCAGCACTTCTGACTTGCACGACGAGCCCGGCCTGCCCTCTCTCCTCAGGTTGTCATACGAGCTTGGGGGCTTGAGGCGCCCAGCCTGTGTTGTTCTGGGGCAGAGGCTGTGGCTGCCTGCCTGCACCTCAGGTCTACCGTAGGACTTTCCGCTGAGGAAGCAAAGGCCACCTGTGCAACCACCAGACCTTCCTTGGTGAGTGGTGCAAGCCTGGGAGAGCTGCTTCATATGCCTCGTGGCTGCTTCGGTGCACAGGGCACTTGTCTTCAGCCTGCTGCCGCTTACAGAAGCTCAGAGCAGCATGTTGGTTGAGGCAAAACCCTCCCGAAACAGGATGCTGCCATCCATGCGTGGTCGCCTGGCCGGGCAGCCGGCAAGTCGCTGGTGAGACATCTTGCCTAAGACGGTGCTGGAAGCCACTCAGATGCAACGCTGAACCTGTCTGCACTAGAATTTGGCAGCCTGGGGGGTGGTGGTGGGAGGAGGGGGGAAGGATGGGGTGTAATTGCCAGAGAGGCAGTATGGTAACAAGAGAAAAAATGACTAAAGATTGTGGAGAGGAAAAAAAAAAAAAAAAAAAGAAAGGTGGGGGGGGTGCCCCTGAAAAAAAATGCAGAGTGAACAAAAATAGTGGTAGGAAGGGAAAAATGAAAGCTTGCTTATTTCAAGCGATAGGCAAAACTGATAAGGGACAACACCAGATTGCAATCTAACCATGAAAGGAAGGATACACAATAGCAAAAGGGAAGTGAAATGAGAGAAAGGAGGGAGTGACTGATTCATAACTGCTTGCACCTTGTGTAACCGCCACCTCCGTTCTTGTAAAATGATTTTTAAGGGTCTGTACAAAACAGAATCCAGTCTACCCTCTCCGGCTGGCAGAAGTGTGCAGCAGTGCTGCTGCGCACTCATTTCTCGTCATTACATTCACATACATTACATTACACACATACATTACATTCATGACTATTACACAGGGTGCAGAGCAGTCAGCAAGTCAGACCTCACTTGGTGACGTTGTGGGTCATCTCTTACATTTTTGCCTACATTTTGGCACTGTATTATGTTGTCCTGTTGACTGAAGTTGTGGGTTGGCATTTTAAAATTAGGGTCTCTGCAATAAACACATCAATAAGCGTACAAACAGTAAAGACTTGGACACAGAGATGATGAATATGCTAACCGTATATAAGCATAAATTGTGTAACTCCTGATTTTTATTTTATTTTTTTTTAAATGAGACAGGAACAGCAAGGAGCACTGCGCTGCCCTTGGGAAGTGAGCAGCCGTGTAGTATTGTAGAATAAGTTTTGCAGTTCCTTATCGTTTTGTGGACTTAACGTGCCTGCTTAGTCTTCGTGCCTGCCTGCTAGTGCTGCGCGCCATGTGCGTCGCTGGTTTGTGTCTAAATCTCGATTCCTGGCAACTGGAGGAGGGTAGGGAGTTGAAGGGCCTGTACTTGACCGACTCCTTGACCCGTGCTTTACGTGCTTTGTTGCTATTAACTGCCTTTCTTCAATAGCTATTGTCTGATTTCTGTCTTGGTGTGTTCTGTCTTTTATTCCAGTCCTTTGCCGCAAGCCTGCTGCCTGCAACCCAGGAGGTGCCTGCTGCCTGCTTAGGTATTTCTGTGGCCTGTTGCTGACCCAGTTTCTGCAGCATTTAAACTGCCCTTTTGAAAAGGGGGCATTTCTGGCCTTTGTGAGCGTTCCCAGTGTGGCTGGGATAATGTGGCTGTTCCCGCAGATGCGGGTAGTTGCTTTAAAACAAACACACACACCCTGCCCCGGTCCCCATGCTTTCAGTCTTGCTTGGAATTTATTTATTTTTTTTTTTCTCCTCCTTGTTGATAAATATGGATGTTAATGCTTTCTGGTCATGGAAGGGGTGGGCTGTGTTTTGGTGGATGGTTTGTTCTTGGAATAGTTACTGAAATGTTTGCTGTGCAGGATGGGAAGGGCAGTGCACAGAGCATACGCTTCCAGATTTTAAGATGAAGACCTTCACTTTTGTTCCCAAACTGAGGAAGCTCCTTTGGGACTTGGAGCAGTGCTGGCTGCCCCATGTCTGTCGTGGCTTTGTCGCGCGGTCTGGCTTAGAGGTTAGGTCCTGCTGGGTGTGAGCACTGGAGGGGGGACAATGGCACTTGGTTTGAACACTTGCACCTTTCTTTTTTTTCCCTCTATCTGCTGAAATTTTGCAGGCTGTGGAAACGTAAGATAAGGTGTTGAAAATGCGATCTTGTGGTAGCTGCAAGTTCATGTGTTACCTACTGCCCGCCATGGTTTGGGGCAGCACCTCATGCCTCCTTAATCCCTCTTGTCTTTTTGGCCATACTCCTGCTTCAAAAGCCACCACTCTGAAACAGAGATCTGCCTTACAAAGCCTCGTTGCTCCTTTCTTAGTTTAAAATGCTGCTGTGGAGTGACACCATGAAGCCCGTTCAGAGGTTGAATGCGCTTGCCGAGCTTGCTTTCATGCACTTCGGTCACACGTATCCGTACTTCGGAATGTAAGAAGGGACGAGGTGCTCCATACTGGTCCTGCTCCTGTGCCCACCCCAGCTGCATCTCTGCCCACAAGAAGCCCCGCTGGCTTCAGCGGAAGCTTGTGCAGGTCCACGCAAGACTGAGACATTTATTTGCTTGTTATCTTGCAGAGGAAGGAGCGTCAAGAGGCAGTATGGCCTTGGCCATGCTTGGTTAAATACACATTTGGGCGGCAGAGAGGTCTTTGGCCTGTCGAAGAAGCTTTTCCTCTCACTTTCATGGGCAGCTTGAGAACCTCCCCTGTCAAACAGGTTGACGTGTGGAGCGTGCAGAAGCAAAGTGCATCCTTTCTTGCAGTGGAAGCACACCTCTGGTTTGAGGCTTGTTAAGAAACTAAAAATAGCGTTATTGATTCTTTGCCCTTAGCTTCACGCGTGAAAATTTCTGATGAGCTTCTTAGCTTCGAAATACAGGAGGAAATGCAAGAATATAGGGGGGGTGGAGTCTTACTATAGTACTTGATTGCAAGTACTTTTTTTTTAACTGATACAAAAATCAAAAGCTGACTTCCTGCTATTTTTTTCAGCTCATTTTTCTCCTCTTCCTTTCCCCACCAGCTGTCCTGCTGAAGGAAGCAAACGTTAACTTGTTGGCTCAAGGTGCCTATTGCTGGAAATCAGAGCTCGAGGTTAACGTGCCAGCCATAACATACCTGAGGGTTTTTTGGTGGTACACATTTTGTTAATAAACCTGTGAAACGGGGTGTATTTCATATGGTTCTGCTTTGTTTAATAGCAGAAGGTTGCAGCATTTTGTACGTCAGAAGAATTGGCTCAGAGCGCATGCTGTGCATTGGCTTCAACAGATCCCAGATGTTTTGTAAGGACCTGGTAATTTCTGCAATAAACATTGTAACTACTAATCCTGGTAATGCCAAAATTTCTGAATTTTTGCCAGTTTGGATTTTCTGGTATAAATTTTTTCATACCTATGTTTTCTTTAACAACGTAATCTAATGAAGTATAAATACACGGTAGTACTTAGGAGTAGGTCACAAATGCACTGTGAGAGTGCTTCCTTTTATTAATAGCACTAAATCATGGAGCTGTCTTTTCATTTTGCATACCACGACCCCGAGTGCTGAGTGACACAAGACAGGCGAGCGCAGCAAGCCGCTCTTTTCAACAGGGGCAGGCGGGGGAATTCGGCAGGCTGTCTGTGTGCTGTCCTGCCACCGAAAGGGTTTGCTGCCTTTACGTGAGAAAGTGGAAACAACCTGATGCTGTGGAGGATTCCCCAGGTCTTTTTCTGCCCGCAGGAAGGGATGTGCTTGGAGATATAACTGGAGTTTTGTATGGGGAGTTGGAAAAGAAAAGCTTTTACTTTAAGAGTAGGTATATGTGACTGGACTATTGAAGCGTATAGATGAAGGTGAAAATGCACAGTGCGATCAGTTAATAAAATATGGATGAACAGTAAGAAGTCTTCAACTTTTTTTAACGCTATTGTAAAAGGTTCTTCATAAGAAGAAGATACCATATTTTTCTGGAGAAAATACATGCCCCGTCTAATAAATAATACTACGCATCACGTGTGTAAAATGGCATCGATCCAGTAGGTTACTGCGCCAGAACAAAAAGCTTTGTCAAGTGACACCGAAACATTTGAAGGGGTGCTAAGGATGATATAATACACCCCAACTGGGAGGGGTGGAAAACAAGAATAAGAGAGTGATGGTCCTGTGAGATGGAGGTGGTGATTTTGGGCCGAGGCTACTTTTTCGGTGTTGCTATTTGGTTAGTGACTTATCTTTTAACTTTCCCTCCTTAAGATTTGGTGGTGGCCCATGGGGTGTGGGAGAGCAGCTGTGTTCCCCTGCTCTGCACAGGACGACTGTGCAACCACAGCTTCACCCTGCAGCACTGTGCTTAAAATACCTTTGAGAAAAGAGTAGCCTTGCTCCTTCTCTCTCTGTTTCTTCTTTGCATTCTGTTTTCGCAGTCGTATAATACAGCTTGTGAAAATGCTATTCAATGACACGAAAAATTAGGTATTCTTAGAAAGCTGGTGTACGTAGTTTAAATTCTGGGCAGTTTGCACGTGCTTCAGAAAGTCTTGTATGAAGTTTTATCTGTTAGAGAAGAGAATTACGGTTCTGATAAGCCTGGCAATCAGTAGCAGTGATAGTTTTTCTCCTTATAAAACCGAAACATAGCACCGAGAAAGCTGGCCTTGGTGTGTTACTCAAGCATATGTTTAGTAAAATGATTTTGAAAGAGGTGCATGTATTTAAGTTTTTGAGAGGGGCTTCCCCAGTGTCTTACCAGTTTGTAAACTAATTTACTGCCTAACGCATCTAAACTGTGTATTGCAGTGTTTGCTTTTCCACAGTAGTAGCATTTGAAGCTATCTTGTATGATTTTCCATATTCGACCCATTTTGGTTGTCCGTCTTCATATGTTGACTTAAACATGGAGTGGTATTGGGTGTTTGTAGGTAAATTGCTGTGCTTAAAGGTTGGTGCTCATAGATCATGCTTTGTTTTTAAAGATTTGGGCTGAAATTCACAAAAGGGAAGACATGCAAAGTCCAGGCTGATGTTTTCCACTATTGTGTCAAACTTGGTTTTTGCAGCTTTGGGAGATGTGAAGTTCCTGCCTTTTCTGTGGCTTCTTTCCAGGGCAGCTGGTATCAGGTGCATTGTCCAGACCAAAGGCAATAAATTAAAAGCAGAAATTATTATTTTGTAAGTCCTAAGTCTGAGTTTTCTTGTATTTGCTTAGTTTCCTTTTTAGTTAACGTTCTTTTTTTCTGTTTCGGGGGGAAAAAGGGGAGGGAATTTTTAGTACTAATAGGTTCTGTGTAAAGGTTTCCTATGGGCCCAAGATCTACCATGCAAATCTGTGCCTTAGCTGTCCTACAGACCTGTACTCTTTCATTATAAAAAGAAACTAAAAGGCTTGGATTAGTGCAGAAACAGCAAAAGGCAGCTCCTCTAGGAAGATTATCACTCTTAATTGCTGTAGGAAGATTATCACTCTTAATTATTAAGCAGGTCAAGCTTATTAGGCACCACAAAGTTCTTTCAGGCCTTTTGCTGAAATGTTCTGACTTAAAATGGTTTCTGTCAAGATGGAAATTTCTGCCTGCAGCTGTAAATAGAAAAAGGAAATGGTTGGGTGCAATGATATTTGACAAGAATGTAACTTCCTATTGCCGTGAGCTTAGCTTGGCTTGGCTTGGCGGCCCCGCTGTGCTTCCCGTCCCCGGCTCCCCAGCTCTCCAGGCGGGAGCCGGGTCCCCCGAGCCCCAGAAATGCTGCATTGCCCCAGCGTGGGAAAGGGAAACGCTTAAAGGAGGGTTGCAGCTGAATTGGCAGAAATTGGCCCTTTGCTCTTCAGCCTAGAGAGATTAGGTTTTTTGTTGTGTTTTTTTTTTTTTAAATAAAATTGTGTGCTTGAGGAAATGATTTTTTAATTTTAACCAGTAAATACAGAATTGTAGTTGAGGCATTAAAAGGGTGAGGTCTGTTTTCACTTGGATCTCTTCCTTCTATACTGCCTGTTGACCCAAAGACACTCTGCAGGAACAGAAAACGGGTTCATTATTGTTTTCAGGGGAATTAACGTAGTTGGGGCAGGTGTGATAGAATCGGTATTTGTTTCTTCTTGCATCTCTGTCTCTTCCTTTGTTAGATTCCTAATTATGTTAGTACAGTACAACACTGCTCAAAAACAGCTTTTGCCACTAAAATCTGCTGTGGGTTTGCTGTTGCAAGGACAGAATCAAATACTTCACTACCTAGTAAGTAAAAATAAGCATGCTCTCCTTAGGTACAAGGCCGGTGGGTATGGGGTCTATCTTCTGTCTCTCTAAAGGCTCTTTTATCCTCCCTCTTTCACAGGGCCTGGCTGTGAAATTTGACTGCTTTCAGTAAAATGCTTTGAAAACTGTGGGTAGGGAACAGTCATTTAAATTTCATGGTATTTCAGCAGAAGGCTTGCAGTGAGTGCTTTGCTTTTAGCCAGAGAAGGCGGCGTGCTGACACCGTGGAAGCCTTTTCTCTAGGTACTTCTCTTTGCGCTCTTTCTCTAGGGTTCACGTTTTCAAAGTGTCTGAAAAAGGCTGTGAGGAGCACAGCTCTGCTTGAAAATGTTTCATTTTCAGTTTAGAGACTCTGGGCAGGAGTTTAGATAAACAGCGTGGTTTTTTCAGGGGTGTGGAGTTTCATAGCTCTTCTGAAGTGATTTTGAGTTGTGAGAGTTGAGCAGCCTTCTTCAAAAAGCAGCCGTTTATTTACATGTATAAAGGAGGCCAGGGTGCCTTCAAGTTTGACTGCCTTTCTTAATGCTTGTCAATCAAGTAAGATAGGCAAAAGTTAACATTTCAGAAACGATTTGTGATCTTAGCATCAGTTTTTGAAGAACGTACCTGGGTTATGCAGGCACTTTAAAGGCTTGTGGGTTGGTTTTGGTCTTTTGTTTTTGTTTTGGGGTTTGTTGTTTTTTGTTTTTTTTTTTTTTTGAGGGTTTGGCAACTACAGGGTAAGCAAATGACTCAAAAAAAGTGAATTTGGCTAAAAAGCTTTGAGGTTTAAAAAGGAAAAAAAACCAGCATGAGCAGCTTTGTGTGCTTTTGGGATTTGTGGTTTTATTTCACATACTCATGGGCTAGAAGCATCCTTTAAAAAGACGCGAATGCAGTCTTTTCTCATAACCCCAGAAGTCCACGACCTGGTAATTCAAGATAAAACGTCAAGAATGCCAAGGCTCCTGGAGGAGCCAGAAGTGCTTGTTGTATTAGGCAAGTGACTGCTTTCGTTTGAGGGGGGAGAACTAAAAAACACCAAAAAAGTAAACTTGATTGTTTCTGTAATTTTTGCAGTTTAACAGAAGATTGCTGACTTCTTTAAAGACTCAAATTGTAAAGAAGCTTAAAAAAAGAAAGGCAAACTGAAAGTTTTGTTTCAGAGCAGTTATCATCCTCTTAGATACTTAGAGATCGCCTTATGAAACATTGCAAAATGAACAGGCAATTGTTAAATTATACGAAGCAAAAAGGAAAATGAAGGTGGATGTTCTGCTTGCCAGGATATTTGGGATTTGCTGGCAGTGGTAGAGATGCTTCAGAGGAAAATGTTTGGTGTGCTTTTTGAACTAGTGGAGCGCATACACCCATCCAAAACAAGTAATTTGCATATTTCTTGGCCTAGCTGAAACAAGACTCCTTTTTTTGTGTCCACAGGTAGTTGCAGGTTCAGCTTAGGCCATGTGAGTGCCTGATTTGCATGCCAAATTCACTGATAACCCATATATTGTTCTCCCAGGTCTGTGTTTGGGGGTTTCTAGAGGTTTTTATACCTTCTGATTTTTTTTAATTTCTGCTTTTTATTTTTTTTCCCCTTCTCAAGCGGACTGTCTGTCCAAGATGCCTAAAAAATACAGGGTCCCCCTGGACCATCTCTAGAGAGCGTTGGTTGTTGCTTGAAATCTGTGTGGCTAAAGGATTTCGAAAGAAGAGCTTTCAGAAAACAATTCCAAATGAACTCAAGTAATTGTGAATTAATTTCTTAATTTAGTACAGATTTCAGTTATTTCAGAAGTTGAGGACTGATTTATGGGAAGGAATAATTCCATTCTACTGTTAAACATGGTTTATTGTGCTGCTGCTGCCACTAAAATACAAACCACAAGCACATCTGGAGAAGAAAGCCTTTTCAGCAGGGTGCTCGCTACAGCGCTTCGTGCCTCGCTGCTCGTCTTCTCCGCGAGATTTCTTTGCGAGTCTTATTCTGATTTTTATCGTGGTCCAGGTTTAACTTCTTTGGATATTTTTCAAGGAGCCTGTTTGGGTGTGAGGGTAGGGAGAAAAGCCAATTTTTTTTATCTGCGTCCTTCGATTTACATCCCGTTGAGAAACGTGACTTTATAAGCGCTATAGTCTGAGTTTGATCATTGCAATTTTATTGTAGTTTTGTAATAAATAAAACCGAAGCACTTCTGGCTTAGGTGACTATTCTGCGAAGGGTTTGTTTTAACATTATCGCGGAATTGTATAGTAAGAGAGAGCACAGGCAGCGAGAGGAGAGAAGCTAACCTAGAAATGCAGCTAATGGCAGTGGGGAGACGGGGGCTGGGGGAGAGGAGGAGAGGAGACTGCTCAGCTTGCTGGAGGAGAGCAATGCACGAGGGGCCCAATTAAAGTAGCGGAGAACGATTTTGTGCTTTACAGGTTGGGCTAGGCTTACCTACCTCTTTAGCTCAGTAACTTTTAAAATAAACTGAGTATCAGCCCATTGAAAGTTTTGTGACCAGCTCTTGGCTGTATGCTGTTTTACCAACTTCAGAAGGTTTTTTTTTTGTTTTTGTTTTTTTTTTTTTTTTTAAAAGTGCTAGACCTGCCTGCCTCCCTTAAATCATGGCCCTGGCCATAAATCATGGGATTTGTTTTGAGAGAGAGATTGTCTCATCCATTTCACTGATTTATTTTGGTTTAGCTGCTCTCTCCTATTTTCCTGTAGCCAAAATAGCAGGCGTGCACACCATTTTGGCCTTTCCTGCTTTCCACAGACTAGGGTTCAGTCCCTGATGTACGTAGGGTAGTTCAAAGGAAATAAAGACGGCCACCCTTCTTCCAGAAGCAGCACAGTTCTCTGGTAAAGCATGTAAGTGAATTCCTAGCGATGGGTTGCCAATCCCCAAGCATTCAGAAGCAGTGAGTCAGTCCTCCCCCTCTTCCCTAAACAATGCGGTGCTAAAAATACTGGAGTTTTTTTCACTTCTGGTTTTCCAGAATTTAAAATTCATATTTTTGTTCTTCTACGTGCTGGATGGTTTTGTGGTTTTTTTTTTTTTTGGTTTTTTTTTTGTTTTTTTTTTGTGTGTTTTTTGTTTTTTTTTTTTTTGTTTTTGTTTTTTTTTTAAATAAATAAATAAATCCACGAGCTGGTTCATATATTGTCACCTGAGTCTTACGTAGACGTGTCTGGGGCTTCAGAAGTCCTGTAAGTCTCCAGAGCCGAGGCGGCGAGCATGGCAGGGCTGAGAGATATAGCTGGCTGCACATACAGCTTGCCCATGAGCTGTATTGTTGCAAGGTAAACTTATTTTCTGATGGCTCTTTCTGCTTCTAGGAAAAGAATTAATTTTGATTACAAAAAAAAAAAATCATAATTTAATGATGTTCCTGTTTGTGTTTTTGGCAGAGTTGCCTTGATGGTAAACAAAAGATTTAATTTTGTATTTCCAAAAAATTTTATCACCTCTACTATGTGTCTTCCAGGAGCTGCAGTTTAACCTTCATAACTACAGCTTGGTTCTTTTACTGCCTTTAGTAAATGGGAGGTTGAGAGAAGGGAGAGACTATAGGTGATGTGACAAACCAAGGCTTTGTGTCAGCTCTGCAGAAGACTTTGGTTCAGCTGCTGCTGGCTTCTGTTTCTATTTCTATGTGAATTTTCTCTTCATTAATAGTTTTCGTTTGTCAAACTAATTTCTTTGCATCAGCTGTAATCAGAACTATTAAAAGTGTTTGGGTTTGGTTGTTTCCATACATGTAAATCTCATTCTCTTAGTCTGCTTTTTGTTTATCAGGTGTAGTCTAGAGGAATGAATCTCAATTAGTCAGTAAATGAGGGTGTTTTCATTTCATTTCTCTGATTTAGTTTACATACACAAATTGTGCTTTCCTATACAATACACAGATGCTTTTGTATCTCAAAACCTCATCCTGTGGGTTCATTAATATTCTTGCACTGAACGTACAAAGTGCCAAAATGCCAAACATAAGTCAAATTTTACTTTTATCAGTATACTGAAAAATAACAGTACTGCCTAATCAGATTCGCTCAAAAAGGACCTCTTGTATGTGAAAGGATCCAGTCCTTTTTGCCTGCTGCTACCAAGAAAACCCTGCAACCGTAAAGAAAGAGACCTGACAATAAAATGCCTTCCCCCCTACTTGCTTATTCTTCATCTGCTGTCAACAAAGAGCACAAAAAGGAAGGATGAAAAAAGGGCTGCAAGTAGCAATTACGCTTATTCGCAACTACACACGTTGCTATCTGAATCATCAGATAACATGCATCCTAAGATAATCTAAAGTAATGAATTAAAGTAAAGAAATGAAGATACAAGGAAGACTTGAAGGAACTAACAGAAGAAAAAGGGATAGTGGGGTAAACTTCCTTCTGGGAAACTTCCCTTCGCTTATTCTGCAGATTCCTGAGTGTTTTATATATATAATCAGATGAATTTGAAATTTTATTAAAAAAAAAATAATAAATCAAAAGAGGGCAACAAAACCAGAAAACACCAACACAAACCCCAGCAATTTATTGAGAGTAGATTTGGCCGTTTATTTGGATACTGTTATGAAGAAGGATCTTTTTCTGTTGTACTTTGGGGGAAATAAAAGGGTCTTTGCTTATTTGGAATGAATGTTTCAGTATCATATACATTGCATATAAGTAATAGGTTTGGGGGCTGTAAATAAATGTATAAAAATCCTACTGACCTGGTTGTTTACCTTTTTTTACTAATTGTATCAAAGAACAACAGAACTGAAAGAAGCAAGGGCAAAACAATTTCGGCTATGTATTTAGCAGCACACTCAGGAGCATCCCTGTATTAGTATCCCCTTTTGTTAGTCCCGCATCAACAGGACTCCAAAATGTTCTTTCCTGGGGCAGGAAACGTTGTAAAAGGTGGGAACTTCTCTGTGTTTCTCTGGTGCCCTTTTCCCTACAGAGAAGCACCTCTGGGGCTTCTCAGTGGAGGGCATATGGTGGTTCAAGTTTTTACAGCTCATGCTCCTTTTAAAAAACAGAAGCAACAAGCCCAAACCCAGCCTGCTGACAGCCTGGTGACACATTTCTCCGCTCGCACAGGCGGTCAGGGGATCTTGCATTCCTCCATCCTGGTCTGCTCTCCTGGTGTCACCCCTCACCTCACCCCACCTTCTCCTCCAGACCCTCTTATTCATGTGCTCCCCATCCACCTTTCTTCTCGGCAAGCGTCTCTGGTGCCGGGTTTTGCCCCTCTCCACTGGATGTTCTGTGTGAATCCAGGGGGATGATCTGGAGCTGCGGGTCTCTGGGGCTCACCTGGTCCTGCCCCCCATCTGTCCCCTGCCCTGGGTGACCCTCCCTCACCTTCCCAGTGTTTAAGCGGTTCTTACTCTTTCTCTATGGAGATGGATGGTTCAGGGTGTCAATGTTTTAAATACACTGTGAGGATGGAGAGGAGGAAGGGCATTGAACACCCTTGTGTGATAGTAGTTAGATAACTAGTTAAATTAGGTTTTTTTGATACAAAGGCAATTGCTACTAAATGTTCAAAGCAGTTGCCAGGACTTCCCTTGCCCTCTTCTAGTTCTTTCTCCCATTTCCCTCCAGTTCTGTTCACTTGTGCTTAGAAATGTCCCCTGAAATGCTGGAGTTGACTTGCTGTTGATACGGCAGGTCAGTTTGTCATTTTGAAGTCGGCGTTCAAGTGGTCTGTGTGAAAAAACAGCGATGCTGTTGAGTGTAGAATCCAGCTTTCCTAGACGGCATGCTTAATGTGATGTAAGCTGATTTTAAAAGCAATTAAAGAGTAGTTAGAAACCAGGCTTTTTCTGTTAGGAAGAGGATCGCTTCTGCACATTTGTTGTTTCAAGACTTCCATTCTTAGGCTGATATTTGTGTGTCCTTCCCAGGCCTGTAACATTCTCATGCAACGACTCGTGTACTTTTTTGGACATCGCCTGCAGCCAAAAGAGGATTTTTTTTGGTACAATTTGAGGTGAATCTATTAGTCAGATGAGATTATTAAAAAAAAAAAAATCCAAAAAGTAAATGTTTTGTTTTAAAAAGTGACCTCAGCTTTTAAATATCTTAAAAAAAATGCCCTAGACATTTATTTCCATGTCAGTTCCCCCTGCAGAGATCTGAATCTGTTGGGTTGTTTTTGGAGCGTGGGGATGCAGAAGGGTGTTCTGCCAGCTTCCAGCTGGCTTTAAGAGACTTGCGGTAACACATTGGAGAAAAGGGACTTGTGGTAACACATTGGAGAATTACATTTCTGATGTAGATGGGCCAGTCCCTTTCTCTCTGTAGTGGTGGGCTTTAAAATGCAGCCTGGTGGTTGTCCAGGTGCCGTGGGCAGAATGATCCCCTGCCCGTTCCCGCTATTCCAACCTGTCGTCTTCTCCCTTGGGGGAAAAATACCAAACCTCAAAACAGTGGTGGATTTCTCTTTCCACTAGTCCTGCTGCTAAATAAACTCGGCTCTTGAGTTATTTTCTGGCAGTGCTTTGGGGCCGCTGATGAGTGGTACGGGCGCCCTGGAGCTGGCCACCAGGCAGGGCTGTGAGCACAGCGCCGTCGGAACGTGGCTCTTCTGCTTTCGGGGCCAGGCTGGGGCTTAGAGGAATTCGTCAGCTTTTGTGGGGTGCAGAGCAGAAGCTGGATGTCTTGTAAGCACGGCCCCATTCCTGGGTCTGCCGGGGAGCGGTGTGCAGGGATGCTCTGACGTTACCTCCATGCTCAGGGGTCGGCTCAGAACCTGCCGAGTTCGTTAGCTGAGGTTCAGCTTTATCCATCCTGGGTCCAGGCTGCCTTCTCCAGAAGGAATGGGACAGCAGCCCTTGGATCCCTGCTTTTACAGGGCTTTTCCCATTTTCGGACTAGTAGAGGGTTGACTGTGATTGTTGTCTGAAGAGTAGTAATACGGTGCGTTTTTAAGAACCAGTGGTACAGCATAGCCTGGTTTGCCCAAACCGAATGAAATGCTGTCTCCTGCGCCCACAGCGGCGTTTGCAGCCAGGGTGCTGGGTGCCTGCTGCAGAGAGCGGGGGCTGAGAGGGAAAAGAGCTGATGCTGCTGGAGCTCCCCAGAAGGAAGATGAGTGAGTCTTGGAAAGCCGCTGCCAATTAATGCAAATTGGCGCAGGGGGGCACTCGGCTTCTTGCCCTCTGCAGAGGTTCCTCTGGTGGGAAAATGTGTTTCATCAGTACCCGTAAGATGTTAGAAACTTAAGCGGTGGTGGTGTTCAAGGTGATGCTGTAGTGCATAAGCCACTGGCTTAACTTTAATTTTGCTATATATGCGTGTGCGTACTAAAACCCAGATCTGAGTATCCTTAAGAAACGTGCCTTACCCCAAAGGCTTTTTACTCTAGTAGTAATTTGAATTTGTGTGTGTTTACAACAGTAGTGCTCAAACTTTCCTTTTGGGTACGTCTCTGAGGCCGACTCTTGGAAGGGGAAGAAGGTGCTGGTTGCTGCGGTGTTTCTAGGAACAGCGCAAGAGTTGGCTGGGGCAGAGAACAAAGCGGTTGGAAGGAGACTGTCATTCACCCAGACTTTGTAGTTCTGCATCATCCGTTCTTTTGCGGAAATGCTACCTGGGTATATTGCATTCCTTCTGCTACAGCACAAGGGAGTTTGCTCCCTTGTAGCAGAAATGTTTTCGTAATAATAAACCTGATTTTTCCTGACTGGTAGTAAATTATGTTGTTTCTATTGGTTTGGAATACAACAACAGAGTTATGTGGGTACTTTAATATATTAAAGGTGTAATGTTACAGAACTACATTTTTAAATTAGGGACCAATTAACTGTACTACCACAGATTATGCAAAGCAGCTGGATGACTAATGAGACTACAGTCCATCCCTGCCTTCTCAGACTCATCCTTGCTGGAGCGCTTATTAGTATCATCCAGTAAAAATTAAACTGGCTCTGGCTTTGTGTCATGCAGACTGCTTCTGGGGAAGTTTTAAGCAACATAGCACTGGGTATGTAGATGTAATGAACAATTGCTGGGCTTGTTTTTTACCACTGTGGTTGTTGGGACTTGTGGAGGACAAGTTTTAATTGAGAAGGTGGTGAAGATATCCTGGGATTTCCGTCTATGTTACGGGGCACCGACTCCTGTTGAAATAAGCTAAAAATGTGCTATAACTGATGGGAACTTTATTGTGAATTTTCCTAGGGCAAAGGAAAGATGATGATGCGTGCGTTTCACATTCTTACTCTCTTTTGCGTGTAAGAAACGAGTTGGCTTTTGCACTGAAGCCACAGCTAGGCAAGCACTTCTTTTGATGTCGGCTTTTGCCCAGGCTGCTATTTACTCCTCTACCTCTGCCTCTCTCAGGTGTGCTTATACCAGTGCACGTGTGAACGTTCGGTTGCTGAGACTGGGGATCTGCTCCATGCTGATGTGATCTTGGTTTCCCCGGATGCTTTAAACCTGTTTTCCCTCTGTAGTTCACTGCGCAGCCCCGTAAACAGGGGTACCGGTATGTCTGAGAGGGTATGTGCAAGGAAGGGAGGTTGTCCCAGCCAGCATTGCCTCTAAAATGGGATCCTTCTCAAACTGCACTTTTATTGGCATGAGCTTTCCAGCATGTGCTGTTGTACGGAAACCTTCTTAAAAGGTCAGTCTTGTGGCAGCGAGAAGAATGTCTGAAAAGATTTGGAAATAGAGTGTATTTAGAATATAAAGAGTCAGAGCCTGTAACGTATCTTCCTTCCCTGTGATGTGTAGCATCATGGTCACTACATATTAATTGTGGCTTCTTTTCCCTGCTTTTTCAGCTTCTCAGCAAAGATGCCTCCAAACGGGAAGGCCTTACATTTTCACCCGTCAGTTCTGCATTTTGGAATGCAGTGAGTATCTTAAATTATTGTTATTTTGATTAATAATGAAGTGGGAGGAAAAACTCTACTGGGTTACATTTGGGTAAAGAGCATTAGCTGAGATCATGCCATCCTCTGAGAGAAATAGTAACTAACTGCCACAGAGTTAGAACTGTGTTTCTTGCCTTGCAATACTTTATAAATGAAAATCAATATAGTTCCAGGAAGGAAGAAAAGGGAATAAAGAACCATAACACATTTTTGGTACATTTCAGATGAATGTCAAATCAGCTGGTTGTTAATTTTTAGAAAAATTGCCTTCCTAGTAGAGGGGGAGCTGGTTGCTTCCTTTAACTTCTGAAAACAAACTCCTGAAAGTCGCAGGCAAAACATACTGGTGGAATACTTGAGATTTTATTTTTTTTTTACTTCTCCTCTAAGACCTTAAAAATTATTCTTAAAGGATAATCGACCTTTGGTCTGTCAGTGACTGAAAAGAAACACAGTCCCCTTGTGAGTTGAAGGAATGTTTCAGAGGATGCACAGAATGAATGTATAAGATGCTGAGTTTTAGGATGTTTTAGCTAAAGCAAAAGCCTTATAAGAATCGTTGCTTTAGCTGACAAAACAAGACTTCCGTTATTTAATCTTTTCTATTCAAAACTTCGTGCCTGGTAAGGGTTGTTTTCTTTCTTAAACTCCAAGTGACTCAGATGAGTTTTGGCTAAGTACACCTCTCACATCCCAGTGTTATTTATTTGTCTTTGTATACTAAAAGGCAAAATTTGTTTGGCATGTTTCCAAAGAATAGTTAAAACTAGGAAATTGTTGCATATCAACATGTTTTAGACTGTTTTGTGTTTGTTGCTTTTTTGTGCATTGCCTGTGCTTGTAAAGTGAATAATTTTTTTCTCTTTTTTTTTTCCTCCCCTCTTTTAGATTACTGGGGTTACCCAGAGCTAAAATGCTGCATGCCTACAACCCTAGTAGAGATAGAGAAGTTGTAGTGAATTCAGTGTTTACAGCTACTAGACAGTTTCATGTGTCTCCTGCTCAGAGCCGGGTGAGTGTTGATGTACTTTTGGAAACTATGTAATGGCCAAATGCCAAGCCTTAGTGCTTCCTTTGGCCTAAGCTTTTCATTCTGCGTTTTCTCTTCGTGCTTTTTTGTAGGACCTCCAAATTCTTTTCTGTTTTGCTAGCGTTTTTTTTTGCTCGTTTCTCCTTAGACCGGTAAGGGAGAAGGCATCCAAAACCTACAGTAGGAAATGTGTTTTACAGTAACAGAGAAAGAAGACTTTTTCAGTGTTGAAGAGGCTGTTTAAATCTCATTCTGCTCTATGCAGCATTATGCAGTAATCCACAGGCATGTGGGTGTTCTACAGCCTTGAGTTTTCAGTCTTGTGAATGGTCTTGTATATTCCTCAAAAAAACCTGCAGTGAAATGTTTTCTGCATTTTGTATTGCAATTACAAGCATAATTGCCTTATGATCTAAGACCATTATTTTAACTCTGAATTTTTTTAACAATGTATAGCAATATAAAGCGTGTTAAAAATGAATCACTGTGATCTCTGTTTGATGAAGCCCAGATTTTATCCTTTGCTCATGTGCAAAGGGTTTTTATTATGCCTTCATCTGATTTGTGTTTTAACTATGGCTGAATGGGTATTACTGTGCAGACATAAACGTCAGGGTGCTTTCAGTTAGACCTATTTGGTTACTAATTGTGTTGTCCAAGTTCAGCTTTGGCTCATTTGACTATATATCACAGCAGGGATTGATTCACTTTGTAATAGGTGTCTGTATGTGGGGAGGCGTTTTTGTGCATGCGGAGGCTGTTCATGCTGCATGACTGACTTCTCGGGCAAAAAGGAGTCTTGACTGACGAGGGCCGAGCTAGCTGAGAAACTCCAGCCGTAATGATACGGTCAGTTGCTGCGTGGTCTCAGGTCCATCAAGAGTGGAGAGCTGTGGAGAGGTGAAACTTCTCAGGGCTGAGGTTCTGCTAAGTGGGATCTACAGACAGGGTTGTGCACGTGGGAATGTCTGTTGGGCCGTGTGACCAAACGGTGGGTGTCGTGATCAACCAAGTGACCGAGCTTCTTTGTGGTCTCTGCAGGTAATTCCAGCGATGGGAAAGATTTCTTTCAGAGTACTCTTCCTGCCAACAGAAGAAGGCAGTATTGAAAGCTCATTATTTATAAATACCTCATCTCATGGCGTATTTTCATATCAGGTAACTACTCTTACCTTTAGCTTGAGTTTTGGATTTACTTGTGCTTTAAAATTAGTTTTCATACAACTTGAGCTTAGAGACTTTCAGAGTTCATTGGGAGTAATGTTTACAATTCATTCCTTTTACCAGATCTCGCTAGTCTCATGATCCCTCTTACATGTATACGGTTAAAATGACTACTGTTAGTGGGGCTACTTGCGGAAGGAAAACTAAGTGTAAGATCACGGTCCTGTCACCACTAGGTGGTTTCGTATAATGCTGCTGTCTAGACTGCACTGTGCTGGAATGCATTTGTCATGAAAAACCTGTTTAGGAAATATTTTAGGTGATTTTCAGCTACTCTGCAGGATTTTATGTAAACACATTGGGGGTATAGCACAGGGTGAGAGGTTTAGGCCCTTAAAACATGAACGTCGAAGTAATGGTTGTGTGTTAAAGCCGTCTATTGTCTGATTAACTGCTGGAGTCAAGTAAGTCTTAAGCTTTTTTTATTTTTATAAGGGACATTATATACTCCAGATTCTTTACTTTTATTAATTTGTTAAAGAAAAATCTAACTGAATTCAGTGATTTAAAAACAATGCCAGCTTTAATCAACCGTCCAGCTATTCCATTCCCATACTTTGTACTGTGCTGTAAAACAAAGCCCCTTGAATTGAAGCATAGGTAAGTTCCATTGAAATACATGCTTTTTAATACAAATGTTGCATTTATCTAGTATTTATTAGAGGTAATGCCGCATTTGGCAGGAACTCTTTGTCAAGGATGAGGGAAGAGTGCATTATAGAGTGATTGACCTTTTCTTTTTGACATGTCTCCTCTCATTGCACTCACTCCTGACCCCTTGATTTATTGCCCGGTAAGATCAACCAGGGGCTTTTATCAATAAGTTGTGGGGAAGCAGTTGTCAGTGCCACCAGAAAATCAGTTTACCTCCTGTTGGGACTACTGCTAAAATCAGTAACAGACTGGTTTTCATTTCACCAGCCACCTGAACCAGAGGAAGTAGCTGCCCATGATTTCAGCTTGCATTAGGTTTAAGAGTTTCAAAATTGGGCATAACTTGAGTGGTTGATGCACAGTTCCAGTGCTCTCGAGAGCCCAAAAGCCTTGAAATGTGTTTGATATTTCTAATGCATTTATGCAAGAGTATGTGCAGAAGATTCACCCAAATGGAGAAGAGGTACCATTATAGTCAAATAGACTTGTAAATGCCTCCATAAAAAAAAATAATAGCGTATTCCCTTTGTTCTGATATTTTCTATCTGTAGTCAGAGATCTTCAGTGAACATAGAATGCATTGTATGGTCCTCTTAATTAAAAACACGTGTTTCTTTCTATTTAAAAAAAATAATCTTTACATACAAGTGAAAAACTTAGAGGTATTTTTCTTAAGCTCTAATGATTTTTTCCCCTCATTATCTTGCATCTCATTGTCATAAACTAATCTTGGTGGAGCTGAATATGAATGCAATGAAAACATTGAACTTGCAATTCTTATAGTGCTCTGAAAACTGCAGACGTTAAAAACCCAAAATTTTCAAAAATTATTTTACTCAATTTTTAAGGCAAAGCCATCGAATTGAATATGCAATTGGACTAGTGACAAAGTTTTTTACAGAAATTACTGCACTGCCAATTGGTGATACGTGTATTGTAATTGTCTGAAGAATAGTAAAAGAGTTTAGATACTTTCTTTTTGAGATAACCTGATGCTGTGCTAGTGAGTGCTTTGTTTTGTCTTTGTAACAATACCTGAATGAGTGAAGATGCTAAAGTGCCATTTATATGTGTAGTTACTTTCCAGACTGGAACTTTATATCTATAAATTGTCTTTTAAAAGAATTTAACGTGAAAAACCAATCTGTTTCTTGGGGAGTTTGTTATGATTAGCAAAATAGTTTTGCACGTTATTGCGATAACTGAAATACTAGATGTTGATGTAGTGACTATTTTTTTAATGCCAGGTTTTTGGAATGGGAACTCTGATGTCTTCTCCAGAAGAACCTGGAGTGCAGCTAGCAAACGCCTACTTACTGCTTCCACACATTCAGAACATCCAGGCGTCACACACACTGGTACAGTATACATTTCAAATGGAGATGAAACATAAATATTCTTAGGCATAAAATGGTTTTGTCCTCAGATTGCTGGGATGTCAGGAACGTTAAAAAAAGTCCAAGTGTTAGTGACTGCAGGAGAGAGGTCGCCAGATACAAGGCTACTGTGATCAGCTGATGTTCTGGTTTTATGAGACAGTCTTTGGCCTTTAAGCTATTCTCACTTGTTCTCCTTCATGCTCCTGTGGTGTGTTGTCCTCTCAGTTGTGCTGACAAAACTGTGTGTGAGGCCCTGCTCCGAACTAAACTGGAGAATTGACCTGTCCTAAAAAAAAATAAACTTTGTACTGTAAAGCTCGGGGGGGCTGTTTTTGGTTTGTTCTGTTTTTATACTTCAGACCCGTTCCACGTGCTGGTTCACAGCAGGGCTGCACCAACAGTTTGGCACAGTTAAAAAGCATGGCGTGCTGTATGGATGAGAACAAGAGCTGGGAGTCTGGCTGGCGTATCCCCTCCTGCCCGTATCACTGCTGAAGACACCACCTTTGCTTACCTCGGTTTGACTAAAGCAGGGAGCTGTGGAGGGTACAGCAAGGTGGATTTACAAGGCATAACTATTTCAACTGAAAGCAGCTTTAATGATTTCTCTCATTTGGTTGCAGTTGCAGGTATTCTCATAGTCTTCCAGGCCATACAGAACCTTTCAAGTGAATAACTATTGATCTTTCAAATTTCCTTTTGTACCGTACACAGATTTAGTTTTTTTCAAAATCATATTTAGAGTATCTTAGCACATAACAGGAATTAATCTTTTATCAAAATGTAAGCTGCATTGATTGCCTTCATGATGTCGTCTTCTGATCTGTCTGAGAAAAATTCTCAGCTCAGATTGTATTTTTCAGTCTGCTGCTGCATACCTCTCCCCAAGGATAATGCACGATTTCCTTCTCTTCCTTTCTTTTCCTCTATACCAGTCTCTTTCCTGTAATCACACAGGTGTGCTTGCTTCTGGGCGTGCACAGACTCTTACGAAGGAACTGAAAATCTTCAGGTTTTGTAATTTGGGCTGCTAGGGGTAGAACTGAGACGGGTTTTTTGGATGCTGTTGATGACATGTTCTGCATCTTCACATCTAGCTCAATGGGTTGTTGTCAGGTACAATCTGAAGTTTGGATGCAGACTGCTGCTTCGCAGTTCTGTCCCATTCCTGAGTAGAAAAGTTTTGGGGACCATTTGGCATTTTCCTTACTGCATAGTGAGGAATATTTGCCTATGCTTTATTTCTCTAGAGTACAAGCTTGTGGGTGTATTTGGCAGTGCAGCATGGTACCGCCTGGCACCAGTCTTGTTGCAGGACAGGAGTTGTGAGAGAGTGTTGACTCAGTTCTCCTAGCTTTGGATGTAATTTTCCTGTGCCTGGCTATAATTGAGGAATTACTCTTCAGTTCACTGAATGTCACTGTTTTGGACAGAAATGCTGCGGCAGCGGGACAGGCTCCTCAGCTGTTGAAGGTGGTAGACGAGATCTAAATACTGAAGAGGCTTTTATGGCTCGAGTTTGGGTTCCTTTTAGAAAAATATTGTTCTACAGATAGCTGTCCTCTCCAGAAGTGTCTCTTTCAATTTACCCTACTAATATTCCGATCTAGATCCCATAAAAATTGGTGTGATTCTATTTTGTCCAGTTTATATTTTAGGCTCAGAAGCTGTGGAAGGGAGTGAGGTTTATGAGGTTTGAGTGAGTGACTACACATGTGCAAACTTAAGGACACGTAACTATTAAACATGCAATGGAGATTTGTAATGAAAAAGCATTTAAACCAACCAGTTCATACTCCCTTAACGGTGCATACTTGTTTTCCCCTGCTTATTTTTAACTGAAGTAAAACACCAGTGTAAGTTCAGGGTAACGGAAGCCTCATTTACACATCCCATGTCATCTTGGGATGAATGAGTTATAACCTTGGGCAACAAAGCCTAGTTCAGTATGCTGAAGGTATCTCTGCCTCTGAAGTCTACTGACTGGAAACCTGTGAGGAAGCTCACCGAGTGCTGCATGCTGCGTGTCTCTCTTTTGCCTCTGTTGTCTCCTGTTTCAGAGTTGGTTGTGTTTAAGCTGTTCAGTAGTAGTGACATCCTTCATCATCAAGGTTAGAAAGGTAACGTGATTTAGTCCCATCATGTGCTTGGTAAAATGGCTTCTCAGAACTGCTGGAGGCGTCGTTGCCGTAGCCCCGAATACTTGTTCTTACTCCTTTGATGGTTGGAAACCTACACCTGACTACTTCCAATCTGAATTGCTTTGTGGCCAGTTTGTATTTGTTTCTTAACATAGTGCATTTAGTTTAAATAACTCCTGCCATTCCTCATGCTTAGACCCAGAAGCGTTTGTAGGAGGCATCGCATCTTTCAGCTTTTGCTTTGCCAGGCTGAACAGTCCGTGCTCTGTAGTACCTTCTTCAGTGAAGGGCTGTCCATTTCTTAACCAAACTGACAACCTCTTTCTGCAGCTTCTACAATTGGTGAAAATTTTCTTTGAAGGTGAATGGCCAGAATTGTACAGAGGGATACAGATGACATTTTGCCTCTACGGGGTATTTGTGTTGGAAATATGATTTATCCCTGGGGATTATAGATGAAAGTTTACCTCTACAGTAGTATTTCCATTGGAAATACAATATGCGACAGGTTTGTGTTTGCATTTTTTGTGGAAAATGAACTTCCATTGATTTTGTGGGTTGGTTTTATTCTTTAATAGGCAAAGGTAAGCAGGCCTTTCTTTTTTCTCCATCATTCCGCCAGGATTTTTTAGCAGAAAATCTTGTGATTAATAAGAAAAGAAAAAGAAAGACAAAGTTGCCTTTTCTACTGTTGAATTTCACCCTCTTTCTGTTACTCCTTTCAAAGTTTCAGCTTTTGAAGGGCTCGAGATTGGCGTGCTCTGGCTGTGATCCCGGATCCCAGGATTTCTGGGCTCCTGGCTCACTTGTCGGGAGGAGAGAAGAGACTGTGTCCAACACTGTGAATTCATAGTAATGTCCACGTGGCCATTCAGCAGTGGCTACTTACAACTAAGCCGTAACAGATGGTGAAGCCCATATAGGTCATCTTTGTTTATCCAGCTTCTGGATGTAGTCTTTGCTCCAGTTGCCTTTTCTTTTTGGCATTGTTTAATATTTGGATGGCACTAACAGGACAGCTACGTCACTGCCGCGTTGTGTGCAAAATGCTGCACAAACACACTGGAAATGTCAATGGAGGAGTGACCTGCAGGGTGGAATGTCTTACTGTAGGAGACACGGGCATTGCTTTGCTGACTTCCCAGAGGTGTTTGAAGTTTATGAACCAATGACATGGGAAATACTGCAATACTGGCAGGAACCCAAGACTCCTTAAGCTATGTTTTGTGCCGGTGGACAGAGGATCGGAGAAGCAAATGTGTGCCAGTGTGGTGCTTGGGTGTGGAAAAGGAAGGTAGTAAGATGGTAGAGTTTTCTTGGTGTGTCATCCTGATAACTGCCTGCAAAAAACTGATGAAACAACTCTGCTGAATCATTATTACAGGGACACCTTATTAACAGCATTCAGAGTGGAAATAGCTTTTTAGGGCCAGGGACTGTCCAGGACAGAAACTTTGAAGTATCAACCTGCATGAAGAAGGGGAGGCTGGTTCAGTGTTTAGGTGTTTTTTTTTAATTATACTGCAGCCAAACTCCAGGAAGTGGTTGGAACCCTACAGTCCTGATAATGATGCCAGAATATCTCTGTGAAAATCTTGTATAGAGCCATGTCTGATCGACAGGGCACTTAAGGCAGAATGAGGGATTCTCCCCCTAAATGTGACCTCGCGTCTGTGGTTGCTTGGTGGCTGTTGAGCTGGCCTGTGCCAGCCGTCTTGTTGATGCTCTGTCTCTCTTTTGGTGAATTGTTTCCTAAATAATCACCTAACTGTACTGTCCCCCCCAGCGAGAATCCTGGACCTTCTTCAGGAGAGCGGGACTCCTTGCAGGTCAGATGATTCAGGTTTCTAGGGTTGTTTTGAGAGAGGCCTCGTTTCTTTAAAATTTAAATGTAAGAACTTATCAAAACTGGTAAGAATTTCATCTGTGTGGCTTCTAGCACACTTCTCTATTCAGTTCATATAGGATTTGTGGGTGCTGAGTGTGTGTGTACGTGCAGGTATGTCTGCATGCATGCCTAATACAAAATCGAGGCAGCAGGTAACGAAGTGGCAGTGGTTGCAACTGCTCTGCAGCACTCTTGATAACTTTTCCCTGTGTGCCGTGCTTCTCCTGTGCCGTGCTTCTCCTTTTCAGTTCTCCTCTGGTGCAAGTATACGCTGCATAACTCAGCTCTCTGCTCTGATTCATAGGCAGTGATATTTACAGTGTAAACCGAGTGCTTTGCACTGCTGGGAGATGTGGACGTGGTCCTGGGTTTGTCTTTTTGGAAACTCTGCTTCTGACAGTGTTTTCTTCTCAGATGCTTTATCTTCTCTTTATGGTTAACGCAGCCGTCCCGCCAGTGTTGTAAGATAGTAGGCATGACAGCTATGCATCTATTGTCTGCCTTAGATAAATGAAAACCCTTTCCCTTTTCTGAAGATAGCTTCACAAAGAGAAATAAAGAATCCCCATAGAAAACAGATCAACATCAAACACAACCCAGTAACGCTTTTGCCCTCTGTTTGTGTTACATTAGCAGCTTCAATTTTAAGGTGACAGCAGTTTCCCATGTAGAGCTATGCCAGGTCAGGAAGTTAAAACGTTGGAAAAATATGATTTAGCTGATTTTTATTTTTTTTTTAATAGGGGTGTGGGGTCTTAAACTACTTTAAACTACAATGGCAACTACAATGGCATTGAATAGGGCCAAACAGCTCCTTATTTAGGACCATGAAAGCGGTAGTGTTCTCAAGAACCACTGAGAAGGGAAGTCTACGCATGGAGGTTCATCTGACCAGAAAAGCGACCCCCAAAGGTGTTCTTTATATAATCTTACTGCCTCATTAAAGCTCCACTAGCAGTCATGGCTGTGAGAGGTTAGTAAGTGGTGCATTTTTTGGAATCAAATTTTTCTTTTCTGCTCTCAAAATTTGATGAGGACAAAATAATTTGTAAAAAAGAAAGGATGTGGCGTGGCAGGGGTTCTCCTCCCTGGAGAGCTGTGCTGGGGACAGGGTTTGGGTCGCTGCTAACCACCTTTGCAGAGGTTACATCGCCCTCTTGTGTGAAGCCCCAGTCATTTCGGTATGAAATCCGGTTGAATCGGGAATGCAGAATGTGTGTTGGCTTTCATTTTTAATTTGCTTTTATAAAACTGGACCCCGTAAAGTGCCATGCGTGTGGTAAGTCCATGCTCTGCTCAGATGCACCCTGCCCCTTCTGCCTCTCCTGCCTCTCCCAGGGAGATGCGGAATAGAGTGTTGGATACTTTAAAAACTGTTCTTCACAGTTTCGCTTTTCAGCATCAAAGTTTTGAATTTCTTTAAAGTCAGTTGCGTCGCCACCTTCAGAAACTTGAACCTGCAAATACCCCACTCAGATATTTAGTTCGGTATTGCAAGAGAAACTGGGGGGTTGTTTCCACATCAGTCTCAAAATCACCAGGTAATTTTGCTGTAATTAAGGCACTGATAGAGTGACAGGTCTGTCATTCTGAATTTTTATTTTTTTTTTTAAATTTAGTATCAAGATATATTGGCTGGGCAGTTTTTGCAAGTAATTTGGCAGTCAGAATTTCCAGATAGCTTTCGTGAACTATGTTTGGCTTTGTCGGCACTGTTACGCCTTCAGATTTATGACTGCTTTACAAGCTGGCACGATCAATGTCATCTTTTCTTTTCCCTTTCCAATCAATAAAAAGGCGAAAGAAGTATTTTCTGTCTGTCCATTTGGGGATGAAGCCTACATAGCAGACCATGTCCAAGAAGCATTATATTCTTGGCCTAGCAACTGTTTCTCAGTATCCAATCAGCAAAGTAAATATACAGAAAACAAGGAAAGAAGCTTTTACATTATACAAAAAATGCTCTGTTGAATACACTTTATTGACACATGAAAGTTTATAAGGGTTGCTCGTGTTGATAAATATTTAATAAACGTATATAATAATAGTTTGATAAGTAAGTAGATGTTGATGGAGTTCCTGAGAAGTGGAGATAGATTGCTGGCCTACTATACGGAGTAATTGTATTTTTAAAAATTTCCTTACATTGCTGTGTCATGTGTATGCAGAAACAGTCCTATTACCTTTATAAATTGTGGTGTGTGAATCAGATTTATATGATAACATCTTTTCAAACAATGTGCTTGAAGTTTTCTGCACTTTTCTTTCTTGCAGGCAGAAACTATGAATGCCAGCCTCTTACGTGTTCGTCTTGAATGCAGTTTACCTAACGACGCATATCAGCAAGTTAAGGTATGTTTTATTATAATTTTATATCTATTTAAGTCGTCTTATTTTAATCCAAGTTTAGAGGGGCACTTCCCAGAGCTCTAGAAGTTTTAGCAACAATGCAGTTTCTAGTGTCTCAGTTTAAAGGGGAATTGTGCTTTTAGCTATGCTTTTATAAAAGCGTACCCTGTGATATAAGTTGTCATACGCATCACACTATAACTTTTAGGAGAGGGGCGAGATGGAAAAAGACACCCAACAATCCCCCAAAAAACCCCCAAACCAACTCAACAGGCTAAGCGTTTTAATGTGTAGGTGTTGTGTTATTTAGATGGAGTACAAAAGTGATTATATTCCTGCAATTTGCTTTCTCCAGAAACGTTTCCCAGGTTTCTGGCTCACACTGCCGAAGGAGCGGGGAGGCTGCAGTCGGGGCTGTCTGGGCTGTGCGCTCAGGAACCTCTGAAGGTGGCTGTGGTGTTGGGCAGAGCTGAGGAGGGGCGAGCTCGTTAGCAGACCAGCCCCATCCAAAAGCTGAGGACATTAAGTCACCTCCTCCTCCTGGGCAGTGCCATCCCCATCTCCTCTTCCCCTCTGTCCTCAAATGTCCTCACGCAGTAAATGGGTGTTGGTTCACAGTGCCAATGGTACTCCATGGGGTATTTTTGTTGGATCGGATGCATAGGCCTGCGCTGTGGTCTGCAGCACCTTACTTTCATCAAGTGTGACGAGGCCCAGACTCCACAGCTGTTCTTCTGTACGTTACACATCACAGTGGTCCTGTGCTGGTTTACCGCCATGTTTGATTCATGCCTTGGTGAACCAGGCTAGGCTTGAGATGCACCTGAACATTTGAGATGGCACGTCGTGCAGCTGCCCGCTTTGACGGGAGCTTCCCAAGGGCACACCATCCCTGTGCTCTCATCTCCACAGCATCGTCCTCCCCTGCTCCTGGCAGCCATTTCAAGCGCTGAGGGTTTCTTTGATGCTGTGTGAGCGGTGAACTGGCATATCCCATTCCCAGAGACGCTTCCCAGCTCCTGTTGTGCCTCCTTGCGGCACTTCAGAGGAGCTGAAGGTGTTTCACTGCCACTTCATGAGAGCACTTCATGTGCCAGGGGTGGAGTCTTTCTCCTCCTCCTCCTCCTCCTGAGCAAATTAGTCCTCTTGGTAGGGCATCAGACCCTGAGTTTAGCGACCTTCATGGTGTGATGCAGGAGAAATTTATGTTACTCCCTGTTGATTGTCTAGTTTTGTTTTGCTTTGTCGGTTTTAATTTTTTTTGCGAAATGGTGTCTGTGTCTTCGTAGTTGCTAAGACTCAGCTGTCTTTAACAGCAGCCACTACTTAGAGAAGGATATAAGATCCTATTTGTATTTATCTGAAGTATTCTAGCCAGGCGACAGTGTTTTCTATTAAGAATTGTACATGTATGTTTGTTTTTTTAAAATTACTTCAGTGAGAAATGGAGACAAAAAACACAGGATTTGGAAAAATTAACTATAAACAGACCAGTGAACATGAACTGTCTTCCTACCATTAAGACACATGCATCAGTCTGTTTATGGCACATTTTATTGAAGGCAGAGGATTTAACAAAGGAAACTGTTTTGCAGTCCCTGAGGTGAGACTGACTAAGACAGTTTATAAATTTGCATTCTTTCAAGGTTCAGTGTCCTTTTTAGTTGTTTTTCGTCTTTGTTTTTGCTGTGCTGTCTGTACCTGCAGTGTCTTTGGTTTCTACTGAGATTTTAGCAGAGGTCCTAATTACTCCTGTTTTGCCAGCACTTTGGTGCTGGAAGCCTTGTCTTTTAGATAATACCTTTGATTAACTTCTCAGGATGCTTTACTGTAATGAATTTTTTTCTGTTCCCTCCCCCATCACACACACACACTGTATCCCCTTGTCTCGCTCCAGAGTTGCTGTTTTATGTCTGATGACCCAATGCTGCTAGAAATGAGCTTAACGGTAAGAATGGAAAATGCCCAACAAGATTTTGTGGAGCACAGACAATACTTACTGGAGAATCTTTTTGTAGCTTATGTAGCAATGGAAAAAATGAAGAACTCGGGTAAGTCCAAAATATGACTGTTAATTGTAATAGAATTTGGGTTTATACATAAGTTGTAATTTGATGTGCTAAATTGAATCAAATTCAGTGACAGCTAAATTTTGCAAGTAAGGGAAAACAAATCAGTTTAATTAGACACAGCTTGTCAGCCACTTTGTTTAGGGCAGAGTTACTGTAAGCGCACTCCTCTTTATAAAGGTAACGATTGTAAAGTTGTAAACTGCATCTGTTTCATTCTTTAGTCCCCCAGGCTTACGCATCTACTTAAATAGTGTGGAACGGTATCATGGTCCTTCCATTTCTACAACTGCGTTTCTGCTTTCCCATTAATTAAATTAACCATAATAGGACGATGAAGGCAGAATGGTTTGTACAGTACTGGGGATAGTGGCTGTTGTGGAAAGTAGGGTAATGAGGTAATACAGATGCACGCATCGTTTGTTCTTGTCAGCTAGAATTCTACAGGCAAAACAATCAACTCCTTGCAGTTTCTTTATGCTACATTTATTGGGTGAACAAATCCTCTAAATCCAGGGGATTTTAAATTATTTATAGAGCTTTGCAGTCTGTTTGAATAGCTTTTTTTAGACATTTCTGCCAGTTTTACTTTCTGATTGAAGAAGAAGGAACTGCTTAAGAATCGAGATTAAAAGAATGTTTTTTAACACTCAAGTAAAACAAGAACATGATCTTTCAAGAAGTCCCGTTCAAAATCTAGTCACAAAAGAATATATGCTGTTTCCCCGAGCCTGTTCTGTGATGTGATATTTACACAGAGCTGAAACTGAAATGCCCACTGTAAACCTAGTTTCCCTGCCAGTGAGATGCCAGTGCTTTGTTATGTTGAGTTGTGGACGTACGTTTATTCTGATGCTGGTAGAGAATTGTTCACATCTGTTGTGGCAAGGGTGCTTGCTGTTAACACTTCTTGATGGTTAAAGTGCTAGAAGTCTGCTTTTAAGGCTGTTTTCTATTAAATATAATGCAATTATAAGTCCTCACTGGGTTAGAGGTTCGTTGTATAAGCCCTTTGGACTTGCTGTCAGTGGGAAGTTCTACGTCTTGCTCCATCAGTAGCAGTGGTGGCTTTACCATATCAAACAACAAGGCTTGCTTGCCTTCCATTTGCATAATTAAATGAGAGACGTGGTCTGGAGGGAAAGATCTAACAAAAGGGAATATGGTGCTGGGTTAGTTTCAGCGTACAGCATGTGTTAGCACCTGGAGTGGGACCAGGAGGTAGGCAAGATCTGCGCAGGGGAACTAGCCAGCTGGAAAGGTTGAGGAGGAGTATGTGCTTTAAACAGCTGTGGGTATGTGAAGCATCTGCTCGCTCAGAATCAACATTCTGAACACTGTTTTAGAAGCTGGCACTCATAGTCTTGCTTTCAAGCAGCTGAGCAAAGCACACTTGTTCTCAGAAGTTGTGCCTGGTGAATTGGGAGACTGACCTTTTATATCAACCTGCACCTACTGATGTAATTCAAATATAAGCAAGGGCAAGAACTCAGGTCATCTTCCTTCATGGAAGTGTGATAGCCACCCTGGTATAATAGTCATCCCTTGTTCTGTCATGCCGCTCTTCTTTTGGTCCTCTACGTCTTGGTAGTGTCCTGTGGACAGGGGCGTAGCTTTGCAAGTGATGAAGGGTGGTTACCCAATATAGCTGTACCACCTTATCGACAAGTGAAGGCTGAGTTATACCCATCTCCTGTTGCTCTGGTCAATAAGTTACTACCATATCAGGTGATAGGACCATTCCTCTTTTAGGCCCAAAAGGTGGTAAACACCGAATCCAGCTTCGCATTGTCTCCTGAGAATGCTTGCTTGTGAGCCAGGATCTTGCATAGCTATGTGTCTATACAGAACAGTTTTTACTGGACACTCTCGTGCTATTGATAGGTTGGCCCTCAGACTGAGAAAGTTACAGCAGTGTCAGATGTCCTTCTTTCCTTCAGCTGTGCCTCCTGTCTCCCTGCCCGTTGGAAAGGGGCGAGTTTTGCTCCACCTTGGATTTAGGAGATGATGAAGGAAGATTCCCTGTTGATACATGCCTTCATGTTTGTGGCCAAAACTCTTGTTGAGTGGATTTTTAGTCCTTTATGAAATGATTGCCAGCTCAAGATGTGAATAGATCCTCCTTTTTACGAGGGTAGCTGTCACATAGAGACTTTTAAATTTAAATCGGGATTGCTTCTCATGAGTATCTGACAAAGCAAGAGTGCTTCCATCCTTGGTGAACTTACCTCAGTGTTCATTCTTTTGGACAGGTGATTCCTCAGTAGATGTGTACGTCATGCATTCTGGGAACAGTCTTGTGCATATACAGGTAATCGTGGGCTTCAGGAAGTCATATTTTAGGGTGCTGAAATTGATTGGGGAATTAATTAACCCCCTGGCTGTCTCTAATAGCAGCTTGATTTTGCTGGTGGCAAATGTCATGTGTCTATATTTTTAAAATGTGCCCAAAATTCTAATAGATTGTCTTTTAAACAAGTTGTAGTTCAGTGATGGATTTTTTTTTTTTAAGACATCAGAGCTGTTAACTTGAATAGAAATCCATGGGTTGATGTAGAAGATGTAAGAAAATGGCAGATATTGACTTGCACATTTGACAAGAAGATACACTAATACGGGAGCTACAGTAATAACGGTAGTACTGCTACAAGGATCATTGTGTCTTGTCTTCATGCAGGAAATACGGCAGTTGTCACAAAAAGACACATCACCTGTGGAGTTTGAGCCAGTACTGCTATCTTCATCATCTACTGACTTTACAAAAGTTGCTTCTATTTCTTGTAAAGGTACAGGATATGTATACTTACAGATGATATGATTAAACAGGGTTTGATTATAAAAGGGTAGCTTTTTTCAGCAGATAGGGACCTTGAAAGATCTCAAAATCAACTTCTCTGAACTTTTTTGAGGAGGAGGATGAATTCTTTCTGCTAATTGTTTCCATTGGTTTTGTGTATATATGCTTCCTCTTAATGCTGATCGAAGGCTCTAAGCTATACATATTTCAAAAAGGGGAAGAAAACATTTGCTAAAATGTTAGCTGATTTTACAATAAGCATAATTATTGAATATGCTTTTTCAACATCCTTTTATAATTTGTGGTTATTTTTCTGTTTCCAATATATTTTCTAAAGGGCTATTGTGCTTGGGTGGTCATTTTCTATGACATTTCTTGGCAGGATCATTGAAGAGACTTGCCTGAGACCAAGCGTGTTTGTGGAAGAGCAAAGATTAACATTGAAGCATTCCTGACTCCAGCCTCTTTCCTATTCCGACCACTAGACTGCAGTGCATAGACTTTAAACATTTATGAAACAAGCTGCTTTCATAATGACACTGGGACTTGTTTTCCCTAGCAAAAAAGGCAAATAAGAAGAAAGAAGGGACTGTGTTTTAAGTGATTCTTTTTTTCAGAACAGTTTTTCGTTTATTAAAAGGAGGCAGTGTGCACTGATAAGTAAGAATGCTGTGCCAGTGACACGTGGTTAAAATTGGTGGGGTTGCTCTTTGCAGCCTTGTTGTACATCTGTTTTTTGAAAGTGTGTAGCATTCATAAATTCTTTTTAAAGCAAGGTTTAGAACCTCTGAAAATTAGGACATGAGCGTTAGATGCTTTGCTCACCCATGTGAGAATTGGACCAGCAGATGTTCCCTTTTGTAGTGTGTTTCCAAATCCTCACATGAAAATCATTGCACGTGTGCTTTCGTTCTGGGTGATGTTGTATTCTCCTGTATGTCTGTTCTTTGCCCAGCTGCATCCTGTGACAGTAGAAGCCCTTACGCTGACAAGAAGAAGACTCTATTGGAAGGCACTACAACGCTAAAAGCCTGTCTTTCCTGTCCTGTGATGGAAGGGTAGGTTGACAATGGATTTTTGTTTGTTTGGTAACATTCACTGATACTATAAGAATATTGTACCCTACTTTAAGAGATGAGGTTAGCTTGCTTTGTCACTGAACAATTCCGAGGACAGTGAAGAGGCTTCTTCCTATTGTTGCTGTGTCATTTGCCAAAACAGACCTGTGACATTTAAAGCAATAGTTCTGTATTTTATCCAGGAAGAATTTCAGGAGCCAGTAAAAAGATATGCCTTAGCAGCTTATAGCATATAAGTTTTGCTTGATAAAATTTCCACTATCCTTGTTAATCCAATGCAGAAGCAGGAGAGTTATAGGAAAAATGTGAAGTCCTTTCTTCGGTCTCCTTTTGCCAATTTCATCCAAACTACCAATCACAAAGTAGTAGGCAGTGTTGTACTATAGCATAGCAAGAGGGTAGAGTGATTACCTGCCTACCTTTTTTACATTGTTCTTGTCAATTTTTGCTCTGCTACTATATGTAAGTATTCCAAAGAAAATTTTGTTCTTTCTCCTTAAAACCTTAAAGGAGCCTCATTATGCGAGAACACTACAGTTATCTTCTCTTGTGTGGACTGCTTATGTGTGCTCAAGGACAGCTGCAGGTGTATTTATTTTTCTTCTGTATTTACTTATAGGTATTTTGACATAGATCCTTCTGCAGCATTGTTTCATATAGAACCACATCATAATACTTCAGGATTTTGGTCCATGTGGTTTACAAATAATTTTGACTTCAGCATTGAACTGAATGAAGTCTTCATAGCCAGAGAAACAAAGAACATTTTAAAGGTAAGCTTTAGTTTTGCTTCATACAGTGTTTTGTCTTCGATTTAAGGAGATGGTCCTTCGATATACGAAATAGATTCTTTGAAGAACTCGAGGTTCTCAGAGCTGGTTGAAATCAGATAAAAATGAAGGTATATGTATGCCTGTAACTGTTAGGTGCTGAAGAGCTTACTCTCTCAATAGGCATTATTCACTGTCCAGCTTGTTCTTGTATTGTTTTATTAGCAACTGTTCTTTCATTTGGGTTGCAGCTACAGATGCATCAAATTATAGATCATTGCTCTGTTCTCAGAATCGTTGCATGTGTGTTTGTGCTCTATAGGATTCAGCATTTCTTCATAGGCTGTAATGGAAGTCTTTAGTACATAGATGAGCTTTGAAGTTTAGAAGGCGAAGCCAATAATTTACTCGCACAATTGCTTGATTCAAACCAGACAAATCTGGTTTATGAATAAGCACATGATGTAGGCATCTAATTGGCTCTTCATATATTTAGATAGGAGATTTACATATGTGCACTGTATGGATCAGTTATGAGCACATATGTGCGTGTAATAACAGCAGAAACACGAAGGAAGAGAAAGTTTACATTCTTCAAGGTACTGCTTGCACCAAAAATACTGTACCGGTTTTATTTAATTCAGTTGTCGTTTGATTCTTTCTAGATTCTGAACTTTGCTGAACCTTTGACTCTACCTCCAGGCTGCTGGAATGTATTTTCTTTGAAGCTCAGAGTGAAAGACACTGTAACAAATGTGCTTTCTAGTATTTGTTTGGCTACAAATGTGGGAGTAATGTTTGAAATACCTCTGCAGATATATTCGACCGTGTCCAAGGTATCGTATTCAGTTGTATTGAATGATTATTACGCACTGCAAACCAAACTGCAGCAGCCTCTTTCTTAGGCCAAAAATCTGTCCCTTAGTCCTGAACGAAAAACTCAGTACCAGACCACTCTGTGAAACCGTTCTGTAGCTTGAGAAGTTAAGCCCCCAGAGTTTGAACAGCGATGGAATTGCAGTTCTATAGGCAGCCGTAATTCTCTTCTTTGACTCTTTGACTTGTCCAAATGATGCACCAAGAAACTGGAATTTGTCCTGTTGTTTTGTCATATGGTCAGTTGTAGTTTTTGTATTGTTTTTCCAGCAGGGAGATCTTCATTTTGAAGCGATTGCCCACTGTGATATTCAGTGTTACTTGGGAAGGTCTGATTCAGGTAGGCTTGTCTTGTTTGTTTGTTTGTTTGTTTTTTTAGGGTAGTTTTGTTGTAGAAAATTCATTTTATGTGGCAGGACTTGTAATGAGAATATTGAGATTGTTCATATGAGTACTTAGTTTTATGTTTTTTAAAAACATCCACTTTTCTGGGAGTATATAAATGGCTTTGAGTAATGTCTACTGAGTACACCGTGCAGTATTTTAGACCTCTGATTCCATAGCACGTGCGAAGTTATTGTTCTGTCTTGAAACATTTCTCTGGACTTAATATTTAAGAGTCTCCTATAAGTTCTCATTGGTGGTGTATGGCTCATTGCTTTCTTCATATGCACGTTCTCCAGGGATGTTGAGGTAGAATGATAAAGCTGTCAACTAGCTCAAAGTGATTGGAAAACGTGCATACTCTGGGTCCAGATCTTGTGAAGTCTTTGATGAAAAACAAAACCCAAATATCCTGCCTTTAGCCAGAGTTAAATTTGAAGGCCTTCTCTTTATCTGTTTCTCACAGCAATGATAGATTTCTGCATAAAACAGCATCCTCAACACTGTGTGACGTGAAACAGAAAGAAGGGGTCTCATTCTTTCTCGAACTGAGGAATCTATCTCCAGATACTGTAATGCTGGGAGCTATTTTAAGTATCTAGCTGGCATTTACAAATATATGGTTTTAGGTGTTACACGAACACGATACTGTCTGAAGAATGTTGAATCTGATGAAAGCTGATTCAGAATAGTGTTTTTTTTAAAATCTCTGCTCGGTAAGGAATTTCAGTAGGCAGCTGGGTACCATAGACTTGAAATGTTCAAGTGAGTGCTCTCCTGAATGTGTTTACGAGATGATGCTTTCCTAAAATTTATTTTCATATCAGGATATGAAGAAGGCAATAGTAGTCAAATGTAAAAAGGAGAATTGAGGTAACATGGAAAAACATGGCTAGAAGAAACACTGATACATATGCACACTTAGGTGCATATCTTAGAAGCAAGTGTTTGTTCTTTGGGGTTTGTTTTTTTTTTTTTTAATCTATATAAACGAATATTGCTAATACAAGTGAGTCCTTGTTGCTTACTTTCTTTCTATTGTAATAATACACATAATCAGCCCTTTACATACAGGTATTCTGCCTTCTAATTTAGGATACTAGTATTTGTTAAATAGAAAAGTCTAATGCACAGACCGAATGGTCATGATGACCTAAAGAACTTGTAGCTGGATAATTCCAGTCATCATCAATCTCAATTGGTTACTTTAAACACTACGGATTGTAAATTAAAGTACATGTAGTTTCAAAACAAGACATTTTTGTTTTCTTTCAAAAGAAATTTGCTTTTGGAACTCCTTTCTACTATGTGAAAATGCTTGAACCAGTATGAGTCTAACTTTCTAAAAGGCGTTAATCTTTAGACTGATGTAAAGCTTTGCAATTTTATCGCAAGAAGAATTTGAGAAAATTACCAGCACCTTGAAAAGAGAAGCTAAAACGAAAACACCATTTCTGCCAAACTGTGGGATTTGTTTTGCTCCCCGCTATGCTGTGATATTATAATTTTGTACTGCTATGTAGAGAATAGTATATCATCTTGATGTATTTTTGCCATCAGTGGAGAGTTGTATGTAAAGACTACTGATAACATAATGACTTTTCAATGGCATCATGGCATCCATTAGAAATAGCAACAGTAAAAAGGGCTTACTAGAGCATACAAAGGCTGTGCAATACCCTTACTCCTCTTTGCATGTAGAATTACTGTGATTTTGCAGATGTATTTCTTTAAGCAAATCAGCTATGGACAATAATATATATACCCTCACGTATGCTTGCTTTGAAGGGAAATAGTGAGTTGCCTTTTTTATTTTTGTGTCAGGACCCTTTGCAGATACTGATTACTTGTGTTCAGAAGTAGACTGATGGAAGGAGCAAATGTTATCTCTGTAAAATATGAAAAACCTGTTATCGTTTTAGCAAATCTGCTTTGGCAGAAGAGTCTTTCTCTGGACCATTCTGTCTGGAATGTGGATTCCGAGCTCGCAAGTGAACTTTATGAAAGATGGCAAAAAATAAGACGTGGGGAAGCCTGCAGGTCTGTATACAGTCTGTTGACGTTCTTAATTCGAGCTAGTACAGTGTTGTAAGAAAGAATATTTCTTTTCTGAAGTATTCTTAATTAGAACAGTTTTGACCTTCCTGCACTTATGTTAGTTATCTTGAAGCACCTGGAGTTTCAGAGCACCCCAGGCACCTCCAGCTTTCACCTTCAAGTCACTGCCAGCCATAAGTAAACACTTCAGATGCCTGAACTTTAGAATGTAAATAATATTCTAACTGTAACAGCCCCACCACAGCTACCCAGTGTGAAAGCAGTCAAAGCATGTTTTACCAGATTAGTTATGGAGTTGTGCGAGTCCTGCATCAATAAGTCGCATAGCAGTCTTTTCAGGATCGGGGTCTTTGAATAGCTTTTAAGGTTTTTAGTCCCCGGCCTAATGGGTACTGCATATTCGGGATGTTGCGAAAGGAAGCAGTCACTGTGCTTGAGCAGTTCTTGTAGAGATGGTGCGTCAGTGACATCAGCCCCTTTCCAGAACAAGGAGGTAGAGCTGTGAAAAACACAGTCACGTTGCAGGTGAAAAAGTGGAGGCTGCAGGGATGCGCATAACTTAGACTGACTCTCTACTACTAGGTTACAGCTTTATTTTGTGAAGAACGTTTTCAAGGAAAGATTAGTTGATGTAATTACAGGTCCTGGCAAACAATCTTTTTTTTTTTCTGCTTTTGAAATGAAAAACAAAATAAAACTAACAAAGCTTTCTGGTTTTGCCAATGAAGCAGGAGAGGTATTTTAGGATCGACTCGCTTTGCTCACCAGAAGAAGCCTGAAGAGGAGTCCTTTGCCTTTTTCTTGCCGCGGTTGACTACGCAGCCTGGCCTTACGCTCAACTTCAGTGCCACAGCAGTTAAAAGCAGTATGGTGAGGATGGTGGTTGTTATGCTATTTCTGAGTTGATGCATGTTTAACTTGTTTAAATAACAAAGTCTGTGGTTAATATTTGGTGGTGCTTAGTATTTCTGTACTGCTTGTAGATCATTGTTTTGAGGTCTAAGAGACCAGATTTGGATCCCTTTGGCTTTTTGATAAGTTCTCTAGCTACCTAGTTGTAATATTTTAATACAAGGAGAGGAGTAAAGCAGCATAGGTCTTAACTGACAGTTGTTCGTGGTCGTTAAAGCTTTCCTGGCATCATTGTGTAAGTTACGTGCTTGTGGTAAAATAATTGAACAAGGGACTAGGGGTAGGATGTACTATTATTAATGATGCATGTGGTTACGGGATGGCCTTCCTCGTGCCATTGCCTGACGTAACGAAGTGAGTAAAGCATTTGCAAGAGATCTAACACTTGAGAGGTCAGCAGAGCAATGTGTCTTCCAACCACAGTCACAGTTGTTTTTCTTGTGTGTCAGATTTAGGTCACTACTAACCTAGCCTGGGGCACAATCAGTCATATGCAGATATGCCAGATATTTCATATGCACGTATTCTGAATTACCTTAATATTCCATTTGTGCCTTTTTAATTGTCAGTCATAATAATGTGTGTAACCTGCTTGCACTCAGACTTCTGTCAGAAAGGGTGGCATCTCACTAACTTCAGCTTCTTCTGTGGAAGAGCTTTGTTCGTGTCTGCCTGCGTAAATCAAAATCCAAATGAAAGAGTTGCTTGAGGGGTGGGGGGAGGCTTGTATTTTTGCACATGCAGTTCTTCATGCACTCTTAGCTGTTTTTGCAAATGTTGACGTTGTGGTGATGTGCCCTGCTGTTCCACGCAGTTTTATGCACATATGATTATATTGCATTAAGACAGAAGCCAGGTTGAAGTCCCTTGAAAATGCAGATCATATTACCAGTGCTGAATTATTTTACCTTCCAGTTGTCAAGTATGTAGTTTTTAACTTTTTCTTTTCCCCTCCAAACTGTTTAGGTAAAATACTTTGTACTAAGAAACCCATCGTCCTTCCCAGTTTCGTTACAGCTTCTGCCTCTTTCTTACTACCCTGATCCCCAAGCTTCACTGAGTCTGCTCAACAAATGGTAATGAGTATTAACTATCTCAGGATACTGTTTTCCCTTTTAAAATACTATTTGCCATGCCTTATGATTGTTGCTTATTGTTTGTTTTAATTTTTCAAAGTTTAACTTAGGTGGGAACAATGTTCTCACCCATTTTGGAAGATATGTGTTCAGAGTAGCTGCCTGTATGATGCCTGTCTTTGTGATGTACCTGATCACTGAGAAAACCAAATTGAGCATGTTTTCAGCAAGTTTATGTCTGCCAGCCGTGAACTATAATCGGTCATCTTTTAGGAGTTGAGGCTTAGCGTGAGTTTGTGCAAGCTGCCCAAGTGAGGGGAGCAACTTGCAGAATTGGAGATGTGCATCTCTCTGCAAGGCTGGTTGGGACATGTGCAGAGTCTGTAGACTAATCAGTGAGGAGGAAGGCAACTGAACCTTCCCACCAGTGAAAGTTTTCTTCTTAGCATTTTCTTAGGTAAAAACCCTGGTTGAAGAAGAGAAAACAGGAGCCGGGAAGAAAAATTCAGTTCCAGAGTTAGGAAGCCCACTGTAAATGCTTAGGGCCAACTAAACAAACATTTCTACATTCTTTTGAACTTTCTGTTTTAGAACTAAGACAATCTAATGAGAAATCTAGATAAGAGTTAGATGAACAGTATAAAGGGGTGTGGTGAGGTGGGCTGAAGTTCACCGAAATAAGCTCTGGCTGTCATGCTTAGCTTTGAAAAACTGTGAAGTTGGTGGGACAATTTGCATGGTTGGAGCCGGTGGGACTATTCACATGCTTAAGTGTAACTTGCTTGTTTGGGGTCCAAATCTCTATGTAATTGCTTACTTAACCTCATTTCTTTGCATACGTATGTATATGTGCATATATATGCACATTAATAACTACATCTGTTTGTGTACTAAAGATAAGTTCCACACAGACTCTTTCTAGTGGCTTGAAATTACATTTTCTCTCATTTGCACACTTTTGTTTCTGCAGATCTTCTAGGTTTACCAGAAATCACGTCCACTAACTGGTTCTTTTTAAGCTAATGTCATAGAAAGTCGTGACAAGTGAATTTCCAATTCAGTGGCTGGAGGTCCATTAGTCTTCTATAATCTAAATTTTACCTATTGGTTTTCTTATGTCTGTTTTTAATACCTTAATGTCAAATGATTATAATTTGCTCTCAGGCAAATAATCAACTGCTATAAGTGAATTTGATTTGCAAAGTATGTGAAAGAAAATAGGAATTTGTCCCCAACAAATCATGAGCAGAAAGAGGGATAATTGAGTAAATTAATGAGATTTGATAATGATTATTTCTTAACAGTTATAGGGGCAGAAAAAGCTTTGGGGCATTTGTGTTTGTGTGGCTTAGAAATTGGGTTTCTTGATTGTGATCTTTTGCAATACTGTATGCTGAGAGATCTAAAATGCCCAGCCATTTGTCTGTTTTCCAAATGTGTGGAATCCACATAAAACTGATTTGTAGTGCATTCTGTTAAAATGCAGAACCGTATTTCCACTATATTTCACATCTGCCAAAATGCAATTTTAAAAGTATTCTTTATTTAAGAATAAATGCCAGCATGTAAAAATAAGTCAATGTAGTTTTGACAGACTAAGTTTGAAGAGCTTAATTTTTTGTTTTGGTTTATTTAGGTTTGGCATAAATGTGCAAGCAATTAATTTCACGACCACTGAATTCAGACTCGTGGATGAATGTTCTCACAGGGTAAGATGGCTAATTTTGATAGAAGAAGTGGTCTGACACACTGGAAAAAGCTTTTTCTAGCTACACCACGTCTGAGTTGTTCCCAAGTGCTATTTAAAGCAATTTAATAGCGTTTTCTTGATTCTCTATAAGGCTTATATCTTTGCAGTTAGCTTTTTTGCAGAGTTTGAGTCTGTTTTGAAAACCGCCGTAGGGAGGGAGTGTGTGCATACCTGCGTGCCTGTGTGTACGTGTTTGTCATGGTTTAACTGCAGCCAGCAACTAGGACCATGCAGCCGTTCACTTACACCCCCCACAACCCCTCTTCCCCGCAAGTAGGATTGGGAGAAGAGGGTGAAAAAGAAAAAAAACCTCATGGGTTGAGATAAAGGCAGTTTAATAGGTAAAGCAAAAGCCATGCACGTAGGCGAAGCCAAACAAGGAATTCATTCACTATTTCCCATTAGCAGGCAAGTGTTCAGCCATCTCCAGGAGAGCAGGGATCCATCACGCCTAATCATTACTTGGCAAGACAAAATGCGTAACTCCAAACGTCCCCCCCTTCCTTCTTCTTCCCCCAGCTTTATGTGCTGAGCATGACATCATATGGGATTGAATATTCTTTTGGTCAGCTGGGGTCAGCTGTCCCGGCTGTGTCCCCTACTAACATCTTGTGCACCCCCAGCCTACTTGCTGGTGGGGTGGTGTGAGGAGCAGGCAAGGCCTTGACTCTGTGTAAGCACTGCTCAGCAGTAGTTAAAACATCCCTGTATTATCAACACTATTTCCGGCACAAATCCAAAACGTAGCCCCATACTAGCTCCTGTGAAGAAAATAACTCTACCCCAGCCAAAACCAGCACAGTGTTGAAGAGACCACTGGTTGCATTCTGTTTTGGGACTTAAGTTTAGCCCCAGGTTGACCATGACATGTTAGGCTTTTAAGTCAGTGATGTCAGAAGCTAGCTGATAACCTTTTCAGTAGAGGGAAATACTGTCTGATAGTTCAAGGGAGGGAGGAGAAGGCTGGATTTCTACACTTCACCTCAGTCTCATCGCAACTCCCGGCTTCAAGTTGGAATGTCATGGCTCTCTCTGGTTCCCATTGCTTCATTTTTAACAGGAGTGTGGTAACACTTGACTGCGTCACACCAGTGCTGAGCTGCGGTTATACCCTGAGGTGTTGTTTCATGGATGACAGAAGTAGAGCAGATGCCATCTCAGGGATGTTGGTGTATTCTGATGAGCAGAGAACTGTCCAGGGTACCTGGAGAATTTCATCTTAGACTTCTAGGTTGGGCAAAAGCCTGGAATTGACAAATTTTCCTTGCTGTTTGGGCATGCTGCAGCCACATCTTTAATGTCCTGTGTAGATACACGTTTCTGCACGTACGCTTTAAGACCTTAATGGAAGATTAGTACCATATAAAAAGAAAAGACTTCGCTACGCTAATCAAGGCTGACCTTTCCTTTCTGGCAACAGTTGTAAGAGCTGTTGTAAAAGAGAGGAGGCAGCAGTTCATTAATCCTAGCCTGTAGGCACACGCTGAAAAAGAGAAGGTAATTCCACTAGAACATGGGTAGGACTGAATTTCTGCAGTCCTGTACACCATACTCGTGACCAAATGGAAAAATAGTGGTAGATCTTTACATCAGTGTGTGTAGTATCTGTTTTTTATTAGAAACTTGAAGAGCTAGGGAGAATGTGTATAGTTAGATAGGTATTCAGCACGTATGAGACGGATCTTGGCTTGTTAACCGAATCACTAGTTGTTAATATATACATTTTTGAATTTGTTATCATTTCCCTAGTCACTTTATATACATGTGTAATGGAATTGTTAGGCTCACATTCGAGTGGATGTGTATCTTTGTTTGTAGGCAGTGACAGGGTGAAGTTTGCAAATGCCATACGTAGTTTGCTTTTAATAAATATTGACTGTTAAATGCAAGTTCTGAATTTTTTTCTATGTTCTTTTATCATAAAATAGGCTAAGAATAAAAACGTTTTGGACTGGAAAAGATCAGAAAAGCCGTTAGTACAACAGCCATGAATTGAAATACAACCAAGCAAGAGCCCTTTTTGTAATGTTTATGGTCATTTTGACTGCTGTAGGTGTCTGATCACCTCTTTCTAAGAGGACACCCCCAGTTCCGGAACAGAAAATTTTAGGGCTATTTTCAGTTTTTTAATGGGAAAAAGAATAAACAGCATTTTTGGAAAAAAAAAAAAAAAAAAAACAACCCCCAAAATTTACATTATTTCCAGACTCAGTGAACTTCTGGTATTTCTGGTCTTCAATTAATATGGTAGGGAGTTCGCTTTGGCTTGTTTCCAGTGACTCGAATGATCAGCATATTTGCCAACAGTCCCTTTCTCACTTAAATCAAGTTGCAAGTCTTAAGCTGAGGGTATAATGGTTGCCACATTTCCCTGTGCAATCAGTATACTGTCAGTTCTCGTTGTGTTGTGAAGTGTTTCAGGATTCCTTGAATATGAAAGACGCTGTATAATTTCTTTTCCATCTGAGCAAATACAAGCTGTTTTAAAAAATGAAGTAATACATTCCTCATAATAATAAGTGCAGTAATATGAACTTTTGCTCAAATAAACAACCTTATCTGATGTTTTATGTTGTCAAATTGAAAGACTTTTGTATAACGAGTTAGTTAGCAGTTCTTGCACCTTGCCAAAAATATCTGATGTGGTGCTAAGTAAAGATGTAGTGCTTTCTTTATTGAGCTCTTTAAACACACATGTTTTTTGTGAATAAGAATCGCACTTTTGTTTAACAGAATGCACATCAAGAGGATCTCATCAACAAGAAATGCAGTTCTGAGCTGCTTTGGTTAAGTTTACAGCCACTGGAAACCAGAAAAGTTGGTGTAATTTTTACACCGGTTGACTACAAAAGAGTAGCCTCCCTTATTTTAATCAGGTAAGCTAAGTTTCAGTTGTAAGTAAGAATCAAACAACTCAATGTGAAAATAAATTTGCCATATCTTGGAGCAAAGACAAATGGTTCTAGAGTGATCCTGTCTGTGTTTAGGGGAAACCTATACAGGTGTGGCCAGTGATTCTCTTACTGGAACGTTGTTCTCTTGGATTGGCACCTAGATAGCAAAGCCGTGATTTTGCAGACTTCATTTGTGTTTTGGTGGCTGATGGCTTGATTTTTATATTATGGCAGAAACAACTTGACTGTTCTGGACGTGGTCAATGTAGAAGGCTTTGGAGCCAAAGAATTGCTTAAAGTAGGGGGAAGACTGCCTGGTGCAGGAGGATCTCTTCGATTCAAGGTTCCAGAAGCTACACTAATGGACTGCAGACGACGTGAGTAAGAAGAAACAGGTCTCTGATTTTGTAGCTGGCTGCGTTACCCCATAGTGGTGTACTGACACGGTACGGTCATTTTAAGTAAACAGAATGTTGAAACAGAAGAAGCTGAAGAGCTTGGTCATGAGAGGTGTAGATTCTGTTTTCTCGAAACAGACTGAGGATAGTTACAAATTCTAGAAATACACTACTGCAAAACAGTCTGTATTAAAATGTTGGTCACTTCTGAATTTTTTTAGTAGATTGAAAGTGAAAATACAAATTTCTTTATAAACAAAAGAAAATAATTTTTAAGCCTTGTAAAATAATTATTCTTTTTTTTTTCCTTTAAGAACTGAAAGACAGCAAGCAACTTCTATCCATTACGAAGAACTTCAAAGTAGAGAATATTGGGCCTCTTCCTATAACAATTTCATCAATGAAAATCAATGGTTACAGTTGCCAAGGATATGGATTTGAAGTGTTAGACTGTCAGGAATTTTTCCTGGCTCAGAACTCATCACGAGAGATCAGCATCGTGTAAGCATTGACAAATTTGCTGACAAATTAACTTAAGTGGAAATTTGAAGTAATTAATTTCCGTAACAGACACTCCAATAGCACACCCGCACACAAAATTGGTGAGCTTTGAATATAAATTTCATAAGCATTTCCCCTTTTCAGTACGGGTAATACTAACAAGTCGATATTATAATAATGTTTCTTTACAAGACTTCATTATTTTTAAAAAGTAGCATACATGCGTTTATCAAGGCATTATGAAGTAATAAATTAAAGCAAGAGTTGTCACAATAAAAGAATAAGAAATGCTTTGCCACCAGCTTTTTTTCAAAAAATTTGATTGTTATTCTCTAGCTTGTTCCAAGTAGCCTGACCACAATCTAGTCATGTTTTCCTAACATTGCACATAGTCTAAGACTGATTCTTTTTAAAATCCCGTAGAGTAAAAATCATGACTTAAATGTGAGTTAATATTACTGTATATGGTAACTGTGGTTTCATATACAACAAGTATCACCTGTACTGATTGGAAAGGCAAGTCATGCCTTCTAGCAGTACCCATGGCAGTCAAATAGAATAATGGTATGGGTCGGGGAAATAAGTGAAAGAAGAGATAAATCTGTTGTTTTCTTCTGCTTTCCCTATCTTTCCAGCCTGTTCTAGACTTCCCCTAGTACCTGGCCCTTTTCTAAGTAATGCTGCCTGTACCCTTGACAGCTCAGCCTTTGCTAAAGAGTGTTTTGGTTAACATGAGTTGATTAAGTGTGCCTCCTTGCGAAAGGGGAAACGAGTCACAGTAATGAGAGTATTGTGGAGAGTCACAATGAAAACGCGTATTTTACTGCTTGAAGATGACCTCAAAGTCTTTCCTCTACTAGGTGCTAATGCTATCTGCGTCATCTAAACAGACAGTGGTCACTTATTTCATTGTCTTTTTTCGTATTATTAAATCAGAAGTTATTTTGTATTTTTTGGAATCGGTGTGACTTCAGAAAATGAAATTCAGCCCAACAATGGAAAAATAACACCAGCTGTCTGCTTTTCCTGACAGATTCACTCCTGACTTTACATCTTCATGGGTAATCCGGGAGCTTACGCTGGTGACTGCTGCTGATTTGGAGTTCCACTTCACGCTCAACGTGACTCTTCCTCACCATCTGTTACCGCTGTGTGCAGATGTGGTGCCAGGACCCAGCTGGGAAGAGTCTTTCTGGAGGCTCACTGTCCTCTTCGTAAGGTAATGCTTTCGGGGCCCCTGCACCAGTTTGAAAGAGACCCACCAGAGATCAGCAAGCACTTTTGGCTTGCGTTAGCTTTTTAGTGCTGATAGGGCCTAAATCTCTACTGCATCTGTCTCCTGAAGCCCTGTGGCTGGCTGGGACAGCTTAGGTGTGATGGAGCCGTCAAGCATTTCTTGCTGCTCCTCCTGATAAACTGCCATGTTCAGGATGCAAAGAAAAATGGCTAGGGTACCCCCACAGGAATACTCAGTGGATACTGCCCTTGCTAGAAGACTTTCTCCCCCTGCAGTAGGCGCATACGTAACATCTTAGTATCTGAACGTCATAAATAGAACTGAGCAGACTGGTAGATTGTCTTTAAGTTTTTCTGGAAAATTAATATGAATTTTATTTATAAAGTTTCAGAAAACCAAGTGAGGACCTGCTTTTCCTTCTGCTTCTTTCCTTCTTTCACTTGTTAAAAAACATTCATGTTTATTGTTAGCTTTTGCTAGGCGCTCTGCGAAGCAGGCTACCCCAGAAAGATGATTTAGCTTGTTAGCTGATGCATTGTTTGCACGTGGTAAAGTGCTTTTAAGAGGACAGTACCTTTGTACAACAATTAAGGGTTCTGCTCCTACGCATATTCTTTTTTTGTCTTCCTTGACTACCCTTTCACGCTGTGTAGTGTGAGCTGAATGTTGTATTTGTCACAGATAATGTTCAGTGCTTTCATCACACCAACCCTGAATTCCTACAATCAGTACTAACAAGCAGTGAATGTGAATGTCATGGTGATATCTATATCTATATCTATATCTATATCTATATGTGTGTAGGCGCACACCTCACTGAGATCCTGATGCACACTGTGGTTCTGCTTGCATTGTTGTTTTGACTCTGAAAAGAGTCCGAGCACAAATGAAGCAACAAGAGTGACCACATTACATGGTTCTAGATGCAACAGAAGGAGACCACAGGGATCTGAAAAAGCAAGAATTTCTCATTCTGTTTTCCTGCTGACCAAGTTTACGCTGCATGATTGAGAAGGCAGTTTGATGAATTACAAAGATTCTTGTTCTGATCGATTTATAGTTGGTGCAATTAATACACCAGAAAGAAAGAGAGGATATTTTGCAACTTCAGTTCTAGTTCAGAAACACAGTGGCATTTGTAGCGCATTTTATGCCAGCATTTTCTCTAGGGAAAGAAAGAGACAGTAATAAATAAGTATCAAAATAATGACATAACTATCATGAATGAATAGAAGCTACTCAGAAGGCTCATAGGTATCATACTATGATATATTGCCATTGTGTTGTAGTGAGACTGACTTCTAACCGGTCTTCAAATCAAGCATTAGCTTCTTAGAATGGATTTTTTCTTTGTTAGATTTTTTTTCTTTGTAAAGCTTATGGCTGAGTTACTTTATCGAGAGAGTAACTAACAAGAACTATAAGGAAAAAAAGGAAAAGACCGTTACAGTTGTTATTTTAAACTGTATTTTGAGTTTTCTTGTCTGTCTTACTTAGAACTCGCTAACAAAGTATTTTAAAAGAGCATATTGTTAGAAGCTTTTTAACTCTTTCACTGAATAGTCCTGAAAATTGTAGACACCAGTATCTCTTGTTCTCTTTGGCAGTTTGTCCCTGCTTGGAGTGATTCTGATAGCCTTCCAGCAAGCCCAGTATATTCTAGCAGAGTTCATGAAATCAAGACAGAGACCAAATCCTAGTTCTTCACCGCAGCAGAACAGCAACTCCGTTGACGTAATCAGCTCCGATTCCTACAAGTAAAAATACTTTTTTGTTCTTTTGAATTGCCTTTTTTGTACCCTGTTTGTTCTGGAGTGATGCTTTCTGTATGTTTGTATTTTGATATTGCGTGGGCTGGCTTAGAGGAGAGTGTTCCAGGGAACCTCTTTCAGAGAGCTTTCAGTGTTGTGGTGTATATTCATCTCCACAAAAGAGAAATGGAAGAACTCAAGAGTTTTAGTCTTGTACATTGTCAGTTGTACGTAGGGTAAAAATTGTGTGGTGGAAGTAAAAGATACACCATGTGCAGCAGCCATGGAAAGAATGGAAAATACATTAACGGTCCTCAAATCTGAGCCTCTTGGGTGGTCAGTTAGGCACTTACTGAAGCATAAGTATGTTTGAAGCCCGAGCACATACTGAAGAGTCTTGCTCAACTCCCACTGAAATCAGAATGTGCTTAGCTGGTATGAAAAATTGAAGACCTAATGCAGTTTCACAGCTTGTGAATGTGCCCCCCCTTTCTTTTCTTACAAAAATATCCCATAAAACAATCTCAAATAATTTATTTTTTCTCCAGGGGAAGCTGCAAGACATTTATGGATTCCTATAGTTCCTCAGATAAAGGTAAAGGGAAGGGCTTCCTGTCAGTAGGCGCTTCTTCCAGCCGAAGTCAGAATGCGGCAAAGAGAAGTCCTGCGACCTACAGCCACTCTCAGAAGAAACACAAATGTTCAGTTTACTACAGTAAGCAGAAACCAAACACAGCAGCTGGCAGTGCCGTTGCAACTACTGATGAGAAACAAAATCAGATTGCGGAGAACCAAATGTCAGCGCCAAAAGAGGACATTTGCACTGATGTTGTCAGTGAGAACTGGGTAACTCTAAAGTATGCAAATGGCATAAATGTCAATAAGAATTTAACTCTTCCAGAAAGCTTTCTGGGTAAAGAAGAAAGTGCACTGAAGAATACAGTTCTCATTAAAAATACTTCTTCAGAGTGTGATCTGAAGGAAGATCTTCAAACATGTATGTTTCCTAAGGAAACTAACCTTAAAACTTCAGAAAATCTAGTTGAGCTCAAAGAACAGGAGTTTTGTCCTGTGAAGATGTCCAAGAAGCTACCTGAAAGTCACTTGTCGAGAAATTCACCTCAGCAACAGCCAGAACTGCAAGAAATTCCTAGGAAAAATAGTGGTAATTTTTTTTTTTTTTTCAATTCTGTCAGTCAAAGTCTTCTGTTGAGTTCACTGTGATCAGGCTTTTGTCTTTTGCGTGGGACAAGGAGATGTGGTATTTCTTATGTGTTCACTATGATTTATCTGTTTACATTCCTAAGGCAGTCGCTTGCATTGAAAGTTGATTCATAAATCATAAATTTGCCTTGGTTTACAGATTTCAAGCTTGTGCTGTAGCATTTTAATGGTTATAATGATTGATGTCATAGATCTGCTTAGAAAACACAAATTGCCCTTGTCAAATATTCAGAAACATGCCAGTTTCTGATATTCAGGTCCACTGAAAATCTGATGCCCGATTTTTAGTCACCAAGCAAGCATGTTCAGTACTGGATATTCAGAACTCCTTTGATAAAACCCCCTTAAAATAACAAAAGCTGACATCAGAGTATTGTGAAATTGTATTTTGTAGGAATCTGCAGATCTCTTAGTAACTGCATAGCTATATATTTGTATTTTTTTTTTTTAATTGTGGAACTAAACTGCTTGGGAAGTCCTACCTCTTAGCTTCGCAACTCAACGTTTTAAGAGCAGCCCAAGAGCACCTGGGGGAAATGGAGAGCAGGGTAGGAGAATGTGTCCTCTGGAAGCTTGGCTTTAGCTAGACACTTGGCAAAGTAGCTGAATGCTGCAGCCTGGCATTTGCTGTAGCCGTGGCAGAGTTTATTTAGCCATCGGAGAGGGATTTCAGGCTCTGCTGTAGTGTGTAGTTGTTACCCGGGGCCGGTTGCTTCCCATTGTGGTGTTATCTGTGAGATAGAGCGGGTACACGTGTGCTGTCTCAGGTGGAGACAGGATAATTTCACTTACATTTACAAAGTACTTCGACATTCTTCATGCGCTCCTAAACTGCAGAGTGTTGATCATTCTTTGCTTTGAATTAGGAGGGAGGAAAAAAAAAATTATCAGTGATTATGTCTTAACTGTATTTACGTGCACAGGGAAGTAACTTTGAGTACAGGCTGTGGAAATCGTGGTTACACATAAACCCATTGGGAGGCACTAGGCTTACTTTCATTGACAAAACTGCCACCTTGAGAGAGTGTTTCAGGAGTGCTGACAGTTACTTGTATTCAGTGGTAAAGCGGTACGGGTAATCTGCCGCGTTGTCCGTTAGCACTTGTGGTTTTCTGCACTGTCAGGGATTTGAGTATTTCTGTGTCTCAAGAAGTTTGGTAGGATAAATGAAGTCTAAAAAGTACCCTATCTTGATTATAGTTACAGACCCGGTTTTGTGCAAACAGGGATTCTTCAAGATCGTGGGTGCTTGCATGTTTGTGGGCTGGAGAGCAACAGAGCGTTTTTTTTAGAGCTCTGTCAGCCTCCCTTCCCTGGTGTGTCCCCTGGTGTTTCATTCCCATGGGCTCCTTTTGCAGTCATCGTGACTGCCTGCTCCAGATGGGAAAGGGTGGCTGACCTGGAGCTAGGACGTGGTAGTTGGTTGGTAGATAGGAAACCATAAAAACATTTGGGTGTGCCTTTCCCGTTTGAGAAGACCAGTTCAATGGGATAAGCAATGGCATTTCTCCTGCAGAGCAGCTGGGGGTTTCGGTAGCAGATCACCGTGGATGTATTGCTGGAACTGATCAGAGCTGAAGTTAATTCTGTCCTGTCCAGCGTCAGTGGGGCGCAGGTAGAGGACTGTGACTCAACCGGGCAACTCAGCTAGTTGTTTTCTTGTTTTCTTCATCTCTAGGCTTTTGTTACACAATCATAATTCTCCTTCCTCACAAGCCTCTCAAGAAAAGAAACTTTTAATGCAGAACCCATCCTAAAGAAAGGATGACATCCCTTTGTGTTCGTAGTGAATGCAGAGGGCACTTCAGAGATGTAGAGCACCAAATAAAGGCTGTCCTTGTTTTGATCTACCCATTTTTGAAAAGCCTCCCCACCCAGCTTGCAGGGGTTTTTTTTCTGTTTGTTTTTTAGCCCAGTATTCTCTGGCTTCGGGTTCTACCTTACAGACCCACGGTTGGGACTCGAATAGCTCAAATTCAGATGAGATGAGCAGGACTTGGGTAATTTTTGCATGTGCTAGGGGTGGTGTGCGTATGAGCACGAATCAATTCAGAGCTACATTTTGCAACTGCTGTAAGAATTTTTGTACAGCATTAGCTTTTGATTTTGAAATTTTTAGCATCATCAGCCCAGAGGTTAGTCTCCTAGTGTTTTGGAAAGCAGCACAAGTCTGTTTTTAAAGAAAAGTGGATTATATTGGGGTTATGATTGGGAGCCCATTCTCTTCCCAAGCAAACTGATGATACTGTTTAATTGTAGGGAATAGCCAGCAAGTGCCTCTCAGGAATGAAACAGAAAACTGTGAGACTTTAAAAAGGCAAATCAACCTAAAGCCTTCCACAGAGAAAAAGATTAATAAAGGACCTAAGGAAGAGACTCCATGCTGTGCAAAAGAGGAGATTACTTCTTCTGAGGTTTGTATTGTGATTTTAAATGATCTTTTTGTTGTTTATTTATATATGATTACACATTAGGTATGTATGTGTCTGTAGGCACTACTAGGTACAGTCACAGATCTGAAACGCTGTAAATCAGATGACTGAGGAAGTATGCAGACGTGCTGTCCCACATCCATTGCTTTATAGAATGATGAGCAGCTTTTAGTAAAAATTAAAACAAGCCTTGTATTATGATATTGGCTGTATCTCAACCAGAGGTATTCTTCGTCATTGTGAGAGCAGGCACAAACCTACTGGCATCGAATGCCAGCTATCAGCCACAGTGATGCTGTGGGAACATACTCCAGAGGAGAGGTGTCCTACATGGGCATATCGGCCTTCGTTTGCAGACCTGATCTCCAAATATAGGGCTTTGCATCAGAAATTTGCATCGGAGAATACAGTGGGTAGAAGCCCCTTAACAGATTGCAAAGCTGATGAGAAGGATCGTTTTTCACCCCAGGTTTCTGAGCACAGTAAGGACAGCAGACTGTACCTTTGTTGCAGGCAGTGTAAAACACCTAAAGAACTTCATCAGGTAATTAGTAAACCCAAGAATTTGGATTGTGTTTGTGTCCTGTCTACTGGATAGGCATCCCGGGGCAAAAAGATGTAAGGTGGAATTGCTTACCGTGCTTGAGGAATATGTCTCAGAAAAGAAAAGGTCTAGTCTTGTTTTGGGAACTGTTGTTACAAACTTCTTTCCATGTGTGGCTGATGGTGCTCAGTTTGTTGCATTTTTAAAAATTACTATTATTTGTTGGTTAACGTACCCCATAATTTCCTCAGTTGTAATTCAAATGAATGCCTCCCCCACACCCCCAGCTGCTGAGGAAAGGGAGGATTTATTGCTGCTGAACTTGCACACAAACCAATCATAAATCTGGCAGATGTTTTTTGTTTTTAGCACATTGGGGATTTTATTGACTGCTTTCCTTTTTCTCCCCCTAATTTTTTATTTCCCTGGAAGTCAGAGCTAGATGCTAGGAGGGGGAAAATGCTAACACTGGGAATTCAAAAATTTCTCTCTCATCGTCTGTTGGTGTCTTGAAGGACAGAGTCTTGGAAAGGCTGGTCAAATTGATGGTGCTGGAAAGAGGATGAGCTGTGGAAAGGCACTAAATCATGAAGTAACTACGCATTTGGGTCGGGTCATTTTGTCCAGAGAAACTTAGCTAGAAAAAACCAATGGAAGTCATTTATTGAGGTAACTGCGTTTTATAATGTATGTATTGTCTCAGCTCATATTTTTACCTTTAGCAAGAAGATGTGTATAGGAAGAAGAAACCTCAGGAGAAGAAGGAAGGAAACGTACCAAATATGAATTGGAATAGAAATAGAACATCTAGAAAAAATAAGAAGAAGAATGTTAATATATCCACAAGGTATGTGTTGCCTCACCAAATCATGAAGAAATCCAGAGTTGCTGCAATGCTTCCGCAGGTTTTGCATAGTACATTAGGCAGGATTGCTTTATCTGTTTAAATAAACACACTTTAATCCTGGCCCAAGCCTTTATTTTTAAGAATGTGCAGTACTAAGTATCACCAGCAAAAAAAAAAAAAAAAATAAAAAATTTCCAATTGTAAATCTGCATGTATATAGACACACCCCATTCTGCATAGCAGTGGTCTCTCTCCGTTATAGTCTGGAATTCGCTGTCTCTGAAGTTTGGATGGTTCGCTTCCTTTCCATTGTCTATTGTGTGGATAAAATCCAGTCATGTATTCTCTTCGGTGAAAAAAGGAAAACAAAATTGTTGAAATGATTCCACCTTCTGGAGAATCGTTGCTATATTGAGTAACTGAGGGAATGTTGCCTTCTAGTAGTTTTGAAAGGGGAAGAGAAATACATAGAAAAGAGACAGCGGCTTGCTGTTGATTAGAGCAGCACAAGGCTCAAAAGAATATTGAGAACACCTTGGGAAGTTAAGGGGCTTTTTTCCCCCTGAGGTTTGTTTAAATGCATTTCTAAAGTCAGCTGTGAACTGCTCTTAAGTATTTTTTTATATTTGTTAAATTCAAATTATTTGGATTGTTGTTAAAGAATAATGGTTATAAACTGCTGCTAGAATAGAAACACTTATGGGGAGAAAATCTTCCTCCTTCCCCTCCCCCATCCCTTTGAATTAAGGTCACGATCGTACAAAGCCCTCACAGACTTAATAATTATTGCAAGTGGTCCTATTGAGGTCAGTGGACTTAACGGGAAGCTTGTAAATCTGAAGGGGCTGTTATAACTCATTATAAACAAATTACTATTCATTGTGTGAGAAGTAAGCACATGTGTAAATCTTTGCAGGGTGCACACCTTCATAGGTAGGAAGGATGAAAAAATGGAAGCGACAGACTGCAATTTGGGGTCTCTTCCTTGAACTGATTCAGCAGTTGCTACCTTTCTGAGTTACGATGTCACCGTTTGCTTCCTTTAGAACCATGACAGCTGGATTTTATTCTTTTTCCCGTAATACTCTCTGATTACAATATTGGATCCAGATCTTTCAGTTTTGCTAGCAAAAATTGCAGATTACTTCCGATGATGGTTTCATTCTGGTTATAATTATGCCAGTGAAATAGACATAGGGCACATTTTTCTGCGTATCTAGATCTTTGTACGGCGTTAGCCTGCTTGTTGCTGTAACATCTGATTGGCTTCTGCAAGTGCGTTAGAGAATGGAGTTTAACATACACACGTTGTTTTGCTTCTCCCCCTGAGAAGCAGTAGTCTGTGTGGTGGGATACTGCATTTTGGGAAAGGTGTTTTAGGTTTCTGTAAAGTTGGGGAATAAGACTCCTAAGCCTATTCCTTGCCCCCTATCCTGCCTCGATAGTCGTGCGAGTTGAAGTGTTTAATGCCGGGAAAGGAAAAATGCAGCTGAAATGTAAAATGTTTCTTTGGGTGTGGTTGTATTAGGGTCCCTGAGCAGAGTGAGTTGAAGCGTATATGCAGTGAATTTGAAAGGCCGGATCTGAGAGCGAATATTGGAATAAGAGCCTGGTGTCCTCAGGGTAACGGGGAAAACTGTAAAGGAGACCAAAAAGCTGGGAGCTTGTCTATACAGGGAGAAACAGGTATGCAATCTTAATTGTCTTCAGTGGGGAAAGAAATACAATGTGGGGGTTTGGGCAGTAGAGCTGTATTCCTTCCTCTAGAGACTTGTGCTTCTCTCCCTTTTGAACCCCGATGTGAAGACTACAGGACGGGCACGATGCAGTGCCTGAAATAATACCTGCTCAGTTCTGAAGGGCTCCGCATGCTTTGTCTGCGGGGTTGGTTGGAGGTGCAAACCAGAAGATGAATCAGTCTGAAGCCATAATCCATCAGTCCCGGGTGAAGGACTGACAGTCTGCTTGTGGTTCAGACTGAAGCCGGTATTAACTGAAGCAGCTGTATTGCAAAGGCCACCTTTGAAACAGGCAGGTCATTTTGAAAAAACACCACTAGCTTGGGGACCTCCTTCCTGCCTGTCCGTCAGGATTTTAATCGGCTGTTTCCCGGGAAGAGGAGGGGTGAAGAAGGTATCAATGTTTATAGGATTGTCCTTTACCTCCCTCATGAGATAAGAAGAAAGGAGTTTCTATCACTTACGAATTCATTACTTGCAACATTTGTCATTGCTTTTAGAATGCATGTTCCTGCAGCTAGGATATGTTTCATGTTTAAAATATTAACTATATATTTGAAAGAACAGTTATAGGCTTCCAGTTTCAAACTGTTGCCTCTAACTGCACTGTACCCTGACTTGCATTCATTGCACTGGGGATGTCGTGTAGGTCATTAGCTCCTCGTGGTAGGGGCTGGCACATTTATCCTGAGGCTATCAGTAAATATTATTTTCTGCCCTGTTGTCAAGAAATTTAGAGAAACCATGTAAATTCACATTTCAGCTGACTTTTCAGTGAATCTTTTTACATGTTTTGTGTCGGTTTGTTTTTGCAACTTCTTTAGAAAGCTTTTATCAACGGTCCAAAAAGAAGTGTTTGGAGAAGTTTTGTTCTGATTCAAGCTCAGACTGTGGAAGTTCATCAGGAAGCGTTCGTGCCAGTCGTGGGAGCTGGGGTAGCTGGAGCAGTACCAGCAGTTCGGACGGAGATAAAAAGCCCATGATTACTGCCAGGCATTTTCTTCCATCCCGTAAGTTCTGCAAATACCACCTCTGCACCATAGTGGGCAGAGTTTCAGCCTTCCTTTTGAATGCAAAGGGGTACTGTGGCATGGGGCATCTGACTTGCCTTTTATAGATGAGAGTACCTCTCAGAAACACAAGCAGACATTTAAAGAACTTGGTACTTGAAAAAAAAGTAGCAGAAGTTTTGCAGAGACAAAGATACAGAGAAAATGTCAGGCTACAGAGAAAATGTCAAACTGCGTTTACTTGCTGTAGGTGACCCTGCTCTGGCGGGGGGGGTTGGACTAGATGATCTCCAGAGGTCCCTTCCAACCCTGACCATTCTGTGATTTTGTGATGGAGGAAGCCGCACAATTAGTTTTCGTGGAAAGATGGAAGAACTGAGAGTCACTAGTCAAAGCAATTTCTTCCTTTGAATTTATGTTACATCATATTCTTCTGTAAAAATACAGTCTTTTTGTTAGCGGTATTTAAGAAAAGGCACAAATGAGGAACATGTGAAAGCAGTTCAGATCTGAGGATGCTGAGATTGGATGGCGGTATTCGAGGCATAAATAGCCAGGAGACCTGAGCTACTTGACTATATGAGAAATGGGAACTGTGGTTCATTACTGCAGGTTTTTGAATGCCTGAATATCATTAAAATAGTTGAAAGCCTAAACCCTGTCATCGCCATCACTATCCAGATTGATGTGGCACTAGAAGTAAATTTTAAATAAAGTGCTAAAGTGACGCAAGTAAAACCAGCTTTGAGTACCTGAAAAAAGCTGTTTAGAATAATTTAAAAATGTGCATGTACTTACATGTGTGTTTTGGTATGTATAAAACTTTACATTATCAAAGGATACAGTATGTGATGTATCAGAACCTGTGGTCTAATAGATAACGAATTGTGTGCACGACTTTTGTTTGTTCAAATGGTAATGCCCCTTAAAAAAAAGGAAAATAAGTAATTTCAAATTCAAAATTAATTTCGTAGTAACAAGGAACCTCTCCATCGAGAGTGCGGTAATCACTTATAAGTCATAAGTCACATTTAAGACCGTGTGGAAGCAGGTAGCATGCTTTGGAATAAATGCAGTTAGTCTCCAGACTGAGAGAAAACTTGTTTAACACTATTGATGAGTCTGTTTGTGTGCATATATATTCTGTGCATAGTTCTTTTTTTAGGATCTTTGATTTTCACAGTCATTCTTTTCTTTAGGAGAGAGTATTTCACAAAATGATTTTCCATCTGAAACTCCTATCACTTTAAATCTGTCTCATAACATCTGCAATACCAGGTAAAAAATTTGAATCTACACCTGTAAGACATTAAAGAAACACCACCAACTTGAAATCTTGTCTCATTTTGATAAATTAGACCTGCCTGTTGTCTTGTCATTTTTTGTCATCTTCTAACTGTACTTTCTAGTTGGAAGAAGAAGAATCTTCTTCAGTAGGTGAAAAGAGATATGCAAAATGGATTATGCTGGAGAAATACAATAAATGCTTCCAAATGTAAAATAAAATTGGGGGAGAAAGGAAATTGTTTTTCCCCTCTCATTTCTTCCAGCAACTTACTACATTTCCATTAGCACTTAGTTATATTAAAGTAATAATGGTTTTTTAAAAAAAGGTGGGAGTGAGACTTTCAAGTTGATGTTATTCTTTTAATGGGCGTAATGTTCTCCCAGGATATACAGCATGAAAATTGATTTCCCTCTCCCCCACATTCCTTTCTACCTCTTCACTGTAGTAGGGATAGCATCTACGATTTTTACTACTATGAGTCCTTGTTTCATTTCTCATTCATGATTCTTTTCACTAGCAGAAATAATTTAATCCTTTTCCTCTGGGATTGTGGTGCTTGAAAATGTCCCCTTTTCACTCATATTGACTAGTTTCTTTGATGGGATTTGACAAATATGAAATTGATGTTCATGTGTGCCTACGTGTCTTCAGGCACGTAAAAGTAAAGTTGCCTGAAAGTTGTTGGGGGCACTGAAACATTATGAGAGATCCTACTCATCTTCAGGGACTATGGGTTGTTTGTTTTCCAATTTTACAGAAGAGCTGTTGAAGTAATTTGTAGTAGGTTGGTACTTGGATAATAAAAGTGAGGTTATTAAGATGTATTAATTTTATTCATTTTGCATGTGTAATAATTAGCTGGCTTTTAATTGGGAAAGAAAGCTGTTAAAAAACTTGCACGTGGGTAATTAAAAATAAGAAAAATCAGGAAAGAAAGGGGGAAAGCAATAGCAACCGTGATGTTGATAAGAATATTTTTTTCATCTCTGTGTTTATTTCCTTTGAAATTCTTTGGATTATGACGTATAACAGTGCCTAGACTTAAGAAATGAAATTTTCTTTTAATTCAGCAGAGACATGAACAGCATCCCCCAGTATCCCGAAACCTTATGTCCCAATTTCACTGACATAGCTGCAGATCCTGACAAAAATAAAAGTAAGTTACTTTATTAACAACAAAGCTGGGTTTTGCACACTTTGTCGGGCAGTTTCAGTGATGTTGCTAATAACACTTGTAGTACACCAACTTGGTAGCCATGTTGTTATTAGAACTTGACTTCTAAACGAGTTAAGAGCAAAGTTAGCAAACGAAAGCTTATAACCTTGACATTTTTTTTGCTGCATCTTCTCTGTGTGAAGACAGCATTTAGCTTTCAACTCACGTTTTAGGTATTCTTTGTTTTGCACAGGTTTATGCCCGAAAATAATGCAGTTGAGAGATCGAGAGCACTGGTTGCTGTGTTAAAACGAAGCTCAGCATCAAATCCAATATGACCATTTTTCTCTCTAAATTTCCACAGTTGGGGCTTGCTGTCTTTGAAAGCAATAATGAATGAAATTGGGTTGGGCTGTTAAAACTCTTGAGTTTTCATTGTTTGTGTCTCAAAGGGAAGTAATTTTAACTTGTTGAGTGGGATTCATAAAAGCAACAGGCTACATGGTGAGGTGGAGTTTGAAAGCTGGTTAGGACACATAGTTCTTTGGGCAGCAGAATTGTCTGCTTGTGACTGTCCCTTCTGTAGGTTTAACCTATGTCTGGTAAGATACAAATGCTGATTTAACTTTTTCCGCGGTAGCAATATTCATAATATCTATCATGGGAAATAATGAAATAGAACTAACTTTGCAACCATTGTCTTACAGAGACTGGTAATTTGGATTTTTTCCTTTCTCCAGCTGGCTGTTCTCACAGACTTGATAGGAAACAAGTATCTGCGGGCAGTCAGGGCACTCAGTCCGTAGAGAGCAGCACAATGAGTATCTGCCCGAGGGGCTAAATACAGCCCTAATGAGTTCATGTGTTGTTTTGGTTGTGAATGGCTCTAGTCTATTAAAAACCTGACCCTGTTCCCGCTGCCTTTTGTGGTTGGACTTCAGAGATGGTTACTGACCGATGGGTGGGGGTGAGGAGGAGGCTGTGGTGGGGACCGCATCCCTGCCGTCCATCCTGCTGTGAGGAAGGGTGCCGCCTTGGCGCTGGCAGCTGATGACTTAAGGACTCTCTGCAGGAATTTTTTTGCCCAGTTTTGTTGAATTTCAGCTTCTCAGTTCAAGTCTTTACGTATATGTATTTTTTTATATGTATTTTTTTATTATGATTAATTTTTTTTAACAAATAGAAATTTTCAGATTTGTTTTAAGATGGACATTCATCACAAAAAAATAGATTGGTTAGTAACTCTGGACTCTTTATCTAGCATACAGTCATTATTGTGGATCTGAGAATAAAGTGTCATTGTGACATTCAGAGTTTGTGGAGTTTTCTTCTTGCGGTTCTGCATTTCATTCCCTTTTCCCTTTTTAGGTCTTTACCCAACAGGAGACTTGTGGCCTGCCCAGCCAGTCTGCCTGACAAACAGTTTAAACTACAACCTTGAGAACAATGTACCATGCATGATCCAAGAAACCCCCTCTGTCCACAACAGGCAAGTTATGTTTTATGTAAACAGTATGGATGACGCTTTGTTCAGGTTTCCGTGATGCAGAGGACTGCGCTTGAGCTTATTTTACAATATTTGTAAGACAGCTGATAGTTAAAGTAAAATTCTTGCTGTCACTTCAATCTTAGTTCTAGTTGTTTATGCTCTTCCATTAGTACATCGTGACTAATTTTGCTAAGACAAATTCACTGGTGTTCCTGCTTATGTGTAGATATTCCAGAACTTCTTTAAAATTTAAATACTTTTTGGAAAGCTTTGAATTTCTGCCACTTCTTTTGCATGGCCAGGCAGAGGGCCTGGCTCTTAGGTTTGTTTTCCGCTTGCTAAATACATAGCTTCTGTGTATCATGAGGTGTGTTATGCAGTGTGTACTCATGTTAAATGGCACGAACAGACGTTGTTAAAGGCAAATAGTCCAGTTTGAAGGTGGTGTAAGGATAAAAGTTGGTCTATTTGAGGCTCTGTGTAGATTTGGGTTGATCTTCATGTAGTAATGAACTTGAATAATTCTGGTACTTCAGCCTCCACACTGCAAATTTTACTAATGAAAGATGCACCACAAGCTAGTGAGAAGAAATACTCTGCCACCACATTGCAGTGAAATAAGGCCAGTTCTTCAGGTCATATCCTGTCATCCTAAACGACAGAGTGATAACGCAGAAGTGCCCAAGTGATGGTCTTGTGATCCCAACCAGCCCGCTGACCTCGGTTCTAACTGTTGTGTCAACAAACTGCAGCCCTAACGATTGGAAGCAATTGCTAAGCAGTCTGTCCAACTCTTAAGTCAGATGAAATGAATGGTGATTTGTGGCAGATTCCGTGATATGCCACTTTGGTTTCGTATGCCCATTGGACTTTATGTGCCAAAAATCATGTAATTATTTATTCATATGTAGTAGTGGTAACTTATGATAACTTCTGAATAGTAAAACTGAATTAGCGCAACTTGACTTGAAATTCTTTTACCTGCCTGCCTTGTCCAGGCTGGGTCCACACTTGGACTTCTTCAAGTTCTGTGCGTAGCAGGGCTTGTTTCACTTCTGACATATCCTGAAGAATTACTTTTGGAAAGTCTTCTTGAAATTCTGAAATTATTTTAGTTAAAACAAGTCTAATCCTTACAAGTTAATGTATAGTTTAGAAAACATATTATTTAACAGGACTTTATGTGTGTGGCAGGGAAAGTAGAAATCTCTATTTTAATTGCGACTGTCAAGCATTCAAATGCTTGAGAATGCATTACATTTTCTTCTGTTCCAAATCACATTATTTCACTTTACATCTACCGTTTCCGTGGTTGTGGGAAAGAAGTACAATTACTTTATTTTTACAGAGGAAGAAACTGAAGTCGGTTAGGTGTAGCGGGACTCTGGCAGCTGTCATTACAAGTTGATCATCCTCCCAGAGGAAAAAGAGCTCAGCGAGAGAATCACTGTGATGGCGTAGTGGCACAGAGTAGATACTGGCAGAATTGGCAGGCGGAATGTGAAAAGCCTCATCATCAGTTACAGGCATTTTTCAGCCAACAGATTTACATTAAAGAAGTATTTCTAAATAATTTTCAGAAGTTCTGTGACTTGTTTCTGACAGCAGATATATTTTTTTTCTTGGGACAGCTTCATTGACTGGAATGCAGCTTGTGAGAGCCAGTTTTCCAACATGTATTGTCCACTAGAGATGAATGAATATGGTGCTTTCCCAGAAGGTAAGATGAAATAAAGGTTATGAATTATCACTGAGTGTGGTTTTTTTCCTCTCACCTTTTGTAGAACAAAAGGCTGAGCTTGTCTATAAACATCTGGGCATTCATTGCTTAAGCGGACTTTACCGTTTCCAGCTGACTGGGTGCTCTGTAGTAATAAACAACGTCTGCATGTGGCAGATGAGAAGACTGGTCTTCGTATGGAGTTATTAAGCCTGAAAAGCCAGTCTACAGGACTCTGAGAGGGAATAGAGAGAAATGCTCGTGACCACAATATTACACAAATCTTTTTGCACAATTTTCTTTGTTTCCCTTCTGGCAGGCTTCTGCCTTCCAGTGTGTGAAACAGAAGGCCTCTTGTGACCAATTACCTTTCCAGGCTAGAGTTTCTTGGCTTGGGAAGCACACTGGCAGCAACCTAGATTTCTTTAGCATTACCTAAGCAATAATTAAAGGTCAGGCTACAGTATCACAGGCAGCACGGTGATCCCTCGGGTGCTTAGAGCTGAGGCATGTTGGCAGCGAAGCCTGGGTAGGCTCTGCCATGCACGTTCTGTGGCTAATAAAGACCCTGTTCTCCAGCGGAGAGATTGCCAACTCTTTACGCCGTCCTCCTGATAGCAATTTGTTAGTGAGTCCCTAATACAGAGCGGTAGTCTTGTTAACAGAAATTGTTGCGCTTCACTGCTGTGCTGCCCTGAAGGTGCCTGAAGTCACTGAAGGCTTAGGTCGGTTCCAGCCTGGCTCACTCCGAGAAGATTCAGTGTTCCTCCACAGAAATGTTGGTAGTGTTTATATTGCAAAAGCCTTATTTTGTCTGCCTGCTTTTATAAACTGCAGAAAACATGAACTACCCCAGTGGCTTCCCGGGTACTACTGCAGCCGTGCAGAATACAGCCTTCATTGACCAGAACTGTCCCTCCACCTGGAACGCACCTCCCAACATGCCGCCTACCTGGGAGCCCGCCAGTTACGTCAACTCCACAGTGAGTATTGTCACTGCAAGGCGCTGCCTTGGCATGCCTCTTCAAAGCCTTCCCAGTGCATTCCTGCCTTCCCCCTACCTGTTGCTCACGTGTTCTTCGAGAATCCTTTAAGTAGCCTTTCGTATGTGTTTGGTGCTGGCGTCGGTAGCGTGGCTTTTTCCCCGGTTGTTTGTCAAGGTTGTTACTGCACCTTGTCTGTGAAACTTTTGATACAGGTCCTTTTGCCTGAAAATTGACTAAAACCATCTCTTACATATGGAAAAACATTTTGGACTTGCGTAGTCTACTGAGACTCTTTCCTATCAAAATCAACCTTTCCAGATGAGGGTAAAACACAAAAAGTGCTGACAGCAAAACCCAAAGAGATTTGGAAATTGTAGAGCTGAACGGACAGCTGCTCTCAGTGACTTTGACAGGGTTTTTTTTGCTGGGAAATCCAAGTGATTTAAGCTGGATTTGTGCAGATTTCTGAATGCTGACTTTGACCTGTTGTGCTCTAGACGAGCCATGTTTATGTCATCCCACCGTGCAATGTCGTGACTTCAGTTCAAGGTGGTCTTTAATTGTAACCACCTTCTCTTCTGCTCGTATTTCAAAATCTTCTATTTTAGAATTTTATTCTTTTTATTTACAGTAGGCTTATTTTGAGTAAAACTAACCAAATAAAGCAAGAAATATTTCCGACTGCAAAAGTGAAAATTCTGCTGTGTTAAAAAGTGGCAAAACTGGTCGAAGACTGTTTCCTGAAATAAATGTGGCTTTATTTCATATTTTATTCAGGAATGCCAGGAAACACAGAAGGGAGAGATTGGAAAATACATTAGATAATTCAGTTCATTTCCCTGGCGAGCTTTTCCCCACAATACATTTCAGTGTTTCATTCAGTTTTAAAAGTCCCAAGACTTCCATGACCTTCTCCGAGAGACTTCCTCGCAGACTAACACATCTTGCCCTCCAGGAGGTTCTTTATAAGCTTTCGAAATTTTCTAAATAAATTCCCTTGCTCCCAATTAGAGTCGCTTTTCCATACTGAATATCCCTCTCTGCTCCCGGCGCGCATAGTTGTTCAGTACTGACATATACTTCGACCTTTTTCTTGTCATTTCTTAGGCGTCCTTCTCTTCTAAATCTCAAAACGTGCGCAGTGCTCTTCACGAGTCTTCCATTTCCCCCTGATTTTTCTTAACGGCCTGACCAGAACTGAATATGGCATTCCCGTTATAGTAATACCAATGCCGTGCGGGCAGGAGCTCGTGTGGCTTCATTTGGCAAAGTGCCTTTGCGCGCACACACGCGTGCGCTGCGCACACACACACACACTAATGTCGCTGTACTGTTTTCAGCAGCTATATTGCTTTGTGAACTCATGTGCAATTTTCTACTTGTGCGTTTCCTAAGTTCTCTGCGTAAATGCTGCTTCCTCCCATTTAGTACTAGATTTCCACGTTTTCTTCGGCAAATGGTCCATTTTGCAGTTTGCCCTGACAATTTTATCTCGCCCTACAGCCCTACCTCTCAAGCACCCGAAGCTTGTCTCCAATGTCTGGACTTTTTGGTTCCATCTGGGCACCTCAGAGTGATGTTTATGAAAGCTGCTGCCCGGTCAGTGCCACGACCCAACACTCGACCCACGTGGAGAACCAGGCGGTGATGTGTAAGCAGGAATACTATCCGAGGTTTAACCCCTTCCGTGCCTACATGAACTTGGACATATGGACTACAGCAGCCAATCGAAATGCAAATTTCCCACTTTCGAGGGACTCGGGTTACTGTGGAAATGTGTGAAAGGAATTTGATTTAAAAATGTGAATAAAGATGCTTGCAATTTTGATTACTAGAGTAAGCTGGTTGTTGAATAGATTACAATGTTGGTGGATATTTTGGCACTTTTATATTGAAAATAAATTTTTTTTTTTTACTGAAGTCTGAGCATTCAGTGCATTTTCAAAAGCAAAGCATATTCAGGACGCTGTTATCGGCAGGTGAAGGCTACAAATTTAAAACTCAAATTTTCTCAAGAATAAGGACAGTATTAGGTTCTTAAAATCATCCATGAACCTGTACTGCACATATTTCTTCTGAAGTTTACATTCTGTGGTATAAACTAGGAGTGGTTTAGCTTTTGTAGGTACACACTTATACGCGTAAGTAATTGCATCTGTACCAAACGGCAACACTGGGGACCTACCTGTTGGTGCGGATCAGAGATTTTCCAAGTGGTGCCGCTTCTACTGCTGACATAGTTATTTGTGGGTGTAAACTGCTGGCAATAGAAAAAAAAGGCTGAGTTGTGGCTTGTTTATCTGCTTCAGAACGCGAGCTGTCACTCGGACGACGTTGCGCTTGTGCAGTGTGGGTGAGTGAGCATTTCTTTCAGGAGCTTGTCTTGCGAGTGACTCCTGACATTTTGCGTTTATATTTTTAGCCTTCATGTTGCGACGGCGTTCTCAGTGCATTTAATTGCCCTTGTTTAAAATGCCAAAGCTTGAACTGGGACAAATATTTCTTTGAGAGCGGAGTTCACACCGCTCTCCAAAACAGAGCAGCATTGTGGTAGCTCGTGGTATGAGGCTGAATCTCTGTAGTGGGAAAGGCAGGCGGGGAAGTGCTGCCACCCAGGTCGGGGCTGAATCCTTCCTTGGTGCAAGCTGCCTCTGCCGACCCTTCCCGCAGAGCCTTTGTTCTGGCGTGGCAGAGCGTGTCCGGGAATCTTCACTCGTCGGTGTCAGAAAAAGGGGGAGGCACCCCTCAGATTCAGAGATGTCCTCCGCAAGGGGACTTGTTAAGCCTGGAGAAAGAGGAATTGAAGGGGGTCCAGTATCAGCCTTGTACAGCTGCTTGAAGGACAGCCGCAAAGATAGCCGAACCAAAGCCTGTGTGGTGGCTGCAGGCGTTACGGCAAGTGGCAGCCGTCACAGGTTGCCACGTGGGAGGTTGAGGTTGAACATGAGTGACTTCCCTTGGAGGGTGGTGCTGCAGGAGAATGGGTTGCCCCGAGGGGTGGACAGATCTCCGTGCTTGGAGGTGTTCATGACGCAGCTGAACAAAGCCGCATGTGACCTGCTGTAGTGGTGGCAGTCCTGCTCTTCTTGGGAGGTCGGACTATAGAGACCACCAGCATCCGGTCACCATTTTGAGGATTCTGTGAACCTGAGCAAGTTCCTTACTTTTTGCTACTTCTAATTGTTTTCCTCTTGCCCTTTGAACTCAGGCTGACTGGAAGACAATAACTCTGTTTGACAGTGAAACGTTGGGCTTTCATGTTTGTTTTTATTCGAAGGCACTGCAAAATAGCTGACAGCCTGTGTGCAAAGCTACTCGGCGGTCTGAGCTCCCAAACCTACGTTCTGGCCCTGCCAGTCTCACCACGTTGCTGAGCTATCGGACCAGCTCCTCTGACTGGCTGGTTTCAGCCAGAAACACCATCCCAGGTCTTGAAATCTTTCACCAGAAACAGCATGTTTCTGCAAACAGTTTGTTTCAGGAGATCGACAGTTCCTGCAAAGAAAGCTTTGTTGAAAGACGCCCTGCCAGCTACGCTTTCCCAGGCGTTTGAGTTAGCTCAGAATGAGACAGTGACTGGGTGGGATAGTCAAAAGCTGCTGCGTTTACTTTACCTGCTTTAACTGCTCGTGCGGAAGGTGCTGCTAAGCCTTCCTTTGGTTTCTGTGTCAGAAAAACAGGATTGCCGCTGAATGCTTTTCAGAATGATGGTGTTTTAATGGCTTGATCAGGAACCAATACCTGGAGCCTTCGGCTGCTTTCCACGATGCGTCATGCTGGGTGGGAATCTGCTTCTAGTTTAATTGTAATGGCTTGCGATTCTGAAGGAAAGTTCACAAATTCGTATGAACTTTGCTCCTGAAATGAGTACTAAGTCATGAGAAGTAGCCGTAACCACTGACATGCTTTCTGTGCACTTCTTGCCTATGGCAGGAGACTTCAAGAGGAACAGAGTTGGAGTGAAAACAATGTATATGGAGGAAAAAAAAGTGATCATTTAGTTTGAAGTGCAATGAAGTTCTTTGTTCCCTGGATAATGTTGCTTGTGGTGTACCATGTTCATTGAATTTTGGACATGCAAAGGCCCAGCAGAGAAGAGAGGACGTGCAAAGCTGTGCTCATACAGCTTACCCAGCTCACTGTGTTAATTCTGTTAATTTGTTTTAAGGAGATCTGTATTTTCCATGCACTAAAGTGAAGCTTTTCCTCAAGTACCAGTGTAAGGAGATGCTTTTCTTGCATCTACAACAAACCGTAACAACGAAACCCCACAGAGTTTGGATCAGCACCGAGTCCCTGTTGTAAGTAATGTCTATGTTCTAGACAGAATAAATAACTGAAAAAGAGAGGGGGAAAAAAAAAAACATAATAAACAAAGCAAAGACACTGGAGAGTTCAGGGAGAGCAAAAAAAGTTAGAAATGTTTTGAAAAGAAGACTAGACTCTATGAAAAAGTTGGTCAGAGTTGTTAAAGGGCCAGCAAAAGACAAGGGAAATGAGCCGCAAACAACTTGAGAAATACTGCTAAGAAAGAAAACAATCGTTCTCTTTAATCAAACCAGAACAGATCAAGAACTAATTCCCCCAGGAGCTGTGTAGTATTAGGCAAAGTATTTCATATAACTTTTCATAACAATAACTAAGGAATGTAACAAGCTCATTAAGGTTACCAGGAATAATTGCTGCCATCAGGAGACATCTGTAGCCTAATTACCAATCCACTCGATGCAAATGAATTTGGGCTCAGTTAAAAATCATTCCTCTTACAGTAAAGGGAAGGATGAAATAAATAATTCCACTACAAATTTCTTTGTACCAAAATGATTGTAATTCTACTAGAGTGAAACTGGAGAGGTTGCGCTACAGTCATCTCCTTGTCGTGAGCAAAATAATTCCTAATTTCTTGCCTTGTGCCAGGAGTTCCTTATAGCAGGATCAGAAGCTTCGCTGATCTCTCTGAAACTGGTATTGTTTTTTGAGAAACTTAAGCAAAATAAGTTCTCCGTTAACCCAAGAAATGCTTAAGATTGCAAAGGGAAAAAAAAAAAAAAAACAAAACAGTATAAAAGCTGAATAGCTTGCACAGTTCACTAATAGGGCTGGTGATGGAGGGGAGGGGGAAATCATGAGCAGTTCCAAGTGTTCACTGTTGATTTCTGTCCTGGTGTGAACACTACATAAACTCAGGACATTCAGTGTTCTGCTAAGAAGAGACACAGGAGAAGTGACAGCCATCCCTGCCCCCGGCTCCCAGTGGGTTTGTGGCTTCTTAGCTGCACGTTGGGAACTGGGGGTACCAAATTATCGCTGTCCTCGGACACAACACACAGGGCGTCTGGGCCGAGCCTGCCTGGTTTGTCCAGAATTTCCACCCTGGATCCAGGGAACGTTCCTGCCACATTTCATGAAGGTTTATAGGTACTATGAGAGACGGCATTTGGACAAAACTGGCATCGATTTCAGGCATGTTCAGCTGCCACCGCCTCGCCAGGCATCAGCAAACCCCTCACAGCGTTAAACTGGAGAGCAAACAGAAGAGGAGCATCCAACACAGCTTCTCGGTGGGAGAGGGCAGTGCTCCACTGGGACCCTGTTTCTTGGTGGTAAGTGGGGCTGGTACAGATTTGAGCTTTGCTTCTGCAGGGAGGGATTTGGACTGCCCAGCAGCCTGGCTGCCATCGGTCTACCCTGGGAGACAGGTCTGAACTGCTTGGGAGCACCAGACTGGCCAGACCGAGCTGCAAATGTCACCTGTGGGGGTTCAAAGCATGTGGGGGATGGTACGAGTCCCCGAAGGCAGGCTCACCTGGGGAGCATGGTTGTTGCTTGCTTGCTCTTGTGACTTTGTCGTAAGCATGGTGGCAATTGGTAGGTCTGTCCTACAGCTGGACGTGCAGGACCATTCCAGCTGCTCAAAGGAGCAATGACCAGCAAGCAGCTTGCTGTTGCACTTGCTGAAATGAGCCTGAAAGTTATGAGGACAGCTGAGAGATCTGATTGCCGGGGGGCAAACAAACTCATTAAAGAGAGCTGTTAACTATCTTAATCCGCTCAAGAGGGCGGGAGGGGAGGAAGCAGGGGAGGTGCTCACCACCTGCACTGGGGCTGGCCGTGCCTTCAGGTCCAGCACCCAACTCCTGTCTGCATCAGGAGAAGCCCCCGTGCCTGGGAAGTCATGGCCTTGACAGCACCACAAGTTCCCACGGAGTCGGCACTGCTGTCATGCCAGGTGAGCTCTTGGCTGGTCTTTACAGTAGTACATTGGGTGTTGCTTTCCGGCATTTGCTTTCTTCCCTTCCAGCCTCAGGGAACACCCATTTATTTTTCTTAGTCAGCGAGTCACCTCCATCTTCTATTGCCCTCTCCATGTACTTGTTTTGCTTTAAGCTATTTGTGGAAAAGGTGCACCGTGGCACCTCCCCATTGCCGTGGGTGTGTTTTACTTGTACCTTTGGTTGCCCCATCCCGTGGTTCAGTCTGCCTGTCCACTTCTGTGGAGGAAATGGCTGGGGGCAGGGCTTATCACGTCTTCTTCTGCGCACCCTTGAGTGGGCTGAGGGCTCACTGTCTCCCCGGGACTGCTGTGGCCGTCCTCTGTCCCGGTGGCTTTGCAAAGCTCAGCCTGCCTTTCTGACAGGCGGGGGGCTGGCAGGGGTAAGGTGCTCCACCTGGAGAAGGAGGCCCCTGGCTTTGGTTGGGGCAGTTGCCCAGTCCTGCACTGGAGGAGGGTCTGCTGGGTGAGACCCAGCGCCGTTCCCCATCTCTGTGAGCTGGGGGACCCGGAGGAGCAGGAGGCGGTGGGCAAGCGGTGCTCTGCCCCATGGCGGGCGAGTGACAAGAGCAGAGCAGGGGGAGGATTTATCGTCCCAGTCCCACAAGGTGGTGTGGCAGCTGAGGTCCCGGGAGCTCACACCCGCCTCTGCAGCTCATCACTAATGCACAGACACAGGCAGTCCCCCGCTGCCGAAAGCTGAATGTTACTGCTCCTCCCTCCATCTCTGGAGTGGGTGTCCCTGCTAAGCCGTCTGGTCCTGCCTGCCTGACAAAAATGCCTCCTTTGTCGCTGTGGGTTGCACACCGTGCGGCTCGCTTTTTCTGTGACCTCTGCTGTATTTCATTTCTGGCTGCTTTCTTCAACAGCAGCAGCAGCAGCAGCAGCACAGCCCCTCGGACCTTTTCTAACTCTGGGGTTGCTCTGAAGGGCAGCCGTTCCTGGTTGCTCCCCTGGTTGTGTGTGTGGAGCTGCTCCCTGGGCTGTTGGGGATTTTAGCAGCCTTGTTCGGAGGCGGGGATGGTGTTTCCATGCAGCCCCACGCATTTCTCTGGAGTTTTTGTTGCTTGGACGCTGCCGGCAACCTGTGTGAGCGGGGACCACGCTGGCCTGGAATGAGGGGCCTACCCAGTGTGCGCACTGGTGCCAGATGGGCTGCTCTAGCTGGTGTGGACAAGCTTCTCATCTAGCATAAACCGGTTATTTAATCATTGTCAGCTAAACTACCAGCAGCCAGGCTTGGCTTGCAACCGAGTGCGTATGTATACATCTCTTGGAAGGAGCACGTCGCCTCCATGAGTGACCGAAAAGCCCCCGTGTTCTTCAGTAAACCCAACTCCCGTGCAGTGATTCCCGAAAGGTGACACACCATATCCCTGACCATCCCCACCACGTTCTGGGGTACAGCTGCCGTACCCATGGGGTGACAGTCTCTGCCAGATCCCGTTTCTCCAACTGTGCTGGCGAAAAGCTCGGTTTGCTGGGAGCCGTTTGTTTGGTTTTAATTTTGACTGAATGTACAGTTTGCGAAGGGAAGCTGATGCTTTTGCACGTCTTCGTTAGCACAGATGTGTGGGAAGCCTGCGCGCTGGACGCGCTCCGGTGCGCAGAGACAGCGACATGGAAGGCGGGTCGCCTTTGCCGTGCTGAGGGTCAGTGGTGGGTGCTGTGGTGTGGAGCTGTCTCCAAACTGGGAATAACCTCCTTCTCACGCAACGTTGAGGTGTTGCAGCAACGCGCTTGGCCATCCATGCCCTACGGGAACCTGCTACGATTGCTGGTTCTGATTTAGGGAGAGAAATGTTTCACTTCATTCGCTTGACACGGCCTTGTTAGATGAAAGGTGTTTCGCAGTGCAGCGTAGGAAATGCTGGAGAGTGCAAACCAGATGCTGAGGGTGATAAGGGAACCTTGCAGAAACAGCAGAAACCTTCCCACCGCTCTCCTCAGACCTGTGAGTTGGCGGCGTGGCCGTGGGAGCTTATTGCTTTCTTCTCGGCAGCGCTCGCACGAGAAACGCGGCATCTTGGCAGTGTTCCTCCAGCCGCTTGTACGCAGGCTGGTTCCCCCTTCCTCCAGCCCAGTTCGTGACAGCACGCCTACCTCCGGGACAGGGCGCGTGGCGCTTGTGAGGGAATGGAAAATGACCTCATTGCCGCCCTGTTTCCAGAGCAGTGTGGGAAGTCCTCGCTCCCCCTTGGCTCCCCCCTGTGCTGCTTTTCAGCTGCCTGACCCATGGTTTGTGGTGTAAATGGTTTCGGGAGCTCAGCAGTGGTTTCATATCAATCTGCTCTCTCCATAGCTGACTGCAGGTTGGTCAGTCTCTCATAGAATCATAGAATGGTTTAGGTTGGAAAGGACCTTGAAGATCATCGAGTTCCAACCCCCCTGCCATGGGCAGGGACACCTCCCACTAGACCAGGTTGCCCAAGGCCATGTCCAGCCTGGCCTTGAACACCTCCAGAGATGGGACCTCAACAACCTCTCTGGGCAACCTGTTCCAGTGCCTTACCACCCTCACAGTGAAAAATGTTTGATCTAATGTTTAATCTTCCTAATGATTAATCTAAACCTGCCCTCTTCCAGTTTAAAGTCATTCCCCCTCGTCCTATCTCTACATGCCCGAGTAAAAAGTCCTTCCCCAGCTCTCCTGTAGGCCCCTTTTGGGAACAACTGCTGCAGACAGCAAGCAGTTGTTAGCCAGAGGAGATGCCAGCCCTGCTTCTGTTGATGACACCCTCTCATAAATCACCGCTTGTGTTCCTCCTCCAGTTATTAGCTTTTAATTAGGCACCTACCACCCCTTCCTGTTGGCTAAGGTCATCAGGCACACACTGTGCGTGCCTTTGGGCTCCCACCGTTAGCACTGCGTTCAAATCGTGCACTCGCCAAATGACTTTGAGTGCTGAGTTTGGGTTTTTCCTGCCTGTATGTCCCTGGCATGTAGTGCTCTTGCCAGAGCTGTGAGAAATCAGACCATAGGTATTTTCTGCTTAATGAAGGCTCAGTTTTACAATTTTCCCACACCACTACTGTGGCGACACATAGATGCCGCTGAGCAATTTTCTCCTAGCACTGTGCTATCATTTTCACCACTGCTACATCACAGCAAGCACAGCTGGTCTCCCTCTCTCCTGGCTTGCAGGCTTTGCTTACGCTTTCAATTGCAGCCTTCAACATCGCAGCCCTGTGTGGCCTGGCCTGAGCCCTCTGTGGCTTATGGTGGTGGGATGCTCCTGATGGAAGCAGAAATCTGGGACACAAAGACCTGATGGAGATGCCTGGAGTGAAGAGCCTGCGGGGGCTGAGCTCACGGTCACGCAGGCTTTTCCTGTCTGTAAATATTTCTGCATTCTGAGCGAGGTTCACGGGCAAGGTTATGAGTTTCCCTTGCAATAGCTGAACTTCATGACCCAGGTCAATACCCTGCAGCAATGTGCAACTTTTGGAAGCCCTCCACTCACAATGCCGTTAAGGAGAAATACCTGTGCCTTTTATAGATGCCCTGCTCATTCACTGGTTGGTGAAGGGTGGGTTTGTTTTTTTTTTTTCTAAGAAAGGAACCTCTCTGTTCATTTGAAAGGCTTGTAATAATTTATCAGTTTAAGGACTAAAATTCGTCACACAATTTGTTGGGGACCAAATAATGGCTTCTAGAAATGCTTCAAAAATCCTGGAGTGAGAGGTAAAGTATCTGTTAACTCTTATTTATTAGTTTCCTTAGTGAAATGTAAGCCTGTGAGCATCCTCCAGAACAACTTACATGACTGAAGCTCAGTAAGCTGCAGGTTTGGTTTTGGTTGCAACACCTTCATATGCTGTTTGCTGCAATAAGAGACCTGAAGCTTAACCAGAGCAGTGTTTGTCTTTCTGACGAGATGACTTGAGGGATGAGCACAAGGCTCCTAGATGGCTTTCTGTCTGACCACCTCCTTGCTTTCTCTTGTCTGGGTAGTCCTTTGTCTGTATGACCAGCCCCATCCGCAGACCTGTCAAGCCTGAGTTCAGCTGTCTTGGCCAAAGCGTCGTTGAAGTTTTGTATAGAGAGAGTTTTTTAGAGAAGTCCTCAAGAGACTGAGTATTGAGTTCTATAAATAAAAATAGGAAACAGATGGCACCAGTATCAAAAGTTAAGTGGTTTTTAACTAGTCTAGTAACTAGTGTTCTCATATACCTACAAAAATATTACAGTTTTATCTTTGCAAAGATCAAAAGAACAACTTTGAAGCACTTGCCAGGCACACGCAGCCATGCATTTTAATAGATGACAGACCAAATATATCCTTATAGTAATGGGACCGACATGCCAATTTCAAATTCCCCCATGTACTCCTGCAGTGAACAAACCCTAATGAGTGCTCTGGGTTTGGGGTTTTTTTGGTGGGGTTTTTTGTTGTCGTTTTGGTTTTGTTTCTGTTGTTGTGTTTGGGTTTGTTTTTGGTTGTTTTTTGTTTTTTTTTTTAATGGCTACTACTGTGGACCCAGTGTTGCTTCAAACGTACTGCAGATATTAAAAGAAGAGAGGTCCACAAGCCTGGGGTCTGGAAGAGAGCCCAGTAAGGAAGTGTTTCATGAGAGGAAGACATAGGAAGCCTCTGGAGCTCCCAGGTCTCCTTGAGGTGCTGTGTATGTCAGCATCCCTCCCTGGTTAGATGAGCCATGTATCTGTTTTAACTTCCAGAAAGAGGTGGGGAGAAATAAGACCATAACATACCTGACTTAGATTGGTACAAGCTGGCTCTGTGCTGCAACCTGGTCTCTTGGACAGGTTGTTTGTATGATGTCTAACATGGTCGAACGCAGGGGAACCGCAGTGCTGTCTAACAGCAAGTGGAAATGTTGTGTGCCAGCTGCTGCAAACTCAGAAAGCTGTCTTCCAGTTGCACAATTTATTCCGAAAAGTGATTCGCAGTTCTACAATTTATTCTGAGGGCAGAAGAATTCTGCCCGTTTCTCCCAAGCTAGAATAAACCTTTTGGGGTCCAGACTTTTTTAGAGTTACATTTGAGCTAGAGCTTGCTCTTATGCGAGATGCCGGCTTTTATTAGTTTGTCTGCAAAACAGCTGCTTCTGCTTTCCATAAACACTGAACACAGGTTTAAAGTCTGTCTCTCTGCGGTGCCTGGCTGCTCTGCTCTGCAAGCCGAACCCGTGCTATCAGAGGAAAATGCCGCTGCCTGCGCCATAACTCTCACCTCCTTTTATCTTACTGCAACTTGGCTTCCCCGGGCACGTGCTTCTGTTTTGCTTGCCTGGCTTGTCTGTTACGTGCATGTTTGTTTTTAAGGATTCTAACCTTTTTCTTAGCTTGATTGAAAAGCTTATTTTTGGCAGTGGCAATGGAAATATAGAGCACAGTTAAGAAACCCCTGGCTGTGATAACGGTACCCTTCCTCTGCGTTCCCTATCAAAAAGGCCTGGAGTCAAGCTCCGGAAGGCCTATGCAAGAAGCTGGAGGTCAATGTCACCTCCAAAAATTGTGCAAAAAGTCTGCGGCAGGGATTTTTTCCTCAAAATCCATCTTATCCATTAGACCTTAATGTGCCCCCTACAATAAAGGAATGAGGAAGGAAGCTCAGCTTTCTTTTGGTAGGTAGATCATCAGTGAGTCACGTTTAGTGACATTTGTAATGTGCTTTAAGAGTTAGACTCCACAGTCTTACCTCAGTGAAAACTGGGAGACAGACTTGGGCAAAATTTGGGATCCTGCTGCCCCTTTAGACATTTAAGTATTTAGCATTTAGTTCTCAGGTGTCCTGTACTCAGCTGGCACCTCATATCTGGAGGTCCTGTTGGACCTCTGGTTCTGCTGCTGTTTCAGAGGGTGCTGAGGATGTCTCGGTGCAGCTGGCGCCAACCGTCCCTGCCGGTGTCCCATGGTTAAGCTCTCGCTCATATCTGCTCTACCCACCTTTTCTGCAAGGCTTAATCCAGTTCTTAATCACCTGGCCTCCTTCAGAGAACACATCCAGAAGAGAAGAAAGTAGCACCTCCTTTTCTTCTGTGTCTCAGTTTTAGGAGCATCTACAGACGTTGAGGGAGCCCACAGGTTCCAAAAAAATCTCCTCTGCCATGGGACTGGAGCAGTCATGGGGTATCTGCCCTGAGTTTCTGTACATGTCCCGCAATTGTGACAGCTTGTCTCGGTGGTTTCCTCCTGCCACAGCCTCTTGGACAGAAGATTATGGCTTTCCAGAGCCAGGCAAAGCCAACACCTCTGCATGAAGGAGCATCTTGCCCTGCCACCCTCCAAGTGTTCAGGCCCAATTAAATGTAGGCGCTGGTAGTGATTCAGCTCTCAGCTGCTTCCCCACCTTTCGGGGACGGGGAGCTGGGGGATCTCGTTGTCTCCTGTCTGTCCCCTCTTCTGGCTTCCTGCCCTGGAGCAGGGGGAACGGAGCATGGAGGGGTGGATGCAGGCCGCTCTCCAGACAGTTGTCCCCACAGCACCTCAGCGCCTTCACTATGTGATTTCCTCTTTAAAATGCAGTAGGGCTCCAGCTAATTAGAGAGTAAACACACCGTTAAAGGCACAGCTTTAGCTACAAAGTTGTTCTCTTTCATGCCAAAAGTAATAGGGGAAAAGCAAAGGTCAGAGGGGCAGGAAAACCCCTGTCTGAAATCTGGAGTGGGAAACCCGAAACTTTCGGGACAAACCAGGGCAGAGGAGCCTCCCAGGCATGGTGGCGAGCGTCTCACCTCCCCGTGCCTCGAGGGCGGCTGGGCTGAGGCCCTTGATCAGCTTGTGATGTCCAAAGGCTTGCGCAGCCAGGCGTGGTGGTGATGGTGGTGGTGGTGGTGGTGGTGGTGGTGGTGCAAGGCCAGCAGTGCCCTCCCAGTCCCCCATCCTGGCTGCCTCCTGTCCCGGGGGCGTCCTTCACCCCCGCGACAGGTCTCTGTGGAGGTTTTGCTCCCCTTGAGATGGCAGGATCTGGCCCGAGTAAGGCTGATCCTTGGCAAGACAAAGGAAGATCTATTAGCGATTGCCATTTCTTTATTTATTTTCGGGTACTTCCTGGTTTCAGTGTTGTGCCATGTTTACCAAAGATGACCAGCCAAAGTAAACCACCCAAGTGAAAAATTGTGCATGAAAAAGCCGGCTGCACGGCAGAGCTGGTCCCTTGCCCTCAAGTGCTTTAGTCATTTCAGATTAGGTGCTCGCTTGCCGTTCTCCTGCAGATAGACTTGTAAGGAATCGCCCTGAGACAAACCTGCCCTCGTACGCAGCCACCGGCAGAAAGCTTAGGCAGGTCTGGAAAGACTCTCTAGCAAGAGGGATTAACGTGCCTGCTTGTTAACTTTGGCAGCGTGTGTAGTTGTTGCTGTGCCAGCAGAGTTAGGGAAAGCAAATGGGGAGGGATTATTTTATGATCGGTGGCATTCCTGGGGGACGGGGGGGTTTTCTTTTGGGAACTTCCTAGCGGGAGTGAAATGCAGAGTGGAGTGCAAACTGGTTCCTTCACGGCCAGGAGGGTGTTTTGGCAGGAGGAGCAGTATGGAGCCAAAACGGATGGAAACACGCCCTTCTCCCTTAATCCAGTTGCAGACCTGACTTACCCAGAATGAGTCAGTGGTATCAATGTTGTCCTGTTACTCAGTGAGAAGTTATGAGCTCACAGGTGGGTTTTTTTGGTCCAGCAAACCAGCTTGTCAGTAGAGTTCCCCATGAAAGAGAAGGGGCCACCCGGCCTGGAGACAGGATTTCTGCACCTGCAGAAACAGGGAACGACTCAAACACATTCATAGGCTGTGTTTCATCATGACAAGTGTGAGGAATAATTATTTTACAGAAAAATTTAGACCTCTCAATAGTAGGGGAGAAGAGTCTAGCCAGCCTTCACCTTATCCATCCCTTCTCCCATTACTCAGTGCATTAGTGCTGAGTTAGTGACTCTTGCAAGAATACTATTCAACTGGAGTTGCAAATATCAGACAGAAACATGGAGACTGGAGAGATGACCAAGAGGGATTCCTCTCAACAGAGGGTCGTGCATCTCAGTATGCTTTGCTTGGCCTTTTGTTCCCAGATGTGAGCCGGGAAGAGTACAAGGAACAAACCCCAGAGAAATAAAGTACTCCAAAGGACTGATTTTAAGGAAATGTGTTGAACCTATTAATCATGGAACATACAGGAAATTAATCTGAAATGACGTCATAAAAATATCTCATGAAAGAAGTGCAAATGTAACATAATTTCTATAAATAGAAAAGAATCTTTATAGCAACACTCGTGTAAGTTATAAGCTGAAAACAAACCAGGTGGCCAGTCTCTCGGGTAAGAGTTGTTAAATGTTGGATGCTAAGACCCAAAGAAACAAAGATCTTCTTGTGCTTGCAGGTGCAAACCTCATGATAAGTTCAGTGTTGGAGGAAGATCACCTGAAATGATACAAACTAAGAGAGTGCACCCAATTTGATGCTCCTTCCCACAGTAGAGCAGATGTAAGGTGGACAAATTTTATTACTCTATGGTTACCTCTGAACCAACTTGTACTCGTTCTGTTGTTCCAGCTGTTGAGATGAAAGTTGGCTGTTTTCAGCTCTTTTTTGCCTGTGATATTTCCTTTCGTTCCTCTTCCTTTGATATCTGTTCTGTCCAAAAGCTGCAAATTACAGAGCAAATTATTTGAAAGCATGAGTTACCGTGCATACGACACTTATGAGAGATCTAAAAGGTTTTTTAGCATTACTACAACCCCCTGTTGCACTTGTATAAGTTCCCTACTTGCTTTCAGGTGAAGAGTGGGTTTGTTGGTTTTTTTGTTTGTTTGTTTTCTGTTACTCTGTGCTTGCAATCACCTATTGCACCAGGGTTTTGATCTCTGCTGGAGTTCCTAAGTCCTGCTTAAAAGGTCGGCAATGTTTCTGGACCATCACTATTGGAGTAGTGGGACATTGCTGAGAAAGGACTATTCCTTCTCAAGTCTATGCCACTGCTGCCCAGCCTGTGCTTCATTTCTTCAAACGGGCACCGTGACCTGGCAGAAACTGCTGGGTTGAAACAAAACCTGAAGAAAGAAAAGAAAACTGTTTCCCATCACAGCTCTTGACTAAACACATCCCTCTGGGAGAGCGTGGTCAGTTGTGTCAGGACTTGCTGCAGCCTTCTCCAGACTTTCCTGGACATATCTGCATTGTCAAGGCACAACTGTGCTCTACGTACCATGCATACCATGAGTCAAATTTAACTCAAACTTTGTAAATGTGGGTATTTCACAGTAGTAGAAAGCACCTTGGTTTAGGGGATTGATGCCCTAGTATGGGCTGTTTCTCTCTGTAGATACTGTGATTGATAAACACAAAAAGTCATATTGCAGCACAGGCGCAAGAGTTACGTGGTCCGTTCTGAATCTATCATTACTAAGCTGGTACTGCTACACTCAAGAAAACTTGCAGAAGAGCAAGAAATGCAATCTGAGGATAATTTAGGAGGAATGATTAAAATAGCTGAGTGTGTACTCAAAAATCAGCTTGGGATGTCTGTTTTCAATCGTGTCCAAGTCTGGAAAGTCAGAGAATGGTCAGATATTGGAAATATCTAATTATTTGAAGATGTTTTGGTGGCTCTGTCAGATTCAACACACGCTTTTCAAATACTTATTGACAACATTTTATGATCAGGATTTTCATTTTTAGTAAAAATGATTTTTTCATGGGTGTTTACAACTCTGCTGTATTCAAGCTTCTAAAAAGTTGGTTTAAAAAATTATACACATGCAAAAGAACACAATAGAAATAATCCCTTCAAGAAACTCACAAAGCATGTCATTTTTCCAGTGCAGAAAAGCTTGGAAATAGCTCGTTAGGTTTTTCCTATTTTTTTTAAGATACAGAAGTTTGATAGGAGATAAATCAAGAAAAGTACCTGCACTGAATAAAGAGCTTCTCTAGGTCTTGAATAACTGAAAATGAAGATTTGGAATGGACTGGTTTTCTCTTTCTGAAATGCACTGTCATGTCGGAAATATTTCATGGCATCAGGTACAGAGGGAGTGAATGCAAAACCTGGACTACCTGTGCAAAATAGATCTTGGCATTGTCTTTTTTTGGAACGAGTACAAAAATCTTGATATTGTTATGGCATATGAGAATGATCTGATTCATTTCCTGCTCCGATTCTTGCCCAACTGTTAAACACAAATATTAATTTTTTTTGTATAACAAGCAGTTAAATATGTATCTCTGCATCCCAGCACAGTGTTTTCCATCTCCGTACAGGAAACAAACTCTAGCTGGTTCTGCAAGGACTTGGTCCCATTCCCAGGAATGTTTCCCTTCTGTTAAAAAAAGAAAAAAAAAAAAAAGAGGAAAAAAAAAAAAAAGAAAGCACTTTTTCAGTGTATTAGCACTAGATAGATGTAGGCATGAGATGCGTCCACACACTCCTCTCAATGAGGAAAGACAAGGTTTGTTGGATCTTTCCCGAACTGAAGCACACTGACGCGCGTGTCCCTTTGCGCAGCTTCTTTTCAAGGAACTTTTCCTCAGAGCTGAGCGAAACTGTTTTTCCTCCTTACGGGGAAATTCCACTGCTGGGATGTTAAACTCTAACTTCCTCACAACAGCCTGCTGGTGACGGCTTGCACCCGGTGGGCAGTGACAGGGTATTTTCTCTCCTGGAGAGCTGAAATGAAGCAGAAGCCATCCAACAGTGACTGTAAGAGATCTCATTCCTCTCTCTCTCTCCCTGACCCCCCCCAAATGCAGCTTGTCCCTTGTAGGATATATGAGGGCCCCAACCCTCGGGTACCTCCAGCAGCCCCGATGGCCAGGGGCGTGCTGTGGGGATGGCACTGTCTCAGCACGGGGAGGTTTGGTGCCTCCTGGGAGGCCAGAGCTGAGGGTGGTTGCAGCTCTGTCTGGAAACCTGCAAAATCCTTGTTTTGAAATAGGCTTGGCACCTCGTTTTTTTTTAAAAACTGGAAATACGTTTTATGTCTCCAAATACCTCTCTGGGCAGCCCATAACAGAGGACTTGTGTCATATAGTTTGGGATACAGCAACGCAAGCTGATCAACACAGCAAGAGTGTGATATACGTAGAGCAACATAAAAAAAGACCTTCAAAATACTGAGCCGTACTTTGGAAAGCTACACAGAGGTATTTCCTGCAGATGCCTAAAAAACTGAAGTAGCTTTGTACGTTGATAATGTCAAACCAATTAGCAGTATGAAAATTGCAGAAAATATATTAAAAGAAAACATGATTTCCAGATTATGTCTGTTTTAGGGGGTGGAGCAGCAGCAATCTGGGAGCCCGTTTGCCCAGGTGATGAGAAGTACATTTGGGCTGAGCTCCGAGGTCCTAGTACCGTGATGTTTGTGCTTCAAGTTCCTGAGTCCTATAGCCTGATTACGCACCCTGTGGAGTGCCTGTGGAGATGCAGGGTTATGAAAATGGGAAAGATAATGGCTGACACAGTCAAGCTAGCCTGTAACTGAGGTCAAGGCTCCTCTGAACAGCCTCTTTATGGGCCTTGGGCACTTGTGGTTCCCATCCCTGCGTCTTCTCTGGGAGCTGCACCCCTTCCGCAGGTGGTGGTGCTAGGAGGAGGTTATGCTCAACCAGATGTATTTCCCGACAGACCTCTCCCCGATGTGCGCCGAGGGAATTTCATTAGTTGTCGGTATCAGTTTATGTTTTGCCTTCCTCCCTGCAGCGTGCCAGGCAGTCCCGTGGTAGGCACGCTCGTACGCCTTTGATCCTACCACGTGTCCAGCGTTTGTGTGCGGCTGAGCTACCCACCAGCGTGCTGGACTGGTTCCCAGCCCCACGCAGGTCTGGGGAGCAGGCAGCGATGGTTGGGGGGGACCTGTGCTGCATGAGTTGTCTCCGAGTTCTCATTTTGGAGTAACGAATTTTTGTGATGCTGATAACGGGGGTTTGTGTGTTTGTCATAGTGGTCTTTGGAAAAGGGTGCCCAAACTTGCTACAGTATTTACTGTTTTATTACTGCGTATTAATGGAAAATCCTAATGTTACTGTCAGAAACAAATTGTTTTTACCCCACCTAAAAAAGTGCAAAGTAAGAATGGAACTGTGTTGTCCAGCTTCGCCTTGCATACAGGCTGCTTTCTGTTGATGCAATTTCCTTGAGAGTCAAAAAGTCATCAGGACTATTTTGGGAGAAATTAGGGCTTTTTTCCTGTTGAGTGATTATGACACAACTGCTCTAGAAAAGCAAAACTTTCCATATTCTTAGAATAAGCTTTGGTGTCGTAGCATGCGAACTTCCCTGCTAGCTGCTCCTCTGTTAAGGCAGCGAATCAGCGTCATGTTATTCTGATGGAATGCTTTCAGAAAGGATATGATAAAAAAATGCCCACAGCCCTGCTTCCTTGGCAGGAGCAGTCCTGAAGGCTGTCTTTTGAATGAGTAACCATTTACACAGCATTATCACGCTCTGCCACAACGGCAGGGCGAGGATAGCCCCGAAGAAAAATAAGGGGAATCTGCTCCTCTGCATTTAAACTTTCAGTCTGAAGACCTAAACAGGGGATTGAGCTGCTGGCAGGCTAGGCCTGGTCCGGAACATGACAAAGTTAAAACTGTTTATTTTTCATTATAACGTTCCTTTTTGTTGTAGTTTGAAGATGAATACCCGAAGCCCTGCAAGTCAGATTAAAGCATAGGCACCGGCAGTGCATGCCAAGGCTCTGCTTCCAGGACCCTGAAAGGATGCCAGGCTGTTCTGCTTTCAATTATACGGGTATTATACCTCCTGCTCCAAAGACTGCGAGCACAGATTTGACCGCTTTGCCTCGCCAGCCGTTTCCAGGGGGGTTAGGAGGAGAGCGCCCGGGGCTCAGCCCGGCTGGCACCGCTGCGGCCGAGCTGACGCGCTGACAGATCCTGCTTACCAGGGGTAAGTATCGGGAAGCAGTTTTGCGCTGCTTGCAAATATTTGGGAAGCGTTTCTGCTCATACCGCAGGCTGGCCACCAGATTCACGACCTTCCTCCCTCTTCTTCTGCTTCTGGCTTTTCTTCGAGGAAGAGGTCTGGGGCAGGGTGCTGCCTGGGTTGGGCCCCTTCTGCGCTGCTCACTCATCCTCAGCGGAAACGCGAAAAGCAGCTCTGGGTGTGGATGCTGACATGCAGGAGGAAAGAGAGGAAGGGAGGGGAGGGCTGCAGGATCCTCTCGTGTGGGACTGGGAAGGGGAAGTGCTTTAAAGGGTGCAACACGCCCAGACGCGGCAGGAGATGGAGAAGTTGGCACCTCTGGCTGGCAGAGGGGAGGGGGCTTCAGGGCTCTGGCAACTGCAGTCTGATCCTAAAGCCGCGTTCCCCTCAGTAACACAACACAGACACAGAAAAAGGGGGCAGTGGGGTTATAACAGTGAAATAACCCTTCTAACTCTGATGGCAAGCTGAGGACTAGTGTTGCTGCTTGATTCATGGGTTTTGATAACAAAAAAACAGTGGGGTCCTGTCCCACATAAATAGATCTCTATCTCAACAACTATTTTGGTCAACACCTGTCTAATACAATGTCCCCATTGCTGGTCGCTGCCCTGTATAGCAGCAGCGGTTTACAAGCGGAGGAGGGTTGTGGCAGGAGCCTGGCCCTTCCGCCAGCAGAAGCAATGCAGGGATGCAGCACTGAGCAGCGGGAGGCAGGGATGCTGAGCCGACTGTAGCTGGGGGTCAGGGGAGATCCAGCTGAGCGAAACGTGTGCTTCTTGTGCTGCTGTCAGATAAACAGGAACTTGGGTCCAGAGGAGGGCTACAAAGATGATCAGGGGGCTGGAGCACCTCTCCTATGAGGACAGGCTGAGAGTTGGGGTTGTCCAGCCTGGAGAAGAGAAGGCTCTGGGGAGACCTTATAGCAGCCTTCCAGTACTTAAAGGGGGCCTACAGGAGAGCTGGGGATGGACTCTTTATCAGGGAGTGTAGTGATAGGACGAGGGGTAATGGCTTCAAACTGGAAGAGGGTAGATTTAGAATAGATACTAGGAAAACATTTTTCACTCTGAGGGTGGTGAGGCACTGGAACAGGTTGCCCAGGGAAGTTGTGGGTGTCCCATCCCTGGAAGTGCTGAAGGCCAAGTTGGACAAGGCTTTGAGCAACCTGGTCTAGTGGGAGGTGTCCCTGCCCATGGCAGGGGGTTTGGAACTAGATGATCTTTAAGATCCCTTCCAACTATAACTATTTTATGATTCTATGATTTAAAGAAAGAGACTTCAAAAATGATGACCGCAGCTCTGTCTCAGCCCTATCTATCGGCTGGCAAAGGCTTGTGTGATGCCTCTGCTGGGAACACCTGCAGTTAAAAAAGCGCTATCTTGTTGCAGATCTGTGCCCTTCTGCTGGGAAAAAAAAGTAATGTTCTGGCACAGGTGGAGGTATGTGCCTTTTTTAGAGGAAGGATAATCATAGCTTAAACTTGGAGGAGGAGGGAAAGCACCCACAAGGTGCAACTCTGTTCAACGCTAAACATGCAGTTACTCTAGAGAACAGACAGATGAACTGTATTCTCACCTTAAAAGACAGCAGTTTTCTCCTACTTTAGACTCTTTCAAAAAGATTTCAAAAGAAGTTGTTCTGAGTCCAGGCTGCTGCTTATTTTGTAAGCTGATGCTCTGGGAGGCAGCTGGCTGGTACCTCCCCTCTGTGTGGGGGGCAGCTTGTGCAAGGCATTTCTGGCCACCTTGAGCATCCTTGGACCTTTCTGACTCTGTATAACATGATAAATCCTGACAAATTGACCTGGAAAGAGAGAGAAAAATGTTGTGCTGCCTGTAGACTTGTTTTCCCTACTGATGGAAACAAGTAGAAGGCCCACCCCAATTTCTTGGCTTTTTAAGCAGCTTGCTAAATGAGCTGCTCGGTTTGTGAACTGCAGCATTAGAAGGTAGGCAGGGATGCTCTGGTCTTTTTCTGAGAGAAACCAGAAACCTGGCCCAGTTTAGAAGTGTGATGACAGTGGGCTGAGCCTGGACGTTAGGAGAAAGTCAGTCCTTCTGAAAAAATTGCTAGTGCTTACCTCAAGCCTCCATAATTGTGTGGTGGTGAAGCTGTAACACACAAAAAAGTGTGCCTGCGAAGTATGTGGCCTCGTATGTGGTCATCGTCTTCAAAGCTCTTCACACGTTTAACTAAATTTAACTTTACCAAGGAGTTACAATTTTGATGATAAAAACATATAGGAATGAGTCATGACAAACTTAGAATAACATTTTAAAACATTTTGAAAACTGAAAGTCTTCTCTTTTTAAGAATTAGAACTGTTTCAGCTGAGAGGTGCCAGAAGGAACAGGCAGCTTTTGGGAAGTTGGTGACATCCCTTCACTAAAACGCCATTTTCCTTCTCTGCTGTGTCCCACAGCCCGCTCTGTCTCTATTCCCCACACCACCCCCCAGTAAAACTGCTTTAAAAAGGTCATTATGCTTGTCATCTGTCTTCTGTAACAGACAAAAAATACAAGGGTATCTCAGTCTTTCAATTCCCTTTTTTGGGAAGTGTCAAGTTCTTAACCTAATGTGCAACGCTAACTTTAACGTAGCGGGACTGAGGGTTGTTATGAGATGCCCTCAGGTTTCTGCCCGGGCTTTGCCACCCTTGAGCACACAGATGCCACCATGGGCCCTCTGACACATGGCCAGGCAGGTGGCAGGAATGGGTCGGTCTGTCTGCTCCCAGGCAGGTACCCCCCCGGTACAAGCAGGCAGCAGACCGCGACAATTTCTGTGCACGGGGAAACAAAAAAAAAATGGAAATGGCAGTAGGAAGGTTTGGTGTTCGAATTCAATGGGTTTCCCTTTCAGAGCTGGTAGGAAGACTCCCTACCCCTTCCTGCGTGCAGCGTGCTCGGCCATTTGACCAGCTGTATGTTTCCATTCAGTCAGGCTAAAATAAATATCACCAAACCTCCCCTCTCAAAATTGCCTTGGATATTTACAGAGGGATACTTTCTTTCAAACTGTGTCTTCTTTCTCAGACAGAATATCATTCCCATTCTTATGCATTTTCTATTTGTTGATAACATATGACTGTGGTGTCCTGGGAAACAAAAAGATACTGAGTGTTTCTCTAGTACCCTCTTTGACTAAACAATTTGACTCCAACAAGTATATCAATATAATATATATATCAATCTATATAGTGATAATAACATTTTACAGAAGCTACACAACAAAATAACTTGGCTGTGCTGAGATGTTGTGCTGCTCAGTACAGTTGACACCTACCCCAACATGTACCAAATAATAGTAAGTATCGAAAGTAGAGATACAAGGAGGTCAATGCAGTTCTGCCTAGGAACTATTTCTGCACTTAATGCTAGAGGAAGTGGTTGTGAAAGAATGACTTGTGTAAAATCGTTGCATCAGCCTTTCCAGCCATGGGCGATGACCGACAAAAGGAGAGAGATTTGCCACTGAATTTCAGCTCACGAGGAAGAGAGTCCAAACACTATCTACGCTCGTATTTGTGTCCCCTCTCAGCGGCAGCAATAGAAACGGTTGAAATGTGAGTTTGAAGGGCAGTGCCGTGCGTGTCGGACAATGCCGAACCCTTCAGAAGCCGTGGTATCCTTAGTTCTTACTAAAGGAAAGCTGTGCAAACCGGTATGCTTCACTGGCTGAGCAGTTAGAGGACGTTGGGAAACTGTCAGCGTAAATCTTTGTTTGAGGACTGCTGGCTGAAATATTTTCTCACTCCGGGACTGTCGTCGCATCAGGCCTGCCAGAGGGTTCCCGGCTTTTTGTTGTACTCGCAGGTATGAGGTGACCATTTGGATCCCAGAGTACACGGTCAGCAGACGGGGAGACTGAAAGGCAGCATGCAGTACACGAGGTAAGTATTTACTTTCTGCTTATTCAGGATTTAGGGGTACTGTTTGTCTGCGGTACTGGAGCTGTTTGCAGCAGCTTGTGAGCTTTAATGAGTGACTTATTTTCTGGTGTAGCCAACGGTGAAATGTTCTTTGGCACCCGTGGCAGGAAACACAGCCCTTCTGTAAATTAAAATCAGTATTGTTCTAATTACATCCACTGTTTATAGGGTGACGGTAACATCCAATTCCCATCTATTACCAGTGTTGATTTACAGAAAAGGGCGATAGACTTGTTTGGTTGCATATCAGCTTGTTCTGCCTTTCCAGTAAAGAATGTAAATTGCTTACACAGTGTAAAAAAGGGTGTGCCGGGAGCCTGTGCAGGTCTGCTTTTTAGAAGCCCTGAGGCTGGTGAGACTTCAAGCAGGGGACGCCAAAATCTCTTCAGGGAAATTTTGGGGTGTCAGAAGCCACAGCCCACTCAAAGGGCCGAGGGGGCGGGCACGCTCTGTTTGAGCTTCTGCCTCATGGGTAGCCATACGAGATGGACCCGCTAACGCTACGAAGGCTGTGAGCATTTAGAACCATAGAATCATTTAGGTTGGAAAAGACCTTTAAGATCATCAAGTCCAACCATTAACCTAGCACTGCCAAGTCTACCACTAAACCTTATCCCTAAGTGCCACGTCTACCTGTCTTTTAAATACCCTCAGGGATGGTAACTCAACTGCTTCCCTGGGCAGCCTGTTCCAGTGCTTGACAACCCTTTCAGTGAAGAAATTTTTCCTAATATCCAATCTAAACCTCCCCTGGTGCAACTTGAGGCTGTTTACTCTCATCCTATCACTTGTTATTGGGAAAAGAGGCTGACACCCACCTTGCTACAACCTCCTTTCAGGTAGTTGTAGAGAGCTATAAGGTCTCCCCTCAGCCTCCTTTTCTCCAAACTAAACAACCCCAGTTTCTTCAGCCACCCCTCATCAGACTTGTGCTCCAGACCCTTCACCAGCTTTGTTGTCTTCTTTGGAAACACTCCAGCACCTCAATGTCCCTCCTGTAGTGAGGGGCCCAAAACTGAACACAGTATTTGAGGTGCAACCTCACCAGTGCCGAGTACAGGGGAAGGACCACTTCCGTAGTGCTGCTGGCCACACTGTTTCTGATACAAGCCAGGATGCTATTGGCCTTCTTGGCCACCTGGGCACACTGCTGGCTCTTATTCAGCCAGCTGTCAACCAACACCCTCAGGTCCTTTTCCCTCAGGCAGCTTTCCAGCCACTCTTCCCCAAAGCTGTAGCGCTGCATGGGGTTGTTGTGACTCAAGGGCAGGACCTGGCACTTGGTCTTGTTGAACGTTATACAGTTGGCCTTGGCCTATCGATCCAGTCTGTCCAGATCCCGCTGTAGAGTGTTCTTACCTTCAAGCAGAGCAACACTCCTGCCCAACTCAGTGTGAGCTGCAAACTTAACTGAGGCTGCGCTTGATCTAACCGTCTTCCCCTGTGTAGGGTTGAAACATCCAGCCATAGCTTTGTTGCTATGAGGAGGCATAAAGTGAGAGATGTAAGAGGCAAGAGCCAATGTACGTAGGAAAAGGCAGGACCTTAAAAATGGTCTTTTATGACTGTTGAGACATGATATGGCTGTACTTCAGAGATGAGTAGCGCACCATGTTTGCAGGACTGAGTAGCTGAAGTAAGAGCAGAAGACTGACGTCACAGGAAAACTCTTAGAAGAAAAAATTTGAATCTGAATCTCCTAATAAAAGTGCATAGGTTTTCAATTGTTTTCAGTTGCTGTTCAAAACTGAAAATAGACACTACTTTCTATCCTTTCTGTTTCCTACAGGAAAATGTTCAACCAAACAAAACATAAACCAAGAACTACACACACCTGGCAAGTGTGGGCCATCTACATGGTCTTAGCTGCAAACCTCTCCGAAGAGCAAGTGCTGAAGCAGGCTTGTCCTTCATGCGATGCCACTCAGCTTTGCAACTGCTCTTCAATGGGCTTGGACTTCATTCCTCCAGGGCTCACGGACAAAATCACAACACTAAACCTGGCCCACAACAGGATAAAGCACATCCGATCTCAGGATCTACAGCAGACTGTGAACCTGAGAGTCCTGCTGCTGCAGTCCAACATCATCAGCTCAATAGACGAGGACTCGTTTCGTTCCCTTGGGAAGCTGGAGCTCTTGGACTTATCAAATAACACCTTGGCTCACTTGTCCCCTGCGTGGTTTGGGCACCTTTTTTCACTCCAGCACCTCCACCTTCAAGGGAACTCCTACCGAGACCTGGGGGAAAGCTCCCCCTTTTCTAGCTTGAGGAACCTGAGCTCCCTCCACCTGGGCAACCAGTGGTTCTCCACGATAAGGCAAGGGAACTTTGATGGCATTGAGCTTCTCGACAAGTTGTGGATTGACGGTGGCAATCTCAGTCAGTATGAGCCGGGAAGTCTGAAGTCGATTAAGAAGATAAATCACACGATCATAGACATAAGAAGTATTAATGTATTCTCAGCAATTGTCAGGGACCTTCTACACTCTGTCACTTGGTTGGAAGTGAGAAAAATACCATTCAGTATACCTGCTGAAATGCAACTATTGAGAGTCATGGCTTCTTCTTTTGCAAAGAAAATTTCTTTCAAACAGGCCTTATTAACAGATGCTACTGTGCCTGAGATTGTCAGTGTTTTAGAAGACATGCCAAAGCTAGTGGAGGTGGAGTTGATAGACTGTAGACTCTTGGGAACCGGACAATGGAAAATACAAATTCAAGCAAACCAATCACAGACTCTTAGAGTTCTGACAATAGAGAAACTATCTATAGAAGAATTTTATTTGTTTACAGATCTTCAGGCTGTGGAAGGACTACTATCTCTTCTTACCAAAGTCACAGTTAAAAACACCAAGGTCTTTTTGGTACCCTGCAGTCTTTCGAGACGTCTCCTGTCATTAGAGTACCTTGACCTCAGTGCAAATTTGCTTGGGGACCAGAGTTTGCAGCATTCGGCCTGCCAGCGTGCTTGGCCCTCACTACAAACTCTAAATTTAAGTCAGAATTCACTGAGTGACTTGGAAATGACAGGTAAAAGTTTGTCTCATCTACGAAAATTAATTATTTTAGACATTAGCCAAAACAATTTTGGTGAGATTCCAGATGTGTGTGAATGGCCAAAACACCTGAAATACTTAAACCTCTCCAGCACTCAAATCCCTAAACTAACAACTTGCATTCCCCCGACGCTGGAAGTTTTGGACGTTAGTGCTAATAACCTGAAGGAGTTTGAACTGCAGCTCCCATTTCTCAAAGAGCTGTACCTTGCAAAAAACCAGCTGAAGACCTTGCCCGGTGCTGCACCCATTCCTAACTTAGTGGCCATGTCAATCAGAAGAAACAAGCTCAACAGCTTCTCCAGGGAAGAGTTTGAGGCCTTCAAGAAAATGGCGCTGCTGGATGCCAGCGACAACAACTTCATCTGCTCCTGTGAATTCCTGTCCTTCATCCAGCACCAGGCCGGGTTGGTCCAGGTGCTGGTGGGGTGGCCAGACAAGTACATCTGTGACTCTCCCCTGGCAGTGAGAGGGGCGCAGGTTGGAGCCGTGCACCTCTCCCTGATGGAGTGCCACAGGTCCCTTGTGGTGTCATTGATCTGCGTCCTGGTGTTCCTGGTCATCCTTGTCCTCGTGGCCGTTGGCTACAAGTACCACGCGGTCTGGTACCTGCGAATGACCTGGGCATGGCTCCAAGCCAAGCGGAAGCCCAAGCGCGCCCCCGCAAAGGACATCTGCTACGATGCTTTTGTGTCCTACAGCGAGAATGACTCTGACTGGGTGGAAAACATCATGGTGCGGGAGCTGGAGCAGGCCTGCCCCCCCTTTCGACTCTGCCTGCACAAGCGGGACTTTGTGCCGGGGAAGTGGATCGTGGACAATATCATTGACTCCATAGAGAAGAGCCACAAAACGCTCTTTGTGCTGTCCGAGCACTTTGTGCAGAGCGAGTGGTGCAAATACGAGCTGGACTTCTCCCACTTCCGCCTCTTTGATGAGAACAACGATGCAGCGATTCTCGTCCTCCTGGAGCCCATCCAGAGCAAAGCGATTCCCAAGAGGTTCTGCAAGTTGCGGAAGATCATGAACACAAAGACCTACCTGGAGTGGCCTCCTGGTGAAGAGCAGCAGAAGAGGTTTTGGGAAAACCTGAAAGGAGCTTTGAAGTCATAAGAGAAGTTGTCAGCCCCTGTTTCAGTATATTTCCACTTTGGACATATATCAGTGTTTCTTCCTGCTAAGAAATTTTTCTGTCTTATTTTTCTGCCTCAGGAGAACCTGCTTTGCTATGTATAGAACTTATTACCATCTTACTAGATGAGAAAGACCCACTTTCGGCTTTCCAGTGACTTGATGCGCTCATCTTTCAAAATCCCTCCCAGTAACTTTGATATTTGGAAGACATGTTGGAATTCATACACTTTTCTACATACATTTAGCTGAATGTAGGTTATTTCTGTACTTTTTCCTCCTCTTACCACATCCCTGTCTAGTTCCAAACAATGCCATTGTAATTTAGAAATGAAAATAAAGCCAAGTGGTTCAGTACTCCCCTATGGCTGTTGTTCTCCTTTAGTTTATTTTCAGTGCCATCATGCATAGCAGGGTAATTAAAATTAAATTCTGTAAAAAAAATGAGGACTTATATTAAAATAAGCCCTCCGAAACCCTACCATCACTGAGCAACACAAAACCCAGACTGTATTGAATACATACCTGCATTCACAAGTCTGTTATTCTGGCTAGTTACACCGGAGTCCATACCCCCATGCACAGGTTGGACCTTACTCAATGCCAGTAGAGGAAGCATCCCAGCACCTTGTACAATGACTGTGCTGAAATCCAGAGGCATTAAATCACTGTCATTTTTTTTCCTTAGGCTTCTTTCTCCCTGTGAATGGTCGGTTTTCCCTCTGCTGTCAAAACCGCATTCCCTTCTACCTACGCACAGGTGCAGCCTTCTATTTGTGGGGTGCGAGGATGCATTTCTAATGAGCGGGCTAGATGGTGTTGTAGACTGGCTCACTTCTTGTTTCTGCTCTTCTACTTTGCACAACACATTTAAGTAATCCTTGAGCCATGCCTCCCTTACAGCTCTACTTTTATGTTTTATATATATAGCTCTGTTATAACCAGTGTAGCAAATCACACAGATAAGAGGTAATTCATCTTTCTACCTCAGTATGAGGTACTTCCTAGAACTACTGTATTGCACTTCACCAGTTATAAAGGCAATCTAGACAAGCAAGCAGATACAGATGTTCATATTAAGACAGTTCGTCCCACCCTAACTGCCTGGAGTCACGGTTGCTGTGGGTTTCTCATGCTTTGGGTATTCTTGTGGAAACCTGAAATTGTCTCTGAGGGGATACAGTGAGGTGTGGGTTTCTCTAAGTCGGTGCTTCCGTGCTGCCCTTTGCTTGTGTTGATGCAGTTTAAGTGCAGGAGAGTCTAAATGAATCTTGGTTAGATTTTATATGTGCAGTTGTTTCATGATGAAATAGCAAAGCATTGGCATATGGACTGAGTGTTTGAAAAATGGGGAAATTTGCTTATACACACGTCTGTTAGTCTATATGTACATAGTTATAACTATGTATATCTGTACGTGCTTATGCATATGTATGTATTCACACTCCTTTGTGTATGGGTATGCATATATACACACATGAGATGATAGTACCCATGGGTGTAGCCTGCAAACATGGCTTTCAGTTCTACTTTCCTGTCATAATGGTATCTCTAGGGTTAGTCCGAAGTCTACAACAAAAGGATTTTTCTGTTCACTCTCCTGGAGAAGTAGAACTCATGGGCTAATCATGCCTGAACTCCAGGGAAGTGATGAGTGAATCATCCGACAGCAAACACTGAGCACTGATAAGGCAGATTAGGAGACTGCGTGCCTAGAGGTAAGGAGGAAAATCTGCCTTGCTGGTCATTTCAAAGAGAAGGTCAGAGAGAGGTAGGAGAAGCCTACACAGTACGCTCTGACCATCGACCCAGACTTCTGTGGGTTGGCACATTTAAAAGGACTGACAGTGGTATTGCTCTTGTGCCAATCAGATCCCCTAGGTGGGAATTCCCCTGCTTACGTAGCCAAGGTGGGGAGGTGAAGTGGGAAGGAAACAGCACCGTGAGAGGAAGCTGGGTAAAGAGCGATCGGCAAGAGAGAGATGAAACACGATGTAGGTTAACCGGCATACAGGCACCGGAGCTGGAGGCCTCGGGAATCTTTCCTGCACGGCGGTGAGTTTGCAGGCGGCTGGAGATGCAGGGAAAGAGAGCGGAGCTGCGGCGCCAGAGCAAGAAGCAAGGAGGGAGCACTGGGAAGAGGCTGTCTCATCTCTGCCACCGAGTCCTCCTCCTCTGCGTGGGGGATTCAGGGTGCTCGGGGCTGCTGGGCAGGGGCCATCCCCTGCAGGAGTGCAGGGCAGGGAGGGATTTCTGGCTGCCTGCAGAAGTGGAGCAGGCAGGTGCAATCGCAGGCAGCTGGCAGGGCTGGACGGCAGGCAGGCAGCAAAAGGAAGGCTCCCTGTGAGAGCCGGGACACGCTGATGGGAGCAAAGTCCTTCAGGAAAGGGGAGAGAGGAAAGCAGCAAAGGAAAAAGGGACGGATTGGTCCAGACTCTGCGATTTCTGCTCAGTTTCCTCGTTGGAGGGTGCCTTGCTCGTGCTTTGTCCTGTTTGTATGTTGTCCCACCTGTGTGTCGATACCGGCTGCCCAGGAAAGGCTGGGTGTGAAGGTGGGCTGCGTTTGTTTTAGGAATTCAACCAGAAAAGAGCTCATTCAGCAATGGTCTCGGGGTAGTGGGATTAGCTGTCTCCTCGCCTAACTCTACCTTGTTGCACATCTTCTGTGTCGGAAAGAGCATGCCTACATCTGTGTGTGTATTTGTGTGTGTATACGCCACACATACTATTAAGGCAAAGCTGGTGGGTGGTAGCCAGGAGGTATGTAACCCACACACAACCAAATGGAAAGTAGCAGCTTTGCCAAGTCTGCTTGTGGATCTATCCCTTCACCAACCAGTGGCCCTCCTGCTGCAGACTGTCGCGCTGCTCAAACTTACCAGCCCTCATTTAGTTTGATAGCATTCCCCGAGCTAGAACCAATTTGCACGCTATTGGCATACTTTATTTTAGCAGTTATGTTAGCCTTTGGCATTTGTTAGTATTTATAGAACTGCATTCTTTTGGCACTCACGGTTTTGTTGGAGAATACGTGTGTATTTCCTCAAATACTTCTACTGGTCTGGACCAGGGCAGATATGAGCATGTCTGGTGGCTTGGACCCTTCGTCCGTATCCCAGAAACACTTTGAAAGTCCAGTTTGTCATAGCGCCTTATGGTATAAGGGCATCTGTGCAAGTTTCCGTATTATTAGCTGTGTTTCAGTTTCTGTGTGGCTTTTTTTCTTCCCAGCACAACAGGGAAAAGTGATTCCTTGGTAGGGCAATGATATCGTGGAGTGGGGCTATATTTCTGAGTGGGTGCAGAGAGGCCTGAAACGACACTGTAAGTCAAGGTCTTCAGCTGAATTATTAGACAGGAGTAGGAAGGGGAAGAGAATGGTTGAAAATGAATGAGGATGGGAATGGGATTTCCCTGAGCGTCTGCTCACATTACAGATGAGCAACAAAAACCTGGAAAAGATGCTCAGGGAAGTTACAATAAAGAAAAGCGTCCTGTACCACCAAGTGGGGTTCACTCCTGCAGTCCCTGATTGGTTTCAGGCTGGTAAGGTGGGGCGCCATTAGGCTCAGCTGATATTTCCAGCATAAATATCAGTACCTGCCCAGTTCCTTTCTAAGTTGCCAATTTTCCATCTGTAAATAACCTACCTATAGACAAATTTTGATCTGCCAAGTTGCCTGGTTGTTTCTTTTTCTAACAGTAAGCATTTTGATGGCAGCTTTTAAAATCCCACATAAATTTGTTGCTTGTGAAACTCATCTTACTCCTAGCTTTGCTCTTACGGCTTACAGCACTGTGTTATCCAGCCAGACTTTCAAGACCAAAAAAGAGCCTTAAAAGAGCCTCAGCTGGACAGCAGGTGAGTGTGACTAGAGATCTCAATTCTTTGGGTGGGATTCACATGCATAAACCTCTAGATATCTGAACTATGGTGCTCCATTTTAAGTTGATGGGGTCATTTCTCTTCAAGTCATGCCATCTTAATGTGAATGTCTAAGAGACGTGATGTGAATTGCCCCTAAAAGTTGTTATTTTGCTCCATTGACGTTGGAGGACATGGTGGGTGACCGGCTCACCTGTGGGCATGTAAAGACAGGGGAGAATGGTTGGAGTTGGAAGGGACCTTAAAGATCATCTAGTTCCAAACCCCCTGCCATGGACAGGGACACCTCCCACTAGACCAGGTTGCTCAAAGCCCCATCCAGCTCGGCTTTGAACACCTCCAGGAATGGGGCCTCCACAACTTCCCTGGGCAACCTGTTCCAGTGCCTCACCACCCTCAGAGTGAAAAATGTTTTCCTAATATCTATTCTAAATCTACCCTCTTCCAGTTTGAAGCCATTACCCCTCGTCCTATCACTACACTCCCTGACAAAGAGTCCATCCCCATCTTTCCTGTAGGCCCCCTTTAAGTACTGGAAGGTTGCTGTAAGGTCTCTCCAGAGCCTTCTCTTCTCCAGGCTGGACAACCCCAACTCTCTCAGCCTGTCTTCATAGGAGAGGTGTTCCAGCCCTCTGATTATCTTCATGGCCTTCCTCTGGACTCGCTCCAACAGGTCCATGTCCTTCTTGTGTTGGGGGACCCAGATCTGGATGCAGTACTCCAGATGGGATCTCACGAGAGTGGAATAACACAAGAGGTCAAAATGTTTATAGTCCTTCAGGTGGGAAGAGATGGGATGATTGAAAAAATTATCCACAACTTTTCCTTCTCTCCCCATATCAAAAAATGGCAGGTAATTCTGCCGCTTTTGAATAACATTAAGCAACTCTGGCTAAAAATAATGCAACTAGAAGGGTAGAACTTGTCTGTGTGAATCAGCTATTGTAAAACAAATTAGAGTATGAATTCAAAGTACAGTAGATCTTCTGCACAGAGTCTCAGTAGGATGAGTGAAAGAGAAAATACTCCTCAGTGAACAAATCTAACCTGATTAACCTGATACAGAGCACACGATTATCTTTGGGAACCTGTTTATTGACCTCTTTGGAGTTGGTTCACTCTTTTCACCATCTGTAAGATACCTACTGAGGTGGGGGGGTTGTGATGCTCTGGCAAAAGTTATACTTTAAAAGTACTCTTTGGTCTTGTGAAGGAAGCATAAACAAAAAAGGGCTATAATTCAATATGTATTAAGGGTTTTGAAGGGAAAACAGCCCTCTCAGGCTTCAAGAATTGTTTCTCCAGCTCCTCAGAGGAACAGAAGAATGAAAGTCACCATGTTGGGAGGAAAGATAGGCTGGGTATTGCAGCAAGCTCTGTAACATGAAAAGCCACATCAAATCAGTACTATGAAAGGCACGACTGTGAGAGGAAAGAGAAGTGACACAGGGTCCACAGCTGTGTGGCTTCTCTCAAATCATTTCAGACCAGAAGATGAGGAACAGGCTGCAGGGCTGGAAAAAGCTGATCTAGTCCAGCCAGCTGATCTGCAGGAGGCTCAAAAAGCTCTTCCTCGTGGCTGGGCCTGACCTCCTCTCTGCCGCAGAGACCCAAAGCAGAAAAAGCCACTGGCAGAGAAGAATATGGCAGTAAAAAGGAAGAGGTAAGAGTGAGTAGGTTACGATGGTCAGTTTTCCCAGATAAAGTTTCATTAGCAAGTATCAGACTGATCGCAAGATGGTAATGATGACCTGCACAGACATCCAGGCAAACATTTATTTCCCTGCTACTAGAACATTAACAATCAGAATAGCCAAAGGCAGGTAAAATGAGGAAAGAGACTGAAACATATGCAACCCTCTTCTCCCTATTGTCAGAACTGAGATTAGACATATGCTTCAATGAGTATTAAATGTGAACATCACTATCTCCCACAAGACACTGACTCTTCTTGATGTAACCAGGATTTGAAACACATACAGGAGACTCCTTATAGTAAAATATGAATATACAAAATAATAGTCACACAGGCAGAAGAAAAAGACCTAAGGAGAGGCTAAGGGGGATGTATGGGAACTATTTTCTAAACAGGCAAAGGATCAGATTAGTTATAATGTTGTGATTATGCTGATATTTAGCTGAATCTGCAAAAGATTTGTGCAACTGTTAATTAATTTAAGAGTTCTCATTCCAAAAATAGAATCACAGAATCACAGAATGGTCAGGGTTGGAAGGGACCTTTGGAGATCATCTAGTCCACACCCCCCACCAGAACAGGGTCACCTACAGCAGGTTGCACAGGATGGCGTCCAGGTGGGTTTTGAGTATCTCCAGAGAAGGAGACTCCACAACCTCTCTGGGCAGCCTGTGCCAGTGCTCTGCCACCCTCAAAGTAAAGTTGTTCCTCCTCATGTTAAGATGGAACTTCCTATGTTCAAGTTTGTGCCTGTTACCTCTTGTTCTATCACTGGGCACCACTGAAAAAAGACTGTTCCCATCCACCTGGCACTCGCTCTTTAAGTATTTATAAGTACTAATAATATCCCTAATAATAATAATAGACTAAAAAGACCCAAGTCCCTCAGCCTTTCCTCATAAGAGAGATGTTCTAATCCCCTAAGCATCTTAGTAGCCCTTTGCTGCACCCTCTCCAGCAGTTCCCTGTCCTTCTTGAGCTGGGGAGCCCAGAACTGGACACAGTACTCCAGATGCGGCCTCACCAGGGCAGAGTAGAGGGGAGGATGACCTCCCTTGGCCTGCTGGCCACACTCTTCTTGATGCACCCCAGGATGCCATTTGCTTTCTTGGCCACCAGGGCACATTGCTGGCTCATGGTCATCCTGTTGTCCACCAGGACTCCCAGGTCTATTTCTACAAAGCTGACCTCCAAGAGGTCAGACCCTAACCTGCATTGATGCAAGCAGTTATTCCTCCACAGATGCAGTACCCTACACTTGCCTTTGTTGAATTTCATTGGGTTCCTCTTCACCCAACTCTCCAGCCTGTCCAGGTCATGCTGCATGGTGGCACAGCCTTCCCCTCGCAGTTTTGTGTCATCAGCAACTGATGTTACACTCTATCCCGTCATCCAGGTCATTGATGAATATATTGAACAGGACTGGACTCAGTACTGACCCCTGAGGAACACCACACGTTACTGACCTCCAAATAGAAACCATGATGAAAAGAAGAGTAAATTCAGTGTACGCAGCATTTAGCAAATGATTCTGGAATATTTATGTACAATGCACCTTGTTTTGACTAATTGTTTCATCTCTGAACAGCATTAAAAGCAAATATATTTGGAGTGCCTTCAACAGGACAGAACAGTAAAGGTTGTTTTAGCTATATCCAAAATGTAGCTTCTTCAAAGCTAGCTATTCATCTTATATTTGCTCTGACTGTGTTTTGTATTTTAGGCAAAATAATGACTACACACACCTGGCAAGTGTGGGCCATCTACATGGTCTTAGCTGCAAACCTCTCCGAAGAGCAAGTGCTGAAGCAGGCTTGTCCTTCATGCGATGCCACTCAGCTTTGCAACTGCTCTTCCATGGGCTTGGACTTCATTCCTCCAGGGCTCACGGACAAAATCACAACACTAAACCTGGCCCACAACAGGATAAAGCACATCCGATCTCAGGATCTACAGCAGACTGTGAACCTGAGAGTCCTGCTGCTGCAGTCCAACATCATCAGCTCAATAGACGAGGACTCGTTTCGTTCCCTTGGGAAGCTGGAGCTCTTGGACTTATCAAATAACACCTTGGCTCACTTGTCCCCTGCGTGGTTTGGGCACCTTTTTTCACTCCAGCACCTCCACCTTCAAGGGAACTCCTACCGAGACCTGGGGGAAAGCTCCCCCTTTTCTAGCTTGAGGAACCTGAGCTCCCTCCACCTGGGCAACCAGTGGTTCTCCACGATAAGGCAAGGGAACTTTGATGGCATTGAGCTTCTCGACAAGTTGTGGATTGACGGTGGCAATCTCAGTCAGTATGAGCCGGGAAGTCTGAAGTCGATTAAGAAGATAAATCACACGATCATAGACATAAGAAGTATTAATGTATTCTCAGCAATTGTCAGGGACCTTCTACACTCTGTCACTTGGTTGGAAGTGAGAAAAATACCATTCAGTATACCTGCTGAAATGCAACTATTGAGAGTCATGGCTTCTTCTTTTGCAAAGAAAATTTCTTTCAAACAGGCCTTATTAACAGATGCTACTGTGCCTGAGATTGTCAGTGTTTTAGAAGACATGCCAAAGCTAGTGGAGGTGGAGTTGATAGACTGTAGACTCTTGGGAACCGGACAATGGAAAATACAAATTCAAGCAAACCAATCACAGACTCTTAGAGTTCTGACAATAGAGAAACTATCTATAGAAGAATTTTATTTGTTTACAGATCTTCAGGCTGTGGAAGGACTACTATCTCTTCTTACCAAAGTCACAGTTAAAAACACCAAGGTCTTTTTGGTACCCTGCAGTCTTTCGAGGCGTCTCCTGTCATTAGAGTACCTTGACCTCAGTGCAAATTTGCTTGGGGACCAGAGTTTGCAGCATTCGGCCTGCCAGCGTGCTTGGCCCTCACTACAAACTCTAAATTTAAGTCAGAATTCACTGAGCGACTTGGAAATGACAGGTAAAAGTTTGTCTCATCTAAGAAAATTAATTATGTTAGACATTAGCCAAAACAATTTTGGTGAGATTCCAGATGTGTGTGAATGGCCAAAACACCTGAAATACTTAAACCTCTCCAGCACTCAAATCCCTAAACTAACAACTTGCATTCCCCCGACGCTGGAAGTTTTGGACGTTAGTGCTAATAACCTGAAGGAGTTTGAACTGCAGCTCCCATTTCTCAAAGAGCTGTACCTCGCAAAAAACCAGCTGAAGACCTTGCCCGGTGCTGCACCCATTCCTAACTTAGTGGCCATGTCAATCAGAAGAAACAAGCTCAACAGCTTCTCCAGGGAAGAGTTTGAGGCCTTCAAGAAAATGGCGCTGCTGGATGCCAGCGACAACAACTTCATCTGCTCCTGTGAATTCCTGTCCTTCATCCAGCACCAGGCCGGGTTGGTCCAGGTGCTGGTGGGGTGGCCAGACAAGTACATCTGTGACTCTCCCCTGGCAGTGAGAGGGGCGCAGGTTGGAGCCGTGCACCTCTCCCTGATGGAGTGCCACAGGTCCCTTGTGGTGTCATTGATCTGTGTCCTGGTGTTCCTGGTCATCCTTGTCCTCGTGGCCGTTGGCTACAAGTACCACGCGGTCTGGTACCTGCGAATGACCTGGGCATGGCTCCAAGCCAAGCGGAAGCCCAAGCGCGCCCCCGCAAAGGACATCTGCTACGATGCTTTTGTGTCCTACAGCGAGAATGACTCTGACTGGGTGGAAAACATCATGGTGCGGGAGCTGGAGCAGGCCTGCCCCCCCTTTCGACTCTGCCTGCACAAGCGGGACTTTGTGCCGGGGAAGTGGATCGTGGACAATATCATTGACTCCATAGAGAAGAGCCACAAAACGCTCTTTGTGCTGTCCGAGCACTTTGTGCAGAGCGAGTGGTGCAAATACGAGCTGGACTTCTCTCACTTCCGCCTCTTTGACGAGAACAACGATGCAGCGATTCTCGTCCTCCTGGAGCCCATCCAGAGCAAAGCGATTCCCAAGAGGTTCTGCAAGTTGCGGAAGATCATGAACACAAAGACCTACCTGGAGTGGCCTCTTGAAGAAGAACTGCAAGAGAGGTTTTGGTTTAATTTGAAAATAGCTCTAAAATCCTAGACAGCGACATTAAAGACTGAATATGTAGCAAATGTACTCTGGATTTGTTTCCATTGCATGTTTGTCCCATCACCTGTCTGTATCTCAAGAACAAAGAGCTATTTATCACTATAAATTCAATTACTTCCTGTGAGATTTTTTGGTTTTTTTGGTAGCTGTGGTCGTGAATTGTTGTACCAGTTTGGGCTGGAATAGTGTTAATTTTCTTAATAGTTGTTCCTATGGTACTGTGGTTTGGATTTGCGACCAAAACAGTGTTGATAACGCAGAGATGTTTCAGTTATTGCTGAAACAGGCCTTTTCTGTTTCTCTTGCTGTCCTGAGAGATACCGTGGTGCATGTTAATTTGGGATGGAACACAGCTGGGACAGCTGATTCCAGCTGACCAAAGGGATGTCCGATACCATATAATATCATGCTCAGCAATAAAAATTGTGGGAAAGAAAGAGGAAGGGAGGATGTCTGGAGTTACAGTGTTTGTCTTCCTAAGTAACTGTTATGCATGACAGAGCCCTGCTTTCATGGAAATGGCTAAACATCCACCTGCTGACAGGAAGTAGTGAATGAATTCCTCATTTTTGCTTTGCTTGTGTGCAGCTTTTGCTTTATCTTTTGAACTGTCTTTATCTCAGCCCACAAGTTGTCTTATTTTTACCCTTCCAATTATTTCCCTTGTCCCACTGCAGGGGGAGTGAGCGAGCACCTGGAAGGGACCCTGTAGATCATCTAGTTCCAAACCCCCCTGCCATGGGCAGGGACACCTTCACTAAACCAGGTTGCTCAAAGCCCAAACCAGCCGTGCCTTAAACATTTCCAGGGATGGGGCATCCACAACTTCTCTGGGCAACCTGGGCAGCCGTTGACCACAACTCTTTGAGTGTGGCCATCCAGCCAATTCCTTATCCACTGAGTGTCCATCTGTCAAATCCATGTCTCCCCTATTCAGAGACAAGGATGTCATGCAGGGCAGTGTCAAATGCTTTGCACAAGTCCAAGTAGATGATGTCAGTTGCTCTTCCCTTGTCCACCAACACTGTAACACCACCACAGAAGGCCACCAAATTTGTCAGACATGATTTGCCTTTAGTGAAGCCATGTTGGATGTCACCAATCACATCTTTATTTTCCATGTGCCTTAGCATAGTTTCCAGGAGGATCTGCTCCATGACCTTGCCAGGCACAGAGGTGAGACTGACTGGCCTGTAATTCCCTGGGTTTTCCTTTTTTCTCTTTTTAATAATGGGAGTTATGTTTCTCCTTTTCCAGTCAGCTGGAGTTTCACTGGACAGCCATGCCTTCTCAAATATGATAGATGGTGGCTTAGCAACTTCATCTGCCAGTTTCCTCAGGACCCGCTGATGAATCTCATCAGGTCCCATGGACTTGTACATCTTCAGGTCCCTTAGATGGTCTCAAACCTGGTCTTCTCCCACAGTAGGTGGTTCCCCATTCTCCCAGTACCTGCCTTTGCCTTCTGTGACTTCGGCAGTGTGGCTAGAGCCCTTGCCAGTGAAGACTGAAGCAAAAAGGTCATTGAGTACCTCAGCCTTCTCCATATCCCAGGTAAGTAGGTCTCTTGTTTCCTTCCAGAGAGGGCCCACATTTTCCCTAGTCTTCCTTTTATCACTGACATATCTATAGAAGCTTTTCTTGTTGCCATTGATGTCAGATTTAATTCTACCAGGGCTTTAGTTTTCCTAATGTGATCCCTGGCTGCTTGGACAATTTTTCAGTATTCCTCCCAGGCTATCAGTCCTTGCTTCCACCCTCTTGTAGGCTTCCTTTTTGAGTCTGAGTTTGTTCAGGAGCTCCTTGTTCATCCATGCAGGCCTCCTGACATTTGCTGGGATGCATCACTCCTGAGACTGGAGGAGGTGATCCTTGAATATTAACCAACTTTCTTGGGTCCCTCTCTCTCCAGGACTTTATCCCATGGTAGTCTACCAAGCAGATCCCTGAGGGCCAAAGTCTGCTCTCCTGAATTCCAGGGTAGTGAACTTACTGTGCACTCTCCTTGCCACCCTAAGGATCTTGAACTCCACCATCCCTCCTTGTCTGTGACCATAAGGTCCAGCATGGCACCTCTTCTCATGGGCTCCTCTATCACTTGTGTTGTTAAACCACAACATCTACATACATTAATCAGCAGTGTTAGCAAAAGCTGTTTCATTTAAATAGTTAATGATGAAAAGTTGTTTAGATATACAACTATGTAGTTTATATATCTTTATCTTTGCAAAAGCTTTAGGAGAGAGCCTGCCCAGCCAAGGGTTTTGCTGCATTCTTTGTATAAACCATTTCTAATCAAATGCAATAAAACTCAGTTTATGCAGCAAGGGTTTTTGACCTAGCTCTCCTAGTTAGTCGATCTAAGGACTGATTCTCAGCAGTACTTCATAACCACTGTTAGTTAAGTGTCTAGGTCTCCTGAGGATCGTGGCGGCAAGGCTTAATGTAAAAATGCACTTTCACATTGCAGTGCTGGATGTTGTAGCACGTATGTTCTACGGCAGACGACTCTCTTGGTGAAAGACAGCTATGGATGATTTCTGTCTAGTTTAATTGTGCCATATATGGGAATAGATGCTTCGGAGTAGGGTCCAAACACTGTTCTGACTTGCTTAAATTGAGTTTAAGCTATTCTCAGCTAGAATGTGGGAAACCCTAATATATATATATAGTCTTTGAATCCAACACTGTACTTTTCTCTCTGATCAGCAGCCTTAGCACAGACACGAAAGGGGTGTTTCCTACCTTTTTGCTCTCTCTGTAAACACGATCCACAAAACCAGAGGGGGTGGAGAGCATTCCACCTCAGCCATTGTGTTTGCTGTCAGCTGGAGCCATGTTTTCTCAAGAAGATTGCTGGAACAAGGCCTCTAACTTCTGAAAAAGTGGAATAAATGGGGGACACTGGCACCAGGATCTTCTTTTAGAGATGATTTAAAAAGAAAGGGGTATCTCGGGTGATACCTGCTTTGCAGCCACAAGAAATTTCAGATGAACCTGAGCAGCTTGAATCTGGTAGGCCAGAGGGACAACTAATTACTGGATCAGTTCAGGACCTAGGCACAGCGTAAGACATTTCCAGGCATGTACAGAAGCAGACCCTAAAAGCCTTCGCATGGAAATGCCTACAGCATTTTGCTGTATCTGTGATGAGATCACTTCCAAGTTAGTGGTTTTATTGTGTTTTGGTCTTGGGTATCTACTGCGTACAAAATCTTTGTTCAGACACCTCAATATTTGTAATTGAGTTTGTACATTGGAAGTCGCATCTCACAGCTAGTTACCTGTCATTTCACTGCTTTTAGGAGGTTCTTCTCCACAGAGCCAACGTGTCAGTGGGAGCAGAAGTCCCCCTGTCCTTTGCTAGCCATTATGAAGGCTGAGGACAAACATTCTTCCGTTACACCCACAATTAGGCAATTCTGACAGCTTAACAGAAAGGAAAGATTTATTTACATGCATTTTTGCATATATGAATACAGGCATAATGCATTATAAGAATCATTACATTTGCTACTTCACCTAAGCAAAGACACCTTCTTTCTATGTACTTAAGATTTGCTTTTTCTTTCCTTTACTTAAGGTTTTTTTAATTGCATCTTTTCCTATTTTTAGCATCTAAAACTTACCTTCATCTGTAGATGGCTTCATGCAATCTCTGCTTTATTCTCCTATATATATTAAAGTGTAAATTAAGCTAATCTGTACCTCTGATTTCTAATAACAATGTAAAGATTCTTAAAATACTGACCATATTTCATCTGCATTCAAAAGCTACTTCACCTACGCTTATTACCTTTTAAGGTAATCAGCTTCTCTGACTCCTAAGCAGACCTGCCTGTTCTTGCAAAAACACGCTGCGTTTCAGTTCCTCCCAGTGTGGCCAGGGTAGTACAGATGTCAGACATTTGGCTGCTAAGCAGCAAGACTTATGCATCCATTTTGATCTTTTTTTTGTTGCGTTTGGTTTTTTTTTTAAAGCAATAGCAACATAAGGAATTGGTGGCTAGGGATCATAAATTCATCTTCCTGTGTTTGAGAAGGTGGTTATTGGAGGTTGGGCCTCTTGAGCATGCTGACAGTAAGTCAAAGAGGGCTTAATATAGGACCTCCACATATAGTCCTATCTGACTACCATCACACCATCAACATTGCCGTGGTTAGAGCTTTTTGTAAATGGCCATTGGAAGGTATATGAGTAACAATACAAAAGCTCTTGAAAGAGGTGAGGGGAAAAAAGCTAATGGTAATCTTGTATTGCCTTACATTAACAAAATGAACAAACTATTTGGGTGACATTTTTGATAATTTGCTGTATACAAAGCCATTATCTGACTTAAAAATCTCTTTATACGCTGCACAACTTTAGTCAGAATTTCAACTGGAAGCCACTACCAATATATTTAATAATGAAACAAACTTAGAATATTGGCACTTGCTTTTCCTTCTTTTTTAAGGTATATTAATAATCAGAAAATAAGTCCTATTTTTTTCTAGCACAATCTTCCTATTAAAGGCAGCAACTTCTTTTAATACTTACTTTGAGAAAATAAAAAAAAAATGCTCTAACAGCCTGCTGTACAGTCTTGCTGTAATGCAAAAAGAAGCACTATCCTGCAAAAGGGTATATAGCACACCAGAAGTCAACCAACTGCTATTTTCTCTTGTCTTTTAAAATTAAGTACAGAACATGCACATTATTGTAGACAGGTAAGTATCCAACACTTTTCTTTCTCACTAATAATCCGAGTCCTGTTCTAGATCCAGCGAGTAATTAATGCCTTGGACAATGCTTATAGCAGCCAGTTGCTAAACCATCAGACAGCAGATCCAGTCTAAAAGTTGTCCGTACAATACATGTGCATTCCCACCTAATCTGTTATTAAGGAAACTGGAGAGAAAATGCAACAATAGGTAAATCTTGGTGTTTTCCTTAGCCAGAATCAAAGAAAAAGTCTTGGCTTAAAATTTTGAAATGCCTTCTTTTCAACTCTTCTAATTTACTTCCTTTTTTGTAGGGGTAAGTTTAAATTTAAATATCTTCCTTACATACAATTAAAATAGGCTTAAAAAAAGTATGTCAAACTTTGCTTCCACTCAAGCAGGTTTCTAGAGATGCAGCAGCAGATTCTTCAACTATTATTTTATTTGCTAAAGGAAGAATGTTTTTTATTAACTACTAAGAGAAGGTTTAAAAACCAGCACTTGTTCTGGAAGTGCATTATATGAATTTTGTTATTTCGTTAAGATCAAAATCCACTGCATGGTATTTCTAAAACTGTGATTTACATTCTTTAAAATGTTCCTCTTGTTATAAAAATGATTTCTGGATATCTTAAAATCAAGGAGGAAAATATATATGAACTTTTATTTTCTAGCTTGCTTGGGGTCTTAGATAAGATAAAGCCAAACAGAGCTATCATCTTCCCTAAATATAATTGTTCCTTAATAATAATTGGTTTTCCATTTATTTAATGTGGCCATCTTATCACTCCACTGCAGATCAAAACAAAGTATTAGTAAGTAATCAAGCTACGGTTTAGAAAATCCAAATCAAAAGCACACTTGTTAAGGAGAGGTTATATGGGTTACTCTTCAAATCAACCGTTTCAGCACAGTATGGGCAAGTCTGGTTCTTCCAGCGATGCACCAACCATGGATGCCGGATTCATGATACCTGGTATCAGGTGTATTGTTAAGCAATCTTTCAAATATAAATAAAGCCCAGTGCATACATCTGTGAATCTAGTGAAACCATCAACAGATAATTTTAATGACTGATTATGACATTGCCTTATTTTATAAACAAGCAGTTTCAAATTACTTAAAATATTTAGAATATTTAGAATTATTTTAAAGTTGAATCCAATGTCCTGAACATCCAGATTGGTAATCATATCTTCCAGCTCACAAGAAGCCCGGAGACTTTGATGAACTGCAGAAGAGTGTGATTAGTAACAATGTTCCAGCACGTATGTGATACCTTTCTTTTTGGTTTCTGGAATGCAAAATGTGGAGTTGTTTGGTACCCCGAGTGGGCGACAGTGGGTCTTCTGCCAGGTGGTAGGGTATGTATACGCCATGTTTTGATAAGCGTTCCACATCTGCCTTAAAACTACCCAGAAAACACAGCCCCAGGCACAGCTGGAGGAAATCCTCTGCAGAACACAGGAGCCTGAACTAGCAGACCTGACCAATGGGTCAGCGTGCCTGGTCTAATATACGGCCGGGCACACCCTCACAGGCTGGGCACAAAAACACCTGGAAGGTGGGTTTAGGCCTGAAACTGTAGGGTTACGGCCAATCTTGCATCAGTTTGTCTGTCAAAAAGCCGCGTGGCCTCAATTTGTGTCAGAGAACTGAAATATATTTCATGCTCCTATTTTTGCTTTTGTGCTATGTTGTTTCTGAATGTGGTTTTGGTTCCTTTTTTGCTTGGTATTTATTGCTGGTGTTATTATTTTTTAATGCAGCATAAAAGAGGAGAAAACAACAGTTCCATAATTACATGGAAAAGATAGACATGATTACAGGACAGCTGGTAGGTATTTTCAATGATCCCTTCTTCATTTATATCCACAAAAAATTTCTGCCCACAGACTGCGCAGATGTCATTGGAAAAATTTCTTGTTGGTATGCCACCGATGTTGTAAAACTATCAAGACTGAGCTTGCAGGAAGAAACAAAACAACAAAATATTTGCTTAGAGTCAAGGATGAATAAACACATTTTAAGTGCCATCAAAGATAAGGACAGCATGAAAATGGTCACAGCTGTCTTAGTGTACTAGTGCCAGGATGCACAGAGTTACCACAAAACAATTAAAATCTTATTGCTGACGCAAGAACCTAGACAACTGTCTGCTTGATTTTAAGTAACGGACAGAATAGAATTGTGCTGAGGTAATCACCTTATTTGGAAAGATAAGAGCTATAAAAAGGAAAGGGCAGAAAGAGCCTTTCATGGACTTTGGGGAAGTAAGAAGCTTGTCTTCCTATGGCAATGAGGACAATGTTGTAGTCTCTTTAGTTTACTGCAAGAGTATCCAGTAGACCTTATTCTCATGAACCCAGGGGCACAAGAGATTCAAGACCTCACTCCCAGTCCTTGCAAGTGGTATTCGGGGTGATGATCCCCAGCGCTTACACCAACGGTGGAAGCTATGTGGTCAGAACAAATATCTGCAGATTCTCTTCCCGTCACTCCATAGTACGGTCTGTAAAAAAGCAGCATCACACCAAAATCCGTGGAGTCATCAGGCTTGATTCTGTCATAAAACCACAAAAGAGTGCTCGGGAGAGTCTGTTCTTGACCAAAACGCCAGAATAAAACATCAAGAAGATTTTTACTCCAGTTAGCTCCTGCTTCCTTCAAACTGCAAGTTTAGTTTCATTTTCTTTTGTAGCAGCAGAAAACCTCATACTTGAAGTATCAATATGCTTGATGGCAAGCAATGTTGAAAGTAGGCTATGAACTGCTTTTGGAGCCACAGCTACTCAGCTCTGTTATTGGAAGGTCAAGCTGACATATTTTCTTATGGAAAGGGACTTTGCTTAGGGTCTTATTCTGCAGAACTATTACGTATATTTAATGGTTTCGCAGAAGCAACAAGATCAACCAAATATCAGTAAGGTGTAAGATGTCAGTCAAAGAAATGTCAAGTTTATGTAGCTGAAAAAGGCCACTGTGTTCCTGAGTACAAATTCCTCATAATAAAATCTTTGCTAAATTGCAGCAAGCGGTGTTTAACCCACTACCCCAAAAAAACCCAACCCAATAGAGCCTGCAAAAATGTTAACATCTCTTGTCATCTCTCTGAGATTGTATGTGCTACAGGTCTTGGGAGACTGAAACCTGGCTACCAAAGGCTCGTAAAACTGGAGTTTCTCGACATTAAAAAGAACTCATCATTTCTGCTGCAACAGGGCACAAAGTAACAACCTTTAAAGCAGAGCTAACAAATTTTGTAGTTATATCTTTAAAATACACCGGCGGGGGAATTTATCTGGTTAAACAAAATACCTGAACAGAATAAAGCTTAATAGTATTGGTAACACAAAAGTGTCAAGTTTCTGCCAAGAATTTGCCACCAGAGCTATGTACTTTTGGGTTAATCAGCCATACAACGTACGGGCAATAAATCTGACACTTAAAGGAACAGCTGATTTACATATATGCAGTATCTCAAATACCTCCAAGAAGTGTTGGAATTACAGCAGATGCATTATGTAGTCGATCTACATGCTCTTGAGGAACCCCTGGAATTTCTGATCAGATGGCGCCTCAAACAGAGTCCAGCACAGTAGCTCTGGGTGGGCTGCTAGTCAGACAGCAATCCTGGACAAACGTAAAGAAAATTCAAATCCTACCCAGGCAAAAATTCTAGCTGGATTAAGAGGTTAGGTCAAGAATCATCTGGACATACAGTATTGTCATTGGCGATAGTCCAAATAAAGAGGAGAACCCTCTAGCAACGTTACAGACTTGTAGAGTGGGAAATCATAACTATTAGAATTATACTGTGGGTTTGATACGAATGTGCTTATTTATTTTTATACTTCACGTCAAGACATTTTATGTCTCATCTCCTTCAGGTGATGAAAGACTGAGGATTAACTCAGCAGTTAAATTAGGGGATTAAACGAGTGAACACAGTGGCTGTATGAAGTTTAAGGGTTTTCCCCTCCTGTCTTCTCACCACAAACACAAGTTGTAATATGACTAAACATCAAACTTAAGGCCAACTATGCAATAATAAAAATCAAGAAGTAAGAGAGCCTACAGCTACACAACGTAAAATGGGTTTCATATGTTGATGTGGGTAGTGAAGAGACCAACCTGGAGCAATTTCACTGCAAAGTAAAATCTATCAAATAGGAAATCAGTTGCCAATCCCCATTTTACCTGAAGATACCTACCTAAAGAATAAATTAAATCCAAACATGGTGAATGTTATGGCCACATCACCCACAATTCCAATTGCACAACTCAGTTTATAGATCAGGAGGAACCATTTGTAGACCAGCCTATGGATAAGAGAAAAAAAAGACTGCTCAAGATCTTGTATATTTTGCAGAGTGGCACAAAATGCCACATACGGACCTTCTACCGAAGTATTCATATAAATTCAATAGAAGTTTTACACTTCCGTATTTCTCCCTTACTTAGAGGTGAATAAAAACATATAATACAGGAAAAAATACAGGGGAAAAAAAACCCAAACCCTTTTTGTTTTGCTTCAGTCTTTACAAGAAATGGTAATTGTGAACAGATTGCTAACATAATTAAACTAACAGTTGGGAATTGTGAAGGAGGGAGACATAGGCCAGAAAAGGACAAGAACAGGTAAAAACAACTGAGGTAAGTTAGATATAGTCAAGTTAGTATACCACCAATTAAAATTGTCTAAAATACTTAAGTTAGCAGAAGCAATCTCTGAACCATTACAGTAATTGTCTTTGCAAGTCCAGGGTATCAGAAGACTGGAGAAGGAAGACTACAGACCTCTCTTTAGGGAGACGGAGGAGTCTCTGAGAGATAAATTCAGACTATTTGTTATATATACTAAATTGAGCTCTTCAGGCTCAGTAACAGCTGGGATGACTGCTGGTGGTAAGAGTCTGAAGAATGAAAAACCAAGATGGAACTGATGGAATGAATTTAATTTTAACTCTTTTTTAATACTTTTTCATTTGCATGTCGTGTTTGATAAACACTGGTTTAGAGGAACTTATTTATACTGCAGTTGGAAGATTCCTTCAAATTCAACTGCTTGGACCCTTTATGTAATCTGTGAAGATTTGTTCCAGGGGAATTCTTATTTGCTCTTCTACTTCTACAGGTTTCCTTTAAGAAACAATACCAAAACAATCCCATAGCCAAGGCAAAACCAACAAAAAAGGACATACTGTGGTGTTCTTCCCGAGAGAAGCTTGCGGGTTGCTCTGAAAGCGGTGTAACTCAAAATAACTAAGAGAATTCCTTACATGGACAGTGATCTCCACCAGTAAAGTCTGATGGTGAGACAAAGAGGAACAACACACATCTCCAGTAGCGTGACAAACTGTTTGCAAAATTGAGACAGTTGTTTCAAAGTAATGACATCCTATGGTTTCATTTCACACAGTTAGGTTTGATTAACAGATTGCCAAACTTTAAAACTCATACAAAAAAATGTGACTTGTACAGCATCTGACACAGAGGAGGCCCTTTGGCCCTAGAATAACAGCGTTAGTCTGCCTTGCACCCTGTAAATAATTCGTAAACCCAGTGTGGTAAATGGTTATAACACTGAGGGACAACTCATCAGACGCCCACATCCTATTCTCAAAAACAGAAACAGTCTATTGACAGAATTAATCCTACTGGGAAAGACACTGAAGTTTATTTTCTAGCTCATATTATATATGGTGAGCGCAGGGCTAAAGCTTCGGGAGCAAGTTTTCTGAAATCGATGGAGGCAGTTTGGCCTTTAAGCCTTACAGCCGCTCTTATGAACTTTCAAAGGCACATTCGGCTGCATTGATTTGAGGTGCTGCTCAGTCACATGAGCACACTACTAAAGGTTTTTCTTAAGAACTCTTTCTACGGCACAATAAAATGCTGTGGCTTAAACTTTTAAACCTTTTTTGTAAATTGAATGATATCAAATTTAATGATGTATATTTATTCAAATTGCCTGCAGTGATGAAATATTCTACTTCTTTTCCAATAAGCAAATGTTTGAAACCCACTGAACAGTCAAAAGCCCTCTAATACCGGTTCTCTCCATGATCACATTAATAAGCCATGGATTTGGGATCATGGAAGCCTGATGATAGCAAAGATAAAGCAAGACTGACTTTAATATGAGTTTGTAGAGTTATCTCCTGCACCTTTACAGAAATGTTACTGAAAAAATAAATAAATCTGAGGGGAGACAGTTTTCAAATTTGAGGCGAGGGAATTTTTAAAAGCAAACAAAAAGCACAATCCATCTAGAGTAAAAAGCTATTTCTACAGAAGATGAATCTCTTTCTGTAACTCAAAAAGTAGAATTCTGAAGGAATGTGCGTTACTCCTTATGAAACCTTACATAGTTTTGACAGATTTCACTTGAAGCAGGACTAGGTAAAAAAAAAAAATCCCCCCAAACCCCAGAAAGCATGCAACCATTGAGCAAACTGGTATTTCACAACGTAAGTTAAAATAAATTAACAGAAAGATAACCACACAGCATCATTAGATCACATCACCGTTACGCATTCCTCCACCCCGCAGTCCTGGCTTTACGGGACCACAATCTGCTGCTTGTGACCGTAGAAGTGACAGAGCTTCTTCCGTGCCACGCAGCCCTTCTGGTATGCCGCAAGTCAGTGGTTCCTACACATCCCTGGATGCACAGGCTGAGGTCTCCTGGTCTTCATCAGAGGCCACCAAAGGAGGTTCCCTGTCACCTGCCTGCGTTGCTACTGTCCACTGTGATCCCTGCCCAATACGCTTACATACTGCGGGTTGCTTTTTTTTTCAGTCGACTGAAAGTGCAGTCTGAATTTGAGTGGCAAAGGCAAAACTGAATGGGCACACGTCTTCAGTAAAGTACCTACGTTCTAATACAAATCTGTAAGAGCTCTTTGTTATCGCGTTAGCCGCAAAATGAAAAAAAAAGGTATCACAACCTTCTCTTGGGTGATGGTGTTATCAGGTCAATTGGTATATATTGTTTGCAGTAATTGTTTCAGATTTCCTTATTGATTTTTATGTCTTCCAGGTTGTTAATTTTAATACTATTAGCCTCTACATGAAATGCATGAGTATTTTGTCATGTAAAAGAGGACAAAGATAGGAATCGAGTCACACAGATGAAAACCCCGGTATCGATTTATTATTAATACTGGAAGGTCACCATCTGGACAATTCCATAAAATAATACATCTGCATCGCTGCTAAATGGGAACTTTAACATCTGGATCATATTATTCCAAATTTTCCTCATCCACCCATCATAGCAAGAGGAATTTCCTGACAAATCAGATTGCTGCCCAAAGGTAAAATGTTTTTCTCATTACCATACTTTAAATGAGCTCAAAAAGACCTAGAAATGAAGTCAGCATCAGCGTCACAGACAACTAACTTATTTTCTAATTGTGCAGATTAAATAGGTCATACAAGCACCAACTGAAAAGCATCCATCTGTCCCCTGCTTCCCTCACAATGCTCCCCCCACTTTGAGCAAGTAAGAACGCCTGTCGCCACAAACACAAGAGAACAGCATTATTCCACTACCCTTTCCATCTGAAAGCATATGGTGAAAACTGCATACATAAAGAAAATAACAGTGTAATAATTAGATTTATTGTGACAGACTGACCTTACCAGAACTCGTTAACTTGGCAACGCAAGCTAACTGGCTCTCTAAAAATCTAGTTTCTTTTGATGTAGACATATTCAAATACTCAAAAACATATGCATGAAAGAAAGAATAAATCAGCTGTTTGGGTTTTTTTAAGGTTTAAATTAATATGCTTATACTTGGATAGTACATTGGAAATTGGCAGGGATTTCTGTATTAAGTAAATCAACCAACCTTATTTTCATGATTTGCCTCATTACTTAGGTATAGAAATCAAGGCTGTCATAACTACGCTGCTTCATTTTCCAACTATATTCCAAAGTAAGTTCTCATTACATGACTGCCACATGATACAAGGTATACAATCAATAAAATGGGCAACCCCTTACGGGACCAGAAGTAAGGCTTTTGTGTTTGACACTGTTCTGAGACCGTGACAAATCTGCCTTTCTATCTCAGATATTTTAAGATTTCTATTATGCCAGGGGAGAACAGTTTTGTCCACATATGTCATATTTATTTAATTTTCATCAATGGACAACTTCCAAGGGCAAGCAAATTCCATTATAAGAATCAGCTGAGTACCTGATAGCCAGAATTTCTTTTGGGAAAATACAGAGTCAGAACACTAATAAGCTTTTTCCTTCCTTCCCCATTTGATACGCTAGACTCCAGCCTTTGTGTTGAGAAAAATGGATAGGACAGGCTACGACAGGCTAGGAATGGTTTTTCAAGGATGGTAACTCTCTGACTGGGATTCTTCATTGCTACCCCATGTCCCAGAGCCCGTAACACAGTTGCAAGCACATAATTGCCTCCACCTCACTGAATTAGAGGAGTGTAAAATTTGTGAGTGAAGTGGAGGAGAAATGAGAGCGTTACCTGGACACAGATGCAAACCTATTGAAAATCAGGTTTTTTACAATGTGAATTAGCATAACACAGGCTCCACATTTATTTTTGAAAATCTCAAATAACAATAACAAAATTCTCAAAAGTAACTGAGAAAGGATCATTTTCTCTAATCTGCTTCCCCATCATGTGGAAATTAACCGCAAACCATCAACTACCACCTAGAAGGAAAAAAAACAATTGTCAGAGAGGCCTACATTTTATTTCAGGCCAAGAACTTACAAGAAAAACTTCTTATTTTTTTTCCCCTCCCCTCCGTGCTAGGGTCACACCCATGTTACTTTATATGTAGCCATCTGGTGAAGGACAAACTCTTCCATCTTGCCAAAATTATCCACAGCTGAGTCTTGGTTGCTTTGCTGCAACTTTTTTGCTCTTGCCTCTTTGAAATAGGAGCCTTCCCCAGCATGCCTTTTTTTTTTTTTCTTTTTTTTTTCAGGAGACATTTTACATTCTCGATAAGCCTGGATAAGGCCCTTTTGGAAGCTACAGGCTGGTGCTGTTTCTCTTGTATCTAGTAAGTAGTTGCTGCTTTTTATTTTTTGTTCTTTTTGAGCAAGCTAATGAATGCCCTTTCCATGCAGGGCTGATTTTATGCTCCTTTTGACCTTCATTTCCTTTTTTCTTTCAAAAAGAAACCAAACTTTTCTTTTTTATGTGTTTGCAAAGCACTTTGAAGGGGAAGGAGGGAGTCAATCACTGCAGCCCTTTGCTTTATTTCTACTAACAGGACTGTGCAATTTTCTCTGAGCTCTTACCATGCCTGAGAATAGCGTGAGTATGCAGAGCAGGGATGTATACATGCAAACGTCCACCCTGACCTCAGAATCAGACGGAAAGGTTAGCTGATGGTGCCTTTGAATACGCAATGGAAGGCTGGCTGCTTGTTTTGTTCATCTCCTGGGACAGAAAATAGAAAAGAAAGCAGTTTTTTTTCTCAGAGAAAAGGAGCCTTGGGTTTACCCCTCCCATCGAAAAGAATGTGTTCTACCTCTTCGTCTGATTTCCTTTCTGTTTTGCTCCTAAAGGTGCAATCACGTTGTTATGAACAGGAGAAAGTGTTGGTTTTTTTAAGTGTTAGACACTGCTGTGCATAACCTGAATGTGAACTGTACAGGCATAAACGGAGTGCTCAAAAGCTGGATGGCAAGTAAGAGAAATGTGTAAGCAAGCAAAAGTGGAAGGCTGTTTTCTCTTTAGGGACCATGTTTTTGTTTTTCAAATTTTGACTTATTTAAGTGTTTCCTACCAGATCAAACAAAAATGATATGCACATGAACGCAAGCATAATAACTGCCACCTGGAAGAACTGTAATGCAGAAGTCTAGACCTGCCTGTACTTAGGGGAGCAGTAGAATTTATTGGGTTTTGTTTGTTTATTTTTATGTCAAATAGGCAGTTTCCTGTATGCATTAACTAAGTTGTTCAATTCCTAAATGTGACCATCTTTACAGTTCCTACTCCCAAATCAGAAAGTTTCTTTATCTGATGCAACAATGTATACTAGTTATTTTTCAGCTGTCTTGTGTAAGGATCTCATCAACCGTCCAACTTTGCATCTTAATGTTTGTCCTGTTTGTTAGTCTTCGAAGTACGGTAGATTGGATTTTGGCAGTTACAGTACTGGTAGAAGTTTGTAACTTTAACATTGCTGCATGACATGCTTTTAAAGAAAGCAAGCTAATGTGACGGGATCAACAGTGTGTTCAAAAACTATACAAAAGTATCTGGATATGAAACATGAGGGCAGTTATAACTTAATACACAAACTTAGCAGTTGTTTTGGTGACAAACGCTCTTAAGTTACCTAACATGGAATAAGTGCAATAAACCATCTACTGGCAGAGACCCACTGTGAGTAGTGTTCACTATTATGAAGTAACTTCATACATAGATGGTAGGTGTGAGAATGTATTACTCTCCCAACTAAACAGAGCATGAAGCAGAACCTCAGTGCAAAGTGAACTTTAGCTTCTGGTGCTGCTATTTTTACTGAAAGAAGCTCTGCTTCAGTTCCTTTTTTACTGGAGAAGGTGGTCGCACTGCGGCCACACAGCTGTGCACTAAAAATTGAGGCCCCAGCATGTTTCTGGCACAGATATTTTGCTTATTTTAAAATGCACTGCAAAAACACAAAAACCATCGCAGAGTCTTTATTAACGATGGTTGTGGTTGTACTGCTGCCTCCTTAAATCAGGCTAAATGCATTTAAAATTGTATTTTTTCCGTATTGGCTATGTCACTTTGTAGGTGTGACTGGCTCCTGGAAACTAATAGTAGGGAATGAAGCTTCAGTGGCTGAAGACTGAGTTACACAAGTAATCAGACTGTAACAAGTGTAGGCTGTTGGCATTTTGACAGAGGTTAAGTCAATGTAGTACGCATTAACTAACTTCAAGTACTGCTAAGCAGGATAATGCTAAAGCAACACTAAGTGCATGCTGCTTAGACTCCCACTGGCTTTCCCGGGCAGACAGGGACCTTCCCAGCTGGTCATCATTGTATGCATACTCAGAGCTCAAGAGTCTTTCACCACTGATTCATTACCAGTCTCATGCAAATTATTTTCAATGGAAAACAAAGACATAGACAGTCTGAGTGACTTCAGTCACTTCAGTCTTCTGTTCTTTATTATAAATGTCTGTTGACATTTCACGGAATCACAGAGTTTCAGAGTTGGAAGGGACCTCTAGAGATCATCTAGTCCAACTCCCCTGCTAAAGCAGGATTGCCCAGAGCACATTACTCAGGACTGCATCCAGGCGGGTCTTGAAAATCTCCAGAGAAGGGGACTCCACAACCTCCCTGGGCAGCCTGTCCCAGTGCTCTGTCACCCTCACCGTAAAGAATTTTTTCCGTGTATTTGAATGGAACTTCCTGTGTTCTAACTTGTGCCCGTTGCCCCTCGTCCTGTCACTTGGAACCATTGAAAAGAGCCTGGCTTCATCCTCCTTCAACCCACCCTTTAGATACTTGTACGCCATAATAAGGTCTCCCCTCAGCCTTCTCTTCTCCAGGCTAAAGAGTCCCAGCTCTCTCAGCCTTTCCTCATAAGGGAGATGCTCCAAGCCCTTAATCATCTTAGTTGCCCTTCGCTGGACTCGCTCCAGCAGTTCCCTGTCCCTCTTGAACTGGGGAGCCCAAAACCGGACACAGTATTCCAGTTGCGGCCTCACCAGTGCAGAGTAGAGGGGGAGAATGACCTCCTTCGACCTACCGGCCACACTCTTCCCTATGCAGCCCAGGATTCCATTGGCTTTTTTGGCAACAAGGGCACATTGCTGGGCCATGGATAATTTACTGTCTACCACGACCCCCAGATCCTTCTCCTCCGAGCTACTTCCCAGGAGGTCTGCCCCTAACCTATACTGGTGCCTAGCATTCTTCCTCCTCAGGTGCAGAACCTTGCACTTGCTTTTGTTGAACCTCATTAGGTTCTTCTCTGCCCAGCTCTCCAGCCTGTCCAGGTCACACTGGATGGCAGCATGTCCCTCTGGGGTGTCAGCCACCCCACCCAGTTTGGTATCACCAGCGAACTTGCTGAGGATACACTCTGTCCCCTCATCCAGGTCATTAATGAATATATTGAACAAAATTGGACTGAGTATTGACCCCTGGGGGACACCACTGGTTACAGGCCTCCAACTAGATTCTGTGCCGCTGATCACAACCCTCTGAGTTCTGTCCCGCAGCCAACTCTCAATCCACCTTGCTGTTGCCTCATCTAGCCCATGCTTCCTCAGCTTCCTAATGAGGATGTCATGGGAGACAGTATCAAAAGCCTTGCTAAAGTCAAGGTAGATGACATCCACGACTCTCCCCTCATCCAGCCAACCAGTTATAACATCATAGAAAGCTATCAGATTGGTCAAGCATGATTTACCCTTGGTAAATCCACGTTGACCACTTCCAATAACTTCCTGTTCCTCAACGTGTTTGGAGATGACATCCAGAATGAGTCGCTCCATTACCTTCCCAGGGAGAGAGGTGAGACTAACTGGTCTGTAGTTCCCTGGGTCCTCCTTCTTGCCTTTTTTGAAGATTGGAGTGATGTCAGCCTTCCTCCAGTCCTCAGGCACCTTCCTGTTCCCCATGACCTTTCAAAGACGGTGGAGAGTGGTCTAGCAATAACATCCGCCAGCGCTCTCAGCACTCGCGGGTGCATCCCGTCAGGGCCCATGGACTTATGAATGTCCAGCTTGGCCAAGTGGTCTCTGACCCGGTCCTCCTCAACTGAGGGAAAATCTTCCTCTCTCCAGACCTTCCCCCTTGCCTCCAGGGTATGGGACATTTATATCAGTAAGGCAAAAATTGATAGGAAAGAAATACTTGAAAAGCTCTGAACTGAGATGCTAATGTGAATATAAAATGATTGAATGATACAGCAGAACTGGTCTAGAAGAGAAGTTAAAGAGAACATAATGGTAAAGTAAATCATATATGATTGTACTATACATGCTCAGGGTAAGGGGTGTGTGTTTGTAAAGGCAGAGAGTTAGTGACATGAGGCTAAAATCCTCATTGAGCTGTGCTACCTGTGACTTCATTAGACACTTCACCTACATATATGTTCCCACGACAAATATTTCATCACTGTTCCTAACTGTGTAAAGTATAGCCGATGAGCCTGTTTCATAACCTCTGTATTGCCATTTTATGTCACTGTGAAAATCCACTAACAGTAAAGCTGTCACAGATCAGGCTGTTTTTATATCCTAAACCAGTTTTTGTGAATAGTATCAAGGTTTCATTCTTTAGTGTTTAACAGACCTGTCAAATCAGGGAGTCTCGGAAACGGTTGTCAAGTGATAAAGTATTGATCATGACAGTTATTGATGTCACTGGTCTTAAGAAGTTCAGTTACAAAAACCTGGATTTCAATCTACAGATGCCTTAGGGTGCTCATCAGCTGATGAAGAGGGAAAAGCTAAGAAACTGCTTGTGTGCTTAAAACTCTGCCTGAGATATCTGTGTAATCATCATTATTTGTTTAACGTTTACTTAAAACTCACACTGCTTTTTAAGGACTGGCCCTTTCTAAGATGCCTAGCTTTTTTTCAGCTATTGAATAGGGAGGTCAGGGGTGGAAATCGTATCACTCTAGTTTTCTCACGTTTGCAGAGAAGTCTGTGGCAGGGGAAAGGAAGTGAGCTGAAGCACCATAAGCCCCAGCTTTAGCACCTTAACCACAAGACAAGCTTTCTCTCTAATTAGGCGTGTACGTGAGTAACTTGATGAATAGGGTCTTGGATTCTCTTAGTAAACTTCAGCTAGATGAGGGTAGCGACTTTGTTCTCCTACCTAGTCTGTTATTAGACAGTTGTTTGAAAATTCAAAGCCTCTTCCTTAAAATGATTCTGTGATTCTGTGAAAAGGCTTAACCTACTAAAGACTAACCACAGCATCAGTATGCATACACAGAAAATAAAACACAACTTGTTTTTACTTCCTACATAAAAGCTATTGTCCACCAGACCAAAAGCTATGGCTTGCTGCGTTCCACAGAGACTGCGTTGTCTTGCTAGGCATAACCTCTCAAGAGTATGTCATGACTCTCAATTGTTACCTGAGAAAGGTGATGTCTTAACCACTACCGTTGGAACTATTATCCTGAAAAAGGAAATTTAAAGTAATCTTTTTTTTCCTTTTCTTTTTCTAGTAACTCAGTCCTGAACATAAATACAGCCACAAATACATAGTGCCTATGAATTTTAAGCAGACATTTCATAATCGCAGATCTGAGTCCCACATAATCTTTTAGCCCAAGGTAAATGCAAACTCTGAAGAGGGTTTAAACCTCTGTTTCACCTTTCTTCCCTATAAAGTGAGAATTGTAGGTGGTATTTATCTTCCTTCTAGAGTTAATGAGAGTTTCCTCGAGCGCCTAAGAAAGAAGGGGATTGCCTTGGAGCTATAAATCATCCTCCTTCATAAAAAAAGCTGACTGAGCTTCTGTGTTAGATTGGAGCCTCATGCCCCTGTAGCAAGAATCTTGATCTCCACCTGAGCTTGACACAAATTAACCCGGATGTTAGTTTTCCTCTGATGTGGAGCTTGCTGGGCCTACATTTCGGGACTCAACAGCACCTCCTGGCTTCTAGATCTGTGTGTGCACGGGGTGCACCCCAGCTGCACCCTGAAACATAGCTAAAGCGGCAAACACACACTGTCTCCCTTCCCCTTCCATGCTCTGGTCCCTTTGGGGAGAAACCCCCTGCATATGGGCTGGAAGGGAGCTGCAGCATGTTCTGGTTGATGCCTGCCCTGGGTGATTTGCAGATCAAGACCTTGTGTGATAGTGGCTGGTGGGCAGTAGCTACTCTGTTCAGACACAGCCAGTGTTAAACCAGTTGGGATCCAGATTTGAGCAAGGAACCACGCAAAAGCCCGAAGCCATTCTTTGCTACTATTACTTGCTATCCCATGTCAGCCAAACTTTGAATCCAAGTAAAACTTTTGACTTTGCAGAAATCTGGATATAGGTTTAAAACCTGTGGTTCCTTCCCACCCCTTCTTCAGAAGCTAAAGTGCCACAGTAGCCATGCTTTTTTCCGTTTAAAAAGAAATGGCTACACGGTGGATGCTGTGCTCAGATGCCACAGCACTGAAGCAGGTACCGATACCAATGTCAAACACGTCTTTCTTTCTTCCCAGCTTTATGTGAGTACCACGGAGCACGACACCTTTGCCAACAGCGTGCTTGCATTAAGTATCTCGAAGCAGCTCATGGCACTCGGTGTCCCTCAGGCCGCAATCACGGGTGCCCCCTTACAGGCAGCGCACCCTCGCCAGGCACGTGGGCAGGCCAAGGCTGTAGCTGTAGATAGCATAATTAACGTGCATCCTAAGAACAGGGAAGGCAGCAACAGGGAGATAACAAGCTTTTCCTCTTCAGACCACCCCCACCCCCCTCAAGCAGGCATTAAAATGATGGCTAAAGGACAGTTTCTTTATATGAGACTTGCAAGGACAGGAAGCATTATATTTGTTGTACCTAGACAAAAACATTGTACTACTACCGCAATGTCCGTAATGATTGCTATAAAGCTGTTCCCTATTTTGTTTTTCTGAGGAACTGATTAAACTGACAGAATAAAAAGTTCCAGTAAAGCTTTTCAAGAAAAGAAAATTCTTTACTAACTACACTTCTGTGAACAAAATGTTAAAGGTTTCTGGTATCGCTGTAAATGTACGTTTAACAGAACAATCATTTAACAAAACATTTGCAAGCAGCATGTAAATTAACTTACTTCCATTGTTCCTCTGTTGATAATAAATCATTTTCCTGAAACACGTTCAAAACAAATATTATAACTTCACCGTGAACAACAGCCAGATGGGTTTTCTTCTCTTAACCCTCACCACCCCTTCTGTCCTGTCAGTTGCCAGACAGGTTGGCAAGTTCCCTCTGCCCCTCTCACCTGGAAGCTCCTTAGAAACCAGCAGCTATGTCGAGGATGGCGGTCACACAATTTCAACGGCTGCGATATACGATGGGTGCAGCTAATGTATTCCCTCGGGGTGACTGACCAACAGGGGGCTGTGGGGGTGATGTACTCTATGGACCTACGGTTATAGCGTAACTTCAGCCAAAAGGGACATTGGCAGTTGTCTGGACCAACCTCCAGTGCAGAACAGAATGAAGGACATCGGGTTGCTCAGGGCTGAGTCCAGCTGATGGGAATGGATGGAAATTTCACCGGCCCTCTGGGCCTCCTACAGCAGTGAATTCTCTTTTTGTTCTTCAGTATATGGGGACAAAATCACCGCAACAAAATTAGCAAGCTGAGGTTCAAATGAAATGCCTCCTAGACTTAATCAAAAAGGTGTAGGTCTGATCTTTCAGCTACTCTAATTAGGCAGCTGTATGGGTACACCATAAAGCCTGTGGTATAGCTCACGCAAAAAAGGCTGAAAGGAGAAATTTGACAGTATTCATTGAAGTCTAAAGGTAGTACTTCTGGTTCCAAACTGGTTTCTGTCAGAAGAGGTCATTGTCAAAGATGGTGTTTAGGTCTTGTTTTTCCTTCAAAATCTTCCAATTCTGTAAATAAGTGTTAAATTTTCTATAAAAATTATAAAACTCAAGGGGATACATTTTTCCAGTTTTCATAAGAGTTTGCTGTTTTTCAGTTGAAATGTCCATGTTTGATGATTGTGGTTGTTGTTGTTAATATAACTTTAGTGTCAAGGTGCCACTTTATGTTGGTTTTTGCTGTGTACATCTTAGCCCTAGGGGTGATGTGCCCTCGCATTTTGCTCTGAGTACTGACAGATGTGTAACAGTTTTACCATCTGCCTGAAGTAACTGTGTGGCACTTCGTACTTGTCTGAGGGAGAAACAGGGAATCTGAGTCACCGTTCACTTGGGGAAAGATGTAGACTTTTAGAAGAATTTAAGTTCCAAAAGATACAGCTGCACCTACCGGAAACTTTAAACTCATCTAGATGCCCAGCTGCCACTTTCCTTCCTCAGGTTCTTTTTCTGTTTCTGCCAGAAAAAGTATGATGCAAGTGGCTCCTGATCTCTTGCTTTTCGAGGTCATGAAGACCAAACTGAGTGAATAAGGGGGGGGGAAAAAAGAAAAAGGAAAAAAAAAAAAAAAAAAAAAAAAGAAAGAAAAAAGTCTTCACTATACTTCTGCAGAGTCAAGTAAAGGAGCTGACATTCTAGTCTGAGTCAGCAAATACCATAAAATGGAGATTTGCTTTTGTAGTTCATATGTATGCTAATGTACCTTTACAAAGGTACTGGACTACACATTTGCGAACTCTAATCCCATCAGAGCTGAATTAAATTGCAACAATTACTTTATATAGCTCGAAGTAGAGATGTGTTTCAATTCACACTGCATTATTTATTTGTTTACCAGCTTAGCAAGTCACTGAGAACTTACAGATTCTGAAAATGCATCTTGCTAATCAAACCTGATTTCTGTTGTTACTATGCAATAAAACTGGAAATACGTTTGGGATAGTTTAGATCCCACTTCTTTCAAAATTGTACGCAGTAATATTTTGAATCTATAGCAAGCTAGGGACCAGCTAAGAGGAAGGCTACTGGGGCTTAAAAATGAGTTTTATTTCAAAGACAGTGGACCATTTGCTAGTATTTCATCATATTCTATTAGTGTACTTCTTTCCAACATATTAAATTGAAGAACTTGTACAAAATACTGATTTTGTTGTTGTTGTTGTTAGTTTTACTTTTTTCCCCAACACATACTGATAATGATACCTTTTCTTTAAGCGTTAGACTACCTGTGCCGGAATTTGGATATGGCAGTGATTAAAAAATGGAAACAAAATTACAGTCCATGCAGTGTTTTTAGCTTTATTTTGGATAAAATGAATCCTTGCATCTCCAGACTTCCCTTACTAACCTCTGATTGCTCTCCTCCTCCTCTATGGTGGTGGCAATGGCTTGGTGATGAGGGCTGCCCTGTACTAGGTGGCTGTGCCACACAAGGCAAAGACCAGGGCAGCAGGTGGGGGCTTGTCACAAGGCAGCTAGGATGGGTTTTCTCCATAGGGTGAAGAATTGGACAGGTGGGATTAAGGAAAGTACCATGAGATGCTGCTACCTGGGTGCTGCAGTTCATGGTGCAGGGGTTGCGAAAATGAAGAACAAAAGTAGTGTCCACATGGAGAAATACAATGCGTAGGGGCAAATACTACACAGTGCTGTGTGTGCAGCAGTGGGTGTAGTAACACCGAGCAACCCTGGCCATGAAGGTTGGGTACGCAATGTAGGGGAGAGCATTGGGGGCTGCTGTGTGGCATGGGAGCAAGGGGGAGAGTATTGTGGGTGCTGCCAACGGGGAGAGGAGAGCGAAGCTCTGTTTTAACACGTAGACAAAGATATCTGAAAGTTTTATTTGGCCCCCAGGAAAAGCTCAATTAAAGGTTTCAGATCCAGCTAGGAACTGCAACATCGGTGTGTAACGGATGATCAGTGAATGTATGGCCATGGGCATGACCTCGCCCTTGCCAGTGTCCCCTCAGTAGTGGCAAACGGTGACCTGGCAAGAAAGTATTTGCTACAAATGCAAAACGCCTGTGTAAACACAGCGTTGGTCAGCAGCAGACGGGGATAAAGCCTAGATGCCATTTGTGCAGTCAGGGCCTCTCTTCTGGCTGCTGGGTAAGAAGTACTTGCTAATGAGGTGTAAACTCAAGTATCCACCAAAAACTGTACAGAGCAGTGCAAGAAAATAATACTAGCTTAAAAGGATGGCTTTTATGTGAGTAGAAGGACTATTTTCTTGTCACAGTCCAGGTAAATCCCCATTTATTTACACTGGGGTGAAATATAAGCTGCAGAGCATCCAAGCTGCTCTGATGTGTGTTTTAATTTCCTCAGTTGGATTACTGAGAGTTCTGTTGTTTATGTTTTGGGGTTCTTTTTTAAATCTTGAAAAAAAAGCAATTTCTCTAAATACTTTTATCATTATCATTGATCTCATCTTTATTGCAGTGCTGTACTAATTTTCCAGAGTTTATTGCCTTGTTTTAAAGTAGATGGCAAGGTTGTTGGGGGAAGGCCCACATATTCTTATTCATGCTTTAGCCACTAAACACCCAAAAATTGTGCCTGGGCTTTTTCCATACTACTGCACTCTTGATGAAGAGCAATTATGATTAATGCATAAAGTTGTACCGGGAGCTACCGTCTCACCCTGTGCCAGCTGTTGTAAAATCCCACAAAATCTGTATGTCGGAGGGCAGGGAAAGGTTGACAGTTTCTTGACGGCTCTGTTTTTCCAAGAGGGAAGGAAAAAAGCATAGAGGTGAAGGAGGGCTGGACAGCCTCGCTCCCCAGGAGTGGGCAGGTGGGTGGAGGGGTGCCAGACACCTCTGAGCTGGGCCAGGAGAGGTGGATGATGACAAGCCAGCGGCCTGGGAAACATGAATGCGCCTGTATTTTGGGGCAGGAGTGCTGGGTTTAGGTGTGGGTTTCTCTCACCCCAACCTGGGGAGCACCTGGGCCGCCCCTGAGGTCCCTGCTCCCTGGCAGCCTGCGGGCAATGGGGCTGAAGGTGCAGCTCCTCATCACATGGCCAACACATGCACCTCTGTGTGGACACACACAGCTACAGCCAGACACTCTTCACCACAGCCCCCTCCAGCCAGCCTCTTCCCTTATCCTCCTCTTCCCTCCAGCCCCGCTGCTGTGCCTCTGGGACCCACACCATCGCCATGCTGGCAGCCGTGCCCCCAGCCGCAGGCAGGAAAGAAGGTGCCACCTCCAGGCGCCTGTCCAAGCCCACAGCCCCTCAGTGGCGGCACTGGTGGGTGGCCATTTGATAGCAGCACAGAGAGGGGCATGCAGAGCCCCAAGATGCCGGTGCTGGGGTGGGAGGGTGCCAGGGTTGACTTGGCTTTGCCCGTACATTCCCACTCCCCCAGCCCAAGTCACAGAAACGTTATACAAAATGTCCAGGGTTTTTCTCGCTCCGAGGTTTTGTGGCGTCACTGTTGCCAGCCTGGGGTTGAGCGGTAGCACTGCTGTGGGACGGCCTTGGGAGCAGACAAGGCAGCACCTTTCTGCATCCACCCCAGTGCCTGCAGGCCATACCACCACCGTTGGCCTCTGTTGCCTCTGCTACCCATTTTAAACACAAAAGAGGACATATGTGTCTTCATTAAATGTTCTCCCTGTTGCATTTGCTTTGTGTGCCAGACAAGCGGCTGTGGGGAAGTGGCCTGTTCAAGATCCCTTGAGCAGGCTGCCTGAAGCCTCCCAAGGTGGCAGCTGATTGAACTTTATCATTGTTTGTTGGTGCCAGATAATTACCTAATTTTGCTACATGATGCACGAGACACCAAAATGGAGGCGGAGTGTGGTCTGTTGGCCCTTTCGAAGTCTGTTATTGAGGATCCCGAAGAGACGGCCACCTGTGCAAGTCCTGAGTGGCCATGAAGCACTTTATTCTTGAGTGGCAAGGTGCCGAGAGTTTGTACGTGGTCCTTTGCTTTTTATATGGCGCAGGAGGAGGTTTTCAGTGTCTGTGTTGTACAGAGGGAGACATGCTAGTAGTTAGTCAATACATGGTCACACGTAGCAGACATCAGTCCTGCCGTGAAGGGCAGGAGGGGCCGACCCTCGCCCCGTGGCATCTCCTGCAGGAACCCAAGGGCGGTTATGCATGGGTATGGAGCAGCATGGGGCTGCTGGGTTTTGCAGCCGAGAGCTGGTCAGGTACAGCAGCTTCATAAGCTGCTCCCCCCCAGCTGGGCGACTCTCCAGCGGGAGCCTCCTGCCAGCCAGACCGCTGCAGCCTTTACCACAAAGTTCTCCCTGCGTACAGCCCCTAGTACATGCATGAATAAATTCTGCAGTAATATAGTTAATTAGTATCAGCCACCTGGTGGGAAGGAAAGGCCTTACCTGGGGAGGATAGTGGGATGGGGATGGGGGTATATTTCCCTATGAGTACATACATTTTTTTTATGTACAAAAATAATAGTGGGTTGCATGTCATAATTTTATACCATTTTGTTGTATAGTTTCCACATTGGCCATTTAACCCAGGATAAGCTACAAAACCTGCACAATAAGCTTAAATCCCTATAAATTGTTCTCTTATAAAAGTAGTAGCTTTATATTTCCAAGTGCTCTTTAAAATGCAACAGCAATATCTCTTTTGGTGAAAGTTGGAAGGCTAAAGTGCCTTTACCTGTGACAAAGCAGAAATATTCAAGGGCAAATTTGTATGTATTTTTATCCTACTTTTCCACTTTGTTTCTTCTGCGTTTTAATAAGCAGCCGAAATGAGACTAGGCAATAGAGGAATGTTTCTGCATAAAAATAGTGCCCACATTCAGTACGCACATACTGTACCTTTATAACACTTATCAAACAAGGGTCTCGGAGCACTTGGCAGAAATCTAATCAAAGCCAAGGAGCTGTGTAAGATAGTGTAAACTGAATCATAGCGATTTAAATGACATGTGCAATTAACGTTTGGGGCCCTGTTTTTCCGTCTCAATCTCTTGACAACCAGACAGCCCTGTCAGTTGTTAACTTTACCCCCTCATTCAACAGAATGCAACACTTTAAATTTAATTCTTTGAGCTCCCCCCTAAAGACTGCTTTATTGGATATACTTAAAAGTCTTGCTTTGGCCTTAGAAGGCAACAACTCTTTCTGGCTGACTAGGCTGGATTCTGGGACTCCTGGGAAGCAAAAAATAAAGGATTTTTTTTTTTCTTCTTGGAACTTTTGTGGGAATGTCAGAACTGCTGAAGCTCCAGAGCAGGTCTGTCAGTTAATTTTGGCAAATTCTCAATGCGATAACTACAATACAATACTGTATTGGAAAGGAAAACCCATTAGGAAAATAATAGTAACTGGTATACTTTTTTATATCTCATGATGCACGCAATTTACCAAGACAGTAAAATGACATAAAAATATTCATTGGATACATTTGTGATCAAAGAATAAAGCAATATGGATAAAGCAAGATGGACATCAACTGGTTTCACTGTAAGCTTAAATCACTGAAAATTGTTCCCCTACACAGGCAATAAAATTTTGCTTTTCTAATTGTCCCGTAAAATGCAAAATTGGGACCTCTTCTTGCAAAAGCTGAAAAGCTGTTGCTTTTAGTTGTCATTTGCACTGGTTAAAATTAAAAGTGCAAATTTCTATGCACTGAAACATGCACGCACACCATGTGCTCTGTGCATTGTCTATTTTATGTCCAGCCTCTGGATATTGTCAGATAAAATAAGACCATTTTTATTTTGTGAAGGAGGTGCTCTTAAAAAGCAGCAAAGCACACCAGACAAGGGAGAAATAGTAAGTTAATTTGCTGTAAAGCAGGACATGAAAATGTGTTTCTCCTCATATCTGCAAAAGTTAGTGAAGCAAATCTCTTTACTTCAAATAATGAAAATTCAAGACCCAATCCCCCTGCTGCCCCAATGATCTGACTGGTTTAGGAATAGAAAATTTTCCACAATAACTATACAATTCATCTTAGTTGCTTTTAGTTTTTTAGCTATTAGGGTTCTCTTTTTCTTTTTCTTTTTTTTTTTTTTTCCCTGAAAAAGGAAGTCTAAAAATGCGCATTTCGTAAAATGAAAACAGTGAGACCTTTATCATCCCAGGACCCCAGAATTCGGGCACCAATAAAATGTTTTGAAAGACTTGCAGTGGACTCATGGTAAAGGCAACACATGTAGACCTGTCTTACACAACAGCACAATCTGGCAGCCGTCCATCTGTAGAACTGGGAAAAATAATCATCATGGAGAAGCAACATTACTTTTGCCTCTGGTGGCATTTGTGTTGTCTAAGGCATCACCGCTTCGGAAAATAGTAGCGGAGAGTGTGAGAGTGCTGGGAAGGCATGGCCAGTGGGAGTGGAGTGTCATGCACTTGCAAACTGAAAATCCGGCAACCGAAGTAGCTTGGAGCTACCTTTCAGGAAAGCTCAAAGTGGTAGGACAGCGGAGAGCAGGAGAGGAAGCTGGAGCGAGGCGACGGGGTGCTGCACTAGGTAACACGACTGGGGGATAAAGGGTGTATTCCAGTCAGAATACAGCAGAGGAATGAGCGATACACGTGCGCCCTTGCTAGGGTTGCTCTCCTGTGCAGGAAGTCTGTGAACGACACAGAGGTCGCCAAACCCAAGCCCTTTATGCCTGCTCAGCCTGTGGTTCAACTTCCTGTGTCTTTTGCCTCGGCATCTAAAGCCTTGGTCTTGCCATCGCCCACTGAAATGCCAAGTGTTGCTCCCACTGAAGTCGAGAGGGTGACTCACGGGAGTGAAGCGATGTGGCTGCAAAAGCCTTTGTGGTGTGGGCAAGGAGCACGCCGGCCCATGGCGTGCTGTGGAGGCAGCTGCTGAGCAGCATGGTGTGTATGCAAAGCAGCTTCCCCAGCTCAAACCTGACAACCGAAGGCCCTGCGAGGTCTCCGGACCCCTGGCATATGCCTTACGTTCTGGGTCACACGCTGAAATCTGTGCCACGAAGCAGTCGTGTGCGTGCTTTAGTCTTGCTGAAGTCAAAGGGAATTAAACACGCCTTCAAAGTTCAGCATGTGCTCCAGCGCTCCTGCGTCCCGGTCATTGTGCTCTCCTGCTGCAGGGAGGTGCGTTTCTGCCTCTCAACAGCTTTAAGACAGCAGCCATAGAGTCAAAGGCTGACAATAGCTGCTGCTGCATTTTAGCTGTGTTCGGAAGGGAGCACATTCCATCTGAATCTGTGTTCGGTTTTGCGCCTCCGAGCAGCCGCTGCCCTAAAGCTCCCAAATTTTCAAAGAGTTACATGGGGATTTACCCAGCCAAATCCCATTATAATCAATAGGAGCCGGGTGAATAATTACACTGTGGTTCTTTGTAAATAATGAGGAAGGTTGCCAGTTATTGCTGATTATGACGCTGACTTTTGTAGATATAGATCCACGCGCCTATTGGGAATTGCACTTAGACCACCAGGTTATTTCACATATCGGTATAGTTTCCGTGTTTACTGTGCGTATCACTTCAAAGAACCAAGGTTGATGACTTCTGGTCCACTGTGTTAGCAGTCCGTCTCCTCTCCATCTCCTGTTGTTTCCTTTCACAATCTGAGTAACAAAAAATGGTGGTGTAAATAGAACTCCAACAAAGAGGTCTGTTGAGCCTGTAATGCTCCCCTGAAAGGAGGCTGTCTAGGGGATGAATGGAGCAGGCTCAGCCTAGCAGTAGCAGGGAAATAGATGACTTGGCATTGGAGAGTAGCAGCCAGCAGGGTGCATACGCCTAGTGTGGTGGCAAAGAATGGTTAAGCTAGTCAGTTGAAGGGCTAAATGAGAGGACATTGTCTAACCCTGTAACCGTAACTAAATTGTAACCTGAAAAGAGTTTATAAACATCTGGCTGCTAGCCCATCTCTAAAGCTTAATAGCTAAATCTGAGGTGCAGAATTTTTTAAGGCTGCAATTGAAATTATTACTTGGAAGTATCAGCGTCTTAAGGGTATTAAGTGCATTTCAGGATTGTAGAGTGTATTAAATTGTGGTTTGAGCATCTCTGCTGAGTTTTCCCGTTAAATTAGTTTCCACAAGATCAACATTTATGATTGACGCTGTTTCCATTTGGAAATAGACACTCGTTTGGAAACTCATTTTGGTTTCATGACATCTTGCTGCTGATTTTATAGCTCTGCTCAGTATTTCATCCAGAATTCTAGTCCGGTGGTACACTTTAACTTCACTACTTATTCTATTCATGTCTTTATTCAGATGCTTATCGGTTTAATGGAGAACGTGACACATCTGTATCTTTTGATTTCTCACAAATTTAGCAGTGCAGGAGCACATTTCCCTGTATGGTCCTATTTTACTTTAATATTGCTATTCGGTGACAATGAAAAGCGTATACTGGTTAGACTAATAAGCATGTGACCTCCTCTGCAGACTAGCTTTTCAATCTTTTTATAGCTCCCATTATTAATAGGACAGCATCTATGTGCTCCGCATTTGTGTTGCAAATACTTACAATACTTGGAATCATTTTCTAATTACTTAAACAATGCACTGTAGCAGCACCAATTGAAATTCCTGTAGGCTACAGGCTTGCTAATTGTTTCCTTTAGTAAACCTAATTTATAGGGCTGTGCAAATAGTTGATGGGTTTAAAGTATTTTGGCAGCTGAACTGAAAAAAAAATGTTATGGACTGAATGGAAACTTCATTTCTTTAGAATTGTCAGCACAGCAACAAGAATTGATTTGAGGTTACAGAGATTTTTTAACACCTGGCAAACTGTTTCATTTGGTTTTCAGGTACATTTAATAAAAGCAAAGGATCGGATCATAAACATGAGAGGGAAGTAGTCCCAGCTCTCCCGTTTTATCCACTGGTTGAGTGAGTAGGGCAATTTACCTGGGATGTTAACAACTTAAATTCAAGACTCCAAACTGCTTCAAGCTTTTAGTAAGGTTCACCTAACACTCAGATGAAAATTTTAACACTGGAAATGAAGTATTCTGGGAATGAGCTCTGTTTTTTTCCTAGGATGCCTAGATTAAAAAATAACCCTAATGGATCAAGCAAGAAAAATCGTAACTCGTAGGTCAGATTTCTTGTTCTGAATCTTCCCTGTTTATGAGTCTGATGTGGGGCCATGGCAAGCCTCTACAGGGACAAGAGAGAGGCTGAGAATCAGAGATGGGCTCTGACCCCTCCACTTCACGTTCTCTCTCTGCTGTGCAAAGTAACCTAGTCACCAGGCCATAAGCTTATTCTTTCTCTATCTGATTTATTCTAATTTTATACAATTTGGAAAGGCTTCAGTAGCAAAAGTTGAGAGTGAAACAGCCAGCATACTTCCCATTCAAGTGTGTAGCTACCAAAATCTCTGGTTGCTGGTTGAGCTCTTGATCTGAACTGGGACACAGAGCACTGAGGGGAGGAGAGGACAGATTTAAACCTGAATCTCCCACAGCCTAGACAAGTGTTTGCCATCTTGTCTCACGTACCTATTTGAGTGTGCATGAGTGAGTTACAGATGATGCCAGTGGTTGTGCAAGTCTGCTACCAAAATTGGAATATTTAATTTCAGAAATGTCCACTCCCAACCTTGGAAATGAAAAAGAAACAGCACTAGGTGAATTTCCCCAATTTATTTGTGTCATCCATCCAAACCAATGAAGCATTTAATGAAAAAAAAGTTCAGCCAGCTGTGCCAGCTACTAGCAAGGTCTTATTTTTTCAGTTTTTCTGAAGACTGTGCATTGATCGTCATCCTCAGGTTTTCTTCCTGTTCTTTAACATACTTACATTTTAGCAATCTCGGCTAAGAAGCTTTGGGTTTTCTTCCCCCTGATTTTTTTCAGGACTGAATAAGATTGACTCAAGACACATCTGCTGTGACTTCGTCGCTTTACTCTGAATGCCTCCAGAGGAAACTAAAATACAAAAAGAAGGTGTTTTCCCAGGTGCAGACCTAAGCGTATGCAAGCTTTGGGCATCCAGGTTCTCAAGATCAAGCCTAGCAAATCTAACTCTTCCCAAAGATGAGTATTTTCTTCTCCTCACCCCTTGCTTTCCTCCCCACCTGCAACCTCCCTGCTAACTGTAGCATTTATACCATAACACAGAGAACGAGCGTGAAATGTCAGACTAACAATTCCCTTCTGGGGTTAAGCTAGCAGCAGATGACTTGAGGACTACGCAAGCCCCTGCCCCAAACTGGGGGTTCGCTGTGGCCTGTTGTATCCCTATCTCTACAGATAAACTTGAAGAACCAGCCCTCCTCTGCCTTCCCAGGGATCTGCTCTCTTATCTCTAGTAGTCGCTCACCAACACTTTAATCTGTCAAACCCCTCTCTGCTGCTGTAGCAACAAGCATCCAGGCTCTTTTCCAGCTGACATAAGCTTCCTGCCACCTCCCGATGACAAGTGCTTCCAACGTTTCCAGCTGTCACACTTTCAGCATCTGCTCCACATGTCACCAGGCTGACTCTGCTGAACCTCAGGCAGCTTTGCGCTCAGCCAGTTGCCTGATGCTATATGGTGAGAATGACTTCATCCTGACCACAGTCACTTGTCCACCTCTTTATGTGCTGAACCAGTGACAGTCAGGGTTGGTGTTTTTTTTCTTTCAGCTAGCTTCTGCTATTGCATTTACATACCAGTGCATGTTTTATTCAGGCTTAGTCGGCTATTGCATTAATACTATTTTAGAGCAGTGGCTTCAGTAGGGCTCCATTAAATTTATTCAAAGTGTTTCTCTTCTAATTGGACTTTGCGCAGGAGTGGCTCTTCTGAATTGTTGATGTCCTTAAGTTACATATAGCATTACATTTGGAAAATAAATACTCTTGCTGTTAAAGAGTCAGACTTTTCAAACGTAGTCAATACTGGATTTACTCTGCTTCTATTAATATATATGGAATTTCAGTGCTGATTTCCCTAAGACCAGCTCTAGGCCATCATTTCACACTTCATAAAGTCTACCTAGAATGTGTGTCGGTACCAAATTCCCTGGAAAATCTTGTCCTCTTTGCTTTTTTAAAGTTCTGTTTCTTCACCATCCTTTCAGTAGTGTGTCAGAAATGGAATACATCAACCAGATGAGAATCTCCCACTGAAGTAGATTATGCCATTACGTTATTCACCAGCACCTTCTTCTTATCTCTTTTTCGAGTGCTGCTGTGTGTAAAGTTTTCCACAAGCTCTTCTAGATCCTTTTGCTCCTTGAGAGGATCAAAGATAGAATGAGTGTGGGAGACAGGCAAGCAGGAGGAGAGCCCAGCTGGTAAATACAGCAAGCCTGGGCCTCGGGTGCTCACCGTAAGGCTGAAAAGGTGTATTTTTCCGGTCCAAGATACAAGTGTGCTGAGCCCTGCCCTGCAGATGGTCATTAGGCTGTCATCCGAAGGGGTCCGGCCTGCTGCTCTCCTGCCCTGTGGGAGCTCACAGAGCCGGAGCTGCACGTCAGCCCTTGCTCCTTACCTGCTATGAGGGGCAGATCCCCAGCGGATCACTTCACGTGCTGCAGGGACAGGCTATACAGAGACAAAGTTGATACTGCAAGCTCTTTAATAGCCCTCCCCATCCCAGCAACTTCACTCCGTGCTGGGCAAGCCATAGCAGCAAATTGAGACTGTGCCTGCTGTAACATACCTGCTTCTTTGCAGAGGTCTGGGCTGAGGGCCTGTTTTCAGGATGCACTTTGTGTGACCTACCTGACCTACCATACATCAGATGGTGGAGCCGTGGGACTAGGTGAGCTGAGCTGACACACTGTCTGTGTTGTGTGAGTGACACCTCTGCCCTGAGGAAGGTGGAGGGCGCATACAGCTGGCTGGTCAACAAAATGGAGCCTCTGTGCAGCAGCTCATATTTAGATATAATACACGCACATTAAGTGTAGTTATTGCTAGGTGACCTTCACCCTAAGCTAGGTTGTGGCACTGTGCTAGCACAGGAGATGGACTATATTGTAATCCATGTTCTAGATGTCTCTAGTGATCTTTTTGAGTTTCATATGGGAGAAAATGCAGTATCTCTTCCATCTTCCGTCTTCCGTTTTGAGAAATCTCATTAATTAATAGACTATTTGTTAACTATATCTATCTATCTATAACTATATTGCTGACTTTTACATTACTCCTTCTTGTTATGTGCTAGTTAGTTGTAGCAGTTGCCAGGCAAGTCTTAACCGTTCATGAAGTTTCCTGCTCTATTTTGTTGTAGAAAGCAGCACTTCAAACAAATCTTTTCTTATTCATCTACTTAATGCAGTAGCACAAAGTTGAGAAGGATGCTAATCCTTCCAGCAAGATTCCTAAAGCTCAGTTCTGGATCGAGGGACTGATTTCCGTGAAGTGTTTTCTCATGGAGGTAGAGCTAGCTTTAGAATTCCAGAGCTCTCCCGGTAAGTCATATATTCTGGTCAAATGATGGAACAAAAAGGTTAAGACAATTTTAACATTTCACATGTATGGCACAGATTATGATACTACTACCTGCTAATATTTTCAACCGTCTAGATCCCATTTCCAAAATCCCTGGGTGCCAAGTACATTAAACTCTCTAAGGTTATATGTGTTGCAGCCAAATTTTTAAATATACGTGCGTAACTCAAGCGACAGATATATATATATACATATATATATATATCTGTAAGCATCTAACAGGATTTTAAATATGCCTTCTTACGTTGCTTCCAACAAAGGTAATTTTTCATCCTTTCGTTGTGTAAGTTACTTAAAAATCAAAACCTAGAAATACTTTGGAAATTGAGCTTATACTTGAGTTTCATAGACTCTTAAGAATCCATGCTCTATTTAAAAATGCATATTGTGTGGAAAAACCACCATTCATATCACTGGTTAGTGTTAGAGTTCGCAGAATATAAGTAGGAATACTGAAAATTTTTCCCATACTGAAGAATCCAGAATCTGAAGGAAACAAAGGGGCTGTGTGAGGTCATAAGATTATCTTCAAAATAATTTTCTTCCCTTGTTGAAAACAAATTATTAACCCCCCTAATTCTTAAATTACAGTGTGTTTTCTTGTCTTGCCTGATTATTTGAGGGGGGGTGGGGGGGGAGGCGAGTTGCTCTAGTTCCTGAAACTCTACCTCTCGAAACTCTTTTGCCTTGCCTATTACAATTAAGCTATTGTTTTGCTTAGGAAAGCGGCCTGACTTAATTCAGGTTTGTGCCTCAGAGTAAACTGAAATGATTAATAGCTCTGTGTGTGCTTAATGATGTGAGCCCTGCAGCCACTAAAGCACCTGTCTCTGTGTGTAAGCAGCCAAGGTTCACTATTGTGCATGGCTGGAGATTCACATAACAAAACCGGCAATTAGGCAATGTTAGGGATTTGAAGCAAACGAACAATGCAGGGAAATTGCCAGGGAAGGATTAGTTAGTTATCTCTTGCCCGATAAAAGCAGGTACCAATGGAAAACTCTTATATTGTTCTTCCATAATGGCTCCATATGGAAATTTTAATGTCTGATGAAGACTACCAGGGTTAAGCTCTGAAAACAAAGACCTGGAAAGTTGAAAGTGTGCTTCAATTAGCATTTCTGCTACCCTTTCAGATAACTCCTAAGCCTGTGAGTTGCTGCTCGTTTGAGCTGTGACTCGAATGGCAACCTGTTGGGTCCAAACAGAAAATATTCCGTGATTTTAGCATCATCTTTGTGGATTGAAAATTACTCCCAAAAGATGATCTGCATTGTTTGGGGTTTGAAAGAGTTTCATTAATAGTATTGCCTTATCACGGATCTTAGAAGTTACGTGTGCTCTTTCTGGTGTCTGTTCTGTAAGACATTGAGCGCACCTCCTAACTCGCGCTGCTCCTTCTGGCCGGACAGCTTCTCTGTGTGCGCAGTAATTGGTTTTGAAGTTTGCTCCATCAGCTGCTTCGCAGCGCAGCTTTCTGCGTTGGTGGGTTATTTTGATCAGTCGTGAGAGCGATGGGCTGGCTGGCTGATTGCTGAGGTGTTCCTTCTGGCTGGGTGACAGGCTTGCTGGCTGACCTCGGCCAACTGGCTTTAACTCTGGTGGGGGATAGTTGCTAATATTTTCCAAGGCATCTAGGTGATTTAGGAGCCCACGGCTCACCCTGAAGGGAGTTGATGCATTTGGAAAATGTTACCCTATTAAATTCACCCCAAAGGGATATAGCGTAGGCTAATTTATGTTTGTAAGACAGCTTGGGTCTTGGATTCCTGTGATGTGTCTTGCACTTTCCTCTTTGTACAGAGGCAAACGAGGTCCATTCCTGTGGTTGTTTCATCAGACAGTCAGGCTGTACTGAATCTACATCTGCTGATAAGAGAGCAACTTCTACATAAATCATACAGGCATGTCTCTGAAGCCTAGGAATAAGAACTTCTGGCTCCAACAACAAAATCCTGGGCTGCCTGACCTAAGGAAGGCCGCCTGCTGCTCTGGTAGCAATCAATCCATCGTCCTTCCTCTCGCACTGCCAACTGGGGGCATATGACAAGGGCTCAGAGGGCTTTGGCGAGGATGGCAGCAGGCCGCAGAAGCAACAAAAAAGGGTCTGCCCTGTCGGCTGCACAGGGGTCGCTCGTGCCCCATCAGGCACCCGGGGGACAATGAGTCACGGTGGCTCTGCTCTTGGCTGATGCCCTCGGTGGCTAAAGAGAGGTAGTGAGACATCTGGAAGAAGGTTGAGAGAGGTGCACCATGGCCCCAGTGGGGGAACACAGGGTTCTAACAATGGGGCCGAGATGTGCGGGAGACTTGGTCATGGAAGGGAAGGCATGCTCTATCGGTGTGTTCTTCGTACTGACTCTTTAAATATCCTTATGTTCTCCTGCTGCAGAATAGGAATAGTGGCCATGCCCGAGGCGACCAGCATGTGTCTGTGGTGCTCCCTGCGGCATCTAACCGCCCTCCTGTCCTCGCAGAAAATCATTAATTAAATTTAAATGCCTCTCACTGAATTTCCCGCATGGGTCTTTTTATGTCTTAAGCTGGTTATTAGGGTTTTTGTGGCTTGTGTGTAGTTATACTGCATGAGTTCTTTAATAAACCATACGGAGGGCGAAAGTCTCTGTATGAGAGGGGCTGAGTGGCTTCTCTGTGGGTGTCTGAAGTGAATGAGAGGTGAGGGAGAAAGGGAAAGATTCAGAAGTAATTAAAGGATAGAGAGAACGATAAATAAGGAAGAAAGGAAAAGATTCTGAGGCATTTTGCTGATGCGTTTTAAATTTGAATTCGGGCAGTCTTTTTTACACACTGAGGGGGAAGAAGAAGTTGGAGGGACCCTTGGTTGCTATTATTCTTTCAAATTATAATCAGTGCTGCCTTGATTACACACCATTCTGATTGCTGTGGTCTAGTGATTAGAGCATAAAACGTGGAGACAAAAAATATGCTGCTTTTCATGACTGTAAAGGACTTGCTGGGTGGTTTTGAATGAGTTATTTCACTTTAATATGCCTCATTTTCCTGATCTGCAAAATAGGGATATTAATGCCTATTTTTGTGAAGGCAGTCTGAAAAACTTAAATGGAAACTTCTGTATAAATGTCAAGTATCATTATTATTGTTCTTAAACTAATCCATTGTAGTCAACTGCTTTTATAGTTTTTATGAAAGCAAATACAATGGGAGCCACATAATTGGCTGCCTAACAATGTTGTTTTAATTAGAAGAAGACAAAAAGTGTCTGAAGAATGCAACAGTGGGTTGCCTTTTTCATCAGCTGCGAAAAAAAATTCTGCTAGAACTGAACCATACCATACCAGGTAATAAAGTTGCTCTGAAGTATATGTGACACGCTGATCAGAAGTAGCAGGCTCAGTTAATTGTTTGGTGCACATTTGGTTCACTGTTTGCCTGGCACGGTCCAAGATTTTCAGTTATTGTCGAGCAAGTAAGAATAAGTATAAAAATGTGAAAAATGTATGCGCTTAATTCTTTGCCAGCATCTGAGAGATGAAGGTTCCTCAGGCTGTTATTTTAAAATCCTAATTTTTTCAGTTGAATAGTTTTTGATGTCTGGTTTGTACACCTTTAGAAGCAGTGTAACAAACACTGACACTCCCTCTCCTTGGTGAGGTGCGTATGACCCATCTATTAATGTGATGCCGTTAGAACAAGGTAATGGAACTAAACTGGGAAAACGTGAGTCTCATTACTCTTCACATTTGCCTAAATCCTGCTTATCTGAAAGGTAATCCTGACTCTGCCAATTCACCCTGAGGGTGGATAGTCCCAGTGATTCAGCCCAGGGCCACATGCAGAAGGCTTTATCAGTAGGGGTGTGCTGTACGGCAGGATGCTCTTAATCCAGGACGCTGATTATTCCAGTAAAATCGAATGTTCGCCAGCCTAGTTTATTCTTTTTCCCCTGAATTTGTCCTGGCAAGAAGAGGATTTTGCTGGGGTAACAGTGTTTATTTTGTCATGGAGGAAGGGGAATGTTTGGGGTTTTTTTTAAGACAGAGCAATGTTGGTCGTAGGTAAGGTGTCTTCATACATGTCAGTGATTTGGCAAAAATCTGTTCTGTAGTCTTGGCCTTAACATGACCCCAGAGTGAGTAACTTGTGACCTGTCTGTCGGAATCAGCGTCAGTACTGCTGCCTTCTATAACAGCCAAATTAAGATAATTTTACGGTTGCAGTAGGAGGACTTAGTATCTGTAAGGCAGGCCGAGTGGAGCAGTCCTGGCTGTTCGTTTTTGGTCCACCAGAGGCATTGCAACGACTGCCTCTTCGAAGTGCTTTCCTCCACCAGGCAGCACAAGCCCTTTTTCTGCAGGCTCATCTTCTGCCAACTCCTCTTTATCTGTGAGCTCTTTCGCTTTAAACCCAAGGCTGTTCAGGGACAGGTATTGCGTTATATGCTGAGCGAGATGGGTAGAGCAGTGTGACAGCTGGATGCTGCCGGCTCTGTAAGATGATTGACATAGTGCTGGTATTAAAATAATTACACCATAGCACAAAAACACTCAACTCCTGTTTCCTGGGAAGCCAGGTCCATTCAGAAGAAAAGTTTTAATGGCATTAAAGAGCCAGTTTGGAATGGGGCTTTTTGTTTGGTTGTTTATAATTATTGTTGTTATTTATTATTTTGAGGGTATTTGTGAGGGCTGATCTTTTTTTGCTTACTCAGAGTCCAACTGTTGTTGTAAGTGCATCAAGACTTTGGAAGAAGGCAAACAATTCTTTTTTCTAGGACAAATTTCACATGTTATATCTTTAGATTTTATCTTTTCAGCCCGATGGTGAAAAAAATTACACTAAATATATGACATTAATATGATTTTTTTACTTAATAATCTAGTATTGCATTTGCATTCTGCCTGTGAAGGGTTAGCATAAAACCTTGTCCTTGGGAATATGGGACTGCTCATCCTCTCAGTGAAGCCAAGAGGACTTTTTTATGTGTGACAGCACTGGGAAACAAGATTATTTTTCAGGATAAGTACAATAAAATTCTAGCACATAATGCTCTTCATCAGAAAACATTGGTAAGAAAAATGCTGAAAACCATTCCGCTAGTTACACTATTAGGTAGGTTTTATTTTCTTTCCCAGTAAGAATAGTGAGTGTACATACACACAAAACATGCCTTGCTCTGCCATTGTTCTGAATTGCTAGTTGCAAATGAGACTTTTCTGTCTCATCTTGCACTCCCTAGTATGTCTTTTTCAAGTGTAAGAAGTGCATAAATGGATTTGATATTTGAGCAATTGGCCTCAGTGCCATTCCACATCAGCAAAAAGCAGAGTCTTCTGAGAAGATGAGATGAAAATGCAGGCGGTCGAACAAAGGAGCCACAGGAAACTCTTCATCTTGAAGAGCTCAACAGACACATATTAAAATGAGTTGGCTGAACCTCAGCCCCATGCCTCGTGGGTTCATCTTTGGGGAAATGAGGTCCAGTATGTTTTTTTTCTGATTGCAGCACTAGATGCTTCCTCGCACTTCTCTACTGGCCACTTGGAGTGGAAGGCCAAAGTTTGCTTTGCCATGACAAAACCCAGTTGGACAGCCTTCTCCCAGTTCTCCCCAAACAGATTAAAGTGAATACAGACGGAGACAATGGGTAAACTATGATGTAAAGTTTATATACAAGAATATAACATTTATCTGGAGTATTTACAAGGTTAATTAAAGCAATATTTTACAACTCTTTCAGGTTAACCACTAGGTATATTACAGTTAGGCTATAGATGGTTTAATTTGCAAAATAATAAAAAAAAAGTTGCATTCAGATCAACCAGCTCCAAAACTTGTTCGTTTTTTCTGCGAGAGAAGGGCTCAGACTTGTGGAAAATAAAATGTGAGAATGGTTAATATACTCTTACTGGTGCCTATGTATCACATGCAAGAGTCATAACATGACCTTTATAGTGTTAATATAGACAGCAAGCCATTTCACCTCAGTGAAAGAGTTGTACCCACTTGTGACAGGCCAGTCGCGCGCGTGGCTTTCTCTGCATCTCCCACTTCTGCACAACAAACATGCACGTATACAGAGAAGCAGCAAGATAAATGAACCAGCGTTACCAAAATGAAAAGGGAAAAACCTCAGACCAAAGTCACGTTTGCAATCATAAAAAAAAAAAAAAAAGCTTTAAGCAAGATACTTTAATACTTCCCAAAAATAGTCATGATTTTTTTTTTTTATTATTACATTTTAACCTATGTACAAAAGCGGAGGGCTCCCTCCCCTCTCGGAGAGCGGTCACCGTGTCTCATGCCCGTGGCATCTCGAGGCTCAGAGGGGCCGAAGCATGAAGGTGCAGGAGGCCCGGAGAGCTCGGGACAGAGGCGGCTGCTGGGGGTGGCCAGAGCCGAGGCCACTAACACTGCAGTTTGCGGATGCTGCGGGAGAACCGCTTGAAAGCCCGCTGCCCTTTCTGCCACCGCTTCAGCGAGGTGATCACCAGTTCCCCAGCTTGCTTTTGCCCCATCACCAAGTAGGGGACGTTGATGTCATTCATCTCATCGCAGGTACACTGGAGGCCACCTTTGAGCCAGAGCACGATCTTCCTCAGATCCCTCTCAGTCAGCCCGTTCAGCTTGTAGATGGTTTTGCTCTTTGTTTCAGGGGTGATCTTGGTATCCCCATTGATGTAAGCAATCTCCTTCACTTTTATCTTCAGGGCTAATAGAGCGAGGGGAGGGGGAAGTGGGATGAGGGAGAGAGGGAGAGAGATTGAGAGGTTTTTTCCCATTAGTGCACATAAAGAGGACCTGGGGAGGGAGGTGCTCTATTGCTAATTAAACTGTCAGGGCTGACAGAAGAGGCAGCAGGTGGCTCCATTTCTAAAGCCACAAAGGGCATGCAAGTCACTCCAGTTTGAATCAACCTTAGGGTTGAGGGGTTTGGGGGTTTCTTTTCTCCTCTTCCCCCTCCCCCTCTTTTTCCTTCTTTTCTAAATTAGTATTTTCTCTGGCTTTTCCCCTGTTTGCAAACAGAGAGAGAGAGCAGGTTTGCTATGTTAAGCAGCGCTCTGGTTTTTGCTGGGAGAAGACGTTCTTCCTCAAACTAGAGTTTGAAGGGGAGGTGGGGAGGCGAGTACCTAGACCTAATCTGAAACCTGATCTCTGCTGCGGCTGAAAACTTCTAAACTTAATTTATTAGGCTGGAGAGGATTTTAGGCAAACCTGCAAGGAAATGATATTTCACATGCATTGTTTTTTTGAAAGAATAGATCCTGTGGAGGGCAAATTGGTCCAACAGCTGCATTCGATTTGGTAAAATAACTAGGAGGGGGATACAGGGCTCTGTAAGAATCTGTGGGGCATGTTTAGCTTTAGGAGGATTTATCTGAGTGCAATTTGCCAGGCCAAAGCTATTGGTTGTTTTAACAATTATGTCCCAAAGTCATGGTTTCAGGTTTTGGGTGGTGGTTATTTTTTTTTTTTTAAAGAAAGACTTCTGAATTATTGTAGATATTTATATTACAAATCTGTTTCCAGGTACAAACATTGACCTATTATAAAAGGATTCCCCTCCTTATTCCCTCTTTCTCTTGAAATGCTAATGTGTGGATAATGTGCCGTTCAGTTGCCTGTGTCGAAGGGGCTTTCTTGTCCTCTTCTAACCCCAGATCTTCCCATTAAGTTTATATCCCCAATTGTCTGTGCATTACCTTCTCTGTCAAATGATATATAGAGCTTCATTCTTAATCTGCAGAGACAGTCTTTCTTACGATACATGAGATTGGTCATGCAGCTCTTTCTCATACGTCTAAATGAAGCTTTGCTCTACTTCTCCCCAGGCAATAGTCTGGATGAAAGATTTTATTTTTTTATTTATTTTACTTTCTATTCGGCTTGCCTGCAACATTCACGTAAAAGAGCACCGCTTTGAAACAGCAGCAAACAGAAAAGTACTATAAAAAGGGCTACTTTTTATTCCGAGGTGGAATTTTATGTTTTGTGACCCAACGGTCAGACGGGTCCATCTGCAGATAAGACAAAGCCCTGTTTTTTATTCAGGCACATCTCTCACTGATTCCACTGGGACTTTTACCTGATCCTCAACTCTCGAGTTTCAACGGAGGGGGCTCTGCTTCCACTTACCAAAGTCATTTTTGCAGAGGTTTTCCACAATGTCATTATCGTCCTCGTTTTTGTTTTTGCAGGCGTCGCAGACCTTGGGTGCTGGAAATGCAAGGGACAGTCCCCGTCAGGCTCGGGGAGAAGGGAACAGCAGGTGGCGTTGGGAACCCTTCGGGACGCCGGTTTTCCATCCCTCGATGGACGGACTTGCCCTGCGCCTCCCCCGTCCCCGTTCCCTCCCGAGCCCTTTGACGCGCCTTACCTTGCTGCGGACCCGCTGGTGGGGGGGCACGGTGTGCTTTTAAGGTCACACCTAACCCGAAAGTTGTTTGGTTTGTTGGTTTTTTTTGTTTGGTTGTTTGGTTGGGTTTTTTGTTGTTGTTGTTGTTGTTGTTGTTTTTTTTACGGGGGAAAGAGTAAAGGGGGGGTGTGGGGGGGGGGACGCGACACAAACCACCCCAACCCCGCGCTTCAGCGACGATCTCTGCAGAGGGAGGATGTCCCTTTGGCAGCCGCGCGGCTCGGGTCCGGGGCCCCGGACCTTTCCTTTGGGGACGGGGACGGGGACGGGCAAAGGCCGGGGGCTGCGGGCCGGTGCCAGTTCCCCGACAGTGCCTGCGGTTTCCCCGGTTCCCTCGGGAAAATCTCCTTTGAGCCTGATCTGCGGCCCCCTTCCCGGTCCTCCCCGTCCCGTCCCGGTGCTGTAACGGGCGGGAGGCGCCTCCGCACCCCTGCGGAAAGCTGGGGAGGGACCCTGCTGTCGGGGACGGGGGTGTGTGCGTGTGCCATCGGGGGGCAGGTGCTGCCGTCCCGGGGGGCAGCCCGGCGGTCCCTCTTACCTTCCCTGGTGACCGGGAGGATGTGGTCGCTGCTGGCCAGCGGGATGCAGAGGTCGTTGTCCTTGGGGAAGCGGCTGCAGTCCAGCATGTCGGGCCAGGGGAAGCCGAAGGCGGACATCACCGGGGCGCAGCTCTCCTTCACCTCCTCGCAGAGCGAGTGGCAGGGCTGGATGATCTCGTCCAGGTCGTCGATGCAGACGGGGGCGAAGAGGGAGCAGAGGAACTTCCTGGTGTCGGGGTGGCACTGCTTCTGCACCAGCGGGATCCAGGTGGAGGCCTGCTCCAGCACCTCCTGCACCGTCTCATGCCCCAGCAGGTTGGGCAGCCGCATGCTCTGGTACTCGATGCCCCGGCACAGCAGCATCGGGGCGGGGATGGGCTTGCAGTTGGAGCGCTTGTAGGAGAAGTCGGGCTCCCCGAAGGGGAAGAGCCCGGCGGCCGAGCTCATGCACTGGGACGCCAGCAGGAGCAGGGCGCAGAAGCGGCGCTGCATTTTGGGGCGCGGAGGAGGGAGGAAAGGGGGGGTGGGGGTGGCGAAAGGCTTTGGGGGGCCGGGGTTGGCGGGGCGCGGAGCCGGCGGCGCGCCGCTGCCCTCAGCCGCAGGCAGCGTCCCCCAGCCCGGGCTCCTGCCTGCCAGAGGGGGACGGAGGGTCTGAGCGAGATGCGGGGGCTAAACGGGAGTTTTCTGGATTTTTTTGTATGCAAATGGCAGGGGGAGCGGGGGCTGGGAGGAGCCTGGTGACAGCCATCCAGAAAGGATTGGTCACTACTTTCTCGGTCTGCTTTTGCTCAGGGGGATTGTCTTTTGGCAGGAAATCCTTGCGAGAAACGTTACCGTGCGAGCACGGGGAAGGGGGGAAAGATGCCCGCGAACAAAGAGCCACGAAAGAGCTCCTCGGCCGGGCGGGGGGAGAGGGGCCGCCCTCGGGCGGCGGGTAGCTGGAGGTGAGCCCTGCCGGTAACACAGCTACTGCCAAGCGGCGGGACCCCCCCCCCCCTCTCCCCTCGGTGTCCCCCTTTCTCCCCCTGGCCCGCGTTTGGTGCTTTCCCTGCCAGCGGATGCACGATGTGGCCGGGCCGGTTCCCCGAGCAGGGGGCGAGGCTGTCTGTTCCCTCGCCCCCCCCAGGGGATGTCTGGCACCTCCGCCCCCTCCCCGCGATGCTGGCGGGGCTCGGCCCGGCGCTGGAGCCGCAGGCAGCGGCTGGGGGCGGGGGCGCTGCCGGCTCTCCCTGGTCCCCCTCCGGCTCGGCAGCGCCCAGCCGTCGAGGGCTGCCCAGTGGGGCCCTCCTCCGGTGTCCTCCCCCAGCCCCTCCTGCCCCCTGGCTCTCCCTTGCGAGGAGCGGGGGGCTGCGGTGGACCCCAGTCCTGCAGCCCCTGGATGGTCCCCGAATGCCAAAAGGGGGTTTTGTCCGGGTGGGAGCATCCAAGTGTTTGTGAATTACCGTCACCTGGCACGTTTTTCTGAGGCTGAAAGCGTGGGCCTGGCTGTGCGTGGCGTGGGCACATCCCTTTGCCTTTGCTCCTGTCTTCACCTAGAAACTCCCTTCAAGAACAATGTTTGTGTTGATTTACCGCAAAGGGAAAGACAACAGGCAAAGGCACTGGGATCACAACGCGGCTTCAGTGCAATTTGGATATTTCTTGGATTTTTAGTAATATTATTTATGAGATTATTATTGAAAAGAGTAGGCCTGTGTAGTATCATTTCGTGGTGAACCACATTCATTAATCAGCCACTGAATATATCTGCTTATAGAGATGTTTTATGGGAAGCTAGCCTTAGCCATGATGTCTTATGCAAACTGCAGTATCCCTGTATGTCCAGTGTCCAGACTGGCCTTCCCGGAGGTCCGGGTCACTGCTTGTGGCATAGGAAAGAGATGGGACCTGCAGCATTGCCCCGGGGAAGGCACAGGGCTGTTGTCCGGCACTGAAGCCAGTGCCAGGTCCTTTGGAGGAGGTTTCAAGATCCTTTCCAGCGGGTCATGCCTGATGGATATAATCTCTCTGCAGGCTAGCTTATCTGTTACTTAAAGTTGTTTCATACCTGGAAAATAAATGCCCTGAATGTCCAATATCGCTTGTGGAAGGGCTTAAAAGTAGTTTATTTTGTACAGCTCCACATATTCTTGCCATTTATTATCTGTGTCCAACTCATTCCTTTAAACAATAAATCTGTAAGCTCTTGGCCTCAGTCGGCTTCCATGGCACTAAGCCCCACCGATGACTTATGGTGCCCATTTTAAGCCCGTTTTGCCAAGTGCTGAGGATTGCCAGAGGCTATAGCTGTTGCCGCTTGCAGGAGATGTCACTTCCAGGTCCCAGTGCTGGTCCCACCACCCGCTGTCCCCAAACTCCTCTTCAGTGGAAGGGGACCTACCAGCATGTTTGCTCTTACCCTGAATGGCCTGGCTATTCACCAGGTCTTTGTAGAATGGACAAGCGTGTGCTTTGTTTTTCTCTCTCCTTTTTTCACCGCTTCTCATTTTTTGGAATCGCTGACATCCCTTCAGGTGGAACTCAGCATGATCAGAAGACAATTTCCCTGCTCCATAAATTCCTGGTAGCCCCGGACGCTGTTTTCCACAGACCCAGCCGGCTGGGCTCTGTGGAAGCAAGGACAGACTCTGCTTAGACTAAGGATAATAACCATTTTCAGCAGTGAAGGATGAGAGATTTCCGACAGAAATCTGCTCCTTTTTTTTCACGAGAAATGTTTGCTTGTTTGTTTCCAGCCCACAGGAAATAAGGAGGAAAAACACACTGTTTTTCCTGGACTGAGCTTTGATTTGAAACGAGGCGTTATGAGGCCTTACTATTTCCATTTTTAATCACCCTTGGTGAACTCATTTACTATAAATTTGAAACGGTCGGAGATCATGTAAACAAAACCAGCCCAAGCCTGCAGCCCCAAGCAATCGTGACTGCCCTTGCTCTGATCCCTTGGCAGGGCAAAGCGCTGGAGCACGAGGCTGCCATCGGTGCTCTTCGCTGCGAACTCGGGTACGGCTTTCCTGGCCTGCGGAGCGGAATGCCGTTTGCAGTCGCTGTGGTTTAGCAGGGCCCGTAGACCGACGCGGGCTGGGTGTGAGCTGCATGGAGTGGCTGCTGCGGGCAGGAAACCTGCTGCATTCGCAGGGTCAGGGTGATTTTCATCCTAAATGCTCAAGTTCTGGCAAAGCCTAAGCAGGAAGAGCAGCTTTGGGTGCCTGTGCCAGTGTGTTCAAGGGGTAACGGAGGAGACGCTCGTGGGTCTGTCTCCATGGGGGATGTCAGGGGTCCCTGCAGTCTTGGGTGGCTTCTGAGGGCAGGGAGACCTTGCAGCTTTGCCTTCCTGGGCTGGACCAGCTTTGCTTGCATCGCCTTTTGGGAGGGATGGGGCTGGCTCTCAAAGGCGGGTTTAGGCAGCCATTCGGTAGCGGGATTTTGTGTCAGGCTGCCCCGGGTGCGGTTGCCTTCCCTGGCTGTCAGGGCACACATCGCCCAGCCCCGCAGCAGGGGACAGTGCCTGCAGGGAGGGCCTGCTCTCCCCGGAGCTTGCAGCCGGCAGGTAAGGATGCTGAGACCCCCCCTCCCGAAAAGGCAGGGGGCTGGAGGATTTGGGCATCCTCCAGGATAAAGCCCTGAGCAACCTGGTTCAACTTGGGTGAAAGTCCAGCAGGACAGCACTCTTAAAGTACAATGATGTTTTAAGGTACATTTTTATTGTTTTAAAGGGAGGATAGGTTTTTCAGCTCCCGTAAATTCATCAAGTGGCATGGACAGTTAAGCTGCCTTAAACCCCTGAAAGTGGCATAAGTGTTTAAGCCACCTTAGATGCTTAAAGCAACATAAGCTGTTAAAATGCCTTTAATCCTTAAGTGCTTAAATCACCTTAAATCTTGGGAGTTAGGTGAGAGAATGAGCTGCCTGGGAAAAAACGACCCCAACCCCAGTCCACCTCCTGCAGGTTGGTTTCCCATGGTGGAAGATGGGAAGACCAGGACGGGTTATCGGCCACGCCGAGAGAAGTGATTTGTGGAGGGAGACACACACCTGTGGAGGGCAGGCAAGCCTTACCCAGCATGAAGCACCCACCTTTCCTGATGCTGCTTTCACTCCTGAAGTGGGTCCAGTCCCACTGGCCACTCACTGGTGGGTGTAGCTGGGCCAAGCAGGTTAGGGATATGCTGACCTCAGGGGCTCTGTAAGTAGAGATGTGGGCCTCGGGGAATTACCCTTTGGTTTGTACTATCATAGAGGAATGAGAAAGCTGCGGCTTTTTAGCTCAATCTCTTCAGCCCATAAAATGGCAGTGGTCAGGACAAAACTAGCTTTCTCCCCAGGATGAAAAAAATCTGGTGAAAATGTCTGCTTACCTTTAAAAACATGCTCCAGCACCACACTACTGAAATATTATTACTATTTGAATCTTGTGATTGCATTTGATAGGGAAAAAATAGGATTGCACAGGTTTTGACGGGAGGCAGCTCAGCAACAGATCCCTCCTGACTCTGTTTCGGTGGCTGATAAGGTGGAATTTAACATTTTCCAGATCCGGGACTGGGCAGAGGTCTTGTTTTCTGTTACCACAACATTTAAAAGCTCCGTTGTCAAAAACTGCATGTGCTGGAGATATATCTTCCCCCCCACCCCCCTTTTCTGAAAGGAACCCCACGAACTCGTTTATCCTTTGTTTTTGCTTTCCATTGCCAACGCTCGCTTGAAACGCAGCAGCAGACGCCTGGTGCGAGCGAGAGGCTCCTGCTGGCAGGGTGCTGAGCCCGTGCCCCGGCGGCACAGGGTGCTGCTCAGGGGGAAAAAGTCATCGTCTTTGGGCTACGGAAGAAGAACCTCTTGGTGGCGCTTGTGCACACCATGTCGGGTTTTTTTTCTTCGCCCAGTGGCACCCGGTGTCGATCTTCCAACGCGCCGTATTGCTGCGCGCTGCCGTTGTTCTCCAGAAAGGCTGCGTTCAGGGGCTGAAACTCTAGACCACCTTTAATCAGGGTTGGATGTCACGAAGGGGAAAGATCAAACTGGGGCTGATTACTTTCAAGTGGAGACAGACCCAAGTCACAAGGCGTTTTCTAGGTTTTTTTTAGTTTTATTTTAGTGGTCATTCTCTCAATAGTTTCCCTGCATTTAACATCTTAAAATTTTCAGGCAAGTTTTTCCAGTTTGGGATGTTTTCCATAGGCACATTATTAAATATTATTCCAAGCTTCTGTTTTTTAATGTTGCATTGTACTTTACCTAGTTTACATTAAATGGTAAATATAGGTGCTTGGATGCTGTATTATACACACATACACATGTATGTATATAAATCTAGATTTATTTGCATGCTAGTGCTTTAGCAAGTTATGATCCTTCAAATTTATCTGACGTACATCTATATCTGGCTACAGTTTTTGTCATGGTGAGCGTTTTTGCTCATGCAGAATGTCTGTTTGCGATTACCGCTCGCTTCATTATCTGCCTAATCCAAGTGCTGGATGACAATTAAAGATAGCAGAGACCATGCCCTAGAGGACTCCGACTGCACGGTACCTGGTGTTCCTAGTGTATTTTTTTAAAAAAGCTATAATGTAATATATCTATCCTTTCTTCCCTCCCAGCTGCTATTTGCAGCCTGGTAGGAGGTAGCGCCTTGCGCAGGGAGCAGGGATCACTGCGTGAGCCATACAGAAAGTCAGGGTGCTTGTGCCGAGGGGTCTGGGCCCTGGGTAGGACATGGATGCTGCGGAAGGAAAGAAAGGAGAATTGCTGCCTCTGCCCGCCAAGGGCAGCACAGGGCAGGAATAGTCTGCCATCGTTGGCCACAGCGGGAATTTTGCAATTGTTGCTGATCATGATGGGTCTAGCTCCAAATTTTACTCCCCAAATCAGGACTTAGGCAGGCTTCAGTCATCTGCATCCAGGGTTGCCGTAGTAGTGGTGAGTGGCCAAAGCTGTGGGCGTGTGGTTGAGCTTTGGCATGGGTCTGCATGCTGTTGGGTCACGCAGTTCTGCCAACGCGTGGGCAAAAAATAGCCACCTCTCTGCTGCTGTGGTGCTTAACAGAGAAAACCACCGTACTGGGTGTGAAAGAAAGGTGGGTATAGAAACTGATTTTCAGAACCAATAGCTGCCTTTAGGGGAATGGTCAGGTTTGCAGGTAGATAGCAAGTCTAATAGCCTCAAGGTTTTGACACATGTTATTTGTTGAGAGAAATTATTTTTAAATAATAATTTGTAGTAAAGCATTTTTAAAAAAGTAAAATCAAGAGAACCTGTTGCCCAAAGCTATGCTATTTAAAACTTTATTAGACCTGACTTAAAATAAAGCAATGAAACGATCAGATCAAGCTGACATCATGTTCAAATCAACAAATTAGTCTCTGTATTGGACTGGAGTTAAATTACAAAGTGATTTAAATAATCAAACTAGTAGGCACATAATCAGTAATTAAAATATATTTGCAGACTATAAAGTTGTTATTTCCAAATATTAAAAACATCCAGATGTTTGAGGCCAGTTCGGAAGAAGCTGACCCAGAAGCAGTTTGGGTGACGTGGCTTACGATGGTATTACATCTGCAGTTTTCAGGAAGTTCAGAAATGACTGAAAAAAGCAGCAACAACAGTCACTTAGCGTGTATTCATCAGCAAGGAAAATATACAAACTTTTGGTCATCATCTCCCTTTTTTTCCTACCTCTACTATTCTCCTACTTTCAAACTAGAAATTTGCAGTTTTACCTTCCTGAACTTGACACACAAAAGTAAACCTGGAGAGCCACGTAAAGAAATCCCTGTCTGAAATACATTTTAAACATGGTCGTCTTCCCCATGTCTACTTTTTCTTTCTCAGTGCATGCATGCAAAAGCTTGCGTGTAACATAGGCAGAGGTAAATTTTAGAACCACCTGGTACATTTATTCCTTACTTTGGCTTTTTACATACCTTTCCTTATTATTTTGCTTCTATTCTTTTCAATATTCTCAGCTCTCCATTGACTGTGTGACTAATCCATCTCAGCCCCCCTCTGCCCATACGCAGATTTCCTCACAGTGGTTTTCCAGCCCGAGGCTCGATTCGATCAAGTTTCCACCCTACCTAGTAGTGCTGGGTCTAGTAGTTACCATTTATGCTCTGCGGGCCACTCGGGGCAGAGCCCTAGGGCTCAACGCTCTACTGGCCGTGATGACTCTGCCCATGTAGTCTGTGAGCTGAACCGTGAACCGTGGTGGCTGAGGCGGCAGCTGGGATGGGCTGTGGGTAAGGCAGGGGAACACTTCTGTGCCGTGCACCAGCTTGACTGCTCTGTCTGCAGAAAAAGACACTGCTGTTCTATCCCCAAGCTCACCGTGGCTTTGCAGAGGTAGAACTCCTGCTCCTGACCAAAGGGGCGCTTCTGTGTGAGTTAGTGGGGCTGTTCACACGTGCCATTTACACTGCAGCAAGGGATGTAGATGTCCAGAAATCATAGAATCACAGAATCATGGAATGGTTTAGGTTGGAAAGGACCTTGAAGATCATCGAGTTCCAACCCCCCCTGCCATAGGCAGGGACACCTCCCACTAGACCAGGTTGCCCAAGGCCACGTCCAGCCTGGCCTTGAACACCTCCAGGGATGGGGCCTCAACAACCTCTCTGGGCAACCTGTTCCGGTGCCTTACCACCCTCAAAGTGAAAAATGTTTGATCTAATGTTTAATCTTCCTAATGTTTAATCTAAACCTGCCCTCTTCCAGTTTAAAGCCATTCCCCCTCGTCCTATCAGTACATGCCCTAGTCAAAAGTCCTTCCCCAGCTCTCCTGTAGGCCCCCTTTAGGTACTGGAAGGCTGCAATAAGATCTCCCCAGAGCCTTCTCTTCTCCATGCTGAACAGCCCCAACTCTCTCAACCTCTCCTCATAGGAGAGGTGCTCCAGCCCTCAGATCATCCTCGTGGCCCTCCTCTGGACGCGCTCCAACAGGTCCATGTCCTTCTTGTGTTGGGCACTCCAGAGCTGGATGCAGTACTCCAGGTGGGGTCTCACGAGAGTGGAGTAGAGGGGCAGAATCACCTCCTTTGACCTGCTGGCCACACTTCCTTTGATGCAGCCCAGGATACATTTGGCCTTCTGGGCTGCGATCGCACACTGCTGGCTCATGTTGAGCTTCTCGTCAATCAGCACCCCCAGGTCCCTCTCCTCAGGGCTGCTCTCCAGCCATTCCCTGCTGAGCCTGTATTTGCATTTGAAATGGGATTGTTTTGCTTTTCTCCTTCCTCATTATCTTAATTTCCTTCTTGAGAGACTGTGATATGCTAGAGCTTTGCGAGACAGAAAGCTTGCTTGCCAGTTCTGTTGTGGACCTTTATTCAGATACTCTTGGATGTTTTTGATGTGATATGAAATTGCTGCAGGCTGAAACTTGACAGTGAATTAAACCTAGCCAACACATCTGACCTTGGGATCCAAGCCATCGATGCTTGGTCTTCTGCTGTGGATGAAACTCTGCTAGTTTTGAGGGAATTGAGTGTCTTGCAACTCGCGTTCCTAACTGATAGGCAGCTGGCTTGATTGACCCCCTCCAGGGAAGATTCAGATTAATGTTTGGAAAGGAAGATGAGAATGTAATTCTCCAGTTTACATGGGTAATATTTTTTTCCCACGAGGTTTCAGGGCAAACAAGGTTTGTTTAGTCCTTGTAAGTAAAGTTGTAGCAGAGAGTGTGTTAGGGTCAGAATGAATATTTACATCTGTGAGTAAATGGTGAAATAATGTTGTTTTGAGTAGTTCTATAAACATTGGAAATAAAGGTACTGTGGTTTACAGACGCGTATCCTTTGCTACTTAATAATGTATAGAGTTACACATTTGGAGCTTGAAAGTGTTCACACTGAAAAAGGTGAACAAACCTGGTCTGGCACACGTTGTATTGAAAATGATGCTTCAAATATCAGAATAAACCCATAAGAACAGCAGTATTAGGTGAAATCAGAGTTACCCTTTAACCCTGTCACTTGTGGTTTGTTCTTTTTTTCCTTTCTTTCCCTAAGGGCAGTAGGCCTCTGTGGACCTTTGGATTTCACCTGGTGCTGTGTTGCACAGTCAGCTGGGGCGTGCCCTTAATAAGAGTGGCTAGTTCTGGGGTTGGGTCACTAGCCAGCTCAAAAGTTAGTGTGTCTTACACAGTCAAGCGTGCAAACAGTTGCCATTCCCTTTTCCCAGCTTTGAGATTTTGTACACACTGAGACCCTCCGTATACAGCAGTTGTCTGACAAAAGTCAGACACTTGCTGGTCAGGATAGCCCCAAATCTGCAGAGAGCCTTCCTAGGGCGTCAGCCTTCCCCACCCCAGGGAAAGACCAGGCACATGATGCCCCCCAGGTGGTGAAGGTGTCCTGCACCGTCCTCTGCCTGGTAGGGAGCCTGCAGGCACAATCTACTGTGCTCCAAGTGCACATCCTCTCCTAATTATTTCCAGTGACGGGGTCAGCGACCTCGTCCTGCCATTACATCATCTAATCGACCATCTTAACGGGGACGTTTCTCTTCTGCCTAGTTCAAAAAGGACCTCCTGACAGTTCCCAGGGACCCTTTGTCCCTTCCCCAGCGGCTCCCTCCCCGTATGATTCGGGATTCCTCCCTCTGCTTTGTGTCACCGGCCACGGGTGGTTTACGGTGCTGTTAACCTCCCCCTTTTACTATAGAAACATCGTCTTCTAGCTGTGGCTACTAAAATCCAGAGTGCTGTGGTGAAAATGGAAAAAATGAGGAGTGGAACTTTAGGGGAATTCGAGCCCCAGTGAGGGGTGGGATTGGTTGATGTCAGCCTTGGCTTCTGTGCTTGCACCCAGTGTGCTGCGGCACTGAAGATGACCTGGTTGCGGTTCACCTGAGATGTAATTAGCCCGCAAAGTGATCAGAAAGATGTCAGGAATGTGTGACATCTGCGTACCTGGGTCTGTAGCTGCAGTTCCCGCATGAAGATGTGCCAGCCTCTGCCCAGATTTGGGGATTAAGGCGTAGCTCTACACGGGCAACAGGGAAGAGTCCAATTCGCATATAAAATTGCTTTTGTTCTTTGGGTATACGCCCATCTCCATATCTATGGCGGGCATTTGCCCTCGGTTCCTGAGGAGGCCTTTTGCATTAGATCTCTGTTGCCTGGTGTAATTGTACTTGTAATGGTTATTTTAATATCCTCCTCACTCATGCTCTGGGTGGGACCAGCAAGACTGAAAGGAATCCGTGTAGCTTTTCTGACTGCAAAGGGAGAATAATCGGGCTTTAAAAAGTAATCTCATTGGATATAATCATCTGTGCTTTTGAACTATTTTGACAACAAATTTCCCCCCTTTGCTATCTACCAGAGTTCCAGATGCAACTAAACTCGCTCCTGCTCGCTAAAAACCAGAGCAGCTCTGCAGCACATATTTCATTAAGGGGAAGGCAGGGAATAGGTAAAAAAAAAAAAAAAAAGAAAACCTAGTAGAAATAAATATGTATTATGGTGTTCAAAGCATTCTTTTTTTCCCTTGAAGTATTTCTTAGACCAATTATGTGAGAAATTCATTATATGTGAGGATTTTGTAATAGCAAAGTGAATTAGCTGTTTGCAGACCTGTTCCCCTCTGTAAATGGGAACATGCCATATGACAGTGGGCCAGATTTTACTGTTCTAGGCATTACTGATATAGCTGTTTATTCTCCGAGCCTGGAAGAGATCCAGCAGGATTTAGTTTTATGAGGTTTAATGTAAAGGTGTTGTATTTCATGAGATGAAATCATAACACAGTGGGTTTGCAAGAATTCTGAAAGATTATTTTTTCAGAGTGTTGGCAAGCACGATTCTCCTGTGAATTACGTGTCTAAAAGAGAAATATAGATCTTCTTTCATTGGGTTGAAATGATAACTAATCCTTAATCCTTCCTAGATGGTCTGTGTCATTAATGCTGGCTGTGCATTTAGAATGTGTGCAGGTAACAGCTTTAATTCTGTAACGCTATGCAACGCGCAGCTGTGCCTGTAGCCATAGGAGCGAGCCACATATTTGAAAGGCCTGCTGTTATTTTTGGGATATGTCTCTGAATTTGGGGGCTTTTGTCTAGACCTCTTGTTTTTGTGAAGAAGAGAGAAAAGCATCTGGCATCCCTGACCTATTTATAGTTGTAGAAGGCATATTGACATTATTAACCGTATCTGCAATATGTCCATGAATACTCATCTTATGCTCAAGCAGAAGATTTTCCTTTGACTATTTGATTGTGGAGGATGATGACTATTGAGCGGTTTCTTGAGGTTTCCCTTCAGACGTTGCCTCATACGTTAAGCAGATGAGATCGCACTGATTTAATGGTGTCAATTCCCAGCTACTTTTCTCTGCTTTACAGCAGCATGTGCGTGTGCTCCCTCTTTAGCTTGCCTTGTTCTGGGAAAGCAGAGGGGTGGCTCTGTGAAAGAGACACAGCGCTGGGAAAAACCTGCCTTCTGTTTTCAACTTTGCTTAATTCGGTGTAATTGTGAATACATCGATGCATCTCTCTGTATATGTTTTGTTTTCTAGTAAAGAGGGTTATGACATTGTTAGAGTCAATTCACTGATAGCCGTATGGCACCCCAAGGCCCTTTGAGTCTCCTGCAGTACTGAGCTCTGGAATTATTATTATTGTTATTATTGTTGTTGTTGTTATTACTTTTTATCATTATTATTATTTTGCCCAGGACAAATTGTCCCCATTTTGCAGAGACACTCAACCCTGTTACCAGTCTAAGCAAGGCTTGGGTTTGGCTGGACAAACTTCACAGATAAAGCAAAAACCCTCAGTCGTGCCCTTTTAGGACATTATGTCTTCTGCCTATGAGGGAAATTTGCACCTTGCTGCTTATAGTTCATTAATTTTAAACATACTCAGATTTTTGCATATGAAGTACGGATTTCATAAGAAGGGGACAAATTCTGACTCCTTTACACAGCTCTCTTTTAGAACAAGCTATTTTAGAAATGTTCAGAGCATACCGTATTTGAACCTGGGTCACTCACTGGTAACATCATGCTGTTGGTGAGAAGAGGCAGTGTATCAGTTAATGCTTGAATTGGAGGGGATGGAAATGTGTGGCAGTGTGTTACTCTTTGGGTTAGTTTTACATAAATCAAAAAATGACTTTTTGTGATGCAGTGGCTATGGCATTAGCAAGGTACAGCTTTTTCCCATCTGTGGGTCCCAGATCAAGACTGGTTTTTATGTTATTCCCTTCCCTAAATTGCCAGTTCATTATGGGTGATGCCATTTAGCATTCACAAACATATTCCATTATAGGAAGGGACTTTACACGCTGCAGTCCTCATGTGGTGGCTGGGAGCTTAAGCTCAAAACGCCTTCAAGCTGGGCATCCGTAAATCAAGCACTGCTTTTGAAGGTATGTTTGGATACCCCAAATTGTGACTTACTGTATATTGATTTCAGCACAATGTGTTCTTAGTTATTGGGTATCCTTTGCAAGTTGCTAGTCCCGTAGATGAAGTAGCCAGGAAAAAGAGAATGGGTTTGACTACACACAGATAAGGTATTTCTTGCATTATTTTTTTTTCTCTCATATTCCAGTGAAGAACCATCATACAGAAATACTTGTGGAAACGTTACAAACTACAAACTAGTATAAAGCAAATAATATTTTTAACTGCGACCCCCTGATCAGGAAGAAGTAGATGGGGCTCTGAGACAGCTGGAAGGAGCCTGATGTTCCCAGGCCCTGGTCCTCATGGGAGACTTCAGCTGCCCCAATATCTGCTGAAGGGGACAATGCAGCAGGGCACAAGCAATGTTTCTGGAGTTCCTTGGCAGTAGTATCCTGATGCAGGTGACTGAGGAGCCAGTGAGGGGAGATGCTCTGCTGGAACTTGTAAAGAAGGATGGGCTGGCTGGGGATATGTAGGTCGGGGCCAGCGTTGGCTGCGGTGACCACAAGATTGTGGAGTTCAGGATCTTGAGAGGAGGGAACAAGGCAAATAGAAGGACCACAGCCCTGGACTCCAGGAGAGAAAACTTGGGCCTGTTCAGGGCTTGCCTGGAAGAATCCCATGGGATATGACCCTGGAGAGAAGAGGGGTCCAGGAGAGCTGGTATTTTTTTTCTGGGATCACCTCTTCTGAGCTCAAGAACGGTCCATCCCGATGAGCAGAAAGTCAAGCAAAGGCAGCAGGAGGCCTGCATTGAAGAACAAGTTGCTTCTAACTAAATTCAAACATAAAAGGCAGCATACAGGAGGTGGAAACAGGGACAGGTGACCCAGGAGGCCTGCATTGAGATGCTGTCCAAGCATGCAGGGATGGGGTTAGGAAATCAGATTCAACTGCCCACCTGCAGTTGAATCTGACGAGGGACATGAAGGGTAACAAGAAGGGCTTCTACAGGTACATCAGCAATAAAAGGAAGACAAGGGAAATTGTGGCTCTGCAGCTGAATGGGGCAGAAGACTTGGTGACAAAGGACAAAGAAATGCCTGAGGTACTCAATGCCTTCTTCACCTCGGTCTTCACCGGGGCCAATTCTGTTTAACCTCTTCCTTAGTGACCTGGACACTGAGGAATAGTACAACCTCAGCAAGTCTGAAATAAAGTGTATCATCACCTCAGGTGATAGGAAGCTGGGAGGAGTGGTTGATAGACCAGATGGTTGTGCTGCCGTTCAAAGGGACCTCGATACAATGGAGAAATGGGCCATAAGAATCTCACGAAGTTCAGGAAAGCAAAATGCAAACTCCTGCACCTGAGGAGGAATAACCCCAGGCATCAGGACTGACAATCTGGAAAGCAGCTTGGCAGAGAAGGACCTGAGGGTCCTGGCAGACACCAAGCTGACTATGAGCCAACAATGCACCCTTGTGCCAAGGAAGGCTAACAAGTATCATGGGCTGCACTAGGAGTGTTGCCAACAGGTCGAGGGATGTGATCCTTCCCCTCTACTCTGCACTGGTGAGGCCACACCTGGAGTGCTGTGTCCAGGTCTGGGCTCCCCAGTACAAGAGAGACATGGATGTACCAGAGAAGGGCCATGAAGATGATGAAGGGACTGGAGCATCTCTCCTATGAGGAAGGGTTGAGAGAGCTGACACTGTTCAGCCTGGAGGAGAGAAGGCTCAGGGGGACTTCATCAATGTGTACAAATACCTGATGAGAGGGTGCTAGAGGACAGAGCCAGGCTCTTTCCAGTGGTGTCCAGTGACAGGACCAGAGGCAAAGGGCACAAACTGAAACACAGGAGATGTCGTCTGTCGTCTGAACATAAAAAGAAACTCTTCTACTGTGGCACTGGCAGAGGTTGCCCAGAGAGGCTGTGGAGTGTCCCTCTTTGGAGGTATTCAAAACCTGACTGGACATGGTCCTGGGCAGCTTGCTGTAGGTGGTCCTGCTTGATCAGGTGGGGTTGGACAAGGTGACCTCCAGAGGTCTCTTCCAACCGCAGCCATTCTGTGGGTCAATGCATTGTTAAAGCCATGAGGAGTATGGCTGCATGTGACAGATTGAGCCAGCCGTACCTCAGGAGAAACTGGTTGTCAGAAATCTAGAGTCACCATTCTTGAGCAGTATAATTGACTGTGGGTTTTGAGGTTTTGGAACACCACGAGTACATGGGCTCGTATTCTGAGAGCACATAAAACATAGCGCTGAGCATCCCCTGGTAAAAATAAAACAATCATGCTAAAAGCCCGCCTGTCTCATAACAACAACATGACGAAACATGAAATGTTCTTTTCCTTGGAATTCCAATTTGCTATGATTTATTTTGCCAGTCTGTAATCAGAAATAGCTGCTCCATCAAAGTACGGAATGCAAATAGAGATGAGGTCAGAGTTCGACACAAAAGTGATGTATGAGCTAGAGTCAAAGAGGAATCCTGAGCTCCCAGAATAGAAAACATGCTGTAAATAATATATTTTCTTCAAGGCGAGAGGAGTTGCAAATACTTCAAATTGAGGAGTATAGGAGAAAGTGAAAAGATGATTTCTAGAAGGTAGCCAATGTCAGAGCCATCATTTATCTCTACTGGCTGTTTAGAACAGCAAGTTGTTGTGGTCTCATGTTAGGTTTTTCAATTTTCCCTGGTCAGTATACAAGAAGGTAAATAATAATGAAATTAATTTAAAATGAAAGATTTTAGTTCAGGGTTTTTTTTTACTCATGGGCCTGAGAGGGGAATTTAACTTGGAAAATACTGGGAGGGTACAATAGTTTTCAGAAATAAGATTCCTCTCACAAAGAGATTACTTTTAAAGTATGGAAAAATACTACAGCTTCCTCTGCTCTGGGGTTGAAATATATAGGGCTTTGGAGGAGATGAAGCCTTCTGATTGTGCTGAATCCAGTCCTTACCCTAACAAATCTTCAGGCCATTTGTTCATTCTGCATGGTCCAGCCAAATCCCCCGGCTCCCTTGGGTAATGGCACCCTTTGGACACAGTCTGCCATTCGTTAAGCACTTTGCTGCAAGGAGCAATTTTTTATTACACCGAATAGCTCAAGCTTTGCTGGAAATCCCAGGTTTTGTCTGTGTGCATGTGCATGGATATACTTGCAATAAGTTCTGTGTTTAACTGTTCCCCTGTGGGTGTGAACATATGTGTGTACGTGCGTGCTGTTTACATATACACGTGTTCTGGTTGTGTGGGTGTAGGTGCGTTCTGGCTGTGTGCACGCATGTTCGCGCGCACACACATAGAGGAAAGGTTGAATGCAGAAGTTGTTTTCTTCTGTTTTACGCAGCCACAGGGCATGCATACGCATCTTCATCACAGTGCATCTCCGCAAGTGTTTCTCTTCTATTTTTTGGGGGGGGGAAATGCATTTTAATTTTTAGTGCAAACATGCACAGAGATCTGTTTCTGAGTGGTCTAACTGGCTATCCTACCAAGTATCCTACATCCCCTGCAGTAATCCCAGGTCCTTCGATTGCATGTCGCCTCCAGTCTCCCCTGCCCTCCCTCTGTCTAGGGAGGGAGACACCGCTCCCGCAGCCGCTGTTAGCTGTGGGAGCACTGCTTTGGGTTTCTGTCCCCTGCTTTGCCGCCAGTCTTCGTATAGAAATGTAGTCTCTTGGGCTGCTGCCCTTCTGTCAAATGTTAATGCAATCTGCCAGTGGGAAAAAAAAAAAAAACTAGGGGGAGAAAGTGGAGACACCTTCTCTGCTACTATGTATGCCCCATCCATTTCAGAAATCAGGGTAAAATCTAGGTTTTTGAGGTGGGAAGGTCAAGGGGCAGTCAGTGTGGTGATATAGAAGGAATCACTACTGCACGAAATATAGAAACTATAGTTGCATTATTGTTTACTTTTTTTTTCATGCTTTCCTTTTTTTTCCTCTTAAGATTTGTTTGCTTGTCCTAGCAATGAATCAAAGAAAATCAGAAGGTTAAATAAGTGGCATATGTTTTTCTGCTGTAATTCATCAGCTTTTCCATTGCAAGACCATCCCAGACTTTTGGAATCCATCTGTTCAGTTACTGTAAACCTGGGTTTCACCCTCCTGTTGCCATAACAATTCTCTCTGCAGGAGCAATAGGAGCTGGAGTGATTGATGAGATCTCAACTTACTATCCTCATTCAGCCCAGGAAGAACATAGCGCTGGGATAATTGACCCATCATTTCAGAGCAACATGTAGGAAGTCCGGCAGATAAAAGACACTTTGCATCTGATTATAATCTCTTACAGCAATTCGTCTCTGGTGGAGCTGCACTGACTTGAAGCTGGGTTTATATGGGTATGTATGTGAATTCAAAATCAGGCTCCTTTATTTTAGCTGACACGAAAGAAGGGGAGAAGTTGCTATAGACAATCATAACTCCTCAAGTTTGGAAGTGTTATCTTGGATAGTTTCTGTGGAATAAAGGAGGGGCCGTGTATGACTTCATATTGGATGGGGGCCTTTTCCCCCAAGGTTTAATACAGAAATCTTTTTGACTGTAGTAATGCAAGGCAAATCAGAGCAGGTGCACTCAAGAAAATATTTAATTCCTATAGCAATAGTCACATCGGGCAAGGTGTTCTGGTTGTGAGCTGTGTAACAGGAGATGGTGGAGGGGCTGGGAGTCTCAGCCTCCTCTCTTGTTTGTGAATGTCTTCTTTTTCTTTTGGAGTGACTTCCTTTTCTTCCAGGCGCTTGCCTTTGCCTTCCTGGCTGTATTATACAAAGTGTATTCACTAATGTATCATACAAAGGAGAGCTGTCAGTCTGCTCTGCTTGCAAACCTTCCTTAAGAGCATCAGCTAGTCTATTCCTGGTCATTCCTCCGTAAGCACCAGCTACTAAAGCCCCGTCACTGAAAAGGGGTGTTATGATTCTGCGTAGAATTTTCTGGGTGGTATATCTTGGGTTTGATCGCCCATATTTGCATGGTGATGCAGAGGCTGCAGTAAGTGTCACCGGGGTGTGTGGGGGGGAAGGGGTTGGCTCTTGAATTCCTGTGTGTGATTTGAGGTGGATATTATACAAATCACCGTCTGGCATCGTTAAAAAGGTCATGGGAAGCAAAGCATATTCACGTGATGCCAGTTTCCCCCAGTCTGTTCTCCAGTAGGATATCAACAGCTCTGATGTAAAATTAAGGATTTCAGGCCTAATCTCAAGTTATGTGTCACGCTTCCAAGGAGAAGCGGCCCTTCTGCATGTCCAGCCATGCTGGCCATCCAAATCAGGGCCAGAGCTTCATAGGAAAGGTATTATGCCTTTCCCAAACTACTCGGTGTAGATCATGTACCTCTGCAGAGGTTTGGTAGAAGCCAAAGGGGCTGCCTGTATTGATTTACTCACGGGGGTTGGAGAGGGCTGTGGGAGTCGGAGTGAACCTCCGCTCAGTAATTTCTTGGACTCTGCAGGGGAATGTAAGCGAGTATCTGCCTGGAGGGAGCGGGAAAACCAGGGTTTTAAGGAAGATCACAATCTGAGTTCTCTTCGATCTGTGAAACTAATACACTTCTTATGCAGAGCACCTCTAGCTGCGGGGTTTTCACTTCCCCCTTGCTTCCCGTGAAGATGTCTGGAGTGTTTTCTTTATGGTACAGCCTGTGCAAGGTTCCGTTGATGAATTAGGTAATGTTCAAATTTTATATGAAAATTTGTGCAATTATCTCTCAGAGCTAGGGGGAAGGCCAACACGTCCATCTTTGATCAAATACACATGGTTTCATTTTCCCCTCCTCTGCACGCGCAAACTTCAGTGCTTTTTAGGTTGTACTCACGTAGAAGTTGCTGTATGTGCCATGCAAGCTTTTCGATAAATGAAACTAGTACATGATCCAGTGTTAATGAGCCACTGAAAACTGCAATTTTTGATACAGCGTCCAAGTGCAGTGCTTATGGAAGCATGATATAGCTGCATGAGTTTAGGGTTTGGTTTTCAAAATGTGCTAATGGAAGAAATTAGTTCTTCTAAATATTGGAGAATACATCTTTGGCTAGCCGAAATTCTTGAAACCGATTTCCCTTTGCAAACCACACTCTGGTGATTCAGACTGAAGAATGCTTTAAGCCTTTTGTCTGTAAGGTACACGTCTTATGTAGGCTTCTGTTTTAATTTACTGCACTTGTATGCAGGTTTTTCAAACTAGTCACAGTGGTCTCTTATAAATCACAAGAAATAGTCCACCCTCAATACCCTTTCCAGCCCTACACAATGAGTCAAGGCTTGTCAAAGACCATTTTAGAAATCTTGAATAAATCTGACATTATGTTGAGACAGCTGTTAAATATATTTCTTTTTTCCCCCCAGGTTTCCTTTCCCTCACTATGAACAATGCAATTGGTTTAGTGCTATTTTTAGCCCGACTTTTCATTTCAGTCATATGTATTCCTACCTTCCATGCACACTTAAGTTAATTTATTCTAACATGAAAAATACTGGGAAAGTCACTACCCCCCACAAAAAGATTTTTACAAGCTGAACTGGAGGTTAGCTGTTGCACATATACACTCCAGATGCCCAAACCCACCATTAAAGGAGTAAAATCTGATTTCAGGGTGCAGTCTGACTCTTATGCACGTCTTCCCTGAAAACAAATGTCTCTTCGAAACGAGAATCTCAGCAGATGTGCCTAAGCTAACCCTGTGTCCGAGGGCAGTTTGCTTCAGTGTGTGGAAGGGAGAGTGGAAGTCTGCTGATCTTCCTACTCTAGTAGGCTTTGACCGAGCATGAGAGGCTAGTAGTAGTGTGGGGGGTATGTGTGTGGTTTTTTGGTTTCTTTTTTAAGAAAGCTGATAGTGAAAAACGGAGGCTCCTCCCGTTCATCACTGATAACCCCGTCATGTCTCTCTGAAGCCAGTGGGAGTTGCGGTGCTCCTCAGTGACAGTGTGACTGGGTCACACTTAGGTTGGCGATAATCTTCTCCTTTCCTATTGCAAGTTCTCCTTTCTGTTCCTGGTTCTCCTTTGTAGGCTGGCCTGGAGGTGAGGATTTCAGACTAGCGTGGTGGTGCACATGGGGTGAGATACATGCAGTCTCCCAGAGGCTTGTTTCCCAGCACTAAATCACTCGTGGTCTTCAAGAACGCTCAGGAAAGGTGCACTTTTGCTTGAGGGCAGAGATGCACCCACCAAGCTCAGGCAGTTGGGCAAAGACCTGTGTTCCCAAGTGGTGCACCAGTGACGGATGCATCACTAAGGGTGACTGGTAGTGAGTCAGGAACGGGGCAAATGTGGTGGGTCACAGTAACCCGTCTGTGCTGGTAGTTAAATGTACGGTACGCTCTGCTTTCTGTTTCTAAGTAAAGGAATAGCATCACTGGCTTGGAAAAAAAATGGAGAACTCTAACTCCTCTATTGTTGCCCTTCCAAAGGGGATTAAATAAGACAATAACTAATAAATAATATACAGAGCGTATGGGTCTGTCTTCAATTGGAGTTTAAACAAAGGGGTCTGGGCTTTTTAAGTGCCTCCTCAAATGTGCAGCTCTCTGGGAATGTTACTTGCCAGAACATCCCTGGCATTGCAACAGACATTGCTTCCTCCCCGGGCAGTGGTGACCGGGGCTGGCGCGCCGGGGCGAGACAGGGAGATGACAGGGTGGTGGTGGCCAGCCGGTGCCACTGCACTGTCCCTGTCACGGCGTCACGGCTCGGTGTGTGGGCAGCACCGTGTGTGTCCTGGCCGGCTGCAGGTGCGCGTGGTGTGGACCAGCACCATGTTATGGGGGCACCTGTGCCCTCAGCCGCCGCTGCAGCCCTGTCAGCACTAATCTGGGCATTGAGGGGGGTCCTTCTTTTTTCCCTGTAGACCGGAGAGGTGAGCTCGCCTGCTTTTTATCCCCTGCCACCCTGCTCTCTGCACTACAATGCGTGCTTTCTGGGATACCTAAGGAAGGGTGGGAGACTTTGACATCACTCGTCTTGTGTCTATGGCCCTCACAATTATAAACTTCCTGAGATCAGAGGGAATAAATCCTTGCCAATTAGAAGGCCTTTTAATGTCAAGTTGTGACTAATAAACATCTGAACTGCAGATGTGGTAGTGTAGGTGTACCTGTTGCCTGGACCGTTTCTAGCATTAATTGCTCTGGCAATTGCTGGTCATGGTTATGCATCTTAGCTATTTCTGAGCATAAAATAATGCACCTTCTCTTTGTTCCTTGTCCATTAATGGAGTGCAGAGATGTCAGCCCAGTTAAAAAAGCAAATTTCTGTTCAAGCCCCCATTTTAAACTGTGTTTTTACAACTGCAGAGCAATGTCATTTGCCTATTGTATGCTTTTAAAGATGTGTTTCTGCAGCCACAAGCACCAGAATTCAACATTTTAACTAAAGAAAACCTCAACTTCTGGTGAAAATGAAAAACGGAGCCCCAGCAATGCAGAAAAACACAGCTTATACAGAACTCTATGTCTTTGAATGCCAGTAGGTATCAAGATCAGGCATTGGCACTCCTATGATAAAGTTCAAATTCATTATTCCTACTTCTAGAAACAGTTTTGGACACAAATAGAAACTCTGGATCCTAACTGTGAAATCTGAGACTATCTGGCAGCAGCTCAAACTTTAATGACTCGACATCTCTTTGTTCACACCAATATCCCAGGGCAAAACAGCCCCATATGAGGCACTTTTTACTCCAAATTCATATCTTAGTTTCATGGCTATGGTAATGACTGAAGTAGCTGATTAGTAATGGCCATCCCCTTTATGTTTTCCCTGACCTCAATTCTCTCTTGAATACAGTTTATACTTTTTTTTTTTTTTTTCTTTCTGTTTGGCTTTAGAGTAGTACTGACTGCATCAAACGCTACCCCTAGTCTTTTGTCCTAGGCATTACAGATGCCTTTCACGAGGCCAGGACCTCCGTGCTGTGAAACTCTGACCCCGCTGTGGTCCCATCTGCAATGTGGTTTGATCTCTAGCAGTCTCTTGCTCTCTGTTTCCCCACTGCACAGTTATGAGAGTGTGGGGGGGTGTGTGGGGGTGTGTGTTTGTGTGTGTTGGGGGGTGGGAGGGCGGACAGGGACCATTGCTTGAAATCTGGTCTTTTCTCACTCTCTTTTCTCCCCGTTCCCCCAAACCCTGTTCGTTCTGACTCCTTAACTGCAAAATTACCCAAAGCAATCCAGCGCAGTGTAACGCTGATTGTGAATTAAAACCCACCTTTTATTAATGTTAAGTCTTTCTCCTACTATGCTAATGTCTGGAAAGTATTCTGTAGATAGGCCACAAATTGCTTTAGAATATTTTCTTTGTGTTATTTTGCTCTCTTCCCCTGGATCAGCAAGAATATGGTTCAAATATTAATTTTATGGTGTGTCTCTCAAGAGTGGAATATAATGTTCAATTATGCATTCCATCTGCAAGGCTCTGGATGCACAATCCTGCATTAAATAAAAAAACCCAATGTGTTTTAAAGAAGAAACAGAAAGAAAGGATATGGCACATAAAAGCAATGGAAGAAGAGCCTTCCATTATGCTTGACTTTGTGTAAAATCAGAGGGAGTTGTGTAAACCAGACAGAAGTCAACTGTCTTAAAAATGGAGTCAATACATGCCTTAGATTATGTCATGCTATTAAAACCGTCCTGCGAGATACAAGTTTAGAAATAGAGCGATGCCTCAGATAAATATACCAGAGACCTTGCGATGCACACATTTCATACACTCATTCCACACACCCATACGCATGTGTCAGGGTGTTTGTTCCACTTTGCTTCATAAGTCCCTTAAAACTCTGCCTCTGGAAAGTGTCCTTTCGCTGTGGGGCGTGGGAAGTGCTCTAGCGGCTGTAATGCATTCGCTTCTCCTCGGGATTTTCCTTACAGCAAGAAAACCTGGACAGGGCTGTGGCCTCCCTCTCTGTCTAGGCACATAAAAGTATAATTACTTTGGAATCCTTCTCCCCTTACTGAGGGTTGGGGCTTCGGGGTGACACCTGCTTTGGAGTCAAACGCCTATCTTTGTGTCATTCAGCATAGTGGAAATCTCCCTGATGATGCTGCCCCAAATGTGTGGGTCCTCTCAGGAGCATCTCCAGTTTTCTCGTGGTGCTTTTCCATGTGGGCTGTGAGATCCTGGTGGCTGTGGCACTCCTCACCGTGGGAGCAGCCTTTGGCTTGGGTAACGAGGAGTTGTGGTGAGCACCGGGGCTCTGAAGCGCTGCTAATTGAGGCAAGGCAAACGCAGGGCATTGCTTAGCTTGGAATTCAGAGGGCGAGAATGTCTTCAAAGTGGGCCTGAGCGTAGAAAGAGATGGTTGCTCTTCAATGCAGATGCCTTGAACGCCACTGAGAATGGGTGGGCAAGCCCTGGAGAGGGAGAAGCCCCGTGGAGCCCATTCTCTGCTCTCCCGTGGGGTGACATCCCAAGCGCTTCTCCGCGTGGGTGCTCGGCCATTCAGGTTTACTAGAAGGAGCATTTCAAGTATTCCTCCTCAGCGTGTCTGCTTTTTTCAGGCAAGCGCGCCGCTTCTTTCTTTGGCACCTCACCAAGCGCTCTTGGCAAAGCTGTCAAATGTGTCATTGTAACGGGAGGCCTCTTTGCCGTGGTTTGAGCAGCGAGAGCTGGCTGGGAAGCATGGGGCCGGGCCGAGGAGGACTGGTTGCAGAGAGCTCTCAGCGGAAATCCTTTGACTCTGGAACTTGTTTGCTCTGGCAAACTCCCTGTGCCTGTCTGGACACAATGAGGGTTCAAGACACATGGCTTTTGTTTGGTTTTCCTGGAGGGAAGGCTTTGCTTTTCATTTGGCTGAATTTCTGGGTGGTAGAGAAAGAGGGAGAGAGAGATCGTGCTTCAGGCAGTATTGATCTTTGCCTTGCGTGAGGGTGATACTGGTGCTTTTTGGTGACATTTTGCTTTCTGCATCAGATGCCAGTACCACAGAGGTACGCTCTTCATACGCCTTTGTACGAGGCGATGAAATAGAGGTTTAGGCCCTTGGGGAAAGTGCAGGTTTTCCCCACTGCTCGGCTGCAGGTGGAGATCAGATGGATACTCTCGCTCTGTAGCTCCCAGCAGCCTCTAGCTCTTTTTCTACCACCTCTGGATCTTCTGCCACAGCCTCGCACAGCCCTGACCCACCTGAAGAGCTCTCAAACTGTTAGGAAAGGGAAGGAGTTGGAAGGCACGGTGTGCAGAAAATCTCAAGAGCTCCTGGAGGAAGAATTACCTGAGTGCAGGGAAAATGACTTTAAGAAGACAGCACACCCAGTCTCTAACATGATGTTAAAAAAAGTGGTGCGGAGGGCGGCTGTGACTTTGCCTTCTAGAAAGCTTGTTTGTTTATTTATGAAATATTCCCCCACAAAGCGATGCTTGTAATTGTAGAGTAGTCCTGAGAAGATAAGGCACAACATTTTTCTAAAATCCATGGATCTAGGAGAGATCCTAGTTTTTAAAAATGCTTTGAAACATTGCCATGCGAAGCATGAGAAGACACACAAAGCAGAATGCGCTTTAGCATCAAGTCTGATCATTTTGTCTCCCCAAATCAGATCTGCCAGGTCATAGATCATTTCAGTATGCCTTAGAGGACATGATGCAAGGAAAACACTTAATCAGACTTAAAGAGCACAATAAAGTGCTCTAGCAAGTTATCACAACCTCTACCAGCCAGGGATGTTGCAGAAAAGAAATCAGTAAGAAGCGTGATTTCGGGAGCATCACGTGAAAATTGACTGAAGGCTTGCTGTTCTGTGAAGGCTGCAAATGTACAGCTCTTAAACACCAAAGAGAAACAGGAGTCCTAGAATTTGAGATTTAATTTCCCCCAAACCACTCTTAACCTCTGGAAGATAACTTCGAGGAAGCATCAATCTTGAGCACTGAACACCTAGGGCTGGATTGCTGACCCTCTGAAATTGGCAGGGGATCTTTCACAGATTTTGTTTCACTTCAAGCAATGCACCTCCAGATCCTCAGAAATCAGATAACAACGTGCAATAATCGCACCTTCCTCCATGTAAATAGCTGGTGTGATTTCTAGCGAGTCGCACAAGTTGCTTTAAGCACACTCCTGTGTCCCTGAGCTACACTGTGGTTTTACTGGGAATTTGTACATGAGATCACAGCCTCTTCTGAACCAAGTGGGTGCTCCCAGTATGCTAGCACTTCATCAGAAAATACAGAAATGGTAGAAAAGTAGGAAGAGATTAAGTGACACCAGGGAAAAGTATGAAGGTTCACCATGCACCCTGTAAAGCCGATCCAGGAAAAGACAACAGCCTCGGTAGCATAAAGGGGAGTCAAGTCATTAAAAAGGATTGCAAGTTGGGTGGTATAATGCTTGTAATAAGTCTTTGAAAGTGTGTTTAGCACAATCCTCCTGGCAGAAATGAAACTATGGGAACTACAGGCACACTTTCAAATAGGCTGTGGTTTGCTTAACTGTCTCCCCACGAATACATGCCTGGGAAGTGCATTGGGTGTCTCTCTGCTTCTGTTATTAACTCACTTCTCCTCTTACCACACTACTTTGTCTTCACGGGGCAATGTCTCTTGAGATTCCTGGTTTGGATTTTGGATGTGTGCAAGCATGGCACGAGCTGCAGAGCAGCATCGCCCTGCTAAGCAGTGGAAGTTGGTCTTGTCTGGTCAAGGCTTATCTCCCTCCCAAAGGCGTTTCTAATTGTTCTCATTAATTGTGATCTCCCCCAGGTGAGGGTGGTAGCTTGTCTCATGCTCCGGTATCCTGGCTTAATTCAAACTCAGGTGCTTGCACTCTGCCTTTCTTGCAAGCTCATCCTGCAGAAGTATGTTCCTTTTCAGAAGAATATTATTCACTTCAAATGTTAAATTGATGCCTCATGTATTAGAGCAGCAGCAGTATTTCACCACATTGGAAGGTGAATGATTTCTGTTCATGAAGACTACCACAGTCATCCAAATTTGCAAAGCAAATGAGTATTATTCATTCCAACAGCATCATCTCTCCACAGCATCTTTTATCCAGTAACCTCATGGAGTTCAGCCAGGGGAAGTGCAAATTCCTGCACCTGGGGAGGAATTACCCTGGGCACCAGTATGTGCTGGGGGCCACACAGATGGAAAGCTGCTTGGCAGAGAAGGACCTGGGGAGCCAAAACTCTGTGCTTCTGGCAAAGAAGGTGAGTGGTACCCTGAGCTGCATTAGGAGAGGTATTGCCCACAGCTTGAGGGAGGTGATCTGCTAGCACTGGTGAGGCCACACCTGGAGTGCCGTGTCCAGGTCTGGGTTCCTTCTCTCTCCCAAGAGAGACATGGACACACTGAAGAGAGTCCAGCAAAGGGCCACGAAGATGATGAAGGGACTGGAGCATCACTCCTATGGGGAAGGGCTGAGAGAGCTGACACTGTTCAGCCTGGGGGGATCTCATCAATGTGTACAAATACCTGATGAGAGGGTGCTAGAGGACGGAGCCAGGCTCTTTCCAGTGGTGTCCAGTGACAGGACCAGAGGCAAAGGGCACAAACTGAAACACAGGAGATGTTGTCTGAACATAAAAAGAAACTCTTCTACTGTGGCACTGGCAGAGGTTGCCCAGAGAGGCTGTGGAGTGTCCCTCTTTGGAGGTATTCAAAACCTGACTGGACATGGTCCTGGGCAGCTTGCTGTAGGTGGTCCTGCTTGATCAGGTGGGGTTGGACAAGGTGACCTCCAGAGGTCTCTTCCAACCTCAACCATTCTGTGATCTAGGATAAATCCTCTTTTTTAATATTTTCCTGAAGTGCTTTGAAACAAAGCCATGTGAAGAATGGGGACCCAGCTAGGAGTGCAATTTGGCATCAGATCTTCCCCCCGCCCCGTTTTGTCTCCCTAACTGAGATCTGCCAGATACACTGTTCAGTCATGACTTTAAGATTTTCAGTTGTACCAGAGCAACAAGAAAGCAGGTGCCAAATAACTAATGTGGGAGTTTGGCTGGCCTCCCCCTGGTACTCAGCGTAAGGGAGGTTGCAATGCTCTTCTCAGCCTTTGATAGAAAACTGCGAGTGCTGCAGTCTGCCGGCTCTCTTTGCGTTCATCTCATCTGCCTGAGCCTGTCTGAGTGTGCCTGATGGCTTATTCAGTCTCCAAAGTGTTTATTCCTGCTGTACAAATCTGCCGGGTGTGTTTGATGTGAGGTGGCCTTTTTACTACTGAGAGTCCACCTGGACTGTGCGCAAGTCCTGATTTGTTGACTATGCGGACAGCAAGTCTGATCTCGAGAGCCATCTCGGAGGATTTGTGAGGATGTTCTAGCTACAGCTAATGCATCGTGCAGTCTGCGGGGCACAAATAAGGAGGCAGTCAAACCCCAGATCCTGCTTTGGGAACCCGCGGGACTGTTCCAGCCTCCTTGGGTAGTAGCAAAGGGAGTTTTAGACTCCACAACCTGCATACCAGCTAAGCAAGGAAAATAGCTTCCTTCCTTCCTAACTTGGACACAGTAAAGGCAAATGCATTCTGGTGACATGATTCTTCCCTGAAGCAAAATGCTTTCAGAGCTCCACTGGCCATATGGAGCTCTGCGCACGCAGTTTTCCATGAATATTGCATTAATCCATATTCCAAGTTATGAATTGCAATCAATCCATTCTTGTGCTAACCAAGCTGCAGCTGCTCCCAGCTGAAAAGTCTTTTGAACTCTGCCAGACGAAATATTCCAAGTCTCGTTCCAAGGTGCAGTAATTGTCATTGTGGTTCTCAGGCTCTCATACATATTTAATTTAGAGTACATATCGAAAGGCGCATTCTGCTGACACTGAAGCTGGTGCCAATGCTTTCAGTGATGTTGTCTGAAGACTAACGAAAGACCAAAATTGTTTCAATACATGGTAATACGTTGATTTCAATTTTAGGACAGTTAAGCTGTGTTGGTAGTAAATCATTCAAAACCCAAAGTGAATGCACTGCATGATAAATTAAAGGAAAGCATCAGCTGCAAAGTTTCAGTGTATTTGGGCTTCCTCTGGCTTTGTGGTGTTTGGCAGTAAGGGACTGCTTTCCTCTGTTGTGAAGACAAGAACCGGTTGTGAGTGGGCATGAGAAATGGGAACCAAGTTTTCTTCGAGGTCCCATGTAGTCTAGTTTTACCTTGGCTTGTTATAAAGAAAGAACATCCTTGCACTTCAGATGTAGACTCCAGTGATCTCACAGGTGGGGGAGAGTTCAAAACAGCTATTTTATTTAGAGGTGTGGGATTTTTTCATTTAATTTGTTCTGTCTTAATAATCATCAATTGTAAATAAACTCTGTAAATTAATAAAAAAGAAACATTTTGATGACATAATGTGGGAATGCTCTTCCATTTCAGCGGATGTGGACAATGTTGTATCTTTCATATTGAATCCTCTTTCATGTAGATGGGACAGAAGGACATGATTTGTTCACTTTATGAGCTCAGGATTCTCATGTTCAGTGCTAAAGGCTGAGTACCCGACCTTTCCATTTTTAGGCCACTTCCTGGGATTGTTTGAGTGCTAGTTGTTTAACATTATTTTGAAAAGAAATTATTAATACCTTATGGTTGGTTTCTAGTGAAGTTGTGCAGATTGTACGAGGTTTGAAAACTATTGAGCCCCAGTCATGTTTTGCCAGTAGCTCTTACTTCTCGGAACTTGGGACTGTGAAACAGTTTTCTTCTTTTTGGTATAATACAAGTATTGAAAAATTAGCAATTTGGGGATTTTATAGGGATTCAAAACCCAGTATTCACTCCGTTCCTCCTCCTTGTCTTCACGTATCTATGTGTGTAGAATTTCTTGTGTATATGCTTAGAGATATATAAAATCAAATGGATTTCATCCAAAAATTTGCAAAATAAAAATGGCCTGACCAAACCTTTACAAGGTAGTTTTTCTGAGCTGAGCGGCTCCCATGGTCATGCTGTGGCCCTGCTCCTGCTCAGGTGGAGTGAGGATTAAGGACAGGGATGGCAGTAGGCCACAGGTGCCATGAGAGCCATATCTGGCAGAGGCTCACCGTTTGCATTGCTGGCGGGTTTAAAGGTGCCTTAGGGTTCGGATGAATCCGAGACACTCTTAGGAGCATCTCAGAACTGTAATGGTAGGTCAGGTCTGGAACACTTACTCAGCAAAATTCCTGAGGAAAGGATTGTGAAGTCCCGTCATTGCTACCCCGTTTCTGCTCCTTGAATTCCCTTGCCTGCTCCCAGGAAGGACAGTCCATTTGATCTGAAACGCTGAGACAACAGGCATTTTATGTTTAAACATAAAATGACTTTTCTAACCATATATTTGCAATTAAGCTGTTGTTTTTATTAGTCACAAGGGATAATTGCATCCAGAAATTCCTGAAGAAAAAGTTATACTGGGCAAACAATATTACACTGATGTTTCAATTATATGAGTAATTTTCTAGCATAGATCAGCAATAAACTTCCCTAAAGGGCCTGTTAAATGGGAAGCAAGAAAGCAGAGATGGGGCAGTTGCCAGATGTTAGTGTGTCCAGCGCTCGTGTGTCGGTTCGTCCCCTCCCTCTTTTTGTCTTTAGGCAAGTCAAGTAGTCAGCAAAATCCCATGTCACCTGTAGACAGCAGGCATGCACAGGAAGGCTTTCTTCTGGAGGAATGAGATTCTTGGGGCTTGGGTTTGGAAGGAAACAGTCCCTGGTTCCCACCTTGTTGAAGTCTATCTGTTGAATCTCCTTACAACGGAAACGAGGACATCCCATGTTTCAGTGAACTTTGGTTTGTAGTTGGGAGAATACCCGAAATGTCCATGATGGCAATGCTGCTCCTGCGGTAGAGTCTGGGATGATGGACAGCAGGGCAGGGATCACGCTCCCTTAACTGGGGCACCAATGCTCCAGACCCAAACCCTTTGAAATACTATGAGGGGAAGCAGACAGGAGCCAAGAGCTGCCTTATTCGCTTGTCAGGTGTCTCAAACACTGTTTTTTCCATTGTAATTCTTCTCTTAGCCACGCTGCCGTACAAGCCAAAGCCCTACTATAAATTTCCCTTATCCTATTGTAAGAGTGCTTTTATTGGTAATAGCTTATTTCACGCATTGACCCATTATACAGTATTCTGGCAAAGCAGATAACCCATTAGGAGGATTTTCTGAGAGGGCCATGTTGGAAAAAAGTATACTACCAAACATTTCCTAATGCACAGTAAGGTAGAAGAAGTGATTCCGCATTCCCCATCCCCCGTGAAGCCCAGCTTGGCTTGTGCTGCTTTCTGCTGTGCCACCTGTGCCCGTAGAGCCCTCATCTCCTCAGAAAGTCCCCGCAGATGCAGAGGGACTCCTCTGCAAAGATCAGCAACGAGCTTTCCTGAGGGGTCTGTTCAACAGCAGGCAACAAAGCCAGGGGTTAGTCCCTGCTGTGTCTCACGGGGGGGCAGACAAGCTTCAGCAGTGGCACGGGAGCTGCCATGGCGGGATGTGATGGGTTATGCTGGGATCAGGAAAGGGGTACACGGGTGTGCCATGCCACCGAGCTATGAGGAGATGTTTGAGCTGCCGAGGATGCTGGAAGCAGTGCAGCTGTCTAGTATGGCGTGGGCTAATGTCTCCCTATTTCTCCCTAGAGTGCTGGTGGTGAGAGTTTGCTTCAGGATCTCCATAAGGCAGCCTGCTCTCTGGACACGCTGCTCTCTGGACATACTCGGTGAGAGCTTGGAAAAGGTTGCCTCTGCTCTCTCCCATGCTGCCAACTCTGGAAAGAGCTTGCAGGATGTAATCTGCCCTCCAGCAGCCATTGCTCTTGTCCATATGACCCCTTCCATGCCCCAGGGTTATCGCCTTCCCCTAATATCAGAGCTAGAGCTGTATTTTCTTTTTGTATTGTTGTTTTTTAAACTCTCCCACTGGCAGGATTATCATCTGCCTGCCCTGCTGCTTCAGCTCCAACTCATCCTCGCAGCCAAGGGCAGGGTCTCTTCTTCTGCTCCTCCACGGAGAGCTCTGCCACCAGCTCCCGCCTGGAAGTGCTGGTGGTGGAAGCCTGTTTCGACACGCTCTGTGTGGAGCTGCTTGTCCTGGAGCTGGGCTCATGCTCGGCTTTTGGGAAGGAGAGAGCAGCAGAGCAGGGTCCGAGCCGGGAACCTCACACATGTGGAAGGTGACTCCAGCCCAGGTCAATGGTGCTCTCCCCAACGCTGCACTCGCTGGTCCTCTCTCCTCTATCTCTTTCCATACTTTTTTTCCTTCTTATGTCCTTCAAGGACAGCTGTTTGACAAAAATTGTCTAGAAATGAATCTCCATGAGCTCCTGATTTAAATACGGGCACACTCTGATTAACTTCTAGCTCCGTTTCCACTTCCCCTTCAGTTCCTCTCAAATTAGCCTCTAATTATCTCAGTTGTAATCACCCGGTGTGATAAAATAATAATGATTCTTTTTGATAGTGCAATGTTTTCTCTATGAATGTTGCAGCTGAGAAAGACAGAATGCCAAGCTGCTTATGGGAAACAGATTTTTACAGATCCTAAACAAATGCCCCGCATAGTTCATGTACAGATAATAAAAGAACAAAGTAACCCTTCTAAGGAAAATTTATATCTTGATAAAAAAAAATCTATCTGTATATTTATGCTCCAGAATACTGGTTTTAAAGGCCCAGAACCTAATGTCAGTGCTTGAGGCCAAAGTTGGGGACTCGGGATGCCTGCTCAGGTTTCTGCACCTCCGTGGCACCCGGAGCTGGGCTGCAGCTCCGACCACAGAGCTCTTCTGCTGTGCACCGCTGAGCCAGCAGTTTAGCACTTCTCTATGCCTCGTCCCGTGCAATATCCAGATGAGGCGTTTGTCCCAGGGGCACTCGGTCTAGGAGGTGTTTTTAAGCATGCCTATCACATTGCGTGTTCACAGGAGCATTGTGCTTTCAGGAAGGAAACCAATGTGCCTCGAAGCCAAATGAAGCTGTAGCCACAGGGGACCCCTTTCCCCCTGGGGCGCAGCGTGGGGAGGGTGACTCGCAGCCCCCTTCTCCTGAAGCTGTGCCATGTCACAAGTGAATCACATTGCACTGAAGGGGGGGGGGGGGGTGTTACAAGTGTGTGTGTGTGTGTCCCTCAATACCGAGTGTCTAGGGAAAACACGGGTACGTGTGGGGAAACAGTTCTGGGTTGCAGTCCATGCATGAAGGAGGGCTTATGCACTTTAAATTAAGGCAGCCATTTGTTAGGACACCAAAGCTGAGCACAGAGGCTCGGCTGCAGACTTCTTTTTTTTCCCTGGCCTCGATCATTGTGGTGGGTGTTTGTGCCTTCTTTCTCTTTCTCAAAGAGCCTTTCACTCACTTTATAAAAGTTGCCAATCATTAATTTTCATTTGGTTGGGTTTTGACCTGTTCAGCTGTAAATTTGGGTCGGACACAGGAGCCGTGCCTGCTGCTTGCGCCCCAGGTATGCTCAGAGAACATCAGCAATGTGATTTTTAAAAAGGGCTTGGGATGTTGAGCAACCAAATGGTGGCTAGCGTGTAGGCTCTCTTCTTGGCTCAGGCAGGCTCTTTCTGTGCCTGAAGCAGTTCATCCCCTCTAGGCTTTTCATAGCCATATGCAAAGAGGGGTTCGTGGGGGGGTGTGTGTGGCGTTTATGTTAATATTTGTCGAGTGTCGCACAATCTGTGGCGGTGCGTCCTCTGGCTGTAATAACACCAGCATGTTACTGGAAGTCTTCGGACAAATCCGTTACTAGAATTCACTACTGTGATTAGTAAATGTGGCCGCCCAGAAGCTTTGGGATAGGCACGTGCTATGTACTCGTCATCATATCTTTGCCCTTCCTGACTGCAGGGAGCTGTGAAGGCCGGGACGAAAGGGCTGCCACAGGCAGGCATTTTCTTACAAGCAGAAAATGTTTGTGTAAATTTTTGAAAGAGCAAGTAGGAATGGAAGCTGGTTTTGTTAGTTACCTTCTTGGTGGTGTAAATACCGTACAAATCAAAATAAGGAAAAGAGGCCTTGAATGTTGGGGTCTATACTACGTAATTACCGATTCAATTAATAAACATCACTCTTTTGGTAGAGTTTCCTCCTGGCCAGCCCCTTGGTTATTTAAACCAATGGGCACATGTGTATCTTCTTTAGTGTCTTCAGCTTTGCAAGTAACTATGGGACATCTAAGGGAAGTACAGTCCCTGCTACTTTAATGTCACAAATTGGTGGTTAGAAGAGATTTGCCCCTGAGCACTTTCAAAACCAGACAAATGGATACTTCTGGTATCTTTTATTCTAATCAAGAGAAAGTCTCTCCAGTTCAGCATCTAGGCAGAAAAATGAACAACGTACTTAGACCAAGATTTCTCAAGAGCAGGGAAAACATTTCTCACTTTTTTTGGTGTACTGTGATATCAAACTTGTGTGAGTTTTATGTAAAATGTTTAGGAAAGAAACAGTCATTATAACAAATGTGCTATTAGTTCTACACTAACATAACTAATTAGGTCCTCGGTTCAATGTGAAAAAACAAATAAAGCACTGCAGTGTGCAGCTTTGTACTAACCAGTCTTTTTCTGCTCTTCAGCAAACTTGTTCTGCATGCCAAAGGGGAGGGCATTAATTGAGTACAGAACCTGTTTATAAATCCAGCGCAGCTCACAATTTGACGGGTGCTGCCGCTGTTCATTCTCACCTTGCCGCTGTCTATAATTAACCTTCTGCAACTTGAAATTCTCCATGAAATGAAGGATGGGCTCTGGTTTTGATGGGGCTGCTCTGGCCTAAATTAAAGTGGCGAAACTCCTACAGCAACTCAAAGTCCTTACCTGGCCTTGGGGGCAACCAGGGAACGAGCCAAAAGACTTGTAGGATTGGTCTTCTAGGTAAGTAACATTGCAGGCAAGAGGAGGATACGAGGCTTGTTGTGACTTTCCATAGATTTTTCCTTACGACAAATTTGGTACAAGCTCCATTGCTCCCTAACGGGGGCATACAGTGTACCCCAAAGAGGAGACTGGATGCCAGGTACACTTACCTACTTAGGTGTGCACTACCACGTATAGAGTTGTCCTGGTTCCGGCAAGGATGGGGTTAATTTCCCCAAGGAGCGGCAGGGGAGGCAGGTATTCCATCCCACGTGACCCATGCCCGGCTATAAGAGGCGCTAGCCGGGAGGGGGGGGCAGTCGCCACTCGGGGGCGGGCTGCGGTGGGTACGGTCTGGTCCGGGTGCGGCGGTACTGTAATCGCGTTCTTATACTCCTTTATCGCCGTTGTTGTTTTTCTTTCTTCTTCTTCCTTTTGGGTGTTCTGTTAAATTGCACTATTTCAACCCACAAGTTTTGCCTTTTTCTGCCGATTTTTCCCACGGCCGTGGGAGTCGAGGGAGCGGCTGCGTGGCTCTTTGATGCTGGCTGAGGCCACACCACGGCAAGAGTGAAGATGTGCTTCACATATGAATCTCTCCTCCTCCTTCTCCCAAATGTGGGACAAATCAGGTGTCTGTTGGAGTCAGTAGGACCTTTCCTGTTGACCTCAGTGGACAGAGCTCGGTCTTGACCTAGGGAGCTGGAGCACCTTCCCCAGCACCTCCTCCATGCCTCCTGCTCCCAGTGCTCCCCTTGTGCTGCCTGTGGTACTTGCTGGGCCTCTCTGTTAGATGATTTAACTCACTAAAATAGCACAAAAATAGGCAAAAGGGGAGAAAAAAGGACCAAAGTAGAAATCTCGCCTTGGTTTCTGCCTTCTGGTGAGTCATGGCAGTGGAGAGAAGGAGCAGTGGGGCTGGGGCAGCAGCAGGGAAATCGGGGGGGGGGGGAGAAGAAAGCAGCAGCAGCCCTGCCTTGGTCAGCGAGCTGCCAGACTGCCTGGGCTGCATGGGAAACCACAGACGAATTCCTCATGTCAATGTCTTTATTTTGGTTATTGTTTGAAGGAGTCTCCTTATATCCAGTTTCCAATCAAAACATCATGTACTCCCTAAAATCTGAGCTCGAATATGAACATGTTGCACTACGGGGACTGAAATCTACCAGTCGTATAATGTAGATGAATGCCTTTGAAAAACAAATCCTTAATCAAAGTTACACTCCATTTGTTTTTTAAATTTTCATTTTCCATTTAAGTGGCTGTTTCATTGCTATGAGAAGCATTAAGCGCTATTCATGTTTTTCTTCTTGTGGCTCTTTTAAAAGTGAGCTTCCCATGTTATTAATGTCCTGGTGGTGGATATTCTCACTTATCTGCCCTGTACTCAGCTTGGGTCCAAGATTACCTGTGAAGGGTTTTAGTTTCTTCATGCAGAAATTTATGCATTGTTATTTTAACTATTTGAATGTTTTCATTGTAAAGCACCGTTTCTTTCTCACTATATTGTTGTAATTGTATATTAAGTTAATTTAAGGCAGAGAAATTCTTTTTCTCCTGTTATGTCTTTTTGTCAGGCTGCCGTTAATTCAATATTGACTTGTAAAAATAACATCAATGAAATTACAGATGCAGCTAGGTTATAATTTTTTTTTACCCAGCCACTGAAGGAAAATGAAACAAAGGTGCAAAATGTAGGCAGGTCAAAAAGGCCGATTTCAGCATGAGGAGAAATGGGGAAAAGCTACCAAAAGAAGAAGATACGCTATGTATGCTAACAAGCCACTTATTTCTACACAGGTGCTGTCTTTAGTCAAAAAGACTGAAGAGGTCACTTTTCTGCTGTGACTTCCTCCTGTGAACATTTAACCAAGGTAAGAAAGTCACTGCCGCAAATTACCTCTGACACTCATGAACTTTTTTTGCTGTGGGATACCCTTTCTTCTACTAATGAATGACCATCTCAAATAATAGCGAACCCCCAGAAATATCAGATGAGCATTCTGAAGCTTGATAAGAAATATGTTTTCATTCCAGCATGGGCTTCTTTCAGGGCAAAACACTACTTGTGAGAAAAGCTGGGCTTTTCTAATACTTCACCTCCTGAAAACGTCAATCATAGTTTGTTCTGAAACGGTTATTGAAACATAGTCAAAGCATGCTATCAAAATGTTTTGTCTAAAAAAACCCAAGCATAACCACTTTTGATAAAAGATCGTTTCAAAGGATGACTTGACAAACACGCAAACCTCAAACTTCAGAAAACAGGAAAGAAATTAACATTCCAAATTTTCCCCAATAAAGCCTTTAAAAAAAATTAATCATCACCACCTATCAGCTCATCAATCTACTCAAGGAGACAGGCAAAGGGTTATCTCCGGAAGGAGGTTCACCTCAGCTATTTGTCTGGATTCGCTCATTGCCTCTTGATACCACCTGGTTTTGAGGGCCGCTCTGCCCATGTCTGCTCTTCGTGGGCGTTCAGATCTCCCAGCGAGCGCTGCCGCGCTGCTTGGTCTCTGTCTCTGTAGCTCCCGTGTACGGATGTGTCAAGTTCCTTGTCGTCTTCAGGCTTCTTTCGTCAAGCCAGATACAAATCATCCAGAGTAATTTTATATGCTGACAGGCGTGTTTCTTACACAAGATTTTACTAGATTCCCATGACAAATCACTCTGGAAGACATTTTTTTGGTCTTTTTCCTTTTTTTTTTACATTTTCCTTGTACCAACACCAGCAGGAATTCACTAGTAGCATAGCTGGGCATTTCTTAATTTATTTTTTTTTTTTAATATGACTTTAAACCCCCCTAAATTTCTCAGTATTCAGTCCCATCCTCCATGAGTCAAAACCTGCTGGCTGCACAGCTGCACTCAGGAAAACACTGGTCCGTCTTTTCAGACAGCGACGTGAAGGGCTATATAGTGTTAAGTAACACAGAGGGTTAATGCGTTCTGGAAAACCATGAAGAAAGTAAGCAGGCATTCAGATGTCAGGATAGGACAATGTTGGTTTTTTGTAAAGAAAACGTTAATGTATGCTTAAGCCCTTCCAAGGTATTGCACAGGTCACTATTACCTCATTGATGATTTACATTTTCTGCTCTGTATCATTTTGTATTCCTGGCTTAGGAGAGCAAGCTAAAGCTAGATGAATGCTGGGTGTGCTCGAACGGTGTGCATTCAGCTTCCAATACCTTAATGACTCCTTTCTTCTCTCTCGTTTATCATCGTTATTATGTGTCTGTTAACAAGAAACTGTTTAGCAGAATTGCAGAAGAGGCTGCCTAATATTTTACTACCAGATTTATGAGAAGGAAAAGGATGGGACAGAGAGGAATAATTTTAAGGAGTGGGGAATAAACAGAGGCTTTTAAATTTAATTCCTGGCTGTCGTCACCCTAATTAGCAATGGGTCTATTTGGTGTCTCAGTTCAGAGAGTGTGAATAGTGCCGCTTTGTGTTTGTCGCGGTGATTAATGTATTTTTTGGTAATAACCCAGTTACACGTACAGAGTCATATACTAAATCTATAGCGTATGCTGTCCCAGAACAATTATGTGACATACACCCAGTTACACCAGTGGTGATGTCCTCTGTTTTGCAGAGGATTTTGTCCTCTGGATTGCAGAAAAAGCAGATTGATGGCATGTTAGGGGTCTGCTGAACCAGAATATTCAAGGGACTAGATAGAAACAATAGCCCTATGAAGATACGTTGAATTTAATAATAGTTATTTAACTTCTGTTGCCTACTCATTTTGGATTGTTCTCCTCAGCATGGAAACCAGCTTCTCTGCACATTCCACAAGGCAGCAGAATCGGAGGGACAATAAAATCACAGCTAAGTGCAGCATATTCATCATGTAATATCTCTGATCCTTTCCTGGAACTGGTAAGAGAAATGGGGTATATCCCACTGAATCCAAAATGTGGTTGTGCTCATATTACATGCACAATGGTTATGAAAGGAAGATCTTAAAGCAAATCAGTAAATTCATATTAATTTTAGTGGGCTTTTGACCAGCCCTGAGCTGAAGCCTGTGGCTTTGAGGAACTTGATATCTACATTTTTATTTCACTTTTAAACAATTCCAAGACTCCCAGCGTTCATTTCTTATATTACAGCAACCTCTCTCAGAAGTATTTCCTCATGCCGTGCAAGCTAGAAGGTGATTGGAGTTTCGGAAGCAGATGAAAGACGGCATTATCCACTTTCTTCCTAAAGGAGGTATTTCATCAGCTGGCCTTGTCTTGAAGGAACATTCAGATCTAGATTGTAGTGTTTGTGGAGCAGAGCTATCATAACTTATGTAACTGCTGACACTAACATACATGCAACATGTTAATTTTAATTAACATTAAACATGTTAATTTTTTACTTATTCATTAAATAGGTTAGTATAGAGTTAGATACATAATCAAAGCATACTGCAAGATCTAATAGGTAATTCTCAGGCAGACAATACAGGATATTTTACACCAACAGCTGCACCTGACCAGACTTTTATGGTACAGATTTCGTTTTGAGAAATGCCACGCTGTGAAACAACTGGCAAGGGATGCTGGATGTTAGTTGCAGTGAGAAGAATTGAAGAATTATCATTTAGAAGGCATCGCCGACAAATTCTTCTCTTTTGCTATGACCTATAGGTTACAGTAACGTAGGCTTCTTGCGAGGCTTCCTCACCCCGACACCGAGTATAATTCCACGCCATGTTAATGAAAGGCAGTGTTTGTGCAGTTATGTGGTTAGAGCCGTGGAATTAATAGCATTTAAGACTTGCATTTCGCACACAAATGGCGGTAACACCCAGCTCCTGTACATTTCAACGTATAGTTGGTATTCAGATCCTGTTTTCAGAAATGAGGGAGAAATTGGGTAGTCAAGATCCCACAATCTATCCATAGGGAAGTTAAATACAGATTTTGATTCAGCTGAGTCCTAGTGCAGTAACCACTGCAGAGCACTGTTTCTCATTGGGTTTAAGGAATGCGTGTGAACCGTATGTTTTTCCTCACTCAAGGATAATTGCTGAACTTTCTCTGCATGGCTGAAGATGATGTACATAAAAGGGTGCAGGTTTGAACTGGTAACAAAGATCTGTACTGTTTTTGTTTGCATACAAAGGAGGCATGCAGAGATTTTTCTGTTACTGCTATGTATTCCTACGTACCGTGCCAGTAACTCTTCCTCAGAAAAGATGCAGTCTGACTTTCTGCACAGTCTTTCTTAGGCTTTGGCACGCGTGGTTTCACAAAACCTGTGGCGAGGTGACAGGATAGGGGTATAAGATTTTGGTCTGCTTTTGGCAATGGACCTGCTGGAGCCTGGAGATGATGGTGCTGCTGGAGTTGTGCTCTTTTGGGAGCAGAATTATGTTTGCTGTGTATTGTTTGGGTTTTTTTTCCCCCTGTGAACCATAGGCAGGCTAATTGTGAGGCGTGTATCTCTGACTGAAGGAGCAGATAAGCCTTGCCGGTTGGCCTTTTTGGTTTCTTGTTTGGAAGTAGGGGTGCTGGGTACAGCTGTGGATGGTTTCGCTGACGCATACTCCAGTGCATAGTGTGTACTCAGAAAGGTGCATTAGAGCTGAAATAAGCTCCTGAAGTTGGCTGCTGCTACCTAGAAGGCCCTGTCCTGTCTGTCACCGTTTAGCAGAACTGAGTTGGCAGACTGGACTCATGTTTTTTTTTAAGACTGGTAACATTTGGCTTATCTTTGCAAATTATTTTGAAAAAAATCCACACTTTAACACTGCAAGATACTCGCTTCTTATTTTTACTTTGGTCTTTGGTGAATTCAGTTGCTGCGGCTTAGTCTCACTGTCACTTAGTCGCACTGTCACTTTTCATAGGGCTGGAGCGAAGCGTGACTTTTCTGTACAGCCTGTAATGAATCAAAGGAGCTGACGTGGTTTACTTTTGCCTATTATTTCACCAGTTCTATTAAACAAGTTAATTAAAATTCAGCAATGAGACACACAGAAAATCTTGTTCTCTGGGAAATAATTCAGCGAATTCATTACTTGCCATCTCACCCAATGTTATGTGGTCCTCTTTTATCAACTGGTCTTTTTGGAATATAACACAAACGCTGTAGATTAGAAAACCTATTTCACGTGTGCTACAGCAGCATTCAGTTTCAGAAGGAGGAAATATATAGGAACTCAGAAACCCTTTCATGTTTGGTGTCTAAGAAAGGAAGTAGCCACCATGAATCATGGGCTGTGCTGGCTAACTCCAAGATAACAAGTTTTCATTTGTAAATGCTTCTGTGAATTCAGTAAATGACTATATAACTTCCAGACAGCTCTTAACTTTCACCATGCGTGTTTTTAACTTAGTCTTTTAAATTTTTTTTTTTTTTGTATGCTGAATTCTTACGCTAAACTCACCTGAAAAGTCTTGGGCTCAGGGCAATAAGGCCAGGTAGGAAGCAGGCAAGTCTCGAGAACTTTACCGGGACTCAGATTTCACGCGTGGCGTTTTCCCTGTGAGCCAGAGGATGATCTCTCAGTGTTAGGACAAAACAGCGTATAGCCTTCGTTTCTGTTGCCGCTCTTTCATTGCGACACAAACTCATTCCTGGGTATTAACATTCTTTCCTCACTCTGCTCAGTGCTGTGGCTAATAACTATTTATGGAACAAACCCAACAGGCTGAATCTTCTGCTTGACCGCTGGTGGCCTTAAAATGGAAGATATATTAGCAAGCTGATGATATCATTGCCTTTGTGCTGGTGAGTATAGCTAGCCACGTATTTTTATAGCTTGGTTGGGAACAGTGTAAAAAACTATTTTGGCAGATCTCTGGGTGCCATTATGAACTTACTTAACTCCTTTTCCTGTTTCCAGGCCGTTTATTTTAAAGTCTCTCATGTGGCATTTGTTAATCAGGATATATATAGGATCAGAAGCAAATGAAAATTAGAATAATTTGCAAAAATGAGAATAGGATAAAAGAAGTCCATGATTTTCTGTTCATACATTTTCATTTTTATTACAGTAATGAAATGCTTAATAATGTACTCTTCAGCTGGTGAAATATATCTTGCAGTGGTAGAATTAGCGCATATTTTGGAAAACTCCAATGACAATAAAAGGATACATAGTTTTATGACTAGGTAGCGAATTGGCAATATCGCCTGCATGCTAAGTGCAGCTAAAATAACGTAACTAATGAGATAATATGGGATAACATATAGGAGTAAATAAAAAGGTGTTGGATGGGTGAAGAAATGCTTTGAGTTAAATCCAAAATATAGGTATAGTTCAAATAACATTACGGTTCTGACTCAGGCTCATGAAAGTATGGAAAGTGAGAGTTAAGGCTGCCTCTCCATACTTAATATGCCCTGGTGCCTTTCCAGCAAATATTTTATTATCTGAGCTCTCCCAGCCATTTTGGAACGTAAGCAGCATTTTGGACCTCTGTGGGGGTTTGACAGTGATTTTTTTTTTTCCCGTAGACCATCAAGCAAAGATGAAAGTCCAGAGAACTGGGAGAGAGAAAAATCTTCAGTTCTATTTTTGGCCTGTTATAGGCAAATAACCTTTCTCTGCAGCCTGCCCCTCCCCCTTCATATTAAGGCATGGCAAAAATATTTTGTTGAAAAATTTGGACTCTGGTTAGAGTTTGGGCAGAAGGTCTTCATTTTATGTCCACAGAAGATGTTTTAGTTTCAGAGAAAGTTGTTTCCAGCCCTTCTGCATAGGCAGTTAGGCAAACCCGCAGTCAAACCTCTGTTCTTCCTGACTTGGATCAAAAGTTTCCCCCTAAAGGTGGTAAAATGGGAAGATGAACTCTTGTCTCCTCCACTGTAGGCTGGTACCCCGATGGTGAGCTATTCTGGCACGATGCCACAAAAAACTTGGTTTCCTTCTCCTATGGGGCAACAGCAACATTCAAAGCCTTAAGAGTAGGCATGAAATAAAATGTCTGGTTGGTGCTTCGGACAGTGATGGGATCAGAAGATGAGGATTTCAGTCTCAGCACTTACGCGCTTCTCCTTACTGCAGTATCTGGGTCTCTTGCGCTTCCCAATGAACTGGTTTTACAGCTGCCTCTTTTACAAATGGGAGTGTGAAAGCAGGAAAACGTGTTGCAGAGCTGGGAGTTGATTCCTTTTCATGCAGGTACCTCATCCAGTGCAGTGCCCCCAGGATCTCTCTTCTCATGGCTCCCAGTTTTCTGCATACAGCCAAATGGGTTACTGATTCATCTGGCATTTCCTTTAGGTTGTAATTTTGTCCCTGCATGCTTTATGTGTTCAGTTTTCCCATTGATATGAATAAGAATAAATAAAAAAAACACCCTAATTCCTTCAGTTGAATCAAGAATAGGTGGTATAAACCAGTGTCCCTGGCATTGCTAGCTGTTCGGTGGAGATCAGAGTCGGAATCTCTTCAGTTTAGCTGTACTCTGAAAATAAATTCTTTTGTTTTGAGGTTTCTTTTTCTTCTTAGGTTGAAACGAAATACCTTTATATTCACCACCAATGGCTCCCAAGACTTAGGGAAAATTAGTAAGGTTGTAAAACCTACAGAGTGTGTGTGGTTTGCTGTTGCAGCTGCACTTTAAAGGAAAAGTAATATACTCACTTGTCCTCCTTAGAAAAGCATCTATAAATTAGCACTCTTTGAAAAGGTCCTGATGCCTAGCACAATTTTTACATATTACAGCCAAAATGCGGGTCCTCCATTTTTAACACTTCAGTCAATTTAAACTGTCTTGCCAAGATCTGAGGGGGTCTTTGCTCCAGTCCTGTTCTTTATAACATTTTCTGATGGTGTCTCTTTCTTCTAAGGGGCTGGGAAATGGGGCGCCTTAGAGGTGCAGAGTCCCCACAGTGACTCAGAGCCTCCACAAAGATTGTACCGAGATGGTCCATAAGGCCACCTCTCCATACAGCAAGAGTGAACGTGACCATGGCTGGAGGAACTGTGTCTTGCATGGCTCCCCCGTGGGCTGTGGGGCTGAAGATGGGTTCACCTCCTGTAGAGCACATTGAGAGGGTTCATGCCTTCACTGTGAGAGCTTGCTAACGTCTCTGTTTCCAGCTACTCACAGTGCTGGAACACTTGTTTATCCACCAGCCTTCAGCTCAGCGGGGTAAGGCCATACTTCAAAAATGCAGCACGTTGGGCCTTCTGGCAGCCCTAGGAAAGAAGACAGAAAAAAGAAGAAAAAAGAGAAACTTAAAAGAAATGAGACTGATTTGTGTTAACTCTGTTGCCAAGGAGTCTTTCTTAAACTCTCTCCTTCTATAATATCTGAGTGAAAATAATATTGACTCTATTCAATCTTCAAGTTTCTTGCTTTTTGTGTATCAACACTAGGACGAAGCAACTGGTCTTCAGAGACGCATGAGTGAGCTGAGTGAGGCAGAGGTATTAGAGCTGCTGTTGTCCTTCCATGCCCCGTCCTCTGCCTTTGTTAATCTGCATGTGCAAATTAAACTGAAATTAAACTCTTAATTTATCAGCGTGGTGTGGTGACAGCAGGCAGGATCAGAACGCTTTACAAACACGGAGCACCACATTAACATCAGAAACAGATTCTTCCCCAGAGAGGAGAGAAGATTTTAAAGAATGCGGAAAGATACCACAGGGCTGTAATCCCTCTCGCTGCACAGAAAACAACTGATTGTTGTTGAAACACTCAAAGGGGGAGGTGGGTCCAATAATCTGCAGAACATATGTAGGGTATGGCTTTTCCACTGTCAAGAGTGGAGATGAGAAACTTGAAATAAACAACGAGGGGGATGGACGGACGACCAAAACAAAAAAAAAAAAAAACAAACAAAAAAAAAAAAAAAAAGAAAAACCCAACCCCATGGCAAAAGAGAGAAAAGATATGGTATGGTAATAACTCAATGTGACTGCCTGGAGAAGTGAACTGCTCCGAGGAGCGTCCCTCTGGGTGCAGGTCATCTCTGCTACAGAGGGCTGCAGGCTCTGCCCCTGTCCCTGTGCTGTCTTTGTCTGCCATCGTCTGTATTTGCAGGAGACTGAGCCACCCCCTTGTCCCTTCATGGGATACTAGCAGGTATCCCAGGATCGGTGAGGGCCATCTCTGCAGACGCCCTGTGGTCCTGACTTAGTAAAGCACTTAAACACACGGGATTTGCTGAATTGGATGCTGTGTTCTCCGCTGGCTCCCTCCACGTGTCTCCTGGCTCCCTGACTGTTTGGTTCTGTCAGTGCTTTTGGATCCTCCTGCTGTCAGAAGCTGGGGCCCTCTCCTTCTCCGTGGCGCCCAGAGGTGAGGCGGGCAAGCTAGTGTTGCCTCAGCAGGTAGGTCTTTCCTCTGTTATTTTGTGGTGGGAGATGAGCTCGCTGTCCCTACCCTCATCCCAGCAGGTAGAAGCATGCTGTGGTGTGTGGGTTCACACCGTCACATCCTGTCCTGCCAACAGGTCTGCAGAACGTGGTCCCCAGCCCTGCTGGTGTGCTGCCTTCTGCTTGCCATGTAGCTGCTGGTGGCACTGGTCTCTGGGAGGAGCTCCACTCCAGTGCTGTCACCACCTGCCCAGAGCAACCTCGTGCCACAGAGGGTCCTCCACAGGGCTGTGCCACCTTCTGGCTGGAGTGATGAAGGGGATGGGAAAAGGCTTCACCTGAGCGGTTGTGTTTTAGAGACGTTTTTGCCTTAACAGTACTGCGTTTGGGTGGATTGCCTTTCCCATGAGAGGGGGCAGGAACGAAGTTTCAAAACCTTTGAAATATGACAGGTTTAAAGGCTACTGGCTGGATGAAGACCTTAGACACCCCTTTTAAACTCCTAAGTTCCCAATCTGTGAGAATACATGAGGGATTTAAGACCCTACATCTGAGGACTTTGGCAGGAATAAGTTCCAGAGCCCCTAAGTTTCTTCTCTTTGAAATAAAACTCCCTCAGGATCTTTTCAAAATGTTACCCTCACTTCTGTGGGGTTTCAACTTCAGATGACAAAATCTTCAGAAACGTTTGGATTCCCACAGAGGCTGGGTAACGCGAGTTTATTTATTCAGTCCTGCTTTGCTTCAGCAAAGAGACCCCAAACCAGGAGAAGTCAGAGGGCCCCATTTGTTATGTTCCTCCCGGCCCGAGAGGTGCTTCCGCCTGCGGTAGCAATGCTCTGCAGGGAAATGCAACCATGCCAAGGTTTACTTACCTCAGCCCAGCGTGTGGTGCAGCACACTGATAGATGCACGGGTCTGACACGCTTTGGAGACCGGCCCAGGGATACACGTTGCCTGGCAGAAGCAGGACACGCTTCCACCCCTGGCGTTGCATTGTGTGCCTGGGCAGTGCCCTGGCGGACTCCTTTGCCGAGGTGAGTGCTGGGGTGCCAGTCCCTGGGAGCCCCATCCTTCACACAGCCACGGCTCCTTCCTGCGCACGAGCAGAGCAGGAGCGGAGCCTGTAGCCGTGCCACAGCCTCTTTGGAGACACCTGTACCGACAAGCCAAGGTGGAATTACGTTTTCTCCACAGGGGTCCGTGCAAGCTCATGAGTCAATGACTGAACTGTTGTTTTGCCGTGCGGTGGCATGTCCAAGTGGGATCCCCAGGCTTCCCCAGGGAGAGCCTGAATTCAGGTGGTTGGAGAGGCTGAGCCCACAGGCTGACACTGTGTCCCCCACCAACCAAAAAAACCCCAATATCCCTTTAAAACAGATATTTTGCCCCCCCCAAAGGAGCTGATAAGGAAGTCTGAATTAGCAAGGTTGGTTTTTTTGGAGGTTTTCCACTAGGGTTGAGGAACTTTGCGTGGGGTTGTCTCAGGACTTTGGCATCTCTGTTAAGATCTAATCTCAGTTTTGGATTTTTGATCAAGTATCGCTGGAAGGGGCAGACCTACAGGGTTAGGTGCTGCAGCTGGGTGCCGTTGCCCTGCACAGTGCTGCCATTTGAAAAGGGGGGAGTGGAGCAAAAACTATACCTGAAACTGCTCCGAAAACGAACATTTCTGCAAATTCACCTGCAAGAAGCAAACCCCTTCAGGGGCTTCATTTGAGAAAGAAATATTTTTCCCTTAAGAGGCTTTAAAAGAAAGGGCCCTCTTGAAAGAAAAGGAAAGAAATCCTGGTGATTCAGCTGAGCAGAGTGCAATGTACTCAGCAAAAATAAGAAAGAAAGGAATGAAAGTGTTAGCAAAGCCTTGATTATTGGTGGCGGAGGGGCATTAGCCAAGTTAAAATGGATTGTCAAACTAGGTTCATGTTTGTATAACCTCCCAAGTTCTTTGCACTGAGTCAACATCTAGCCATCTGGGATGGGAGGGGGGGAAATAACGTTGGTTTTTTTTTTTAAAAATAATGTAGAAATCAGTTAAATTTATGTTTCTATTCTAACGGAAGAAGTGTTTAAAAGGAAAACATACCTTTCAGAGTGAAGCAATTGTTTTTGTTCTTTACAAGTGCTTGTTTGAGTTCGTGTTTGTTAAATGGCTTGTAGTTATTAAATCACGGAGGTTTCCCCTGCTAACATAAAAATAGGTGTGATTGGAAAATTTGTAGCAGGAAAATAAAACTGCCTTTCACCCACTTGGACTTCACTTGACTTGGTGAGATATTTGTAAACCCTGATTGACTTATAAGCACATTTCTTTAGGAAAGGAGGACAACTCAGACAGAAATTTGTCAAGAAGATAAATAGAGGCTGCAGAAATAACACATCAAATCGTGTGTCCACCCAAGGACACAGCCGTTCCCAAGCGGTGGTGCTTACTGAGTATGAAAGCAAGAGTAACTTGGAAAATGAAGATGGGTTTTCTGTAGCAAATGTAATTTCATTTTCCAATCTCCCCTTTGTGTATACAAATTCTGTCATTTCTTATGGTTAAGAGCCCTTGGCTTCGATAGGCACAGCACGCCTGTCTTTAAAATGATGGTGAACTCGTCAGCGTACTTGTGTGTGGAAATAATTGTGCTGTGTTTCGTGCTGCACTGGGACCTGTGCTGGTCAAAAGCTCAGTGAGTGAGTGGATAGACTTCAGCTGGCTTGAGATGGCTTTGGGTCAGGTCGTAATTGTGCCTTGTGCTAATGAAAAAAAGGGCAACTTTTGTGGATTTGTCCTCCACTGCTCCATAAGGCAGCATGAAACAGCACAATTATTTTCACATACAAAGACACTGATGAGAGTACACAGGCAAGAGGAGGAGGCAGGTACAAACACCAGGATGGAGACATGGCTTTAGCCCTCCAGCCTCACCAAAGCTTTTTGAGGGCCAGGGGTGACTGTGGACTCCTCTGTGGCACGGCTGGCAGAAATGTTCCACTGAAGAAGCATCTGCTGCTGTCTGCTAGTAATATCTTTACGTGCCTGTTGGTTTCATCCTGTTAGCCACCAAGGTATTTCCTGGGAGTCACTATGCTGCTGGATCCATGTAATTCTGAACAGAAAATCCCATTGGTGACAGAGTCCTAACGTTTTGTTTTGCTATCGTGTATGTGGGCAGATTTACTAACTTGCAGAATTCAGTACATCATAATCAGTTTCTGGGTCATTAAAGAGACTTGGCAAACTTTTGCTGTACTTTGTAATGTGTTTTCACTGTTTCAAGTCAAACCAGATCGAGAGCCTTGACTTCAAGTGTTTTGAAAGATGATTTGTTTCTTCTGTTTTTAGAAGTTATCTTTTGTTTTGTTACGCAGAGGAAAAAGAAGACCCTGGTGGAGAGCTGCACTCATAAAACACACAAAAAAGAAACAAATTATGAAAAAAAAAAAAACATTTGAAGACACGGTATGTCAGTCATTTAGTTCTCATTCAACCGAGACTGCTTTGTGAGAAATATATCCTATCTGATTCTGATCTACTAATAGAAAAATGTTTATTCAGCAAGGGTTAACTTTCTCTTGTGCACAAGGATCTAATTCATTTAAATCCCTGTTGAGTTTTTAGCACACAAATGAAGTGTTATACGGTCTTGCTGGAGCTCTTGGCATTGAGTGCGTTTTTCCCATCATAATGTTGACTTACTAGACACGTGCAAAGCCTGTCCACCTCGCTGTGGCAGAAGGCAGCGTCGTAAGAAGCCCGATGTGGACCGGGCAGCTCAAGTCTCCCTGCAGCAGGCCTCCTGCCAAGAGGTCACCTCTGCAGGGGCTAATCCCACCTGTTGGAGAGGATGGTGCATTTTGCTGGGTAAGTGTCCTGGCCGAAGGCACTATGTACTTTCGGAACTCTGTGAGGAGTTTACAGATCTTGCAGACCTGGGGACGCTAAGAAAATGCTTGTGAAATTTGAACAAAAAAAGAGTATCTTCATATGCTCTAGGTGGAGTCTTTAGTGCGTGCATATTGCTTTTGGTAGCTGCCGGGATGTTATGCCATGAAGTATTTTAGAGTGATGACGCTCAAGACCAGGCTTGCAGTTCTGATGTATTGATCATAGAGATCCAGGGGTAATACTGAGCCCAGGCCTGTTTTTTAAGATGCGTTTGCTGTACCTGAAGATGTGAAGTTGGTGTTTGCACATGGGACGTTAAGTCCTACCTCTATATATGACATAATAATAAAAATGCAAGCGATTATGTAAAGACAAGCGTGCACGTGGGCTTCCTGTTATGAAAATAAGGTATTATTTGTAAGCTTCGTCCCATCGACTCAGAAGAGAGGGCACACTTATACTTCATATACAAATGCTGGGCTGGTTTTCATTTACCAGGGCTTCTTTATATTGTTCTGGAAAGGTAAAATGGTTTTTGTATGGGTGGAAATGTAATTTACGCATCAGAAAAGGCTTTTTTTACAATGCCAAATTAGGATAAAAGAGACTTGGTGTAGATGAAGGTCAGACTTACCATTCAACTTTCCTAAGCCTTTTCCCATTGTGCTAAATCAGCTTGTTCTGAAACTTTATCAGCATATGGACTGGAATTATAATTTGTTTTGGGCTGGTTTTTTGGAAGGAAGTGTTAATGTTTCCAAAACAGTGAGATTTTCAGAGGGTGGTGGAGCAGCACAGTGCTTGTCCTGTATGAGGTACTTTATAAATGTGCATCCAGATATTTACAGGCGCTGTGCTTTGGGACTTTTTTTGCCTACATGGTTGCCATACAGGCATCACAAGTCTTCAAAGAGGATGTTAAAAAAAGTTAACGTCTCCTGTTTTGTAAAATCAATAGAAATATTTATTTTGGCCAAGTGTTCAGTTCCTAAAAGCACACTTAAGAAAATTATTGCTATAAGTTAAATAATTAAGATTAAAAGGGAGTTTTTTCATGGGAATTATACATATCCATTTGAATACTCAATAAGCAGAATTTATCATGAAAACCTACCCAGCAGTAACACTACATGCAGGAAGACTAAGGTAAATGAAAAAGAGTAAAAATTCCATGTGGTTTTTTTTTACTAGACAGACCTGTGTTTACAGCTAAACACCCATCATCACTTTATTTTCATAGGTTTTGTCTTCAGTATTAACTGGAAAGAATATGAATCATGCAGAGGTGAAAGATCAAGATCTTTTTCCTGACATGGAATATTTTACTGTAGCACTCACAGACCACTTACCCTCAGCAGTATGAAAATCTTCTCATTCCCTTAGGCTGTTGTGTTGCGAAAGGTTGAGGTGTAATATATGCCTCTTGCGTCCTGATTTCTCCTTGCACAGGGCCACCTAAAATAGCTTTTCCGAAAAGTCTTTGAAAATTTGGAATCCTCCTTTTTCTTTGTCGCAGTTCTTTGGAGTCACTAGTCATCTGCCTCCTTGGTAAATCTCTGTCCCCTCCCCTTTATTGATAATTTGTCCGTGTTTGGCTTAAAAGCACAGCTTAACCGTTACCTGGACTTTAGACTTTAGTATTAGACTGTGGGAAAGAAAAGAAGCGATGCTCTGGAGATGGAGAAAAAAATAAGGAATAGAAAATTATTTAATTTTTGACATCATCTATATTACATGGCAATATTCACATATTTCAACTGCTTGCTGCACAGTAAAAATGAATTCTCTATTTACTTAAGCGGGCTTGAGTTACGCACAGTCAAAACCTGTTAGAAACAAACCTGTCAGCAAGCAGCCTGCAAGGAAATTATACTGTTGATGATGAGGAGGACGCATATAGTTTTCCTTCTCTGAAAGCTAACCAATGCAAAGCGATATGCTATTTTAGCCACTAAAGGCTTGTCTAACTCTAGGGTTATCATAGAATTATTCCTATTTTCATTTCAAGCTGTACCTTCTTCTGAAACAGCTTTTATATGTAGATGAGTCTCGTTGAGTAGAGGTACTCACATGCAGATCCATTAGTCCTTCAGTCCTCCTAGCACTGGGAAAAGAAAAAAAGAAATCCGTCTTAGAGACCTAAGTTCCTTATCCAGTGAATAGGCAGAAATCAGTGTATAAGAATGGGATAAATTATTGCAAAATTTTGTCCATAAATGCCAGTAATGAAAATGGAAAAGAACTACAGAGAACTATAAATACAAAATACGTAGTAGATGGAAAACAGAGATACTCTGTAGACATATCCAGGAGGCTCAGATTTTGGAACAGACTTTGCTGGGAAGTAGCCGAATGGCTGTCACTGAGGTCTTTCAAGAAGAGATTAGACAGAATCTAGGAAGAACAGTCTGGGCACATTGGAGCTCGATTCAGAACAAGGCAGCACATACTTGGTGTGAAGAAATAATAGACATGTGCTGGAAAAGGTTTTGGAAGATTAACTACTTTGGTCCTGCTCTGGACATATTGACAACACGGTTACAGTACGGATTGGATATAGCCATTTTCTGAACGTGCTGTTATTAGAAATACATGATCGATTCAAAATAATTGTGATGTATAGGAAACCAGACTTTGGTCTTTGGTTTTCTTGTCAGCTAAAAGACTGCGTGTATGTATCTTCTAGGGCTGGTAGACCCTTTGCTGTACCAGGCAGTGTGACTTTTGGTGTCTCTAAATTGAGGAGAACGCTGTCTCGCTGAACTACTATGTAAACAATAAATATTAACATGCATTTAAAAATTTACCAAACTTATGTCTACAAAAATATAATTGCAGGCTAGACTGTCCTCAGCTAGTTGCTTATGGACAAAATGTCACATTGCATCACTTTTGAAATTAGTGTATTTATTTTTCGGCTGTATGCCTCAGATGAGTTCCACATGGACTCCAGATTTAACAAATTCATCATTGGTATCTTATTATCATTTGAAATTACTTCACAGTTAAGTCAGATCCAAGGTTTTTCATTTGCTTTTCATAGCACAATCACATTTTAATACAGCGTCTTGTGTATATCTCCTCTTCCCATTTTCTAGTTGTGAAACACCCTTGCGGTGTGGGTAGTTATTGTATACATGGAAAAGTAAAGTTAGGAAACTATTTCATGCAATTTTAGCCTCATAACAATTTAATAACTGGGACTAGGGAGAGCCAGCTTTGTGTGAGTAGCCAGTTCTCAACTGTGGGCCATTTTTGAGAACATCTGACAATATTGTTTTGTGATGTTTCACTTTTAAGTTGCCTGTCTGTATTCATTATTTGTTGTTTCCAAGGATTCTGCCTTCCTTGAGTACTATCTCTCTTTCCATCTCTCTTTTCCTCCCTGGTGACAAGACCAAAGCTAGAAAGCAGTGCGAGAGTCACAAGTTACTGGTGGCAAGCGCGAGTCCAGGGTAAGAAGAGAGGGACCGCAGGCTTTTCTGAGCAGGAAATTGGAGAGAAGGACTGATCAAGTGTTCTTCACTAAACTTGCTTTTTGACAAAGTACTGTGTTTTCAACCAAACGCCTGCCTCCAAGAAAATTGGCTGCTTTCTCTGGAAATTGCCAGTAATTCACACACACACACACAAAAAAAAGGATTGACAGGAAAAAAAGAAAAAAAGAAAAAAGTTTGGATTTGCATATGCTCCTGTCTTGCCTGATGGCTGCTGTAGTTGGGTTGCCTCACAACCCCACTGATGTCTCCAACTGACAGCTGGGGCTGTGCCTCCTCCTGTACTGCGGCCCTGCCTGCACCCTCGGGAGAGGTGTTGGTGAGGATAAATGATGGGGTGCACCATTTGGTCATTAGGATTGTACAGATCATGATATAAAGGTGCACATTGCCAATCCGAAGAGTGCTGTGTTGCAATGGTTGCAACAACGGGCATTGAGTAAGCTCTGCCAGATGTGTTAGTGCATTCATATTTGCACATACTTATTTACAAGCCACTGTCAGAGATAGATTATAGGAATAGGTGGATGTCTGGTCTGGTCTGGCCCCAGAGGGCATTTCTCATGTCCGAATGTTGTTAAAGCCCTCGGAAGCCCAGGAGCACTCCTGCATGCCTTGTGCCAAGGACATCCCGATGAAAGGTCTACTGCCAGCTCTGCTTTGGTGTGCAGCACCTGTGACCGCCAGCGTTGCACTGCCAGGTTAGGCAGCTCTCGCAGGAATACAGTTCACAGACATAACTTTTAGTTTAAATATAAAACATTATGGACACTGGCTAAAAATATACCGTTTTGACCAATGTGTTACAGAAGTTGTCATGGGGATGTCTTGATCTCTGTCTTTCATAAAATCCGTATGGAAGCTAAAAACAATGGTTTCCTCAGAGGAGTGATGCAAGGAAAAAAGCATCCTGCATTTCAGCTGTTCTTTAATGAAATTTAAGATGTGGAAATTAGGAGAGGAGATGGTATCATGGGGCAGACGGTCCTTAGAAGGCCAAACCCACTGTTAAAATCTCTTTCAGTACTGAGATGGAGACATGAATCTGGTCGCTCAATGGTTACTCACCAGTTCTGAAAAAAAAAAAAAGAAAAAAAAACGGAGAAATTGTTTCCAGGTTCAAATTAGACAAAACAATGTGCACTCTGTGACACACTGGACCTCAATTTTATGGCAAGAACCTCCAGTTTCTTTGGCAGTTCAAAGCAAAGCTCTGCAGTGCACTGAAAGCTTTGTGGCAGCTTCATAAGCATTCCCAAACTCTGGAATATACTGAGCAGTGAGCTATTTGATTACACATATTAAGTGGATTGAAATTGCTCCTTGTATATTCCTTAAATGAGGCTTGATCTGAGGTTTTGGCATGGTGAGGATGGAAGGAGCTTGAGACAGAGAAGGGAGGATCTTCCTTATACATTCAAGCCAGAAGGACTTGGAAGAGAGTTTGGGGGATTTAATGAATAGCCGCTTATGGCTCTCCCGTAAGAAACATAAAATAATGATTAAACTCTCCCTGCTTTTCCTATATTGGCTGTGTGCACTCGTTTTGTCTGGTGAGTGATGGGTGGGCTTGGGCCATAGAGGTTGCAGGAAGTGTAGGGTGTGCTCCAGGTGAGCTGGAAGGTGAGGGAGTGCGCTGCAGAAGCACCAGGTTTAGCCCAGGCGCCTCAGCCCCAGACGGGGCTATTCTACTCGGATGGAGCTCTTCTGGGGACACTGCAGCGCATAAGGTAAGACAGACATTGAAATGGTTTCTGGTCAGTCTTTGCTGACATAGATACTCCAAGCAACAAATACATCGGAAGCTGAAATCAATGTCAGGACAGTTTTCCTTTTTCTTTTTAATCAAGTGTTATTTTTAGGTGATTACTGCTATATCAGCCAGTGCGATTCCAGGGCAAAGAAGCTTCAAATTTGAGTATTTGTAAGTATTGGGACCTTTCTGCCACATAACACAATGCCAACAATGGCATATCTGAACCCTTTAAAGGCATTATCTGAACTTTTTAAAGATCTCACAGTGTTGAGATCCGTCACTGGAGACAAGACTGTTTCCAAAATTAATATGCTTCTTCACCCTGGTTAGAAGTGAGGTCAAAAAAATTCCCTTTTCCCCCCAATCAAATAAGGGTGGAATGAAGATAAAGGTAGTCCAAGGAATACCTCAAACTAAAGAATACTTTGCTTCTGCTTTATGATGAAGCTGTATTTTGTAAGATAGACTATGGGGACAAAGGTAGCCAGGAGTAACCATAGAAGTGCAAATGAATGTGTTTGCAATGGAAGAGTGGCTGGATAATGTCCATCTCATAATAGTCCAAGATCTTGCAGAGGAAATTGCAAGTCTGGTAGAAAAGATTTTTATTAATCCATGAACTCACAGATAGTACTTTATGATTGGGAGATAATGTCTGCAACATCCTCTGTTGAAAGAAGGGAAAAATAATCCGGCAGGTCACTAGTGTCACCTCAGTAGATGCAATGACAGAGAACAGAAGTAGAAAGGAAAGTAGAAAATGGAAAAAATAAAAACAGCAGGAGTTTTTCAAAGGTGAATTGTGCCAGGTTAACTGATATTTCTCTTTGACAAGTTAATTCCTCATCAAAGGATGTGAAATGTAGAGATTTAATCTAGGAGGGCTTCAGTGCCCTTCAGAGCTTTGTGGGAAACTGAAATAACTTAAGGGAGGTGGGGATTTGTAGTCAGACTGGCAAGAGGTACGGAACAGGTTAAAGCAGAGGCCAGGGAGCTGCCCGCCTGAAGGGGCAAGGGGTGAGCTGGAGGAAGAGAGCAGTGGCGTTCCTCCTGCACCATCTGGAAAGCGTTCCCGTTTAATCATGCCATTGATAACTTTGTCACCAGAAGTCACAGCATGCTGAAAGCATGGGCTGAGGAAACCAGTTGGGAGTCATTATCTGCCAAGGCAAGGATTGAAATATCATCCTGGGGAAAACGAATGGACCTTCCAGATGGCATGGCAGAGATGGGACAGAATATAGCAACGCAAAGGGCAAGGTGGAGGAAATGAAGACTTTGGTATAAATTTTTTTGATGAGCCATCGCAATGTAACCTTATGCTGGGTAAAGGTTGCTTGCGTTATTACATGGTCTTCAATTAGGTGATCCAAGCTATTTTTTCCATAGCATGTCAACCAAGTTCCATGTATAGACTATATGTTGGCTAGAGCTACTTCAGAGGTGCATCAGGCAATTTGTTCAGGGGGACACCTGTTTTTTCTACTGCAGAAGTCAAAAGTATGGACTAGATGAAGGGCAGTGCAGAAAGAGAATGGTTAATGCATATGAAGACAGTTGAATATCTCCCTCAGGAACAGGACTTTCTTTCTCTGTAATGGCAGCGCTGCTTGAACCAAACTTTTCCATTTGGAAAAAAAAGAAGGAAGAACATCATGAGGATTTTTCAAAAATATTTATGAAATTTTGGAAAAAATGAAATCAGTATTTGGGAATGTTTTGATTGGCAAGAATACTTTGGCTGTCCTACCACTTGCTAAAAAGACTGATTTTTTTTTTTTAAATTAAAATTTCCAGATGTTTGGAGGGGAGTTTAATAGAAAATGGTAAAAATATTTAAATGGAAAAAAAATACAATAATTAAATTATATACATGCATGCTGGATCTATATTGTATACTTATACTTTTTAAAGTTAAAGACAATGACGATAAAGTATTGTATGTTTTCACCGCCGTATTCTCAGCTCTAGCACAGGAGGTTTTTAGGAGGTACTCGTTATAAATGGTTGCTCAGGCAGTATGTCCAAATCAGCTTCTCTCTCCTTTATTCCGCTTTAGATTGTTGTCTCGTGAATGTCGAGACCTACTTTGCAGTGACTGCCGCAAGTTAGTGTTAGGCTGCGGAATGTATTTTCCGAAGTGGTGCAGTTTGCCATGACTTGAGGAGTTGGGGGGTGTATAGGTTTGTGTGCTCTTGTGTTTAGAACATAGCAACAGGGACAGAGGAGACGGAGGGCTTGTTTTTTCTGTAATCACTGGTGAGTCACTTAGGGAAAGTTTTTTAACTCGGGTCACTCTAATTAAACTCACGGTTCCAAATTAATGTGTCAGCCTGCATGGCGTACGTTTCAGAGGCCCAAATGTATACTGACTTTGGGAGCAGACGCACAAGTTTCGAAAAACAGATTTAGGTGCTGAACATCAGGCATCTGACTTCGAAAAAAATAAATATCACTTTTAATCTGTCTTGCTTTAGTTTCTTGTTAATGTGAGATCCCAAGTTGCAAACCAAGATTATCTTGATGTTTTCCTTTGCCTTTTTCAAGGAAAAATTCTTGCTGGCTTCTAATCAGCAGAGCTTTGGACAGAGCAAGGGCTGAGAATAGAATGATTAAGCCTTGGTCGAAACCTCTCTTGCTTCTTCATGACTTCCAGAACTCTGTTCTAAGTCGCTCAGATGCACCTCCAGCACCAGGAATTAATCATCTGCTGACAGAGAGAGAGTAAAAAGCCATTAGTTTTATAGGAGCTTTTCCCCCTTGAAATTCCATTGCCGGTTGACTCTTTCTGAGAGATGATGTCGAAACTCAGAATAAATTCAGTTTCAACATTTTCATATTCTTCGCAGTCGCTGCCAGGAAAGCGCTCGAATCTTATGCAATAACGGCCTGGACGCCGTTCAGCATGCGCTGCGGTCGTAACGCCAGTGTAATGATCTCAGCTCCGTACATCCCGGGTGCTGGATGCAATCTGCTCGCATAGCCTTCTCCCTACAGGCCCGAAACTTCAGAAGCAGTCTCTGAGTCGTGTTCTTGGACCACCCCCCCCGGGTGGCATGTGACCAGGTGGACGGGGTGGCTATTTGTGCCCTGCAGTATGGCCACCCCTGAGCTGCCCAGCCCGGGTACCGGAGGCATCCTTGCGGGCTACAAAACCCAACCAGCGAGCAGGTAAAGGAGACGGTGAGGCAGGCGGCCTCTCCGCCTCTCCATCCTCTCTCTGTGATGGAGCGGCTGGTGAAAGCTTCTTCATGTGCCTCCCGCGGTACAACCTCCCCACCCATTTCTTGGTGCTCCCCTTGATCCTGCTGCCACCGCAGGCTCCTTGTTCCCACCCAGCTCCTGGGGGATGCAGAGGCCAAGGCACAGCCACTTCTTTCACGTGTCCCTCTCTATTTTTTAGCAGAGCATCTAAACACCCAGTTTGGTTTTATTTTAATGTAAAAATATACACGATGTGATTCATAAGATGAATTTCATAATTCACCTTTTGCTGTCCATTTTTTTTAGGGAAGAGCTGCCTTGTAATTGTTTTCAAGAAGCTGAAGTGATTTTTTTTTTTTTCCCCTGCATCGGACAGCCGTGTCACTGACTTTTGATTCCAGAAGGAGGTGGTGTTGTCTAATGGCTGGAACACTATAACCTTGTCAGCTTGTTTATGGCCCCTCTCTGTTGCTGCCCATATGACCTACAGCACGGGGGCTAAGCTATTTCTGTATCATTTTTACTGTCTGTGAAAGAAGGTTAAAAATACCGACCTCGTGGGATGTTGTAAAGCTTTAATGGCTCAAAAGTACTTTGAAATGATCAGGTAAACGATAGCAAATAAATGCCCAGACAGTTATTAGAGTTTGCTAATTCTCTTCTGACGTAAGATGTCTGGTCACTTTGCATTGTCCCTTTTATGTTTATTTTTTTTAAGTAGCTAAAATGTGTTAGTGCGGAGAAACAGGAATAGTTTGTGCAAACACAAAAATCCCTGAAGATGGAAAGAAACAGTACTTACATGACAGGAAGAGAATGACTCAGTAATTAGTTCTTGGAAGGCAGCATTTGATAGGGAAAGTTAGGGAAAGTGGATGAATTTAAAGGGCAGTCTCGGTTACAAAATAATCCCCAAATTACTTAATGGATTACCAATTTTTCTGTTATTTTAGCCCTACGAGGCAAAACGCTCCCGATTACTCAGGCAGCAGATTCTTCTTTTGAGAAATCCAAGCAATCTGAAGCAAAATCACTTCTCCCTCATTGAAGGCATGCCTCCACAGGCTCTCACCTCTCTCTCCGACCTCAAGGTTACTACATGGAGATTATAATGAGAATGAGGATGAAACTTGATATATTCTTTGTCTTCAAACTTGCAGTGCCGTGGTACCCAAAGGAATCAGTACTTTGTGATTTATGACTCCTCTGCTTTGTTATGAAGAAACGTTAAACATCTTTATTTAATATGTTAGAGATGGTGTTATCCAAGTTTGGCTGCTGATTGCAACATGTTCACCCTCCGTTCCCTAGAAGAGCGATACCTTTTTGTTACTTCTTACATTGCAATCAGCTTCGCAGTGCTATACCTTACATGTATAATTGCAAGTTTTTCCAGTTGTCTGGGTAATTGTACCATCTGAGGGACATTACCCGGCTTTGTAGCCTGCAGATTCTTCTGAACCATTTCCTATGTTAATAAAATCTTTTATTTTTGTTTTTAAAGAAAGGCCCAAAACCTGATTTAGACTAACCTCAGCTCATGGTATGTGCTTCTCTTCTCAGAGGGGTCCTGCACGGCCCCTGACTGCACTTCCATTAACACCAAGAAAAATTCCTCTTCTGGTTGAAAGGGAGTAAGTGATAAAGTGCTAAAGTGCTGTTTGGGTGTGGGTGATAGCATCAAGCTGCACAGTATTTTTAACAGATAATACTGAAACATGAGGCAAACCTACCAAAAAAAAAAAAAAAAAGACAACCCAAAATATTTTAAAATGAAGCTTTGTTTAAGCCAAAGACAGGACACCAAGCCAGGAATCAAACAGGTCTGTGCTCTGTTCTGGCTTTTGCCTGGAAATCATGTTCCACCCTGAGTCAAGGGTTTAGCCAAGAAGCAAAACAACATATTTCTTAGGAGACAGTGAGTGAAGCTGTACGTACTGCATCTGATTGACTATGGGGACGCCGAGTTACTTGATTGCCGCAAGGTGCAAAGTTTTTAAGCATTATCTTTACTTTATCAGCTTTAATTTATAGTGCAAAGCTGACTGGTAAAAGAAGATTTCCTGCTCGGTCACGTCACTTCCATTCCTTTTCAATTTGCATTTGGCTACTAGAGCAAAAATGCCTATTTTTAGAAGCTTAGGGTGAAAACAAAAATTCACCAGCATAATAATATACTACTAAATCACACCTTTGCTCTTCCAGGACCGTTCGTTTGAGTCTCACAACGAGAAAGGGACAAGCATGGAAGCGTGTGAGCCTCGGATCCGTAGGATGTGTGGCCTCTCCCTACTCCTTCATCTCATGGGAACGTGCTTCTGCGAGTGTGGTAGGTGTCACTTTCTTCAAGAAGGTAAAAAGTCCCCTAACGAGAGCTGAGCTAAAGCCTGGCATGAGAGCGTATGGGCTCCGTGCAGCCTCTCAGCCTGAACTCTGGAGGGAGAGAGATGTAAGTTTTGAGCCTTCACAGCTGATTTCTGCCGATTCCTACACAAATGGAAATCCTACTGGTCAGAAAGTGGAGATCTAAAAGGTCTGCTTTATTTTGCTTGCTCTGAATAAGGGGTTGCTTGCTTTTCGTGAGCGTGATGGCTCATCAGCCCAATATGGTAAAACATGTGCCTACTTCTCTCCAGAAGATGTAAAAACCTGCAGTGAGCTAAAAACCCAGAAAGTAACAAGTCCTATGAAAATGAAAGGATGAAAACAAGAGTATTGCAAATCTCCTTTTGTTTAATTGAGAAAAACTGTTTAGGAGCCAGAAGGTGCTGCAGTAGTACTGGAGGATTCAATGTCAAGAATAGACATTTTTACAAATTTACAGTAACTTTCAGCATGTGCTTTTGTCCCATTGGAACAGCCGTTGATATATGTGTTCTGTTGAAGAGGGATAGGATTATACACATTCTTTAAATTAAGCACATCCTTAACTGCTTAGTTAAATCAGCGTCTTAGTGGGCTGGATACCATGAGAAGAAGTACCTCACGTCCAAGGGTGTGAAAACAAGCTGGAGAATTCTAATAAGAACTCTGAATTTAGGGTGCAACAGATTAAAATTCCTCTGAAAAAAAAAGATATGCAAAGAATAAGTTAAAAATCCAATGTGGCTTCACAAGGGACTGCTCAAAAAATCTGAGGTTAACAAATGAACTGTTCTGGAAATGGAAAACAGAGGTGGCAGCTACACAAGAACATTTTCTAAGTTACTGCTAGCGGGAAAAAATGAGAGCTAAAAGCCATGGTGAGTTAAAGCTAGGCAAGGCAAAGCGAATCAGGGACGAGGAGGGGCATTTACTTGTATTTTAGTGGAATCGTGGGCAAATGTGAAACAGCCTGATAATCACTGAGAGGAGAGTAAGCTAAACACCACCACCCCCATCCCCTGCAGATACTCAGGTTCCTTTTCAAACTATGTTAGCAAGCACACAGCAGTTTTGGGTCATTATTGTATCTGGTAAAATATCTACTGATTAAAACAGAAAGATGTCTCAAAGCCAAGAGCACTTAAAAATCAGCAGGTGGGAGTGTGTGCATCTGACAGTGTCCAGTGTACAAAGAAATGAGCAATGGGGAAAAGCATAGGTAAAAAAGGGCAAAGGATGGTGGTATCCTCTCTAAGCTAGGGACTCCTGACAATTTCATCCAAAAAATGTCCCTCCTACCAAGGCTGGTAGAACCTCGCAAGAGCACTCTTCTGCCTGGCATGGCTATGGCTAGGGAATAAGTCAAGAGTCACCATGGGGAAATTGGTTTTGTGACTACTTCGAATATGTGTCGGTGGACCATTTGCATTACTATTTATGGCATTCAGGACTCTGAACTCACAAAGCCTTCTGGAGCATCTCTGGGATCCCACACTGAATTTCCACCTAGTTGTCTAGTTGTTTGCCATCTTTCATGTGGCCACCAGTGAGAGTGCATCTCCCAGATGAAAAAAAAATTGCACACGGTGACCGTCTGGAAAAGCAAAACATGGCATCTATATGCTATGGCCACAAAAGCAACAGCAAAACATAGTCTCTGTACATCTCATATACTCATTGCTTTGATAGAAATACATCTTCTGACATGTCTTTCCTTTCTGCATTCTGCAAGAAGTATTCAGCCATGGCAGCACACAGCCAGCCACATACCACTGCCGTTCGCAGGAGCTACAAATGCGCGTGCAAGGAGGAGACTTGGGCGAGCAAGGGCTAAACGGGAGGTAGGTGAGACCAGGAGTGCCTCGGCAGGGAGAGTGAGAGGAAGAGTAGGCTGCACAGGGAGGAGATTTGAGGAGGGTAGACTGGGTGTCCAGCGCAGGCTGGGTTGGGAGCCGTGCCCGTGACCCCCAGGACCCTTAGGTTTGCACTCAGCAGGTGGGCACTGCTGGCTTGGGGTGGTCTGAGGGGCCTGACCAAGGAGGTGGAAGAGACAGACCTGGATGAAAACAAACGGAAGAACAGTGGGTTGAGTCTGGGCTGGGAGAAAGGCCCATAACTGCCCTGAGGATCTGCAAAAAAGCGAGATTTCCGAGTTCACTGTTTCTCCACTGCCAGCAGATGCCTGGGGAGATCACTGGCAGTCACCATGTCCCTTCTCCTGTCAGCCTGCTCAGACCTCTGCTTGCTCCTCCTTACGCAGGTGCAGAAGCCCGGTGATGCTGTAGACAGTGAAGATCAAGACATTTTGCTATCGCTGCTCATTAGGTAGCGCCAGGCACGCTGTGCGTTGAGACAGAGAACAACGTACTGTGTGGTAATGGCATTCAGGGCCCATCCTTCCCTGAAAGATTTACTTGCAGGGGCTAAATTTAAATAGCATGGACAATTTTAATTCTGGATTTCCTCACTAGTGTTTTTGGGGGAAACCTTAGTAACATGTTTTGAACAGAGACTTCTGTGCATAATTTCCTGGCTTTACTTCCCTGCCGCCCTCTTCCCACAGGCTGCTTGTCCGGAAATATTTCCTCCTGGACTTCTCCCTTCCAGATGTGCCCCTCTGCTCTCAAGCCAGGTGGATTCCTCCTCCTTTGCGCTTGAGTCCAACAAGAAGCACCAGAAGCGCGGAGGAGACCAGGCTCCTGCAGACCAGCACCGGGGCTATGCCTGGTGCAGGCAACATCACTGGGCGAGCGCAAGGAGAACCCGGGACAGGGCATCCCTCAGCATCCCCAAGCTGTACTTTTTCAGAAGTTTCAGAGGGTTTCTAGGCATTTTTTTTTTTGAGTAATTAAACCTCAGCTGAATTTGTAACATGGGAGATTTCAGGCTGGGCAGTTGTGACTAAAGGCATGGAATACAAGGAAGAGTCAAGTGAAATCAATAATCGGCAGTGTCTCCAGTCCCACCTATAACTTAATACTGGTGAGGCTGTAACTGCATGCTGAGAAACATTTTCAGCAAAAAAAAAAAAAAAAAGTTGCTTTAAAGAACTATTCTGCAGCAAAATGAAGAGATGATCAGAAAGATTGTTGGATTCAAGTAGTATATATTTTTAAAAAGGAAACAAAGAGAGGTTGAGAGGTACCAATTGGACAGGCGTACATACTGTTTTTATGCTTATTTTAAGAAGGAAACAGTAGCATCCTTAATGCTTTCCAGTGGCAGCTGATCCACTGGAACATAGCAACACCAGGAAATTTATAAACCAACGAGTTGACAAGTTGTGAGCTACAGCTATGTACTTTTCTCTCTAGTAAAACAGTGGAATCTCTTATATGAGTAAAATATTAGGAAAACCCTCACACATTTCTCAGTCCCAAATCACAGCGTACCCCTTGTGGCCCTCTTTTTGGTAATTTGTTCACATGTAGAAAGATCTCTCTTCCTCCCTCTCACATATACGTGCGCTTTCTTTTTCAAAATTGAGAGTGATGTCTCACAGTGTGAGGTTAATTTTTATGTGTACAGCCAGTGCACACCAGGTATTGTTAAATAATTGAGAGGTTTCCAAACCGGACAGATGATGGAACGCTCGTTGTGCCTGCTTTGCAATGGCAAATGCGATGTACCATATGGTAGCCATATTTATTTATACCGTGCCTTCTGCTACACTTTTACGAGTGGAGACATTGGGGGTGAGAGCTTGTTTACTGATATGTCCAAAGTAGTATGAAGCTGGGAAAGACCGATAAACTTTTAACATTGTGTAGCTCATCTGTCTCTTAGATATGAGTAAATATTTTAGCTGTAGATAAGTCGACTTCAGTAAACATTGTAAAATGCCAGTAAATGAGTATATACCACGTGAAGTCTGATGTTCTTACGTGTATGTTAATAGCAGGGGGGGGATGCCCACAAATGTTTGAAGAGCCAGACAGGGCCAGGTGTATAAATTCAGGCTCTGCTGCATAGCGTGCCATGAAGCGTGCTGCTTCCCTGGGCTTTTGTTTCAGCATCACCGCTCAGTCCTTGTAGGTGAGCAGCCGGCAGAAAAATCATTTAAGAAGTCTGGGAGTTCTCAGATCTGCAGCTCGCTGTCGGCGGTGTGCCACGGTGTGGCGTGTCAGTGGGGACAGCAGCTGTCGGTCACTCTCCGTTTCGGTCTCACCCTGCATCTTGTGCGGGTGATGGGTGCGTTCAGCTCACTTCCCACTGCTAGGCAGTAAATGGCCTCTGCTTCTCTGCTGTAGCACTCAGTCATCTGGGTGAAATGCGGTTCCTGGAACCCGTCAAATATAACCTTAGGTTTTATACATTGCTGAGAGGTTTATGAGGCCATCTGTCTTGAACTGATGGCCTGGTACAAAGTGTTTTCTCCAAAATTTAGACAGTATTTCCATAAATGTAACTTCTGGTATGAATTTCTGAGTTTTGCTATTAATCTGTTCCAGCATATGATGGAAATAATTTGATATCTCATAAAGGGCACCAAGGAAAATTTCAGCGTTATGAATTAGGAATAATTTCGAGTCTGTTTCAGTATGCACACTGAAAACACTGTTAGCTGGGGTTTACAAATTATGGATTGTAATTTGAAGCTTTTAGTAATGTGTTTACATGCTGGCTGGCTGTCTAATATCTATCTGTCTGTCTATGTCCAGGAGCCAAAGCAAAGCTTGTCTTGTCACGGCTGACCTCCCTCCCTTAATTCCTCATTTCACTTTGATCTGTCCAGGATACCTCTGGGCTCTCCCCTTGCCGTCATATCTAAAGGACTTCAGAAGTCTCACATAGAGTTTATTAAATAATTCCTGAGAGGCAGAGAAGTTCAGTTTTCCAAATTATGATTAAGGAACTGAGACGTTTATGTGGAAATAAATGGGATTCAGGTGCTAAATAGTTTCCAGAGTTGGTCTGAGAGATTTTAAACTATTGCGACTGGCTGCTATGCACGTTGAAAAGCATTGCGAGAAACCTGTATGAGTCTGTAGGCGCTGATGCATTTTGAGATCTGATACTAAGAAACTCATCCAAAAGCCAAGGTTGAACAAGGTTCAACACTACGAACATTTTCCCATTCTTATTTTGACATTTCAAAAGACATTGTGCTTGATTTGGATTTTTATGTTTGGCTTTTTTGTCAGTTTTATCTTGCTCTATCTTAAAAACTGTCAGCTTAGTAAGTCATTAATTCACTCAGCATGAGTGGCTTTTACAGTGATATAGGTATCAACAAGGAATTTTGTGCCAAGGCTGCGGTGGTGTTAGATGCTGTGTAACACTCAGGGTGAACGTAAGTGTGGCGCCAAACTTAAAAACTGCAGGTAAGCTTTTTGATTCATATGGAAGCATATAGAAAGTGATGTTTTTCAGACCTGCTGAGTGTTTGCTAAGTATATGTCACACAGAAAGACATATTTATCTTTTGTGGACCGTGCACATGTTTCTGAGTTTACCAGCTTGCTTGGTCATGCTCTTGCGAGAACAGATTGATCTACAGGTTAATTATTTCATAGTTACTCTGTATTCATGATTAGTTCCTGAAAGACCAGGAAAGAAGTGACGTCTTGTACCCTAGGGCAAGAGCGCAGAACATGCCAAGGAGGAGCTGGAAGAAGCAGCAGCTTAGAAATGAAAGTAACAATAATAATAATAAAAAAATCAAGGTGATAACATCTTGTGGGCAGTGTTAAGAAACAAACTAAACGGAGACCAAACATTGATGGTTATTCATACAAGGCAATGCACATGGTAGAGCTTTTCTCCTGTCACCCATTTTTAGCGAGCAGTTGAGTTTCTTAGGAAAAAGGATCACATGGAGTTTTTTGACATTGGTGTGGCCAATTTATTTTATTGTTCCGGTTACAAGCGCAGTGCGACACTGTGCTAAAACCCCGTGGCTGAAGTGAATCCCAGTGCCCCTTTCAGCCGCTTTGCTGTTTGCTAGAAAGACAGGACAAGGCACGCGTCTCCGAGTCTCCGTGGCAGCCGTACCTCCTGCACCCTCTCCCTGTGCTGGAGGGGAGCACCCTGCTCCCCAACGCTTTTCGGGTGTGCTGCCCACCCCGGGTGCAGGTCCCCAGCGGCCCGGTGTGGCACAGCTGGCTCCCAGCTGGACTCGGCGCTCAGCAGCCGGCGGTCCCCAGTTCTGGGGTCAGCACTGCTTTTTGTCCAGGCGCCGGATGGCGGAAAATGCACGGCTGGTTCCTCGGAAGGGCTGCCTCTTCCCAGGCAGGACCCACGCAGCTCACAGGGATGTAAATGCGCAGCGTGGAGATGTCAAAAGCAGCCCAGCTTTCAGCAATCTGGATATTTAGAAAAGTAATCCAAAACTCTTGGGCTTGCAAAAGCTACTTCTTAAAACGGTCTCCTTAACTCTTTTTATATGCATGCCTCAACAAATTGTTGTTTTACGTGAAGATGTTAACAGAGGTTCTCTGCTTTGCTGATTACGGATTTATGATTTTGAATATCTGTTACAATATTTTGTGGTTTTCTATTTCTATTTTTGGCTTCTTGGCTTAACCCAGGCCAGTCAACTCAGCCTCTCGAGGTAACAGAGGAACTACAGAATATCACTTAACAGTGAAAGCAGTGCTATACAATACCATTGCGGGTGATTTTAGCAAGTTCCCATCTCTGAATTCATCAGACATCTTGGAAGAAAAGCAACTTTGTCCTGAAAATAAAAGATATGTGTCCACAAAGGACATCAAATCTTCCTAATATGGCCATTTTAATTTCATTTTTATACTTTTAATAAATGTTCACAGAGTAATAGAAAGTGAATTCCTGGATACTTTGGACTATATCTTTCTCAGTCAGCCGTTCTCTGGCCGTGTTACAGAATGGGTTTATTTTAATTTAAAGCCATGCTGGGAAGCGTGGGATGTTTATATGCTCAATTCAGACGTTCTGCCCGTGAGGAGCTGACGTATCCTCAGGATAACCTTTTGCTTTCCCACTGTCCCCGTCCCCATGCTGGGCTGCCCTCCCGCAGGTTCTTCCCCAGGCCTGGAGAAGGAAGGATGGCCATCCCCGCGGCCGCGGCTGCCTCTCCTCTTCGCTGCCTATGGCTGCTCCCACTCCCTGGTGTGCTCCTGAGCCCTTTGGCTGCTTTCCTTGCCATCTGTCCCCTTTTGCTGCTCGGGGCTCCTGCATTGGCCCCACGCATGGCTCCTCCATGCCTCCCTTCAGGCCTGATCCTGCTCTACCCCTGTGGTGGCAAAGGAGCTGAGGGCTCAGTGTTTTGGGTGTGTTTTTGGTTGTTGTTGTTTTTTTTGGTTTTTTTTTTTTGTGGTTTTTTTTTTTTTTTTTTCAAAAAATATGTAGGACACGTGTTGCCAATTATTTTGCGCTGCTGTTTCGTCGTGCAGAGGCGAGCCCGTGCGTAGCAGGAATAGTTATTTTGAGATGTCAGTGCCAAAAAGTGTGAGGAGTGTGGAAGGAAAGACAGAGCACAGTAACATGCAGGCTGAGAAGGCATAGAGAAATAACAGAAAATGCTGATTCTCAGGCTATGAATGACTGGGTGGCACTTACAGAAGAAAGAAAAATGTCAATCTTAAAAGGAAAAAAAGATGCTTAGAGTAGGAATATATTAGTCTGCACCTTGATCACTTATCACAAGCTGAAATTTGTAAGCAGTATTTTTTATTTAAATCTCTTCTTCCGTTGTGTTGATGCATGCTAGCTCTGCTCCCTGGCTGCTTTCCCGCCCGAGGTGCTCATGGGTTTGTGGCGAGCCAGAGCCAAGGGGCTGGGGCTGCTCCTGCCACACCAAGTTTGGGTTTGGTCTCCGTGTCCTCCAGTGCCACGCGGGTGGGAGAAAATCACCCCCCCCCCCCCCCTTCTCCAGGACAGTGTCCCTCCATGACACCAGCTCCGTCTCTGACTGCTTGCAGTGCGCTCGCCGGGGTCGGTACTGGGTGGTCCCGCTCCAGCGCCAGTGGGATGCAGCTCATTGTAGGTGATTGTCATGGCCAGGTACTGGGAGTGGTGTGGAGAGAGCTCATTACACCACTGGGAGGATTTTCAGGCTTGGTTTTGCTGTGATTAATTAGGAAAATAAAATGAAACAAAACAGGTTATTTGAGGAAAAGAAAGTGAGTCCAAGCCGAGGGCTGCTGGGCCTGGAGTCCCAGCGGTGGAAATCCCAAATGCTCCCGACTCCACAAGGATGCTGCTGGCCCCTGGTGCCCCCTCATGGCTCAGCAGCTTGGCAGCACTGCTGGCTGAGAGCCAGGACTTCCCCGGGATCCGAGGAAACGTCTGCTTCTTGGTGAACTGGAAAATGACGGCAAGAAGTTATTTTGCTGGGACAGCCCCACAGTTGCAATCATCCGGACACTGCAAGCCCACTGGCTTGCAGAGCAGGGCCATGGTGTGCCCCATGGGGCACGGATGCTGGCCCAGAAGGCACACCCCCTGGCCAAAGTGGCAAGTGCCCAGTCAAAACGAGACCATTTCTTTGGCTGACCGGAGCTCAGTGTGTCCCCTGCTGGGTTTCCCTTCCCTAGAAAGCAGCCCGCAACTGGGAGGAGGCAAGCACAGTGCAAAATTGCCTCCAGTCTCTCCTTGCTGGTCCCGGGGTACCACCAGCCACCGAAAGCAGTGAGTGCATACAGAACGGTGTAAGTTGAAAGTTAGTGTGTGTAATCAGGAAACCAAATACACCGGGTGGAATCAACCAACCTCAGTTATAATTCAAGCTGAATTTCTGTTGCACAAAGAATTTTTAAATTACGGAGCAATTTCCAAAGTCAGCAATAAAAAGCGGTGCGTACCAGCTCAAGAGAAGATAGACGAATTTATGGAAAATGAGGAAATCTGAGAGATAGCCACTGGCTGGATTTATGTGGTTGGGAATAGATGCTGAGATATCAATTTGTCTGTATTACTTACTGTCACAAATGTAGATATAGATGGACCATTGCTTCTGGCTCTGACATACCTATGCTTTAGTAAGAAACAATTGCTTCCATAATACAGGAAGAAACAATGGAATGATAAAATCTAACTGTATTGGAAACAAGCTTTCCGTATGAAACTTGTGGTTTGCTGTCCATTTTGTTAGACTTAATCTTCTCTCTGCAGCGGGGATTTTTTGGCAGCTCTGGTGATTCCGCATTATGTTTGTGTATGTTTTGCCGTAGGTTATAACCTCATTTTGTTCCTAGTTTCGACACAAAGGATGGAATAAGTAAATATAAGTGTATGTACAGTATACACACACAGATGCACACACACACACACACACACACACAAATAAATATATGTTTAGCAGTAGGTATTTGTGAAAGCAGATGGTAACAGATGGTTCTGTGACACTGCGAGCGTCCTGCAGACTACCAACAGCAATTTCCTAGCGTGCATAAGCTTAAAGATTTTTAAAGGCAATCTTTGGAGACTGTAGCATGCTATTTTCTGGCACATGGAGTTTCTGATTAGATGTCTTTGTCTTATTTTAATGCAGATGGCCTTATTCTTTTCCTTTCAAGCCTTACTCTTGGGTGACTACTAATGAAGCAGGAGCTCGCTTGTTCTGGTCCATCTTTCTTAGGTAAGTTCAAAGTACTGAGGTTTTGGGTGCTCTGGTCCACTTCAAGCCAGTCCTGCTGCTGCAAGGAGGACATGGGGGAGGTGGCCCTGGCTCGGCCACTGGCCAGCAGCAAGCACCCAAGTGGTGTATCTGGAGATTACACTCTAACCCAGACCTCAGGCTCCACATGGGCTGTCGGTGTCATGTCATGAGAACAGAAGGGTTTGTGTTAACAGGTCTAACTTCAGGTAAAGCCATGTGCACGCAAGATAGCCTGGAGCTCCATGTGGAGGACCAAAGGCACTGATGTATACTCTGAATTTCCGTGCAAAACATTATGAAGATAACAAGAATTGTTTCTCGGGATGACTGGTCATTAGAGTTGGTTAATATCGCTGTGATATTAAACCTTTCCTCCCATAGCAGCCTTTAAGGGGATGTTTACAAGTACTCTTCAGGGATATATATTCAACACAGACCTTGGTTTTTTGATTCTTTTCTGTTAACCAATTATTAATTTTTTAAGGTAGAGATTATGAAATCATGGTGACTGATTTCTGAACATTGCAATACATGCTTTTTTCTGTCCAAGACAATAAAAATGTATTACAAGTGCCTTTTTAATGAAAGAGAAAGCAAGGCCTTCATGTCCTGCAACATCTGCTGGGAACATAATCTAAATTGAAAACGTATGCTGGTTTTGTGGGGAGGGAGAGGTCTTCCAGTGACAGGAAGTGTCCAAAAAAGTTAATGCTGAAATCAGTAAAAAAATCATGCGTGACAGGAGGAGAATGAACACACAACCTTTCTTTCTTTTATTTTTTTTTTTGGGGCGGGGGGGGGGGGGGTTGGAGATGGCCAAAGACAGGAGAGGGGTGGGGGAAGCGAGGGAGCAGGATTAGCTGTGTATTGACAGAACTGTTTATTCGCTCCTGGCGAAAATAAATCCCAGCCTATATTCTCTCTAGCTTTATTTTATTTATAAAGATGGAAAGCCTAATCTGTCGCCAATACCCATTATCCCTCGATTTGAGTCAGACAGTATATCTTGCTTATTGAATCAGAGAATAGTGTGGTTTATGAGGACAGAAGGGAAAAGAGATGTTTACTCTTGTAACTTTCCCCTGTTTATTAGTGTGTACAGTTACCACCACTAGCAAAATGAGAGAGCTCCTATTTTAGCCATAGCAGAACTAGGCAAATAAATAAATAAATAAATAAATAACATCTATTGAACAATAATGAAATTGCCCTGTACTCCACCACCTGTGAGGAGGTGGGGCGGTTCTGTGATGAGGTGCACAACATTTCCAAAACGCTTCTGGTTTTGATGTGTCATGCCGTTTATCTTCATCTTCCCAGGTGGGAAGAGCACCGGTTAACTTGATTGTACCTGTGCTAAGTTTGCAAACATTTCTTATGTGTGCTTTATGCCTTGCCTGAGCTCAAGCATCTCTAAGTACTTCCAGTCTCCTCATAAATACACCTTTGTATTCTGCCTAATACATAAACATCACGACCCATGTCTGAGAATGTTGGGAATTTTATTAGGTTCATAAAGTTTTAGTTGCGGTCTAGCCCAATGGGTCCAAAATAAATAAACACAGAGAGCAAAAAGAGTAACAATTTCATACCTATTTCTTCTCCTCTCCCTTGAGAGTTTCACTAGTACCGGTAAAGTACTTGCTGCGGTGGTTTCTGTGGCTTGCTATCAAAGTATCTGCATGCCAGCAAGGAAGAGGCACACGGAGAGAGGAAAGCTGGGAAAAGTGGCTGAAATGGGCCTATTCGTACCTTTTACTGATTTCTTCCTTCTCTTTCCACCTTAAAGACTGAGAAAAAATGGTGAATAATTGTGAATGACTTGTGACAGCCGCGTTCCCTCTGTTGCTGCCCTGAGTGAAGCTGCACAGTTGGGACAGCTTCCTATGGCCTATGGGTGGAGCACATAGACAACCAGCAGGGCAGGATGGAAACCTCTCTCTTAGAGTACAGTGGGACCTAACTCATGGACTGAGGTCTGGGGTGGCTTTTTCTCTGGCTCTGGGCAGAGAGCTGTGGTTGCTCCTCCCTTAGCACAGAACTTGCTTTGCCTACAGCATCCACCGTTGGCAGGTAAGGTGGACACAGTGGTACAGAAAAGAAGCTATCAACACCGCCAACATTTTCATCTGAGCTATGGGTGAGTGCGGTCTTTGCTTCAGGATATTAGACTCCATAGATATTCCAGGCATCTCCCGCTCAGCAGAGTCACCATGCTCATGACATACAGGGTACATAGGGCAGATGCTGTCATTCCCGCTGTCTTTGTGGAAAGGTGTTGCATTATTGTGTGACAAGTCTAAGTGCCATGAAGTCATCGTGCCCTTTAAAATGATTCTATTGTGAGCCTTCAACCTGTCAGCAAAATATAGCCCAGCAGACTTTTTAAAACTGAGGGATCAGCAAGCCAAGGCTCACACGGCAGTCAAAACCATGGCTTAGGGTAGTTACAAGGCTAAATATATGAATTTTTGCACATCTGTTGCAGGAACACCAGAGCCAGGGATGCCACTTTCGCAGGAAGAATTGGGAGGTAAAACTTTAAAGATCAAGCCCCAAAGAGCTTTCTGTTTGTTTATATGCGCTGCATTGATTCTGTTTCAAGGCTATTAAAAAATTAGTTCTGGAATATAGCAAATGGCATAATACATGTTACAGATCCCATTCCTAGTTAGCTGCAAAGCTTACACTGCGTTTTGGGGAGGGATAGAGGCAGCTTTTTATTGCTAAAGAATTTTTACAAAGGAAAAGATTATTTTACAGCAGATAACTGTAACTGAGCTACAGTTACAAACCAAATAAGACCATGCTATTTTTTTTTTCTTTTTCTCAACTCACAGCTACACAGCTGACACTTAGGTTTGGCTGGAAATTTTTCAGCAAATCAAAATTTTGTTGGCAACCTCCCCACAGCTTTCAGGGTCTGAGATGCCCGGGCTTTTGAAACGCCACAGATTTGACAGACTTTTGCACGCTCACAGGTGAGCTCCTGCCAGGTATGACCAGAGGCGGGGGCTGCCAGGCCCTTAACCCTGGGGCAGGTGCATCTAGGGGGAGGCAGGGGGAAGTTTTCATCTGGGCTGAGGAATGATGAGTTTCCCCATCCTGCTCGGTGGTCAAGTCTTCTGGAAAACGTGAGTTGTGCAGGACCAGTCTATGGACCAGCTCTAAGAGGGGGATGGACAAATATGGAACCCAGATGGAGACAGGTGCATTCCTTCAACAGGCTGTAGATGTTGGTACGACCTTAGGCGCTCATCTCACTGCTGTGCGCTGGCTGATTTCCACTGTCTCCTGCTCACCCTGTTGGCTCCTGGCACTCAGGTTTGCAAGGGGGGGAGATCTCCTGCCCCAGATACGGGGTGGGGGTGGCAAGCGTGTGCCCTCCCATGCTCCTTCAGGCATGGGAGGGGAGCGAAGGTGTGCTGGCTTCACCCTCGGCTCAGCTCCTGGTTGGGAGGAGGTGGAAGGGGAGGGCAGCCAGCACTGAGCCCTGGGGCAGGCACTCCCCTTGCCCCCATGCAGCTGGCTGGTGGCCAGGCAGGTGTCCCTGCAGGTCAGCAAGGCTCTGGCTGTGAGCCCCCAGTGAGCTTTTAACCATTGCTAAAACCTTCCGTATCTCCCGTCTTTTTTTGTCCCTTTTTTTTTTCTTTTTTAATGCAAGTGCAAAAGCCCCAAATGACTAACGTTCCTTCCAGAGCAATGACCACAAAACGGAGAATCAAACCCACAGAAATGCTTTCTTTTAAAAATTACTCACATTTCTTCAAGCTTTGCTTATACTAAGGTGACACAGCCAAACCCACTGACGGTTCAGCTATGTGGCCTGAGAAACGCAACAGCATTAACAAAGCTGCTCTCAGATGCAGAGCAACACTTTTCGTCTTTGTTAAAATACCACGTTGCTACTCCACTCCTTGCCTGTCAGCATCCCTTCTCACTAGCCCTTCTGCCTGTCCCACTAGAAACTGGGCATATGTTGCCAAGCTCCTGGAATGCCTTAAAGATGTGGGGAGAACCGCTTCTTTGCTCTTCCTTTTTCAGAAACCTAACTAAATCTCACTATTGTGTGAGTTACTTTTTTCTTTTATTAATAACACTATATTTCATTTCATCCTACACAGCGACAGTTGCAGGCGGCTGCCCAACACTTGTACTCTTAAAAAGAGAAAACAATGCAAAGGGAGGACGTCCCCGGAGGGAGATCATGCCCTGCCCCAGCTGCTCACACATGCAAGACAGATTTTTTCAAGCATAAGAGCCGGTTGGGAACATGACTGCTGTTTGTGCCCTTGGGAACACCCCCTTTGCCTTGCGAGTAGTTGGAAACTTGGCTTCCACTACTGCAAGGGTAGTTAGGGACTTTACTGGTTTTGAGCACCAGCGTTTCACCTGAATCAATGGCCAGTGGTGTGGCACAGGGTGTGACACGCTCAGAGTGGGATACAGGTATGTACCCCCATGGGGTAATGAAGTTTGAAGAGAATCATAGAATCACAGAATGGTTTAGGTTAGAAAGGACCTTGAAGATCATCGAGTTCCAACCCCCCTGCCATAGGCAGGGACACCTCCCACTAGACCAGGTTGCCCAAGACCACCTCCAGCCTGGCCTTGAACACCTCCAGCGATGGGGCCTCAACAACCTCTCTGGGCAACCTGTTCCAGTGCCTTACCACCCTTAAAGTGAAAAACTTCTTCCTAACGTTTAATCTAAACCTGCCGGCTTCCAGTTTAAAGCCGTTCCCCCTCATCCTATCAGTACATGCCCTAGTCAAAAGTCCTTCCCCAGCTCTCCTGTAGGCCCTCTTTAGGTACTGGAAGGCCGCAATAAGATCTCCCCAGAGCCTTCTCTTCTCCAGGCTGAACAGTCCCAGCTCTCTCAGCCTCTCCTCATAGGAGAGGTGCTCCAGCCCTCAGATCATCCTCGTGGCCCTCCTCTGGACGCGCTTCAGCAGCTCCATGTCCTTCTTATGTTGGGCACCCCAGAGCTGGATGCAGTACTCCAGGTGGGGTCTCATGAGAGTGGAGTAAAGGGGCAGAATCACCTCCTTTGACCTGCTGGCCAAACTGAACAGTCTCTGATGGATGAACAGGGACTTGCACAGAAAGAGAGCAGGATCTGGCAAGCAGTTTTGTTGTTCTGCTTTTGGCGGTTTAGCAAGAAAGAACCTCAGTAGTCCGGTAGAAAGCTAAGCTGTTAGATACTTGCTCAACATCTGTGTCCTTGGGGTATCCTTCTTCTTGAAATGGATAACATTTTAGAGCATATAGCTTATGCGAAAGCTGGGAAAGGTAATGCTGAGGTTATTAGCAACTGCTGCAAGGCTCAAACAAAAATAATGGCTGGCCACAAAACCCAGAAAGTTCTGCAAAATCTGCAGATAAGTGGAGATTACCAGGGTCTATAGGACGCGTGCTGTGGGGACCAAAGACCATATGGGTAGAGGCAGGAAAGGTGTAAGATGCTTGGTACAGCAGCTCAGCTCCTCCCTGCGAATGTGCTGGCGCTGAACATCTGGAAGCAGAGTGGGTGTACGGTTTGGATGCTTTGACACAGTCCCCAGGGTCAGCGTACAGCTGATGCTGCCTGTTTTTTCAGTCTCATCCTTGCCCCCAACAGATAAGAAATCTTGCAGGTAATTGGCTCTTCCAATGGCTTATAATGAAAGCAACATCCTTCCTTCACAGAGGTGTCTTTATAAAGCAGCAATCAAAGTAAACGCGTACAGTTGTGTCCTATTTCAAAATGTGCTATAAAAACCATGAACTAAGCTGTGTGTAAGAAGTAGTTTAGATGGCAGTATATTTTTGCCATTGAATACTTTATCACAGCTGTTATAGCTATAAGAAGAAGTTCTTGTGTACAGAGAGAAGTTGCCCATGGAGTATCTAACAAGAACCAAAGGATGGACTGGTGTTGAAAGCAATGGACTGAGATTCAGGAGGAAAGGTTCAGCTGCTGACCACCCCACAGGCTTCCTTTGTGCCTCAGTTCTCCACCTGTGAAACAAGGAAGCAGTACCCAGGGGAATGTAGGGATAAGCATTTCCTTAAAACGTAAGACTTAATTTGCTTGCTTTTGGTGAAGCAAGCAGTGGCATTTATCACAGTTCCAATGATAAAACCTGTCCAAATAGCACACATATGTTAAAATGACAGGAACGGCATTTTTGCATAAACAGAAATGTCTTCCTGTAAGCAAAACAGAGATCATCAATAGCTGTCATGTCATTATCTCAACGTGGCGAAAGCAGAGGTGCAGTTTATCATGGAAGAAACATGTCAAAACCCTTTCGTTGGTGGAATATTTTATTTTTTATTTAGTGAGTGATTAGAATCATCAAACTATAGAAAAGCACAGATTGGAAAGGACGTCTGAAGGTCATCTGGTCTAATCCCACGCTGAGAGCAGAGCTGAGGTTGCCCAAAGCCTTGTTTGGCGAAGCTTTGCATCTCTCTGAGAACTGGAATGCTGCAGCCTCTCTGGACAACCTGCTCCTGTGCTCAGCTGCCCCCAGGAGAAGAATCCTCTTCCTTCCTTCTTCCAAGAGACAGGTAAGAAAAGACCTGTTTCCCCATTGCCAGTGAAGCTCAGGTGTAGGTTGGACATTTCGTTCTTTAGGTGTGTTAAAATGCGGGGAGCTGTGCACATGCCTGAAGACAAAGACTTTTGCTTTCCGGAGCTGGGCCTGCTCTAGTGTTGAGCAATTCCCAGCGAAGGCTGGCTGGGAGCAGACTCTCTGCTGATTTTTTCAAGCATTTAGTGAAGTTTTTCTTTCTGTTTGTGCATATATTTTTTTTTTAATGATAATTCAATCGCAAGGCTTGTTATCTTGCTTGCTTTGATGGTTGGGGTTCTGCCTTTTTTTTTTTTTTTTTTTTTGCTTTGGGATGGTGTTTTTTTCTGATTGTGACATTTGGTGAGGAAACTGACCTGATTTTGCTTTCAACGCTGACAAAGGGGCAAAAAAAATCACTTTCACTGTAAGGTCTCACAAATCGTAGACTTGTCACTCTGACAGTTCTAGACCTGTGAATAAATCCTTCTGGTAGAACAACATGCAGTGTGAGATAATATAGGAGATAGTATATAATAACCATTATAGAGAGGGTAGGATGAGAGTAAAAGTAGTAGGAGTTTGCTAGTTTTGAGTAGCTGTTACTGGGACCTTGGTTCAACCAGCTCTAGCAGGCTGAACAGAAATTGCAGGATCAGAAAATACCAACATGAAAGACATGGATGAAATGAGACTATGAGGAAAATTTTAGTAGAATGAATGTGAATGTTAATAAGCCAATAAATGTTAATTTTTATCTTATTTGGAATAAGAGCAGATGGGTATGACCATATCCAATTGCCTTCTATAGATTAAGATATTTTGTATTCTTGCTGAATCTGGTAAAAGATGGGCATGGTCCCTTGATGGTGTTCCTGTGTTCTGTGATCCCTCCTCTTTTATGCCTATCTTGTAGTTTCTATCAGCCTTTCAAGGTGAATTTTTATGACGTGGACAAAGGATTGTTTATAACCTGAGAGGCAGAGATGGCTGGGTTTTCCTTATGATTTGTAAGGGAACAGTGTGCAGAATCACTTTAAGGTCTACATATAGAAGCTCACTTTAAGATAAATACAAAGTAATCCTGATAATTCATTGACAAACAGCATCAACTCCTGTTCTTGCAGTCATCAGTCATTAGCAAGTTTCTGGATGCTACTTAAGCTGCAACAGCATGGGGGAAAGGAAAGTTTCTTCCATCATTTTCATTGGCCTTCAATCACAAGTTATGAGTGACTTTCTGGTCATGAATTTTGTGATGCAAAAGGTTGTCAGATATTTTGGGACTTGGTGATTGATGTTTTCTGAAAAAAAGTAGAGCTTTCAGACGGCTGGATTGTTTGGGGCTGGAGGAGATAGTATAACAGAGAAGGCACCGATTCAGGGAGAAATCTGGGAGAGATATGGTCTGCATATGAAGAGGACAAGCTACTGGCACAGGAATTAAAATATTATGGATAGCTATATAAAATACCAGATGTGGAGAAGTGGGACGCCAAAAAAGCCAACAAGATCTCGGTGGGAAGCTTTTGGCATGTCAACATTAATGATCAAGCAAGACACCATGAAAAAGGAGAATTTTTTCCAGGAATCAAAAACCAGGGATGTGGTTGCTGAAAGCAAGAATTCCAGGGAAAATGTCAGATAGAGATGTACAATGCATTGCTGGAAAGCTTAAGCCTCAAAACATTTGAGTAAAGGCGTTCCAGTTTAGAAGTCATTGTGTTAAGTATAATAACCTAACCAAGAGAATCCCAAATAAATGGGAAGTAATTGTATTCCTCCACTGCATGATCCCATACTACTGCCATAACGCAGAAGAGTCCCTGTGGGCAAGGACTGGGTCGGGAGGTCACTTGTGAGGACCTGGTGTGCCTAACTTAGAGGAGTGAGGCAGGTATCTCAGCCGTTAGCAGGAGGCTGCGGTAGCCCTCATCTTTTACAGGCAACTACATGTAGGCATAACTAGAACAAGCAGGATGTCTTCTACCCGTGGCAGACCACTAAATGGACATCTTGGCTTATTCAGAATTTTCACTAATGAAGTACCACGAGAATATTTTTGCTGGGGTAACCATGTTGGCTCAGAACTGATGCTTCTTTCTGGAATAAGAGTCCAGTTATTACTGGGTATGTTTCTAATGTATTTAAGGCAGTCGCTTTTCCCACACTTTAATATTGCAGCTCCACATTTTTGGTAGTAGCCAGTCAGATGTGTTATAATTATGAATCAGACGTTGGTTTTAAAGCTTGCAGACCTCTCTCATAAAGCTTTAATTTCCTCAGCCGTTTGCAATATTCATACATCTGTCACATTCGCAAGGTATCTAGACAGGGTACCACCAACTACCAAGGCTGTGCCAGGCACAATACTGCATTATGTCTGCGGATTGTACCTAATTAAGCCCTAAGTAGTGCTTGACAAGTCACTGGCACGTGATCCAAGTCTTTCCTATTTATCAGGGGTACAAGTGGTTTGTGGTCAGTCAAAAGTTTAAATGACTCTCTGGAAGAGCTTTTTTATACATTTTTCACATGCTTCTTTTACAATGAGACACTGCTCGGTCTGCAGAGAGGGATTTATATGATCAGCGAATGTCCGGGAGCAGTGTGTGGCAGCCCCGCCGCTCTGACCAGGTTGCAATAATTCAGTAATCTGCAATGCAGCTATAGCAGGCGGTGCGAGTGGTTACGGGAAGGCAGCACTGGTGCGCTTCAGGTAGGGCTTCTGCTCAGCTGAAAACAGATTCTCGTATTATGTTCAAATATCAGGTGCTTTCTTTTTCCAGGAGTTCATTCCAGGGATATATTATTGCCTTTCACAACCCAGCATTCATTTCACTTTGACAAAGATTCAGAAGTTCGCATTAATTTATTACTTTCTTAGGCCAATTTACCTTTCCTCAGTCTGCCCTTATGCCTCGTTCTCATGCATGTTGTCTCAATAGTTCAGCTAGTGTTGATGTAGCCCAATGTTTATTGCGTTTTAGACCTGAATACCAAATGTCTCTGGAAATCTAGACCGGCTTTTATCATGTTTCTCTTCTTAATGGCAATATCCCAGGACTTTGTCTGTACAAGCAGCTATCCCTTTCCAGGTGCTGCAGTAGCCTTGTCATTTCCTTTGGAATATATTGGGTGCAGTAGCGATGCCAAAAGGAAGTCTGCGGAAAGATTACCATCCAAAAGGCATAATAAAAGTAGTTAACTTGGCGCCATCTGGGTGTAGAAGAATCTGCCAAAAACCATTTGCGGCATCTAAAAGGGGAAAAAACTTGGGCATTCATCTTGGAAAGATGTCGTCCACTGCGGATAGGACAGTGCTTCTCTCAAGCACTTTGTTTCGTTGATTTAGGTCAAAGGATATGCTGACTCGTCTGTTTTTCTTAAGGCCTTATAACCGCTGGTAAACACTGTTCAGCGGGTTTGGCTATTTCTTCTGTAACACTGATGGGGCTTGGACTGTCTGCTCCTGCTCTTTGCTTGGGAAGCGCCGAACTGAATGTGTTGTGGCTCTCTAGGCACCATAAGGAGCTGTATTGCATTGTGTAGTGGGGAGATGAGCTCAGTGGTCCTCTTCCCTCCAGTGCTTTTATGTTGTTTTCTTTTGGCTGATTTGGCAATGAGATCGACATACCTGACCGAACAGTCAATTTTTGAACCCCTGGGAACAAACACAGTGCCCTGAGTGTCCTGTAACTTTGCAAATGACTACAGGTCTTACTGGCATGTATGTTCACCCACCAGTGCAAGTGACCCAGTCACCCATTACTTGGTTTTAACCAGTTCTTTCCCACTTCTGATTTCTGAATGCCATCCTGTGCCTCCCTTCGGGGACTTTCTTCTTGTTTCTCCTTTGCCTTCAGAGCCAGGGGACTGCTTTCTGCCTATTTTTTGTCCTGCTTCAGTCTCTAGAAGTCTGAGAGCGCCTTCCTGAGCTTTTATTGCCCAACTTACTTTCCTCCATTCCTGCCGGAGTGGACACCACCAGTGTGGTCTCAAGGTCTCTGCTGACTGAAACTCTCCTGTATCCCCCCCAGAGATGTCCTTCTTCCACTAGAAATCTGTCCCGCTGTAGCAGAAACTGGAGGTGTGAGGGCTCACAAGGATTTTTCAGCACTGTCAGCTAATTGCTAGCCAGGGCACAAGGCCCTCAAATGCATGTGCATTTTTCCATTGTTTTCCCTGGCGAAGAATTAATTCATGTTGCAAAAACCTACTGTACGATTTCTTCCATTTCCTCCTGTTGATTTACCCGGCGCAGGAAGGTGGGTAAGTTGTGCCTGTGCACACTTTCGGCTGAGACTTCACAGCCAATAGCACTGCCAAAAGCCAAGAGCTGTCACAGCCAACTCTGGGGTTTTCAAAAAAGAGAGTTGATATTGATTGCTCTGCGTTTTGCTTGATCAGAGCAAGGGGTCTGGTTTTGAGAAATCATCGCGCCCCTTTAAAAAGATCAGGCCTCGGTCTCATTTTAAAGCACTCAGAATTGAAAATCGTTCCTGAAAACGTTGACTTAGGCTGCTATTATACAAAAGGCATCGCAAACTCATTTGACCCTCAGAACTGACATTTTCTTCTACCTCCAAGTTCCAGATCCACATCCTACACGCTTTCTTCATATCCCCGTGTTAAGTACTTCCAGTTGGACTTCTCAATGAATCAGGGAACTAGGAGCTGACCATATCTATGCACGTGTATGTTCCTGTCTGTATCCGTAATCAAGATTTACGTGGCCCAGTATATACGTGTATATTATTTTTCATGCTGCCTGCATGAGCCTGCAAACTGAGATGCATTTATTGCTGGAACCAAGAGGGATAAAGATGAAATTACTGTAGCCAAGTAGAAAATGTAAGATATGTGAATTTCCCTCCTGGAGTAATACACATAGGAATATGATACTAGAAAACACAGGGAAAGCTAGGAAATATTAGCTAAGAGACACTGAGATCTTTTCCTCTTCTTCTTCTTTTTTTTTTTATTTTTTCTTTAAATGTGAGAAAAAGAAGGAAAAGGTTGTAGTGTCCTCTTTCCACTCCTGAAACTCATGCCCCTCATAGATCACAGGCCTCCGTAGACACCACAATAAGCAGCTGAGTGTGCTGTAACTAATTTAAAAGCTACTTTATGAGAAGTGCATACTTTTCATATTCTGTACATTTCCAAAAACATCAATCATTCATTTCCATTTGCCTGTTCTGCACAATTAAAATTGAAAATTAAGTGAACAGAAAAGAATGAATAAACTTGTCTTTCTTTTTCTTTCTTTCTTTCTCTTTCTTTCTTTCTTTCTCTTTCTTTCTTTCTTTGTTTCTTTCCCTTTTTCTCTCTTTCTCTCTCTCTCTTTCTACTTCCTCTCTCCCTTTCTTCCTCTTTCTCTCTCCTTCCATTCTTTTGTCCCTTCTTCTCTCTTTGGTCTTTCCACCATAAATAAGACTGAAGATGTCATATCACTCTTTTTATGCTATGGACTGAATCTGTGCACGTCTGAGGCAGCTCACGTTTGGCCAATGTGGTCACTTGATAAACAAGGAAATTTAACCATCTGCCTGAGTTCTATACAACACGCAGGTGTTAGACACGCAGCCGTAGGATCACTAGAGTTTTCATTTGAGATTGTTGCCCTGGTGCTTTTCGTGGAAAGACCTAAGGGGAATTCCTTCCCTTTGCTGGAAATCTTCTTGGTGCTGTCCTACAGGTCAGGGGCTCTGGGTGCCTCTGAGCCCCTCTGCCCCCGTGCCCGCAGGCTCTGCCCCATCTCACCAGCTCATCCTTCGTGACCCCAGCACAACCCCGCAGGAGCTGACCACCAAGGCCTTCCCAGCCACTGCTGCTGGTGGCCCCACAACAGCAAGGACACTATTGCACATATATGGTGGGTTGTAATAGTTTTCTTGGCAAGGCAGTTTGAGGGAAAAAGTTTTGTGTGGTCATGAAACTTCAGATGTGGATGGTCCCGGCTGGATGCTGTTAGACAAAGGAGTGGCTAAGACAGACCATTACACACCATTCAGTATGCTTTTATTTTAACCAAACTGCTGAGTGTTAAAAATCTTTGAATATGTGAGAGATCCTCTTGGTAGAGTTTAGTTGCGTCATGAGTTTTCACATCAACAACGTGCAGCATGTTGCCCTCAGAAACCCTTTGGGGATCAAAGATGAGATTAGTTTGCTCTCTGATGCCCTTTGAGTGGTATTTATGAATCAAATGAGGGATGGTTTTGAAAGAAAGAGCTTAGGTCTCATTTTGTCAGAGTGATGGTTATTGTTAGTATCGATATTTTTCTAGGCATTTGAATTCGCCGTATGTTTTTCTCTTTAGCTCTATTGTTAAAGTTTTGAGGGGTCACTGAATTTGGCACACATGCTTTTTCACTTGACTGTCTTTCACTATTAAGAGTCAGTAAGTATTTCTAAATCCTAAAATAATTTAAAGAGGTACAGGTAGGATCATGTATTTACCTTGAAATATTTGGAACAATAATAATAATAATATCAACCAGCAAGTCCTTTTTTCATGGGCTTTTCTAGTTAACGACTGGCTTTGTAGAAGCCGCGGTCCTCACCCCTGCAAAGAGAGGCATTGCAGCGAAAAGTCCCGTGCAGTTGGAGGTTTTCACCAAGAGGTGGTGCTAACAATTACCACAGCCAAAATAAAATCCCTGTAAAATCGCTATAATCTATTTGCAACCTAAATTAAAGGTTTTATGTGGGCACGTGCGCTTATGCAGTAGTATGGTGTCCTTCTATTTATGAGCTGTGTAATTGTACGTTTAGTCCTTTTTCGGTGTAGGAAACCCGCACTATAATGTGTAATTATAACCTTGGTAAGTGTAACAGCATTAAAGTTAGGATAAGTGGTGTGCGCAGCAGAGCAATGATAGGGTGATGACAGAGTGACATGCTATAACCAGCACGGCATAATAAGAAGAGTCTTGTTGTTCCTGCTATTAAAAAGCAGCTAACTTTTGGTTCCCCAGGAGATGGGAAATGATGCTAAGCCTCACAGAAGCTCTGGCTATGTCTGTAGCAGTGACATTTGCTGGACACTTACCCAGAGGCTGTTAAGGACCTGGAGGGGTCAGGGGGCTGGGGTGGCAGAGCCTCAGGAGGTCCCAGCAGCCCTTCGGGGCAGCAGCACTGCCCATGCCACAGGCAGACCTTGCTGGGGTGCTTGCCTCGGCGTGCTTGTCCAAACCCAGTCCTCCCCGAGCACTGAGCACCCACCTCAGCCTCGGCGGACAGGAGGATGCGCCAGCCAGAGGGCTGTGCCAGCAGGTCCCTCCAGCGCAGAAAAAAAGCCTTTTTTACAAGCTGGTCTGGGACTCATTGATTGCTGCCAGTGCGGATAACTGACCCCCTCTTTGCCCTCTCTGTTTTCCCAAAGGCGGGGGAAGTGAAGCAGTAGGTGCTCACCAGTGCAGGAGGCCAGGGTGGGCAGCGTGGCGAGGGTGGTAGGGGACCCACCGGGCTCTGCGTCATGGGGCTGATAGCTGCAGTGGGAGAATGGCATCGGCCTCACTGGGGAGGTGTCTAGGTGAAATGCTGGAGGCTTCCCTCCAAAGTTTCCTGAAGGTGAAAACAACCAGCAATCTTCTTGTGAAAAGTAGCCCGGGGGAACCCAAACTTTGCCCAAGGGAGCACAAACTTTGCTTGACTTCTTTAATATCACTGCCAGTGGTGAAAACCAGGCTCACCTCCTTTTTTCCACTCCTCTGGTACCTGTTGGATGCCGTTAGCCACTTTGAAAGTGCGTACCAATTAGCATCACCAAGGAAATTCAAAATCTCAGTGTGAGTGTATGGCACAAACTACACTGCAAGTTTAATTAAACCCTCTGAAAATCCTGCCAGAGACGACAGCCTTTTACTGATTAAATCCCAGCCTTGCAAGCGCTTTTATGCAGGATTGCAGAAGAGAGCTTTAAAATGGTCCTTATGGCACTTTTGATGGAGGCAAGTCCCAGGGCTGGTTCGGGGTAGCTGGTCCAGTGGTTCTGGTTTTGCTTTGGCATGAGTACCTCAGTAATCTGAAAGCTGTTGACAGTCTTCTCAGTGATGCTTTTTTTCCATGTTTGTGTTTTGTATTTTCTGGCTGAGTTATTCCATATCCTGTAAACTTTCTTATTGTGCTTCGTACTCATTGCAATGACATCTACTGTGGAAGGGAGAGAGAAAGCTTATTAACCACAGGCTCGCCTCCTGCTGACTGCAGTCAGAGACGGCCTGGGACAACACTTCCAGCAGATGTTTCTGCTTTACAGATCAATGGAAACTTTACAGAGATATTTCCCCCTTCAGTCCAAAAGCGAATGCCAGAAAGTCTGAGATCCAGTAACTTTGTGCTGGACACCAAGAATTTTATTTGGTTTGTTATATTTTTTATACACACACAAACTAGCTACCAGAAAGTTGTCTTTACCATTGCTTTAAATGGCACCTCTTACACAAATAAAGCTGCTGTCCGCTGGTGGAGAGCCATCTTGCTGCCTTTGCCTGCACATGAAGCATCAGTGCAGGCTACAGCCCGGCAGAGACGGGCACGCACCTCATCTTTGGTCTTTTCTGGTTCTGAGTCTCCGTGGACTCCGTGGAACCAATCTGTATTTCAAAGGAAAAAAGAGAAATGTGCTATTATATCCAAACAAAGGGGGGGGAAACGCATCTTTCTTTCTGCAAATTATCTTCTGGCTTTCTCAAGGAGAGGCTGACTGGGGGAGTAGGGATATGGAGAGGAAGGGAAGGGGAAGGCTGAACATCTGTGCCCACTCATGACTGCACAGGGATGGGAACACACAACCCCTTTCTCAGCACAGCACTCCTATCTGCTACGGCTTCGGGTGCAGTTGCTCTCATGTTACAAATTTCCCTCAAAGTAACTGCAAACAGGAAATAAACATTTTTACTATTTTGACCAAGAAAGCTCATCTGTGGTTTCAGATCACCCATGTGAAACCAGCGTAACCCTCCAGGACTCCTTTTCCTCTCATACTTTGCTGTTTGTGTAAAGAAAAACAGACTTGCGACTGAAGGAGCTGCTTCATTTCCATGTGTGTGTGTGTGCTGCAAAAGCGGTGGCATCTGCGAGAAACAGACTTTCATACATCCCACTCTTGTGTGATAGAGACGGGGAGCCTCTTGGCTCTACAAATGTCTGCAGGAAACTGCAAATTGAGGGGCAGATCTTTCAGTGATAGAAACCCCAACTATGTTGAAACCTCAGCTGATGTTTCAGTGACAGAAACATCAGCTGTCCTGTCAAAGAAGACTTAAGTTAGTGGGAGTATTTTTTGTAGCAGCAAGTAACAAAACAGATTTCCAGTGATTGCCTTCCATGAAGGAGCTGGAGTCTTCCTCTGACCAATCAGATCAGATCTGGACATATGGTCCTTTAATGTTTAGGGATCTGTGTATTTAGTGGGATATCTGCATGAAGAAATAGCTGTGCTGTCTCTGGGCATCATCTTTTCTCAAAGGGCATTTCTCCTTTAAATGTATTGCAGCCTTCCCCTTAGGGACAACAGAGAGAAGCAAGTAGGCCCCACAAGTACGTGCACTGACTGCGCAATAACAAAGGTTCCTATAATTCACTTGGCATTTCTATGTTGGTCAAAAAGCCCTTGAGGCCCTGAAGTTTGAGAAAGCTGATTTCTTTTAGTGCCTGGCTTTTACATGCCCACTCTTGTGTAACACTACGGTCGGTCCAACCAGGTCATGCCAGAGACTTGTAAATGCACGGTCCCCTACCTTGGCCTTTCCCAGCTAAGCTTCATTGAGCAAAGAGCACTGAGATTAGAAAGCATATGAAAAGCTTATAATTTGCTTGTTAATCAAAGTAACCATGGTCATCCAATTTACTGCTGAGATTCTAGCTACTCCTGTCTTCAGAGAGCGGCCCCATGAGCACCAGGCAGAAGCAAAACCATTTAGTTCTGGCTGGTCAGTGGTGTGGGGGCTCAGGCTGCTTGCAGGTATCCTTTCTGGTCAAAAATGCCGTAGACACACTCCTCATCTTCCTCCTGGCTAAGGTCTGGATAAGGTGCTTGCAGTCGTGTCTGGCTGGGGTGGTTGGTTCACACACCTGCAGAACCACCTCTGGCTTCCCATACAGACAGGTACCTGCAGAACCACCTCCAGTACACAGCAGCAGCTTTCAGGATGGCCCATTGTGTTTTATATTTGGTTTCCCCCTAAATATTTCTTCATGCACCAGCGAGACCCTGGTACCCTTGACCTTACTTTGTACTGGCGTAGGCATTCTAGTTTTCTCATTTCTTTTCAACAAAATGTCTGCAGCTGAGAGCCCATATGTCCCTCTGTTATTCTATAATTTAGAAGTACTAAATATAGATGTGATTACCTCTCTCCCTCCTTTTCCAGGAGGTGCTTTGTTACATTGATAGGATCACTCACCGGCCCATTACGTTGGTACAAAGGGGACCTGCAGCTGTGTGTCTGGGACTTCACCGCAATCTGGTTAAAACTCCAGATCACGGGTGGGGCCCATGGTCATGTATTCTTACATGACATATGCCATGTTTGGTACAGACAGAGCACAGAGCAGCCCCTTGTTCAGTGGTGCTGTCTCCTGCCAAGTCTCTCTCCAGGAATAAGGATTGTTGAGCTGTGTGAGGAGATACTCAGCCCCCATACTCTGTGACGGGAGGTGGGCCTGGGCTCTTCTTCTTCAGGTGCAGAGCTGGGAGTGGGTGACCTCCCAGGGCTGGGGCTTGAGGGGGGCAAGCAGGGTGAGTCCTGTGTCCCCATGAAAATCTGTGACAAAAGAGCATCCCAAAGATGCCTGCCTAATCCTCCCTGCCTTACTGGGGAGGAGAGGGCAATTTTTGTCTTGCCTTGGCCTGTACTGTAACTGGTGCAGGAGGAGGTAGATGTCCCCTTCACCGGAGACCACTGCAACATCACCCACCTCTGGTCTTTGCGCTGTTGCATTTCAGACTATTGCTCTAGAGGCTTTGTTGCTGACTACTCTCTCTCTTCTAGGTTTTTATTTAATATACAAATGTTCTCTCTTAATAACAAAAAACCTTAGCTGTTCCCAGGGCAAATGTGTCATGCTTCTTTTAGCAGTGGCAGTAGGTGGCGTAATGTCCTTTCCAGCTATTATGAGCCTCCAGCAGATGAAGACATGAAACCTTTGACACCCAAATACCGTAGGCAAAACCTTGTTCTCTGTTGCAACACGCTGACATCTTTATTAGCATCCGTGAGACATAAACTTGTGCTCTTAGGAGGACCTCACCAATACCCCTCATGGAAGAGTCCAAGGTCTTCTCAGTTTTTTACTCGCTGTCTTGGCAGCTCAGGGCTGGACTTCCTCAATACAGTCATCTGACTACCTACCTCAGACCTTTTAATGAGATCAGCATTTTATGGTCCTATATGCACAGACAGGCTTTCAGGCTCTCAGGTTGTGTAGCTAGATTAAGAATAAATTTCCTTTTCTCATTCAGTGTTTTGAGGGATTCCTGTCATTTTTGTAGCCGTCTCTGCTGGTGTACCTAAAGTGGTGATGGTCCCAGTGCCGGTGTCTTTCTGTCCATTTTGCTGGGTTCATCTTTCTCTTAGGGATGTTATTTTTATTACATACAAAGTGTATTTTTATTTTTTCCAGCTTCAGGCCAGTACTCTGCTTTTTTCAGTCTTGTGCAGAGCTTCTACCCCTGCTATTTTCCTTCTGATCAAAACTTTGTTTATGTAAACCTTTGCACATTTACACCATCAAAAATGTAATGCATTCATTCACATCATCAAAGCCATTGGACTTCCAGTCCCCATGGAGAAGAGGTGTCTTCTCCTTTGTTAAATGATCATAAATGTGCACTCTATTTGTGCAGTGGTACCTGCCAAAACCTTGTATCAAGCACAGTAAAAACATTTGGCATCAATCACCTCCCCAAAGACTTCTCCCCTCAGAGGGGAAAATTCCGTTTTCCCATGTTATATTCTTCCAATAATGTACATAAATTAAGCTTTTTAAGGTTTGGCTGGGTTGTCCCCCCCGCAAAGACCACGCATTCACAGCTTCTTCTGCTCTCTCTTGGCTTCCTTGCTTCTCCTTCCTCGATTTGGTAAGGTCTGCATTTTAGCCATTAACACCCTGTTTCCTGTGGTTTTCCTTGCAATGTTAGCGTTACTCTTTCTGGCAGTAGTCTAGCCTAGTGCTTGAACACTCCAAGGAAAGCTAATGATAGATCTGGTCTCTTTTTCCAAATGCCAGCTGTCTGCTTGGTTTCTGTTATATGCCACGGAAAAGGTATCTCCATATACGGTTCCACCTGGATTGTGCACCTCTCTGACCTGAATGTCTTCAAACAGGGTATGGAGGTCTCTGGAGTGGTCAGAACATCATGAACTTCAGTCCCGGTGGATGCTGGTATCCATAAGCGTCCTCCTGTGGGACTCCAGTCCCAACCCAACAGCTTAATGGCAGCTCAGACACCTGAAAACTCAAATGGGCATTTCCCAAAGGGGCAAAGCTGCCAGCTACATCTTAAAAGGTATCAATTTCAGTACAGGACTGAGCATCTTCGACTAGGATTGTGATCCTGGTTCTGCCACTGGCCGCTGTTCATCTTTGGATAGGACACCACCTTTACCATGCCTCTGCTGCCTCATCTGTAAAATGAAGGTAACAATCCTAATCCTCAGTAAAGTGCTCTGAGATTCACTGCGGAGGAGTTGTGGCACTTCAGAGCTAAGTCAACTGAAATGCCTGCATTTTTTTTGCTGAAACTTAGAGCTTCCTGAAAGCCTGAGCTTACTGAAGCAGTAGTTAGACAAGGGGAGAAATAACTGGGTCGGGAGCTATATTTATGAATGACGGCAGGGTCATATTACTCACTGTGAATAATTTATTTGACAAAGACATATAGTTTGCATAATTTTCTTAAAACAATGTACTGTAAATATTGCAGTCTGATGAATAATTTGAGGGATGAGTCAACGGGATTTGGTTAAGATCCAACAAGTTTTTGAACTATTGAATTCTTTACTCCCTGACACTTACTTGAACAGCGCCAGCTGCCAAGCGAGTAGGTTCCCACTCACTCCAACTGGAAGTTCCCTTTGCAAAGTGGGTTTGAGACCTGGCTCAGTGTGGTCGGCAGAAATCTGGCCCTTCAAGGATCATGGGCCACTTGGCTGCTGTTGCAGACAGTACCCCACCAAGTCTTGCCTGTCACAGTAAAACTTGTTTTGAAGAAAGGGGGCTTGTGGTAAAGCCTTGCCTTTTGCTCTAGGTAGCTGAGTGACTCTTGAACTGGTGTTTGTGTGACGCTAAAGCTCGAGCATTGCACAGTAACATTTGCTCACATGAACATTTCTGCTCACAATGGGCTTCTGTGAACAGCACAACAGTTAGCCTTCATAGAGCATTATTCTGAATTTAACTTAGCACCATTGAGAACTTTCAAACCCTGTGTATGTTGGTTCCTGGACCCTCACTGTCTTCTGGTTAAATAAACCTTTGAGGCATGAATAGTATCTGTTTGAATGTGTTTGAATGAAGAGCCTTAATAGTTTCTGAATGTTATTCTTTCATTCATAGTCAGAAAAAAGCTCCTGTATCTCATGGGGCTGATGACAACCACTCCCCTCTGTCAACTCTTCTCTTTCACCATTTGATTTCACAAGACGAATCGGGTCAGTGCACTGAATGGCCGTCTGGTTTCTGCAGGACCTGCTGGAAGTGGCCCAGAAGAGTGCAGTCACACTGAGCCAGCTTTCCTGCAGGGAGAACTGCGCCACTGGGAGGCATGACCTTGCTGACGGCTTCTGCAAGACATGACTCTGCATCCTAGTTTGCTTCTTTGGAGACGTCATGTTCTGGTGAGAGTAACTATGTCTTGTCCACCAAAAGCCTCCTTGATCATGATCAGACCTGTGCTCCTCTCCTGCCCAACAAATCAGAGCTGCTCTTTCACCTGCCTGCTTGAGCTGCGTGGTGCAACCTTCGGAGCTTGGGGCAGGTCCACCAAACCTTTTCCTTCACATCCATTTCATTATCAGTACCTTCTTGTTTGCACTGCCTTTCCAGGTAGCAGGAGAGGCAGAGATGCTGCTTCTTCCCAGAGAAGGGCAGGCTGAACTGTCACTAGCACCCTTGGCTGGGGGAGTGGGTCGAAACAGATACTGCAGGAGAAGAAAAGAGGATGAGGACGAGGCTGAAACCCTGCGGGAAAGAGCAAAGCGGTCACATAGCAGGGAAAGAGAGAGAGAGAGACTGAGAAAAAGGAAGAAGTTAAGCTTTGGAAGAAGAGGGGGGAAACAGCTTCTTAAATGCAGCTATCAAGGGTAAAGACTCTGGTTTCTTCTGCAGATCTCCCACCGGCTGTGTGTACACCCTGGAAGAAATTCCTTCATAACCCGGGGCTTCAGTTTTGCTGCTCCAAATTTAGATTTTTCTACTATTTTTTTTCATCTCCAGGGTAAATAACAGGACATTATGTACTACACGGAATTTAGAGTTGGAGAGGACAGGACCCACAGGGAGTCATAGGGTACTTGCACTTTTAATGTGCTGCCCCCTCACTTACTCGCAGACTTGCAGTGAAAACGCTGGTATTCAGCCCTGCCCTGGGCATGAAATACGGCATCTTAATTTGGCACTGAAATTACTGCCCTTAAGTGAATGCTAACCATGCACCCAGACAAAAGGAATGCCTTTGCTTGGTCAGTAAACATCTTTTTATGGGCATTAAGATAATTTGGTTTCCATTTTCTCCTCACCAGGCAGATTTTATTTTGTCAATACCAGGGCTGTCACAGGCTGTGCCGTTTTATTCTTTGCCATGCCCCGTGCTCTGTGTTACTGTGCTGGAGCTCTTCTTAGTGGTACTGCAGGACAGACCCAGCACAGGGCATGGAAAAGCTCAGCTACACACGGTCGTTGCTTTACTGGCACTGTACCACCTTCAGCAACCTATTCAAAAAGCTTAGAGCTGATTTTGCATTTTTTGGCCTTGATCTCTGGCACTAAAGTTAATTGGGATAATTCAGAGTTCACACCCATCTCCCTGAGGGGCTGGTTTAAAAATACATGTAATGTGAGTTTTAAAATAATTTCTTTTGATTGGAAGTATTTGGAAATGTTCCTCTCCGCTGGTTTTAAAAGGTGTCATTTTTTTATGAATGCTGAGACGTTGATTAATCAAATTCCGAAAGCATTAACTCAATTGAGTGGACTCCAACTTTTCCTTTTTTTATTATTATTATTCGTGAAAATAAATGCAATAAAAAAAAATCCCAGCAGCTCTGTTAAACTGTATCCTCAGCAGTCTCCCTCCTGATAGCCCTACCAGATGTTTTACGATGCTAGACACAGGGCTGTTTGCTCTTTCCTCTGGGGAACGTCAAGCGAAGCCTTGGCTCGGCACCACAAACCTTTAGCTTGTGACCCTGTATCTCAGGCACGTCATACACCAGCCTGTACCCTTGGAAGGGGCCGGGTGCTTTAGTCTCCCTGTTTTTAAGACAGCTCAGAGAGGAGCAGGTTTTTGGCCAGCTACCTTCAGTTACCCTCTTCCAGGCTCCCAGGTGATGCTCAGGACCATTTCCTCCACCACATGTCCTGATGTGGCCCTGGGGTTCATTTGGGAGGATGGCAGTTGCGGGTTCTGGCTCTACCCAGCCAGGGCCACCTCCTGTGCAAGGATGGCCATGGCCACCCACCGTTGGGAGACCCACCAAAGGAGACACCTCTCCCCTGAGGTTGAGCTTCTGGTTTTGCTCTTCCCAGGACTGCCATGAAATATGCCCCCTGAATGCAGCCAGAGAGGCCGCAAGCCTTTGTATTCGGGAGGGACGAGGGGGGTGAGGATTGGGGGAGGCGGAGGAGGGGACCACTCCTGCTTCCAGCGGCTGGCCGGCCGGCCAGGGAAGGATTTATTGGCCTGGTTGCATTTGGGATGCAAACCGCTCAGAATAGCCATCCATCCTACACGTCTGAGCGAGCTGCCATGGGAGATTCATTTGTAAGCCGGCCTACCTTCTTCCTGAAGTTTCTTTCTCCTTTATACTGCAAAGGCTAATATATTGTTCAAATTAAAGCGGGCCTGGGGACCGAAGACAGAGCTGGTTATTGAGTGGAATGGACTGATGAGGAGTGGGTAATATATTTAAAGACTGTGTAGGAGCCACTAGGGACGATATAGTCTGATTTATTTGATTTAGCATAATTTATAGTTCACTAGACTATGTTGTGATTCTTCAGGATTTTTATCAGGAAATTTGCATTCAATATTTAAGGATCTCTGGGCAGAAACACTCATTCTTTTATTATTTTGGCTTTAAACATATCATGTACCGCAGAAGAATTTATAAGTGTATAAAGGGCTTTAAGAAGTTCAGATGGCAAAAAAAAAAAAAAAAAAAAAATTGAAATCTAAGACCGGCAAGGGAGGAGGATTTCTACTTCACCTTTTCCCAAGAGCGTGGGTGGAACTTGTTGGAAAAAGACAATACTGTATCTGCATTAATTCTCCTTTTTTTTTTGTCTTTAGGACAGAGCCAGCCTTGATAGGGTTGCCGACATCCAGAGGCCAGTGGCTCAACTCATGTAAATCAGCACTGAGCCTCTCTGCTTGCACCCACCAAAAACAACAGACCTGGTCTGTTGTGCACCTCCTTCCTTTCTGAAATGGTCAGTGATTTTAGGGCTGGAATTTTGCTTAGTGGAATAGAGGATAGAAAATTTTTTTTGATACGCTAACCATGATTTTTGCATTGTAAAAAACTCTTTTGTAAGTTAATCCTCTAATAATTTCATCCTCTTCAGAGACTCTTCCTAAAGCGAGGTAAAACTGGGGCTGTCATGAGAGCAGAAGTGGCTTCAGCACCAGATTGAGTCTCTGAGCACAGCATCAGGGGAGACTAAATTTTTTTTCCCTGGAAGTTTAAACCTTTTCCATACACAGAGCCAGGAGAGGGGAGTGTTCCCCAGTCTGTGCCCTACTGAGGTACCTCATGATGCACTGGAAATCTCAGCAGCTGCCGCATCCAAAATGTTCATAGAGGGATCTCGATCTTAAATCTGTGAAATGCAATGGTTACAGCCACTCTACTGGACCTTCCCATGACGTGATTTATTTGTAGGTACGTTCCATGTTTTTGAGGTTTGCATCCTGTTAAACCATAGCGGGTTGCAGCCCTCGAGCCTTCAGCCTGAAGGTGTTCAGTTGGGAAAGTTTGAATCCCTGGTGATCTGCAAACTGCAACACCATTTAAAACCTTTGCTGACAGTCAAGCACATTGAGTGTTTAAAGTTTTAATAGGCTTAGAGTTAATTCTGGAGTCCACCAACATCTGCATACATCCGTAATTTACGAGCACCTCTTACTTCGTTGGTTTAGTAAATTGTACCTAAGAGTGTTTTTTGACTTTGGCAGTCCACATAGAGTTTCATGATTCATCTGTGCCTTTGCCAACTGCTTCGGTTCTTTTCTTTTTGTTTCTTTCTTTTTTTCTTCACCCCTTTTCCCTGTTGGAAGATGTTCTTAAATACTTCATTCAGGGCTGGGGTTTGGAATGCACTTTATCACACACCTTTTTTGTGCCAAAACCCTTTACACACTCTATTAAGGACAACTTTCCACATACTAATGTATTTATTTGTGAAATGGCTTTTAAAGCCGGTGTAGACAGCAGAAGGCAAAGTGCGATGGGCCAAGTCCAATTTTGGAGGAGCCCTGCCCCTTTCTCGCAGCTTGCACCCCTGTTATGCACAGGCAGGGCTTGCTCTCCTGTAACCTCTCTCTCTTGCAATGCCGGCGGCGTGGGTAGGGCAGCCACATGCCGTTTTGAGGAGGAAAGTGAAGGGCTGGGAGCTTCAGGAGGAGCTGTGGAGGGGAAGGCGTGGGTGGGTGTGCACCATTAGTGGCGGGTCCCCGAGGTGCCACTGGGTGCCTGACTTCTGGCTGGAGATGGTTGCTTCGGCTGGAGGGTTCTGTTGAGAAAATATAGGACAGCTGCCTGGAGGCAGCTGGAGAACATGGAGGCTTCCAAAAAGACGTCTTTGTGCCTTTGCCCTGGACAGCCCTTAGGAGCTGGGCTGGGAGCTGCCAGGCTGGTTTATTGTAAATAGAAGAGTCAGTCTTCCTCGCGTGTATGAACCTTTTGGTTTCTGGCAGCTCTTGTCAAAATAATCCTGTTTCCATCAAAACACATAAGTGTTTCTGGGCTCTGAAGAAGGCTGAGTGCCTGACAAACTCAGCGCTTGTCTCTTCAGGCAGCTAGAGGTGGCGGGGCCACAAGTGTGACGCTGGCTGCATTAGCGGCTCTCATAACTTCCCTTGTTATTTTTATTGTTTCAGCCTCCAGAGTGCTTTGATTAGGTTGGAATCCTAGCTTTCATATTTATTTACTTTTTTTAAAGCAAGTGCCTAGCCCTTGTGGCTGTGGAAAAAGTAGCTTGAAAACAAGCAATGCGCTTTGGATGTGCTAAAAGCAGAAAGGGAACAAAGAGACCTCAGCTAGGACTGCAGGCACGGGACACGTTTGTGGGTGTTTTTTTTAATCTGGACTTTATCTCTGCCTGCAGTAGCTTCAATCTTGTTATCATATTTTTTATCAGAGGTGCGAGGCGATGGCACGGCTTGCCTGAGGTGGCACAGCAGGGTGGCGAGTCAAGAACACGCTCAAGGTGTCCTCACCACGTACTGCACTGGTGCTGCCTCGCGGCCTCACATGGGCATTTCCCAGAGCCGGTGCAGGAGTTAGTCAGGTCGGGAACACTTGGCAACACAAGACCAAAAAGTTAAAAAGGGAGAAAAGGGAGTTGTTTGCCTCTCATAGCAAGTCAGCTTGCTTTCACTTCATGTTTGCACCCCAAACCTTATAATGGTGCGTTTTCAGTGTCAAGATTTGACACCTCCAGCTTTGTTGTCCAGTAGTCACACACTTCCAAGACCCAGTGCAACACTTCGCTGCAATGTGCAACTCCGTAAAATTTGCCTTTTTCGCCTGAATTTGGCAGAGGGCTCACACCCTCTCTCTCAGATGTCACCTGTTTCCGAAAGGGTGGAGCTTTCAGCACATCTCATGGCTGGGCAGTAAAGCAGCTAACATGAAACGAGACGTTCCTGCCTCTAATGGATTAAGGTCTAGGAACTACGCTGTGAAAAAAGTCAGATGTGCGCCGTAGAGCCATTAATTGTCAACAGCTTGTGCTATGCTGACACTTGGATTTGTTTTACATTATTCCTATAGAAAAACAGGAGTGGCTGATGCTCTTGATTTGACTCAGGCAGACAGCTCTTCTGGGCTGTTAAAAGAGGTTTTAAACTGAAGGGAGACAGAGTAAGGACTAGAAAAAGATACAAAATAGAGCCGGTCCCATCTTAAAAAAATTACTAACTCACAAAGAGTTAATTTGAGCGCGTTTATATTTGTCTGTCCGATATTTATCTGTCTGACACGTGGTTGATAAGAAGAACTGGCGTCTACCCTGTCAGTAAAAGTATTTTATTATTATTAATAACTATTTGTTAACTCTGGCATCTATAGTATGCCAGGCACTGTGCAAAACCCAAGGAAAACATACTGTCTCCCCAGAGAGCTTATAATAATGTATTCTGTTGCAACAATATTTTTTAATACTGCATATAAATCATTCTTCTAGCAGCATTTAGTACAGAGGTTTACACTTCCCCATTCATGTTTTCAAGGTAAACAGATTTGGCACAGTGAAAACACTATGCAGTTCAATCCAGCTATATTTTGTGGAGTTTCTTCCAGGCAAACCATCGGAAACCATCGCTGCAGAGAGGCCCTTAACACAGTTAACTTTGAAATCTGCCTAAGCATCATTAACTTTAATGGCCCTGAACACATGCTTTGGGCTAAGCATGTGCTGAAGTGCACTCCTGAATGTGGACTGGATGAGGTCCATCCAATATGTTTTGGTGAAATGTGGTGTAAACCTTCAGAGATTAAAATCCTTGGGGATTCCCCATGGAAGTGGGTATCACATTGTCTGTCACAAGAGGCCGTGCCGAGATGCCTCATCAGGCAGCACAAACTGACCCTCCTACTCAGGACCTTTTTCCCATCAGAGGGATACTGAAATCCCCATCAACCCCGGGGACCTTTTAGTGAGGGTGGACTCTGTTTTGCTGCATAGAGAAGTGCCATAGTACTGCCCTGCATGCAGGAGAAATGACTCCTAAGAAACTAGATAAAATCATGATGGGCCAATAGTGTAAGATAATGATTTTTAAAAAAACAGAACTTCACTGAATCTGACTAGAACTAAATCTGTAGTTAAATAAAGGCATATAATGAAATAGAAGCAAGAAAAAAAAGAAAAAAAAAGATACAAAAGTAAAATTTAATGTGCACTAAACAAACAGTATCATCCAGTTTCTAGGGGAGAACAACTGAAAAAAATAGTATTATAATAACTTGGATAAAAAAGAGTATTATAATAACTGAAAAATAGAATAATGCCTAATGAGGTCCTTAGGGGGCTATTTGAATAGACTGCATGAACAGCTTGATTCAAAAAAGCTTTCCCCATATAAAATCTTCAGAATTGTGTCCAATTTAGTCTTATTTATTTAACACCTGAAGCCTGCTTGCACCCACTGTTCAACTGCCATCAGGAGGTACTGGAGATGCCTGATGGTGCCCTCCTGCCTCTTTGGGAATCACAAACCGGCACATCCATGATAGCAATTGACTGATGGCAAAGGCCTTTTGATTCTCCATTGGATAGCTGCCCTAAAATTACCCCATGTGTCTGGACCTTTTGTGAGCCTCCGGGGAGTCGGAGGCAGAAAGTCTTCATAATGCAGAGAAATAGCTGAACTAACTTGTTTTGCTACAGGAAAGCCCTGCGACAAAGGGGTGCAATGGAGATGGCAGGAGGGAGCAAAATATTTGGGCTGCCACAAGCTCCTAGGTTGGCTCACCATGTCTCATATGGCTTCACCCTAAATTTCTGAAGAATTACCCCTCCCTGTAGGGATTTTTCTGTTCCTGTGAAGTACCAGATCTTATATCTTTAGAAGAAGTTCGAGTGGGCTTTGACTATTCAAGTATAATGAGCACAGGCAGAAAGGAATTGCTCCTTAGGAAACCAGCTATGCTCTGCTGGATGTTATGGTGAAACAATGTACAAAAGCCAAGCCATAGCAGAGGCTCTCTTTAAGGTTTATGAATGCCTATTTTTCTGGCTGATGTTTGTTAAATAAGTCAGGTTGGCACAAACAGTTCACTGAAGACTTTACTGTACACGTGAAAGCCCTGAGAACAGAAAGACTGCTGTAAGACCGTGGATAGGATAGATGGGTGAATAAGCCATTTCTTTCCCTCAGATTTGATTGGGATTATGTAAATATGCACAGAATTATAATTATAGGTAAGACCACCTGGAGAAAATAGATGTGCGAGGGCAACTGCCTTCATTCCTTCTGAGTCTCTCGAGAGGTGGGTCCTAGAATCCCAAACTGCTTACATTATAAGCATCCTTTTTAAAATTGTTTTTAAGTGAAAGTCACCTCATTTTTCTTTTTAGAACATGCTATCATAAGAAGGAAATCTTCCAAACATTAGTCAATCACAGCATGGCTTTGTAGAGTGTTTTAACTTGTGTGACATGAAGAAGAGTGTGATGCATGTCCTCAAACAACTCTGTTTGTTTGTTAAATTATTTACTAAACATGCAAGAAAAAGGGTTTATTCAGAAGCATTAAATGACAAGATTGAGAACTGGAAACCAATAAGAAAGGAGGGAGCAATAAAATATTAAGCAGCCAAATGACTTTGGCTTAATATATCTTGTCTCAGCTTTTCTTTGATTTTCCCCAAAAGAAGTTGGCAATGACAATAGGAAGGCTGTGAACAATGTAACAATATGATGTATCCATGCCAAAATGTAAATACAAAAGAAATGTTCTAAAATACCATGTATCAAATTATCTGCTAGAAGCAGAAAATGATGAATCACATTTTCAGTTCTTTGGAAACAGAGAAAAATTAAATTCAGAGGTAAAGAGTTTATCTTTACATAGGTACAAATTCCTTATTAAAAATTTGATCCCTATGAGAGAAGACTAAATGAATACTTTGATGATGGTGTGATGTATGGGGTACGTGAATGATGCATTTCATCATGATCCCAGTAAACTGAATAAAAGCAAAAAAGCCCCAAACCTCAGAATGAGCCTCACACACCTCTTTCTCTTCAACTAAGGATATGAATGAGGAGGTATTGACTTTTTAATGAATTTCAGGTTCCACAAATGGGAGCCTTTTAGGATCAAGATATTAGGTGAGCATACAATGTGACATTTTTATAAGGTTCTCAGATACGGGTCTTAATGCAAGAGGTTCCAACCCACTCAGATGGACAATAACTCTTCACTAACCCTGGATTAACACAGGCACTAAAGGGAATGTGTAAAAAAAGAGAAAATAGTCTCAAGCCAAAGGCCCACCCTATGTGCCTGTATGTAAAGTACAAGAGGTATAAAGGGCTTTACCTACCTTTCCTTTCCTAATGCAGTCTATTTTCACAATAAAACAAAGGTTTAATGTGTATTATTTTCTTAGAGCGTGCCGTGAAGTGGTTATATTTTTCAAAAGCGTTTCCAGTGAAAGCCAATGAATAGGTCTGCAGAGGTTCAAATATCTAATCTCCTTTTCCTCAGCTCTGAGTCTGTCGAATACAAGTCCGGCCCAGCCAGCCTGGAAAACGTGACATTTATTCCCAAGCTGATGTCTCTGCACTCATGGCTTAAGCAGACATTATGCTGGCCCAGGGAGGCTCAGGCTCACAGCTGTCAAAATTGCTGGGTGCCTCCTAAGTTAGGTGGGTGTACTAGACACTTACTTAAAGCACCAGAGGTTGTTTTGTTTACAGAGAGGGGTTTAAAGTTTGATCCTCTCACATCGCTCCTTGGCCCTCTCTGGCCCACAGCCAAAGCACCAAGCCAGTTTGCAGGCAAAATTGTATTTCCCATCAAGCCCGTGGGCCTCCGTCACTACCTAAATACTCTCTTTTGCTCTTGTAAGCCAAAGCATATATTGTAATACTGAAGCAAATATTCACCGTTCAGTACACAATGCTGTATAGTCCTCCTGTGCTCTTTGACAAAATTCACTTCATTGCTTTTGTTTTCCTAGCTAAAAGCTAGTTAAAAAAACAGATGGATGGTTGCGCGTGTGTGATGTTGAACTCTAAGAGAGAAGTCAAATGCTCTGCTTTTTGCTCCATGTAAACTCGATCTGAGATCATTGGGACTTCACTAGTAGGCGGTTCTTTATTCCTAAAGTGGCTTCCAATGGGCCAATGACAAAAAGACAAAGTAGTCTAAAAAGAATATTGTGACAGTCCTCTCTTCCACCTCTATTCTTCAGTTTTTTCAGCCTGACCTTATTTTTTTAGTGTCTACAATTGCATGAGCAATACACCTCGGTCAGTCCATAAGATTAAGAAAACATTACACATAAAACAGGTACCTGAATTATTTTTATTAGCTTTTCAACTCAGCAGAAATTATTAGATTTTGTGCAACATTCTCCACAGCAAAAGGATATCACAGTATGCTCTGACAAGCAAGTGGAGGAGGCTGTAAATTAAGTGGAAAACATTTTTTGGGATCATCCAGTTTTACTTTATGAGAAAGCTGGTTGTCTCAAAATAACCCTCACTGCCCTTTCTTTTCTTAAGGTCGTATGGATAGGACATCTGGCAGAGGCTCAGTCCCAGTGCAACCAATAACATTAACCCTGACCAGCCCAAATCATGACTGGGTCAGATCATTCTCTGTAGCAAAAGAAGTCAAGCACAATTTCCTAGGTGCTGATATTTCAAGGACTATATGAAATAATTCTATTTTCAGTAAATACCAAGGCCAGGCTGATTGCAAGGCCTGTACTCCAAAGACTCTTTATGCTAATAAAAGCAAATTATCTTTGCAAAGTTAATCACTATTTCATTGTGAACAAGGGCATGGCAGTCTGCCCCTAAATTAAAAACGAAAGCCAAATCCCATTTGTTCTGCTCCCACTGTGGGTTGTTGCTATAATCTCTAATTGACAATGATTGCATTTTATGAATCCATGAACAAATATTAATTTAATTTACAGCATGTCTAGTTTTGTTAAACATCAAAGGTGGTAATTTATAAATGACATCAGCAATAAGTCTGCCTTTGTTCAGGGCCATTTCTGCTGGCGGTCCAGGCTCAGACTCAGCACTTCAGCTGGCAGCTGCCTGCCCACACCAGATGATGCCCAAGTGTCTCTCTCTCAGTGAAACGGATGTTTCTCTTTCTGAGGGTGAGGGGGCACCTGATTCCCTGCATACCTGGGAGAAAGGTATGTCTTCTCCTGGAGAGGGGCAGCCTCTGGAGGTACCTGCCCCGTGTTGGCTTGACCCAGAGTACACATGGTTGTCCTGGAGGAGAAATTCCTTCCAGGGCTTCAAGGCCATGTGGGTTGCCCGCCGGCCTCGGTGTAATGCTGCTCCTCCTGCTTCACATGGATACTTCCCTGGATTCAGAGGTGCTGTTTTCACATGCCACTATAGCAGCCTTTCCACATGTGCCACCAGAGAGGGTGCTTCACAGTCCCCAGGATCGTCTCCTTGTGGTACAGGATGGACAGCTCAGCCAGCAGCAACCACCTTCTTCCAAAGCACTGGGAAGCTGAAATACCCTTTTCTAGTTCTTCACCATTTTTGGCCCCAAACTTAGCCACTCTGAACCTAACTCAGTACAATAGCTGTCCCACAGAGTGTAAGAAGCTCAGGGAAATGCTGCGTGTAGATCCTGTCCTGTTCACCTGAGAGAAAATTAAAATCTTCTACCTTTTAGGGGGCCAAGGATCTGGAAAGGAAACCTCAAGATAGACTATGCTTATCTTTTGGACATGTTTTATACTTGCAGTGCATCAGCCTCAATCCACCTTCTTCCCCCACTTGCTACCCCCCAATGGACTTTCCACTCCTGCAGCTGCAGATATGATCTCAAACGGGTCAGGATGCTATTGCTTGATTTTTTTTCTTCATTTCCACATCTTTTCCAGGAAAAAAAAAAAAAAAGAAAAAAAAGAAAAAAAAGAAAAAGCCACTGGGGAGCACTGGGGACAGAACAAAGCAGCATTCAGTGTCACTGGGAAAAGTGTGGGAAGGGAAGAGCCTCTTATGGTATTGAGGTATGGAGACCCTTGACAGCAAACTCTGCCCCCACAGCAATGCCTTGCAAGTGTCGCGGTCATCTGCAAGTGGCAACAGAGATATACATCTTGCTCTCAGCCTAAGCATCACATCAAATCAGCATGTAGCCACACTCATACAGTCACCCACACCCAAAGAGAACTGGCTCTGTGCTGAGAACTTCCCCTGTTACACCCGGAGACTCTGGATGCAGGAAGCATGCTGTCAAAAGGGAATGGTCCAGCTTATGGCTCAATTGAACATTTTATCATTTTTGAAAGGCATGACAGCTGGTGTGAACTTTTGTATCAGGTATCAGCCTTCCCCGCTCCAGATACTTCCATGTGACTGGCTTTGGTTAAAGAAGGCACTCTTGCTGAATTTAATTAGCTAGAAACACAATTTAAGGGCAGATACCACCCCTTCTTGTTACCAAGGAAGATGGCCTGGAGCGTTGCTCTGTGCCCAAGGGTCTCCCTAGCACAGCTTCTGGCTGAGAAAACTATGTGCTGCATCCAGGAAAAATATGAAGGCTATATCTGTGCCTAGAAACTGTCACACTGCTATCTTTATAAATTGTACTGATATAAAAACAAAAAGTGCCTTAATTTAATTATGTGTGTTTTCCTTGGTTAGTGTAAGATGAGTTCCGGGGGGGGGGGAGTGGGTGGTAGTATGTGAGGACCTTTTTCCTGTCAGACTGTCTTGAAAGGCAGAGGCCTCGAAGCAGGCCCTGTCTGCGCTGCAGCGATATGGGCACCCGCTTTCTGGGCTTTCTGGGCAGACCTGTGCCCGGAGTCTCTGGGTGTGTGAGGGCAGCGCATCCTCCTGCCACAAATCCGCAGGGAGAGAGAGCTTCCCCGGCTCGGTGCTGCTCCCTGGGCTGGTATAGTGAAGGGAACACAGGGACCCCTGCACCGCACGGCTGGGACGCTGCTGTGCCCTCGCTAAGGAGGTAGATAAGGCTTTAGTATAAGGGTAATGGTGGTTTCTACCCCTTCTGCAGATCACACAAAGGAAGGAAGACTCTTTGCAGCTGTGTACCTTAGTAGAAGGTGCACCAAGTGCAGAAATGCATTTTGAAGGAAAACAAGTGCTTTCATTTGGCATTGCCCAAAAGAAATAGATGCCCTTTGTACTACTCACTGACAATCCATCCCCTTTTAATGCCTGCAAGCAGGTCGTGGTCTGTGGAGAGCTGGTGAACAGCTTGCTAAGAGCTCGCTGATCAAACCTGCTTGGTTGTGATCAGCCACGTGGCATATTCCCATGGCCGTGGGGAAAAGCCCTCAGCTCTCCTCAAATAGTCTCTAAAACTCTCTTCCAGCTTGCAGCTTTAGCAAGCACTCTTGCCACAAGCATGTCCGCTATATTTGTAAGGCAAAGGGAACAGGAAAGGGACATGGGAGTCAGGCTGCGAAAATAATCTGCGATCCCATAGAGAACCCATCTCTGACCACCCTTCCCCACAACAACCCTCAGTGTCACTCTGAGAACCACCAAATCTGACTTTTATGTTGGGTCTCAGAATTTAGGTTCCTGCCCTGTTAGGTTGTTTTTTTTGTTGTTTTTTTTTTCACAGTTTAAAAGTTCTTGGAGATCTTGGAAGTCTCTATGGAGATGAGACAAGAGCCTGCAAAGTTTGGGAGAGCTAATGCTGTCGGTGCACTTGAGTGACATCTGCAGTGAAGGTATGCATGAACTAAAAGCGCCAGAAAAATGAGTCTGGTGAGGTTCTGCCCTGAGCATGTTGAGAAAGAGGTAAGACAGATCCCCATTATCACACGGAGCATCTGGGAAATAGGAGTCACACCTAAGAGCACACACCAAAAAGGGCAGTATTTGTACAGGGTGGCAGGCACTGAACCCTCAGACAGAGCTGAATCAAACGGCTGGAGATAACTGGACAAGAAAACACGTGGCTGGAAAGATAGCCATCAAATTCCTCTTAGTCCTTTCTCTGGCACTTTGTTCTCTCTGCAAAATGTTGACAAAGTTCCTTAGACAGAAAGAGACTAGAAATGGAAAAAGTAAGTGGATAGGCAGTGGTTATGGCTTATTTCCTTTCCCCAACAGGGGAGTATTGTATAACGGAATTTTGTTCAAGTATCAGTTTTAGTCTTAAAATAGTTATTATTCTTCATACTGCATATGAAACAAGAGCTATGTTTTGGGTCTAACATACTTCTTGATAACAGGCTTCGAGTGAGCTTCTTAAAAGTAATAAATAAAAAATAAAATTATTTTTATTAAATTAATTTTAAATTAATTTAAACTAAATTAAAATTAAATAAAATGTAAAAGGAGATATGAAAAAACCCCTTTCTCATGTGTATTTGGGCAAAAGAGACATCTGGGGATGCAGGGACTCTGAGTACAAAATCTTCTGTCCTCTGCTTTCTGATAAATGAACTATGAAACTGGAAACAAAGACAGGCATATTTTAAAGACAGTGACCAGATTCTGATACCTGGTGTAATCTAACACTGCTGGATCGCCATGTTACCCAGAGTCAGAATGATATCCACTGAGAGACTGAGCATCTCTCTTTAAATGACATGTCCATGAGCTGATGCAAACATAGGATCCACCGTGGAAATGCATAATGCAACAACCATCCATATGTCTGACTGCTCCTGTATCAAAACAAGGCCCTTGTGTTTCAAGAAACCTAAAAGCCCTGAAAGAAGGGAGATCTTGTATGGTTACACTTCAGAAAATTATCAGAACTCTACATCTAAAGCCAAAAATCAAGTGGTAAAATTCCCAGATCAATCTTTCTCATTTTCTTTTCTGTTTTTTTTTTTTGTTTGTTTGTTTGTTTGTTTCTTTGGTTGGTTGGTTGGGTTTTTTTGTTGTTGTTTGGCTTGGTTTTTTTTCCTTGCATTGGAGCAGGAATATTATCAAAAAAGCATCTCTCAAAGTGATTTCAATACTTCCTGCAGTCCTGAGAAAAGATATATAAACCTGAGAAAAATGCTTTGAAAGAGTGGTTATTCATGGGCAGGTTGGGTAGCAGGGTCAATGATGTGCTTCATTCTGTGCAAGACAAAAGGCTTAAATAGCCCTTTCTCCAAATATATTGCCAGTATAAAAGACAAGATGTTGGATCTAAGTCAGTTTTCATTCATTCTATCCCAGTTGAAACAACTTTTCGAAATTTAGTGTGAGAACGGTTTCCAAAGATAGGTGAGAAGTTAAAGGATTGATGATGGAGATGGCAACATCCATGGGAAAAGGGTCTGGTGGCCACTGTACACCCTCATCTGCACTGCGCCTCAGAAAACTTTGTCTGTTTTTTGCTGAGCTTTGAGTGAAAATGGAATTTTCTGGTATTATTCATTTTGTTTTCTTTGGGTCACCTTTCCCTATATATTACCCCAGCAAAATAAACAAGTGCAAGGAGTTATAGCTTTGATTTTGAGGTGGATATGTGTGAAATACACTGCGTCAGGAGGGCTACGCTAACCATATGTACTGTTGTATGTATGTCACACAGACAGATGACTATGAACAGGAAAATGCAATCAATCATGCCGGCGCTTTCTTCCCAGCCCTCCTCTCGTGTGCCTACACCAGAAAACCATTGATATGCACATGTGTAAACAAAAGTTGGCATATTTCTATTGCTTTTGTATTTTTTCAGACCCTTCTGTAGCATAAGGGATAATACTTGCCTCTTATTATTTTAAGTGGCAATAATCCACTTGCTAAGTGGAAAAACTACAAGGCAAAATGTTTTCAGTTAAAATCCCAACGGAGAAAGCAGATTATTGCTGCAAAAAAAAGGTTCTGATATCCAAGTGTTATAAGAAGAGCTTTTTTCTTTAGTAATTTGCGTGATAAAGCAAGAGGCTAATAGCAGTGACCTTAAATCAAGGTTATTTTTGGCACAGTTTGTGTGAATTTCCCTGGAAGGCTTTGCCAGGGTATTTTATTCTTCACCCGTGTGTGACTCCTTGCTAGCACAACTGGCTACACCACCCCACCTGTTTTGTGATGTGGAGCTCCAGGTGAACTCACCAGCTCACCTTCCGAGGTTGCTTAGCATAAGAGCCTGAAAAAATTACCTGCCTAAGGAATTCCATCGGCTCTAGCAGGACTAATGACCTATCTTAATGCTTCCAAAATGGGGACCTTCTTTAGGTCTTCCAGAGTTACCTCCCGATGTATCAATCACATATATGATGGCACAACTAAACTGCACTAAACAATAGCTATTGACGTGTACCCTAAAACCGCTATGAGAATACAATGATCTTGAATCTAGTTTACTTGGCAAGCTGCAGAAATGACTTGTCTTTCAAGCATTGTGAACGCACAATTTCTGGAGCTGGGAAGCCGTTTAGTGTGTTGGCACAACAGCATATGAATTCTGGAGATTTGGGAGCTCCAGCGGAGGGTCAGTTACACAAGCAGATGCCTTAAGCAGGGCCGCTAAGTGGTTTAAATGAAAACAACACCATGCCACATGAAAGTTTGAACTATTGCTCGTGACAACTCTCTTCAAGTGGGCAAAGAAATTAAATTCTTCCCAGAGACCTCTAAGAAAAAGAAATCAGTGAGCTCCCTTGAAAGACCTCCTTCCTTAAAAGTTTCTTACTGGCTTCTGTGGCCACTTCGAGCGTCTCCACTGCTATTAAATGACAGTGAAATTCCATTATTGGCCACGGTTTCGACACTTGGATAGTCGAGGTTGTACAGCCCTGGGAGCATTAGCGAGGTAAACAGTGAGATGCATTTGCCCACAGGTTATACACAGTTCTGTGCTTTTGGGGCATTTCACCGTGAGCTCTTTCCACCTCTGGCCCATCTGCACGGACACGGAGCAGCACCATCTCAGGTGCTTTGTGGCACTGTCCTCACTGATTGACGCATGGGCCCACCACATGAATGCCTCTCCCAAGCTGAGACTCCTTTCTTCCTCATTTAACTAGATTTTCATAAAATAACCTGTTACTTAAAAAAAAAAAAAAAAAAAAAGGGGGGGGTTGGGTGTAAAAAACTGGAGTGGTGACTCTACTCCATCTGGTGACTTTGTAACCGCAACCATGCAGCGCAGCACAAGTCCTCCGAGGGAAGAGGTGACTAATAAGTTGCAGAGAGATTCTGAGCTGGTTAGGAAGTAACATTAGATTTCTGCTGTCTTCACTAGTTAATGTGATATGTAAATGAGTAACATATGATATGATTTGAAGCCCTTGCTGTCTGTAGGGAACATATGCCAGGGTAAGTGCTTTGGAGGAGGTGGTTTTCCTAATGAATATGCTCTTTGTTTGAGAATGGCAGTGAAGTCCCAGTTTTATTCTGTCATCTTGTGCAACTTGTCTAAAGCAACACTTGTTCCAGGGGATGGCAAATGTTCGAAATTTGAACAAGATCGACTCCGTTAGCCTGAATCTGTACTGTCATACCCTGACTTCCACACTGCAAGAAACCCTAACCCCTTCTTCAGCTGCTGGAAATGGACTTTACAGAGCATCTCAAGCCAATAAGAAATCCCTAAATCCACTGATTTGTACCAAAGCTAGAGTTGGCATAGCAGACATTTGAAAGCAAATTTAAGGCAGAAATTTCAAACGGAGACACCGTGAGTTGGATTTCCACATCGGTCTGAGGCACCCAGGCAAGGGGCTTGCTTTTTGACCCTGCTCAGTGTCTCTCAGCTCCCGGGGGTTTCTGTGACGACTGGCAAATGGCCAGTGTCTTTGCAAATCAAACCCTTAGGACAGTACTGACCAAGAGCAAAGGACACTAGTTTTAGACATCAGGTTATCAACCTGCTTTATTTAAGCTTCCTGGTGCGTGGCTCATCTCGTTGCAGTGAAAGCTATTGAATACTCAAGGAGCAAAGCTGGGGAGGTTCTCATCACGTCTTCCTGCTGAGTACCCATTTTAATTTCTTGTATCTTGTATTTCTCTTACCTGAGGCCTCTGGAGTGAGGCTTTTATTGTCAAAACTGGTAGAAGGAAGAGAGAAATGTAAAGAGACAGAACACAGCCTCCAGTCATGTCTACCTTGGATGGACTGAGTTCCATCCTGAATGAGGAAATTTTGAGCAAATTTCAAATTTTCTAGCATTTTCTCCACCAACTTAATCCTTAATGTCATACTCCAGTAGTTAAGAAACAGAAACATACCACAAATCTTAGGGACCCAGGCAAAACAGCAGAAAGTTTTGATGATAAAATGTTGCAACAAGCTATTTCTCAGCCAGCTTTAGAGCAAGAATTCTTAGTAAGGATACTTTTGTAACTCAATTAAAATAAATAAAATAAAATGGCCCACTGCAGAGAGAGAAGTGTTGTTTGCATCTTATATATATATATATTTTTTTTTTTTTCATTTCAGATGCATTTCATTCAGGTGTACTCCTGGGGAGTAATAATAGCACATCCATGGATTCTCACATTTTTTCAATATGCTTTGAAAACATCTGCTAGTACTCATCAAACTCCTCTGTGTTTGGTTGTCCCCATTTTACAGGTTGAAGAAATTAGACAGGCAGGTTAAAGGACTTACCCAAGACCACACAGGGAATCGGATGACAGAGTAGGTATTAGAATCATAATTTCCTGGCTCTACTTCCAATTACTTTGTGCCAAGGAAAAGGCCTTTTTTTCTAACGTAACACCTTGGTTATTTGACTTTGCTCTTTCTCTCTCTCTCTGACTCTTGCTCCATCTCACCTAAAATGTAATTGCAAACAAAATCTCCCCTTTAGCGTGCAACTTTGTATTTAATCTATAGTGCCAAACAGATCAAATAAATGTTGTCAACACTCCAGAAAGAGCAGGGAGAGTTTATTTAGTTGATGTGATGGCATAGGTGGGTTATAAAAAGCCAGATTTTTGGCAGGGAGGTGACCTCTAGAGCCCTGATTAAAATCACTTGTGTTAATCAGGCTGGTCTGCACAGCTTCCCAGGTAGGGCAGGTGCAAAGCTGACAAAAACATCACCCTGAAACCACAGTATCCCGCTGTGGATGTCATCCAAAACACCCACCTCAATTTCTCATTTTTCTTTTCCTGTAGCACTCCAGCCAAACATGCCTCTAGATCTGATTTAGGTGGGAGTTAAATGTTGTGATGGAAAAAAGGAAAATGCTTACTATGCCCTCCTGAAATAAGTAGGTATTTCTTTATGGTCCTCCTTTGTGCCATGAGGAAACATTCTTTCCATAACTTAAAACCTGGGTTACTTCATTTGCTGTAAGGTTTGGAGGATGTTAGTGCATTCTCAAGTTCATTATGTTGTGTTACTTTTAAGTCAGTAACCACTGCCGTTGTATAGATACCCTTCAGTATATTTTTAGAGGAGTCGTTATCACCAGTCCTGGAGATCAGGTATTGCCTTATTCTCATCTGAGTCTGTCTAGTCCCTTGTTAGCTGGAGCATCCAGTAGTAACTAGAGACTCATGAATTATAAGTGAGGTGGAACAGCCCCCTTCATTTGTGAGAGGTTTCGTAACACTATTCCTGCGTTTTTCTTCTTGTAACAAACAAAAGGTTCAGTTCTGGGTTACGCTGGCAAAGGGACGCAGATGGACGGTAATCCAAACCAGCCGTGCTGTGGAGGTCACGTCCAGTGCCTGGGCTATCAAGGGTCCAGCCTTGGCCATGCAGGCCAGCCTGGGCAGCTCCGCTGCTGGTGGTGCCTCCTGACCGGGTTGGGGCGTGCTAGCAAAAGGGTGAGCAGGACCCCACCGTGCCTGGTACCACTGCCATGAGACACTTGGGGACCTCACGCTAGCGTGGTCAATAGAGGTGCTGGTGTTATGTCAGCCCAGCCATCAAGTAAGTGAGTGTGCACGCTTACTCTTGTTCTCCATCATCTCAGCATAAGCAGGATCCAGCCCCCATGGGGAATTCAACTTGTGTGTGGATTCAGTGCTGATTGTAACAGTGCCGTCCATTTACCCTAATGAAAACAGCTCAACTGAGCAGAGAAGCACCTCTGTGGAAGCTGCAGAGACGACATCTCTTGCACTGGATTAAATATATTGTACACTTACAGCAGGATCTGGAAAGCTTTGATTGAGTTATCTGTAGGTTAAAGACATTAGCTCGTTCTTAAGCTGCCTTAAAACCCTGTTACTGTTTTTCATCCAAATTATGAGCAGCTTTGCAATAGCTGAGTGGTGCGTGTGGCACTGTTCCTCCTCTGCCCCTGCAGTTGTTCTTGCATGGAAACAGATTTCTTATAATGCAGAACTCCTTAGTGCTATGTTATCTCTGACCACAAAGCGGGACTGCATCCTTCCTGTGAAATACAGAAATACAGCATCAGAGTTTTTTTTTTAAATTTTAAGCTTCCCAGCAAGTGATTACTTAAAAATAGTTTACTGGCTCTTAAAGCGTCACAAATAGAGTGTAATGGTCTGCCACCAACGGGCACTGGTTGCTCCTTGGGGTGGTGTCTAAGCAAGTACTAATACCTACCAATACCCACTAACCTAATGACACCGTTCATGCATGGTATCTATGAGCAACTGGATGAAGACATTAGAAACTGTGTAAGACATATGAGTTTGTGTTTGTCACCGTACTAATCTGCAAAGTTTGTGCATACTGACTGCTGCTGTTGGAAAGGTGAAAAGAACAGGACACAGGAAATCATACAGACAGAGATTTGTCACCATCGCATCCAGACCAGCAGAGAAACTCTCCATTAGTGACATACTTTAAGAAAGATGCGTTCAGTATAACGGAATGGATTAGCTCAGCAATACGTGTTCAGAAAGAGAGAATTTCAGGTTTCTATCTAAGTAAACAAACGGTTACTTACCTTCTCTTGTACCAGGTACTATGATGCACGTCTTGTTCTTCTGCCACTGTATCATAATCCTTGATACAATTATTAAATGAATGTAGATCAATCCATTTTGGTTTCAAATCATGCTTTTTAAGAGGAGTCACTGGGCATAGTGGTCTGTTTATAGAATACTCTCAGGTTTTGTATTTGCCAGAGGTGTACACAGACAGCAGCGGGGGTACAGTTTGTCTAGATGCCAACTTTTTCAAAAGAAAAGCTTCATAAATCACTTTCCCGAACTGTCAGTGCTGTTAGCAACTCCCTCTGGCGCTGTACAGCTGAGGGGGTTATGTTGAGCACAGCACTCCTCTGCAGCCAGAAGAGTCCTGCTTTCGTTTATTTTTCTTTCCTAATTACCTATAGTGAGGGAAAGTTGGTCCAAGCTGAGGAACCTTTTTAAAGCACATCAGATGATCAAAATCCGCGACAGGCCTCGTCAGTGCCTAACGACTAATTGTGCACAGTAGCCTGCATCTCTGCTAGGGTCGGCTTGACATCGCTTACTCCTTCCTAAGCATCATGGTAACGAGCATTCCTTAATGACTTCAAAAAAAAAAAAAAGTGTTTTTGAGAAAGAAACAGTGTGGGTGTCTGGACCTGAAGTTATATAGCTAATGCAGACGTATAGACAATGTACACAAAAGCTTCCCAGTGTCAGATGAGAAGAACATGGGCCATAAATTCTCTGTCCTTAACTTATAGCCACACAGATGGTTTTGATTACAGCAGATGTTGTGTGAAAATTAGCTTCAGCTTGTGGCTAAGTGGAGGAGCAGTTGCAGAAAGGGGTTCAGGAGGTGAAGGCTATTTTTAAGACTCCTGTATGTAAACCAAAATCTTTGTCTATAGCAAGGTGGTATAGTCGCCTCAAAGTGCAGATCACACTAACAGAGGGGTAAGGGAAATATTTAGCTTTGCACAGCCGCCTTGTACGGGTTTGCTTGTAGATGTGGCACTTCACATCACTTCTGCTCATTGATTTTATCTACTTCAACCCCTTGTTGTGCCAGGTGTCACGTGGCACAAAGAGTTTCCCTGCTGAATCTCAGGCAAACAAATGAAATCAGACGAAAGGACTTGTCTTATCTTACATGCTGCTGTTCTTTCCCACGCTGATGTGCAAAGAGAAGATGGCGTAGAGCGGCTCTTTCTCCTGGCCCTGGTTAAGGCAGCCAGGGGAGGTTCCTCCCTACAGGCATAGATGATGGTCGCCTTTGCGCCTAGCTGATGTACAGGACAGCACACGCCATCTCTCCAGAGCTATAAGGCCCGATTTAGGTACACAAAGGTGCATGCATGCTCCAGGCAGTTTTTCAGGGAGCTGGAGCCACCAGGACTTCCCTACCAGTTGCCAGCTCTCAGAGGAGCACATGCGTGTTGACATCTGAAGCTGATGGGGGAAAACCTCCCCTACTGCCTCAGTTGCTTCTCCCTTTGCCCCCAAATACATCCGCCATGGCTGGGCTTCGGCCCCCTCTTCCAGCAAGACAACGCGCATGCCCTTGGACTCGCCAGGGTGGGCGATGGGATGCGGAGGCGCAGGCAGCTGAGCTGGCCACCTCCAAGACGCCGGGCACATTGGGCAGCTCTTTGCCTTCCTGCGTGGAGCGTTTGCTTTGGCGACCGCCGCTCAGCATACATCTCCAGCTCTTGGAGGGAAAGCTGCTATAAATCCAAATATGCCAGGGAGAGAGAGAAGCATCTCACAGTGGCTTCGTCCTCGCAGCGTAGCCAGACTCCAGCAACCACCCTACCAGCCCAGGAACCAGAAAAAGACTGCTGCTGCTTCATTCCTCAGAGAGCATCATTTGACAGACATCCGAGCTTTATTCTGCCTTTTCTCCTTATTTTTACTTTTCCCAGAATATGCCAACAGAGCGATCTTCCATTTAATATTTGGTGTACGCAGATTTATACAGACTCATTTTCCGCTTTTGAAACGCCCCAGTTAGCCAGTTCAACTCCACTATACATGAACATTTGCTTTCAATAAGAAAAAATGTTGATTAAATCAGTGGCCTGGCCAAATCTAGTAAGTTTTTTCTGGCAATACCTTTAATGAGTCCCATTTATTAATTTTTTCCCCCTACCTTACTTGTGTAACAAATTTCCAGATATTAACGTCAAGAAAGGCAATATTTGGCCTGTCATATGAGAAAAGTAAAAACAAACCAGCACACTTCCTTTTGTAGTTCTGGATCTCATGCTCTCTTAATACCTATGAAAGAACCATTTTGTAAAGGATAAATTTGGAGCTAAGTGTTAAAGCATGCTGGTTTATATACGATTATGTACAAACATGTATGTGCTTATATATACACATGCATATTGTAATGTGTACATTGCAATCAAGCGACCACTGACCCATGCAGCCTTTTTATTTTTGGCAGGTTTTTACTCTTCTTTTTTTTTTTTTAACATATCTCTCTCTCTCTCAGGGGATTGTTCTTTAATGCAATTATGCTAAATTGACGTTCTCTTTGTGGTATTTAAAAAAAAAAAAGAGTCATCATTTTTTAAGTGTTCGTATATTATGAGTCTGTATTTTTTGGCTTCAAATTAAAATGACATTTGATTGTGTTTTTAAAATATTACGGCTAGATAAATTAATTACACCAGAAAATCCAGAAGAAACAAACAATAAAAATAATAATGAACATCAGCTGCCCCCTCGGTCCAAGCTCACGTATTATACTTTAAAACTCTATCATTGCCAGCAGACACGTAATTACAGGAAGGTGGAGGAAGCGGCCATTACTGATGCAAATGCCAATGAAAATCTGGCGGTCACAGGCATTTGTCCTGGGAGCGTATGGTTCCCAGAGAAGGTAGAGGGGCGAGGGGGTCCCCCCTTGCCCCGCTGGGAGGAGGTCTCTGAGTTTAGCATCTCTGTGGGGCTCGTGCAGGCTGCTGGGTGTGTTGCCCCGGAGGAGGAAGGCACAGCGCCATGCTATTGTGACAGCAAGAAGTTCAGTGCACATTGCCTGACGGGCTCCACCTTGGCTCTGGTGGGACCACCCGCCACGCTGAGAAGGTGGTCAGGTTTCCACCACAGCTCTGTCCTTAACTTCCCAGGTAGAGCCAGCAGCGGTGTCAATTAGTTCCACTTCTGGTTCTGGTTTTGTGATATTTGCCTCCATTAATGGAAACCGGACTCACACTATCAATTTATTTCTCATTCTGTGGGCCACCAGCTGGTAACTATATGATTCTTGTTTACTGCTGACCTTGGCTGGATGTGAAGGAGTGACTTAGACGTAAATGGTTCCATCTCCCATTCCCAGATCCTTGAGCCATTATTTCCTTCTGCCCTACCAAGCAACGCGCTGGTTTTAATAAAATATATTGCCATCGCTTTGAATATTTATATGCTTGAGCCATTTAAAAAATCTATTCACATTAGTCTGGTTAGGCAAAAATAGCCCAAAGACAGCACCCACTGCCAACATTTTCTTTGGTTACTGCTACCGAAATTTCCCATTTCATTCTATGGCTGAATTGCAAGATAGTTATTCCTTATTAATCGTGAGTGCAGTGCCATTAAGACTGCCAAGTAACAGTATAGCCAATATAACTCCTACTCACTTTATAAAGACAAACATTAAAGTCATCACTTACTTTGCGGCTAAAAAAGGGAAAAAATGCAGGAGCATACCAGATGAACCTCAGACACCGTGCCCTCCGGCACTTGCCCCAGAATGCCGTGTTGCTGTAAATGCCGTGAGCTGCCAAATCCGCCTGGTTACTGCAGGTCCTGACGTCCTGGCCATACAACAGAGGCAGTGGCTGCGCACGCCGAAGCTAAACTGCTGCTGCGGTGAAACTGCCTGTGACCGAGGACATGTGAGGATACACCTCCTGGTCTGGTGCCACCGGGCTTCAGTTTATTCCTGTATCTAAAGCTACACTTAAAGCCCTATCAGAGCCACTTGCTTTTGTGGACCAGCCTGTGGCATTGTCACAGGTTACTCTGACTTTTTAAAATCATGTTTCTCTTAAACTTCTCCCTTCTGTGGGAAACGGACATTTGGAAAGCCCGTTCCAGTTGCAGATAAAACTAAATTTCCAGATAAAACTGGAATTTCCTACGGGACAGAAAGTCTCACGTTCGAGGCCATACGCAGCAGCACGTGGTGCTTAAAGAGGAACGGGCAAGCTTTCCCCAGGACCTGTGTTCCAAGGCAGGGCAGCTGGGCTCTGGGGCTCTGACAGACGGTGGCTCATCTTTACGATACTGGTTTGCAAAGACAGAGGAAGCTGGAGTATTTCCCCCTGCTCCCCACTGCCAGGTTTCCTGGGAAAGGATAGGGAATCTGTAGTGATTGACTGGGGTTAGCGTGTCATTGTGAATTTAATAGGCTGAGAGATGAGCGCGGGTGCTTTGGGTGCCCAGCACCACCTTTCCAGCAGGATGAGTAACAGCCCATGGAGCGGAGGGCGGCACGGCAGCGTATTCTGCTGTCTCCTTAGCCTCGGAAACAGGGGCTAAGGCTGGGGTTTCAGGGCAGGCAAATGTCTTCCTGGCGCCGAGACGAGCCTTTCCTTTATTGGCGGGCATTTTTCACACATTCAAAGTACCCGATCATTTCTCAGCTTACAGAGTTTTCTGCACATTAATTAAAGAAAACATGTTTTTTTCTCATTTATCTCATTATAAACTTTTACAAAGTAACCATCGGTGAATTGTTGTGTGTACTTTGGCACGTGCTTCCTTCAAGGTTCAGTAAGACATACTCACACGCATTAACAGTATACACACAGGCATGAATCACTATTAATCCTTGCTCAGGGGAAGGAGTTTATGGGGTCCCAGCTGTAGGGCGCTGGACGCTGAGGTGCAAGGTCTCGCTCTTGTGGAGCCACCTGTGAGTTTCCGCACCCAAAGGGCTGCCTTTGCTCATCAAGGCAATAAAATATACTCTTGTTCCTGCTGGCGTGAGGGGTTTTGAGCATCGCAGTCCCGCTGACGTAATGGGTTGCAGCACGCAGAGCATGATACTGTCTCCGGCTCCCCCATCGCCGGGGCGGTGAACTCCTGCCTGCTGACTCCGCACCAGCCAGGGGCTGGAAGGAGCCCTTGGGACGAGAGGGACGGCGAGCCGCAGCGGTTGCCCAACAGCAGGGATGCTGTTCGTGCGAACGCATAAGGCTTCATTGTTTAACTGACAGTGGTTTAGCTGGAAAGGGATTCAGACCGCCTGCCCCTCAAACGCAGGGGTCTGCGGTCGGAGATAAAGGAGCCAGGTTTAGTCACGCTGCTGGCACGGAGGGCTCTGGGGATAACATCCACAGCCACCGCAGCATAGAGCACACAGCCTGGAGCAGCACTGCTCGGACAGACGGCCTTTATTCCTTCAGCTCCCCCAGGATGAGGGCATGACCAGCTGGAAGTGGTCACTTCCATCCTTTTTGCTTTTCTCCTCCCTCGGCCCCTTAATGCTCCTCTGCTAGCACAAACTGCCATAAAAAAAAAAAAAATCCCTAAAAACGGCGACTGAGAAATTCCCTGGACTTGGAGGAAACTGATTTCTGAATGCAGATTTCAGCCCAGCGGGCACCCTACGCACATAAACGTCTCCTCAATAGGCTGATGCATTGGGCTGCTTTGCTTGGACAGGCAAGTGTCCGTGTTATACAACTGGTAAAATGGGATCTACAATTGGTTTTTAAAACACATTTAATAACATGCTATATGATGAAAAAGTAACAGTTATATGAAATACCCAGCTTGCCAGCACTAAACGAGTGCTTCCACTAGGCTTTAGTAATGTTCTATGGGACAATCATCTCACAGCTGCCTTTTCAAAGTGTCGATTAAGAATAAAGAGAAGGACATGAAGGAATGGCCATAAATTGGCAACGACACTCATTAAAACAGTGCTAGAGCAGCTTCTCCCTGCCCTGGGCCGGGGCAGGTTGCCAGCAGGGAGGCAGCATGGGGGCTCGCTCCTCCCGGTCTGTGGCCCACTGATGGATCCAGCTGAAATTCAGCGATTGCCTTCCCACTCACCTACAAGCCCCGAAACAGGGGAAGCAGCGAGGCTGCTGAGCACTGGCTCTGCGCACTCCCCATGTACACTGCCAAAGGAGCCTCAGAGGGAAAATAAGTGTCTCACACGGAAAAGGGTCCAGTTGCAAATTACGCTGTGTGCGGGATGCAGAAATCTGGGAAGCTTTGTAGCGGGAAGCCCGTCCAGGGCAGGGATGGTCCTCCTGGGGACCAGCCCACAAAGTGCCATTGTGGCCTAAGTGATGGAGCAGGGACATGGCTGTGCTTCGGCTGGGACAGGTCACCTCTCCGGAGGTATTCGCTTCAGCTGGCTTTGAAAGATTCTGGAGCAGAAGGATAAGGCTTTTTAAAATATAGGCCATATATAAATATTTATGTGGAGCTACATAAGGAGTACTATAAAAGGGGTATTTTTTCAGTGCGTATTTGAAAATAAATCTGCAGTTCACATAGTCTGCAAGCCCCCATTATGTTAAATGCTTTGGGGGTTTTTTTGTGTACAGAGACTCCTTCTAAGACAGGCTATTAAATAGAAGAGAGACTAGTGACATTAATGTGCTCTTTTAAAAAAAAATTAATAAAAACAATAAATGAAAAAAAAAATCAGAACCCAGCTTCCCTCAGCCAAGGAAAATCGTGATGTCCTTGCAGTATATATTATGCTGTTATTGCCATATCCATAATAGAAGGTTCCTCTTCATTAAATCCATTAAAGCCAGGCCCATTTGCTTAATGAATCTTGCCTTCTGCCTAGGTCAGAGGGGGCTGGGAAGAACTCTGCTCAGCAGAGAGCAATAACATTTCCACAGAGGCAGCAATTTTTGTGGGGAGAGAAGAAACTAATTTTTGGAGAATTGCATCCTTGCAAATGTATTTGTAGGTCATCATGGCCAGAGTAACCCTAGGGGGTTTAGCTGGAAAGTTTTACACATACTGATAATGTATCTGAGTAGAACCTTTCGTAAGATAACTTCAAACACCCATGTGGAAATCCTTCTCCATTTCAGAGTAGTGACTATAAAACCTTAGCGCTCCAGTCTTTATCATGTCCTGTGGTTCTTATCCAGACAGAGATGGAGGGGAAGAGGGGAGAATGAAGGGGAATGAAGAAGGAAAGAGCCACCAAGAGCTGAGCAGGTTTGGAATTAGCTGTCACTGGATGGTCTTTCTTTCTGTTGTTTGTAGTCAGCCTCTTCTTTAAAGGACAGATGTGCCCTACGTGGACTCCGGTGGAGAAACTTGCTTGATGAATCTCCTTCCGTAAGGATTCGGTTTGTTTAATAGGGTGATGTTGAAATAGTCAGAGGATTCTGCAAGAATGTTTCTAGTGTGAAGTATCACTAAAATTGATCTTATTTTGAGAATTCCACTGTTATCATTTTCCACTGTGACTGATGAGAAATGCTTGTGAAACCATGTGCTGCTCAAGACAGCTTCTCTTTCTCAATCCCTCTGTCAAAGCAAATAAAACAAAGTCATTGGACTGCGTGTTTTTTTTTGTTGCTGTTTGCACAGGCATCTCTGGTGGGCAGAACCTTTCCTGGTTGCGAGACCAGCTTTGGAGACGTCTGAAGGACTGAGCATCCCAACACAAGGCTGTGGCGCACAGCTATGGATGGCAAAACCATTCTGAGATATAATACTTCAAAAGCACTTTGGTGCACCTCTCCCTTTCAGGGAAAGGAAAACACAGAAGTGACAGCATGGATCTGGCAGAGAAGTCATTCATCTCTCATTAACGTCTCAACTGCGGCGGGTGCAACGGTAGTGAAAAACAGCAGCTGTTTGGGGGTTTAACAGTAGTTCTTCAATCGACGGTGAATTGCACTGAGTCCTATCATAAACATTTTCTGACAAGCAAATCATTATCACAAAGCTAAGACTTTTAAGTCAACGTTTAATAATTTTCAGGATGATATCAGAAAGTAGAATGTACATCTGGTAATGTTATTCTTGCACAGTAAAACTCAGTGAAGTGTGCGGTTAATGTACAAACCCCAACAAAGATGCATTCAGATGAAGGACTCATCTGAAAGTCACTGAAGTCAGATATGCAGTGCTTGGGGATATGCTGGAAATTGTATTTACTTTCCCTGGCTGCCGTTATTTTCTGAAATGTGTTGTCCTCTATTTTCCCTTGTGGTCACAACATTTCAGAAACAAGTGTCAAACAGCAGACAATTAGGTTTTGCCACTTTAGAACTCCTGTGTAAGTAATCACAGCTGGGAGGCTGGGAAGGATGGATGGAAGAGAAACACTTGTAGAGAAATACATTACTGTGCATTAGAGGCGACAGAGCCTGAGGCTGGTGGAAACATTTTGGGTCAAACAGAGAACATGCTTTTTAGATCCTGTTACCTACCTCACTCCTGTCAGTACAATGGGACTATAAATGACCGAGCTGTACGTAGCGATTGGGGTGGTTTGGAGGCTCCTGAAAGAGCCCCCCACCTTTTTCTGCATTGCCAACTGAGGGAGGAAGAGGTTGAAACCTGGAGAGCTTTGGCACAGGGTGCTGAAGCAGAGGGCGCAGCAGCAGAGCCGTAGGCAGAGAGGTGGGGTTCGCTCACGCACCGTCGCAGCCGGGGCAGACACGGGGGCTGCCTGCGCTGCGGGTGACCCCAGGGGGACAAGGCTGTCTGGCAGCCTCACCCATGAGGCGCCCCTCACTCTGACCTGAGACAGCCGTTAAAGTTGCGATCTACAGAATTAGGCGTTGCGTCGTCTTTGCTGGTCCATCTTGAGACCTCTTAGGCTGCCTAGAGGCTGACCGGTGTTTCGAGTGGCAAGAAGAAAAGAAGAATAAGAACAAGTCACATCTGTCAATTAGTAATATGGGCTGAGCTGCTCTGATCCACAATCCATTAGCAGTTAAAGTATAGACAAGTAACTGACTTCTAATATCTAAATGTTACAAGCTAAAATTAAATACAAATTTGAAGGGATGGTTTGCACTTAATTGCTTTGTAGCTAACATGCTATATAACATCTCTTAAAGGCCTCGTATATAACTGAATTTTATTTTAACTGTAATACATAAGGCAAGATTTAATGGCTGGCTTACAAGAACTAATAAGCATCTAAAGGAAGCTATCTTAAAATGTCAATATGAGCCTGGCTGAAAAGAAATACCTTGTCTCTAGCCATCTGTTACACACTGGAGTTAAACAGACACACAAGTGCTTTTTCCTGGAAGCCATCTGCACAAATATTGATTGAGTAATTTCATAAAATTCCGATTTAGTAATTTACCAGTTGACGAGGTGATAGTGCACAGTGTAGGTCTGAGTTCTCTGGTATTTCTACTGCAGCTAAAACAACATTGATGTGCATTTCTTTTGCCTTTAGCATTATTGCAAAAGGAGACAGTGGAATCAAGTCCAACATAACCTATTGAGAGAGTCTGTGAAATATTTTCCTATTAACATCAGAATAAAAAATAATGTGGTATTCCAGAAAATTGAATGGCACTTACATTCCATAATCTTCATCAGATCAGCTTGCATGGGGGTTTTGTTTTTCCTTTGCCTGGTTTGAGGCTGTTTATATTAATTCCATCCAGTTTTGCTTTAATTAGTTTAAAATTCTAGGGAGTTAAGATCATCACGGTGTTTAAAAGACTGGGTTTCAGCAGCCATCAGCAGTGGCTTTTCCATCCCCCAACTATTTAAGAGCTGCAAACATTTCTTCACTATTTTTTTTTTTTCTGCCCCCGGCCACTGAGCGTGCGGAGGTGACTCATGCCTTCCTGACCCCTGGCTGGCAGGCAGTCGCCCGCAGCAAGCCACCGCTGGGGAAGCAGCCGCAGAGCCTGCATCCACCGCAGCACGTCCCCCCACCACCGCTCCCCGGCCCTGCGGAACGGCCAGCGGGCAGCATCCTCGCCCTGCCTCTTGCCATGGAAACGGATTTTTCCCAGGGATGAACTATCCCCCTGAGGATCCGCGATTTTTTCCCGTTTCATCCCTTAGCGCGCCACTTTTCAAGGGAGTATCAGAGACATTTTTCGTTCCGACCCCCTGTCACTGATTCCTGCCTGATTTCCACAAGACTTGCCCAATTAGAAAATGGATCTAACCTAAGAGTAGAAGGTAACTACGACTGCACTATATACAAAATATGGAGAAAGAGTAAGACTTCTTTTATTTTACGTTTTGGTGAAACGAATAAGTGTGCAGCCTGGCAGAAGAAGCAGGTAAGTGAGGAGCCTGGTAGAAGAAGCAGGGTGAGGCTCAGCAAGGCTTTTTTTATAGTTGCCGTGTGACAGAGGCAGAGTTTGGGTGCCCAGTCCAAGGAAAGTGTCCACAAAGATCATGCTGCAATTTTCAGGAAGCTTTTCTGGAAATGAAGACTCGTTTGGTCCTGAAAGTTTGCAGATCCCACCTTAGATCCCGAAATGGAGGCTGAGGCAGGCAGAGGGGGGCAGCTGAGGCAACATACTCCCCTTCCTCCGGGAAGAGCTGGACTTAAAAGGGAAACAGTCCCATCTGCACTGATGGTCCTGGCATTGTCCCCACCTCCCACTGCATTTTGGAAAGAGCAAGTTCTGGTCAACAGAGGTGGCTCAGGAGACAACACCTGGCACAGGTGCTCAGAAGTGGCCGTTCCTCCCTGCTGGGGTGGTGGGACCTGGGCAGTCGGGGTCACACATAGCTCTGGTCTGTGGTTGCTTGGGGTGTTTGCAACACAGCCAGAACCCTGCAAACCTGTTTTAGGTATCTGCACCCTGAGAGCTCTTTGGCTTAGCCTGTAGTGTTAGGAGATAGGCTATGTCAGCCTTACCTCTGCAGCAGGTATCTCCGCTCCTCACAGAGCAAAGGTAGAAGTTTAGCCATGGCAAACGTGGGTTTGCTTTGCAGTACCCAGTCCCTGGGTTTGAGGGTTTGGGGTTTGTAGGCCTAAATGGTGACAAAGAAAATGTGAAACCTGGCAGGGACAAAACTTCCAACTAGTATGACTGGCCCCCAAGATCCATCCCAAGCGCATGTGATCTTCTGTGCACGTGGGAGCAGCCACCTGTGGCTCGTGAACACTATTTTAGATGTTCCTCCCTTTGGTCCAGCATGGGTTGAATCCTGTGGGTCACTTCATGGCTCATTTAGAGACAGTCAGAATAAGAGCAAGGAGAGTGCACCACAGGACCAGTAAGGTCAGAGAGTTATGAGGTCCCAAGCAGAGAAGACGTAGGGGAGACATGCCTACCTGTAAAAGCTTGTTGCCAAAAGGAGTGGGAGAAATTCTTCTTTGTGTCCATTACAGATCAGACACAAAAGGATGGGCTGTCACTTCAGCAGCAGTGACATAAGAAAAGCATTTTGCCAGAAAGGATAGGGAGTCATGCAATAAATTGCTCAAGAAATCTTTTCAGCCCTCAGCGCCAGGGGATTTAGAAAAAAGTTAGATGAACCGTGAACACATTGGGTATAGGTGATCCTCACTTGCATGGGGAAAGGGCTTCCAGACGCCCTTCCCAGCCTCCCGCCAGTGGACTCACAGTGCTGTATATAATCCCACTGCAGCTGGGCCTGCCGCCCTTCTTGCAAGGGCACGGAAACATCCGTCCTTCTGTCACCGTTATATAGCTGAATACATATTAAGAGAATGCATCTGCATACATATGTAGCATATATTTCACAGTTCGGCTACAAGACAGTCTTCCAACTTAAAGCTCCCAAACTGCTCACAAAGGAATCCTCTTAAAGTATGAAATGAAAAAAAAAAAAAATCTCACTTGCACATGCCATGGCTCATAGTCAGCTGGAGTAGCACTGATTTTTTAGGTTTTAAGGTATAAGGTTTATTATGCTTATGTCACACCATGACTTTGTTTTATAGGAAGTAAAATTACATGAGGAACAAAATGGGGGGAGGGTGGGGAGGTGGACCAAAACAAAAGGATCAATTCAAGTGAAGACTTGAGAAAACGTTGTCATTTTACGAATTATTCCAGTGCTGTGCTCATAGCCGAATCGTAGCTGACGGAAAGAAACATGATCTGCTCTTTACACAAACAACAGAAGAAACTGGAATCTGACCTTGTCTCAGCCCTATTTCACCATTTGCATCCTTTGGGAATTTGGGATCAGCCCAATGTTATCTGTCGAACAATGCTCCTGTGTGAGCTCCCCAGCCCGGGCACCGGAGCGGAGCTTCTTTGGATAGGAGAGAATGGGGAGCTTATTTTGAGGAGAAAGAACTGTTCTGAGGACAAACATCCACTCAAATTAAATTAGCCGTTAGCCTAGAAATAGGACCTCGCAGTCTTCAGCCGAAATGCATTCCCCACAAGCCCTCCTTGATGCTGCAGGGCATTTTCTCAGGATGAACCTGGGGCTCCAGCGGTTCAGTAACAGAACTGGGAAGAGGTGCTTCGAGGAGGAAACTTGAACTCAGGGGGGTCCTGGGGAGCACATGAGAATGCACAGGTGAAAGGATGAGGTATCAGGATGAAGCTCAAAGTGGATTTGAGTTCACCCACCTGGAGGACTGTCAGTGAGCCACGCCAGGGCTGCATGTTTTTTCTCATTAACCACAATATGAAGCAGAACCCCGGATGCTAGGAGCAAAGCCTTCCAGGCCCTGCTTATCCCAGGAGCCTCACACAGGGCCCACACGTAGCTTTGCCAGACTTTCAGAGCCCTTCTATGACCAGAGTCCCATTTCCACTTGTAACTATTACATTATGCAGCTCTTCTTCAGGAGAAATATTTTAATCTGTCAGTCTCGGTTCAGTGACGGTCTAAATTTATATCACTGACAACAACTCTATTTATATATATTGAAAACTAAAATGATAAGCGTCTGAGGTTCACCAAGCCATGGGAAGGCAAATGCTCAGCTACGTTGCTTGACTGTAAAATGTTTCACATAACACACTTTCAATAAAATATTTAGAAGTGAAAACATGTGACTTCTGGGTTTGGGGTTAATAGATGGAGTGAAATGTTCCGTTAACTTACCTTTGTAGGTCTCTTTTCAGGAAATCTTTGTAGATGGTCGCATTAGGATGGCTTTTTCCTTAGCTGAAATTACAAGAGAAAAAAAACACAATTACCTGTGTCATCGTCTTAAAAATTAATAAATAACAATTTTAATAAATAACAGCCCATTTTGCGGTAATAATCTTAATATGTGATGTGAGACACGCTGCCGTTTCACCTGACTGGTTAAATGTTAGCAGTCGCTTAGGACTGACCTCGCTGTTGCAGAGCTCACGGCGAAAGGCTCCCAGGGCAGAAAGGTGACTCCAGCCACCAAAGCGCCCTGCGTTTTACAGCAACCCAGAGTGACCCTGACTTTACAAGAAATGGTCTTTCGGAAAAGTAGATGACAGCCGGGTCAAAACTCATGGCATTTTCGCTCAGGGCTTGTCCTATGTAGCCTGTGGAAACTTGAAGTTTCCGTGTGCTCAGCAGTGCAGCTCCGGTCCCCAGCAGATGTTTGCAGCCCTCAAAGGATACGCAATAGGAAACCACGGCAAACGCTGCCCCGAAATGGCATTTTTCCCCAAGCTCATCCTTCACCGCTGCCTCTCCCGTGGGGATGAAGCCTCCCAGGGGAAAAGCACTGACTTACGAAAACTCTTCAGGCAGGGCCCAATAAGTCTTATTCCTGCTTGTATTAATTAAGCTGTTAGTGGTCCCTTCCAGCCTCCTTCAGCCACCCGGGTTTTTACCGTGCCGGGGTGAAAGCCCACAAAAGCCGCTCGTACTTACAGTGCCCCTCCAGAAAAACTCACCCAGGGCCACAGGAGACATGTTTGTTGGTCCGTGGAGTAGCGTGACACCCCTCCCTTTGATCTGGTACTTGTTTGTCAAGAGCAATCCACCTCTGATCAGATTTTTTACATGCAAGAAACACTGAATCCACAAAGCAGTAGCTAAAGGCAACGCTCTAATAACTACCATAGCTGCCTTTTAACAGGGCTCAGGTCACCAGGGAACGTGGACTAATTTGCTGTAATTCATTTAATATGTTTAGTCTGAGCAACATAATTTCAGCCCAATAGACATCTGAGAAATCCCTCGTCAGTGCTAATTGGGAGAGGGTTACGGCAGTACCCGAGGTGCCCCTGGCCAGGGGGTGTGGGGCTTTACTGGTACAGCCCTCCTTTGGGGCAGACCTGGCTGTCCCAGCGGGGGGCTGCCCCCCATCCCTGCTGCCCTCGGAAATGCAGTCTTCACTGCCTTGTCTTTTGTCTTTTTTCTTTTTTCTTTTTTTTTTCCTTATAGACCAGAACAATAAATGAATATCTGAAAGTCAGTGGCAAACAGGCTTGAAGCAAACAGGCCAGATCGGTTTAGGTCTTGAAAACCCTACACAGGGTCCACCGGAGTCATTGCATGACCCTCTCATACCACTTCATGAGCCACGCACCAATTTGCACGCCAGCGCTTGCCACTTGTCATCTCCCTCTGAATCCAGTTGGTAGTGGCTTCAAATATCGTCGCAGCTTCTGGGGGAACCAGGAAGACCTGGACCCCAGGAGTGGGGAATTTCCTTCTGCAGAGACAGATGAGCTAAGACAGATACAAGACACCATATCCCTGTCTAATTTATTTTGAAGTATGTACATTCCTGAACAAGGATATTAGATGGCAAAAGCAACGAGAGCTTAATAGCTCACAGATGATGCACACACACACTTTGCGAGCTCCAGCCGACAGCTGTAGCCCAGTCCCCGGCTTATGCCCCTCGCTCTTCACTTTCCTCAAACATTGCTCCAAGAGTGTAAAGATGGTAAGTCCTACAGCCACTCCCCTCTCCCCTTGGCCTTGCCAACTTTGCTACGTGAAATGAAACCCACCTGAAATATCAGCAAAGCTTTGGGGTTTTTTTAATTTTAAGGCTCAGGTGTCTGTTGACAGCAGATGCTCAAGTTAAAAGGCATCAATTGTCTTTCAGTTACATGAACTTGCTGCTGGGTGGCATCAAAGATAATGCATTATTATTTTCATATCTATTACTTCGGCTACATCATATAAAGCCAGACACAATTCTTTGTGTCTCAGACATATAAAATTTTCAGCAATGGTGTTCTGAGTAAAGAAAGTCTGATCCCAGAGTTTTATCTGCACGGGGTTTACAGAATCAGAGCAGTTTTGACACATTTCTATTGTCTAAAAAAGCTACTTGAAACCTGGTTTTATATGTATTTACATTGGTTTGACATGGGCTTACCTCCACTGAATTCAGCTATGCCCTTTCATTAATTGCAGTGTTGTTGGGAGCCCATGCAGCCCATTAGGTCTCCAGGGTTATATGTAAATCTGACAGGCAGCATATGAGCATACCAAGGTGCTTTTCTTTGCTATCCACAACAGCAATTAGAAAGTCTACAAGCAATCATTACCCCGCTCAAACATATAGCAGCAATGGCTAATGTTCACAGATGCCTCCCCAAGAGTGGGTCACAGCACATCGCCGCAATGCTTTCTCGGACATCCACCCAGCAGAGAGAAACCCAACTTTCCTGTCCTCCACAAGTCCCAGCTGTTTCCCACAACTCCCAGAGACATTACCTTGGTGAGAAGGAGCACACGCAAACCTCGTCCCAACTCTATTTGCCATTCCTGAGTGACCAGCGCTGCTAACACAGAAACAAACAACCCTCCTTCCTACCCAGCATTCTGGCTCTAAAAATCACTTTAAATACAACTTTGTTTAGCATACATCTCTTATTCTAGGTCCACAAAGGTAATAATATTGCAAAAAAACCACCCCAGCTAAAACATTAAAACCAAGGCCTACTGACACCTATCAGGCTGACAGAGGAGGGCATTAAAAAAAACAACACTGGAAGCTATCTATGGTGATATACAAAGAAAATTGTGAAATACTGTCTCCAGACAACAGTACTTAGTTTTTAAAAAAACAGCTGTGTCACCCGGGGTGCCGAGTTGGCGAGGCAGCTCATCCTGCCCTCTGCATCACAGCAGTTTTCTCGGCCTTTGCAAAGTGGGAAGGTCTGGTTCCTCCCGGGTGCCACCCTGAGCGGTAAATGGCATTAAGCAAAATGCCTCCTGAGTGAGTGGAAATTTTGCCTGAGTGAGGACTGCAAGATTTGGGCCAAAGTTTCCCTGACCCATTTGCAAATTGCTGTGAAGTTTTGTGCTGTAGGCGCATAGGAAATTTAAGAGCATTTGCAGGCTCTTACGCACTGATGAACACAGAACATACCATGCAAACCTTGTTAAACCCTTCAGCAATGCCTACAAAAGGCCCAGTGCCCAACCCCCTTCAACACCCCTTTAAATCTTTGGCTTGGAATCTTAAGAAACATTTTCAGTCCTGGCATCCCTTGCTGCCAATGCAACTCCAAGGGAAGAACTTCAGGGGGAATCCAAATTTTGGTCACAGGTATGCACCTTATTTTCCTTTCTTCTTTTTCTGCATGTTCTGCCAGAAAGTACCTTGTGAAAGGACACCTACAGCATTTTCAGAGCAGACATTTCAAAACTTTGAAAAATTGGACTTTATCCTCAGTGTTCAATAGTTAGAGGTGCAAAGGGTCTGTACAGCAACATTTTATAGTGTCTGTTTTCATATTGCATCTGGATATAATTACTTTTATGGGAAGAATATACATGGTTCACACACTTTCAGCATCTTTGTACACTTTGTTCATAGTCTGTAAACAAATACAAATCTCACAAGCAGGCTCTGTGCACTTTTCTGGCAAAAATCAGAGATCAATATTCCCATTTCCTTCCTAATTTCAACAAAAAGGACGTTTTGAAAGGGTGACATTCACCATCCTTGGTGAGCATAAAAACTAATCATAGAATCATAAAATGGTTAGAGTTGGAAGGGACCTTAAAGATCATCGAGTTCCAACCCCCCTGCCATGGGCAGGGACACCTTCCACTGGACCAGGTGGCTCAAAGCCCCATCCAGCCCGGCCTTGAACACTTCCAGGGATGGGGCATCCACGACTTCTTCCAATTTCTTCCTAATATCTCATCTAAATCTATCCTCTTTCAGTTTAAAACTGCTACCCCTTGTCCTATCACTACACTCCCCATCTTTCCTGTAGGCCCCCTTTAGGTACTGGAAGGTCGCTATAAGGTCTCCCTGGAGCCTTCTCTTCTCCAGGCTGAACAACACCAACTCTCTCAGTCTGTCCTCATAGGAGAGGTGCTCCAGACCTCGGATCATTTTTGAGGCCCTCCTCTGGACTCACTCCAACAGGTCCATGTCCTCCTTATGCTGGGGGCTCCAGAGCTGGATGCAGTACTCCAGGTGGGGTCTCATGAGAGCGGAGTAGAGGGGCAGAATCACCTCCCTTGACCTGTTGGCCACACTTCTTTTGATGCAGCCCAGGATACGGTTGGCCTTCTGGGCTGCGAGTGTACATTGCCATGTCACATCGTGCTTGCTTTACAAGCTTAGTTAAGCTATTAAAAGATAGAAAAGACAACTGCTGCTCTTAACTTTCAAAAAAAAAAATGTAGACAATGCATGAAATGTTTTCCTGTGCTATTTCTTTTGATTGAGTATTCAATCTGGACACGAACTGTATTTGTCAATTAATACAGAGAGCATAGGTTGAGTTTCACAGATCTGAATGCACAAGCCCAGGAAGGATGCTCCAGCACGGAAGGGAGTGAGCAAATGCAGGCTTGCAGGCAGAGGTTTTCTGGGTCAAAGCTTAAAGCAGCTGTGGCTGGAAATTTGACCAAGAAAAGGGGTATCATCACCAACCTTGAAATGTAATTGTAAGAATTTGACGTTGTCTTGCAGTTCATTTTTCATAAAATTCCTCATTTTGTGAATATCTGGCAGGCTGAAGAGAAACGTGGGGATTCTAACTGTGGTTTCCACTCATTTATTAAGTGCCTTTGCTCAGGTGATGTCTGGAGCAGGATCATTTCTTACATCCTCAAGAACGGATGGGACTTACTTGTTGCCAGTAATAATAAACGGATGGGTTTGGTAGCTCATAAAAATAAAGTCAAGCCTGGAGAGGAATGGCGAAGTAGCCTGACAAATCTTCCGAACGGCAAAATGAACATCAACTCAAGTACTAGGGAGGTGGCTGTCCGGATGCTAAAAATGCTGACTTTCTCTTTCGTTTGACAGAGACATACAACCAAAAAGTCTTCCTGAGACAGCAAAACAATAAAGGAAATTTTAGGCAGAATATTAGGAAAAATGTCCTAATGGTAAAGTCTATTAGTCTGTGGCATATCCACCCCAGGGAAATGATAGAGAGAAGCCTAATTGCTTGAATCATTTAAAACTAGATTGGAGAAAACACTGGAAAACATGCTGTGAATGAAGAACTACCTTCTATTGGCAGATCTCTGATTTCTGCCATTCTTCAAAAAGCCACCACTAGTGTCATTTTGGGAGTGATGAATTGCTGCAGCTTGAGTGCCAAGGCTTCAAAAATGCCAGATCAGTCGCATCCAAATGGGTCTGGGAAGGCACACAGGCCATCTTTGATACCCGTGGACTCATCCCGCTGCGATTGCGGGAGTCGCTCCGGAGCTGCGACCAGCCCGTGCACCTGGGAACTTGGCTAACAGGCAGCGTGCGGTGTTCATCTCTGGTTACCTCCACTTCACCCAGGCGGGTACCACGTATGTGGCATGACAACACAAAGTTCAGAGCCTCATGGTCAGAGTTGTTCAAGGATTGGGATGGTTTTTGCTTCTTTTGAATTCCAGGACTTTTGGCTGAACTTTGGTTTGGTTTTAGGCTTTTTAAATCTATCTGGCGCTGAAGAACTTGTACAACTGTTCGCCTAATGCATCAGATGAGGACACCTTTCCCAAATCAGTAATTAAAACCTAATGCTAGCTGGAGCTTCCAGACTGGACAACCCTCCATTGAAAATGCCCTGCTACCACTGCCATGAACCTTGGAGCATCCCATGTTGCCAGAGGGAGGAAGTTTCCCGGCTAGCAAAGAGACAACCCCCCCAGGAACGTCGGGAAAGAGCAAAGACCACAAAGGTAATGTGCTTCCTGCTGGAAAATTTGGAGTTGGGTGGAGATGCTCAGACAGGAAGAAAGCAAATGGTCTGGACAAACGGTGGGTACTGCCATGACTGTCCTACACAAACCTGGTAGCACAGGTGATGGTAATGCTGGGGAAAGCAATGGAGGAAGGGGGAAAACAAATGGAGCAAGTCCAGAAACCCTACTGTTCATTTAAAAGAAAGCACGTTAAGAACTATGCCACCCAATCACATTATTGCTTTTACAGACAACCTCTACAGCTCATGCAAACCCGGTCCTGTCTGTTCCCCTGTGGAATAAAAATAGGGAATGAGAAAGACAGATGAATTTTATTCTGAAGATTTCAAGACTGACAATCGGTTAGGGGACTCTGCTAGTTTCCAGTCCGCTAGTTAGTTCTCCGCACCATCTCTGTGACCCATCACTGTCACCCTGAATAACGGCGCCTTCAGCCTGCAGAAAGTGCCTTGGGGTTTTCACTGGCGAAAATGAAGGAAGCTCAAAAATATTTTCAATCAGTACTGGAACAAACTTCACATTGCACAGCTGCAGCGTAAGTGCCGTCCCCCAGAGACCCTCAAGAATTTGATTAAGGTATATGGAAACTTGACTCATATTTTATGAACATTCATTTTCGTGATACATTTTTAAAGGGACAGCATATATTTCCATCATGTGGAAGAAATGAAGACTGTTATTTTGACAGGGATAATATGTTTCTAACATGCAGCAGTTTTGATGGCAGCTGAAGAAGCAGCACGGGAGCCGTGGCATTAGCTGCCGCGGGGGACTCCCTGTTTGGTGGGAGAAGCACTATGAGCCAGGGTAGAAATCACAGTGACTTCATTTTTTTATTTTTAAAAAGAAGAATAATTGGGAGAAGCAGACGAGCTTTAAAGAGGGAGGACATGGTTTCCCAAGCCACTGTGGGATATGGCCCCCGGGCTGGTGGGAGCAGAGCCGAGCGCTCAGCAGCAGCAGGCAGGGAGGGAGGCAGGGGCACATCCCGTGCCCACTGGCGAAAGCCCAGCCAAAAAGCTGTGATGCACTCTGGGACAGAAAATAGCATCCAAGAAGGATGTGGTCCCACCTGTCTTTTGTCCCACAAAAGCCTTTGGGCTGACATCAGCACCGGGGGAAATAAATTAATAAATGGGCAAATGCAGAAAAGCACACCGGGCTAATTATTAGCAAAGCTGGGCAGTGCTCAGAAGAGCACGTGCTCCTTGGGGCTGCACCACGGGCTGTGAGAACAGCCGGCACGTGCTGCACCAGCCCCAGAAAGCGGGGAGCACGCAAAAACCGCCCTCCTGTAGGCCCTCACCTTTCCACAGGCTGTAACCACGGAACTGGCAGGGTGCTGCAGCATCGAGAACAGGCTCTGCCCTGCCTCGTACCTGAGCCCCCAGGGAAGTCAGGGGAGCTAGCAGAGATTTACACCCCCGATGACAGCAGCATAAACCCCCTTGTTTGCAGAAAGATGGTTATTCCGTGGAAGACATACTTTGCTAAAACATCATTATCGCAGTAGGAACTCTCCCCATCTGTTTTTATGTAAATAATTTCAAAGTGTATGATTTATGTAATGGATTTTGTTTGAATTAGTTTTCACCAGTGAGATGAGGATAAAGATTTTCTTTTATATTACACAGCTGTTTTTACTTCTTCTTAGCATCTGATACTTTTATTATTTCTATACAAATTCCTTTACTGCAGGAGATTTATTACTTATAGTAATCTTGCGTGGTGTGAATTTCTTATAGCTCATTCATTTGGTCTTTCATGTGACTGCTCTAGACTGGAGATAGAATGAAAATGAGGAGATCTAAATCTGGTAAATATTATGGGGTGGTTCGTCAGGAGTCATGCCTGCTGTCTCTTTAACAATATCCAACTTTTTATGCACATCACTCAAAGAATTAACTAACTAGTTAATTCAAACAGAGCAGCAGAACTGAATTATTTCATGCATCAAAACCCTTCAGAGATGTTGAAAATTACGAGGTTTCAGAGGCAAAGACTGTTTTGATTACATAGCCAGACAAGGACCCCTAAACCCACAGGTGTTAATGCAAATAATAAATAATAATAAAAAGTGCAGGACCTGTTTTGGAAAATGCATTGATGCTGAACACAAAGCTGCATGGGTATAGCTGAGAAATTGTTTGAGTACAGTGAAATTTTGTTAGGTGATAGAACCAATAGCAAATTTGGGTGAAATCTCCTGAGTCATTTGGGTCCAAAGAAGAGAAGATACATGAGGCAGGGGAATTATGTACATTCAGATCATTTTCTTTTGGCAATTTCAGAATGAAACCTTTTGACGCTTTTGTTTTGAAACAGCATTACTTTTAGAAATTATATTTAGTTTAAAGAAGAAAAGTAGAAATGATCAGAAGACCAAATAAAACATCTTTGCCATAGTACACATGATGTTTCGTGCAGCCAAAACCCCACGCATACAGAATCACAGAATCGCAGAATCACAGAATCTCCTAGACTGGAAACGACCTGTAAGATCATCTAGTCCAATCATTAACGACCTGTAAGATCATCTAGTCCAATCATTAACCTAACACTGGCAAGCCCACCACTAAACCATGTCCCTGAGCGCTATATCTACACGACCCTGTCGTGGTTTAGGCCAAATCCACCACTGGGGACCCGAGGGACCCCAGACGGGACCGACAGATGCTCCCCTCTACCCCTCTTCAAAGAGAGAGGCAGAGGAGGAAAAAGAGACTTATGAGTTTAGAAGGAACTAAACTACTTTAATAAAATATTAATAATAAAATAAAAAGAAATAATGAAATATATACAAAACCATATCAAGCTCCCGAGATGACAATCACGTCACCGGCTGGCACTGGGGCAGTCCCAGGCTGGACTCAGTGACGGACGGGAACTGGATTCTGGGTCTGGATTCAGGATCGGGATCACAGGCAGACAAACAGAGTCCTCCTCAGACGTCGGCCATTGAAGGAAGAGCCCGTGACCCTTTGATCCCTCAGCTTTTATACTGAGCATGAGGCAGATGGGATGGAATGCCCTGTTGGTCAGTTTTGGGTCACCTGTCCTGTCCGCTCCTCCCTGCAGGTGGGACCCCACTATGCTTTTCCACTTCCGACCCTCCAACGTGGCAAATAACAAAGTTGGTTGGCCTTGGGGGTTATAGCAATAAGTGTAAGCAGGAGCCTCTCTGCATACCATGCCTGGGCATCAGCTGTAAACATTGGTCTTACCACTCTGAGTGAACACTGTCTGCACAATATGCAGTTAATTGCAGTAGTTAGAAGAGGCCCAGCTGAGAAGCGAAGTTACTGAACAAAATTGGTTCTGTTTCACCTCAAACCAGGACAGACCCTTAAACACCTCCAGGGATGGGGACTCCACCACTGCCCCGAGTAACGCGTTCCAATGCCTGATGACCCTTTCAGTAAAGAAATTCTTCCTAATATCCAATCTAAACTTCCCTTGGTGCAACTTGGAGCCATTTCCTCTTGTTCTATCACCTGTTACTTGACAGAACAGGTCGACTCCCACCTCTCTGCAGCCTCCTTTCAGATAGTTGTAGAGAGCAAGAAGGTCTCCCCTGAGCATCCTTTTCTCCAGCCTAAACAACCCTGGTTCCCTCAGCTGCTCCTCATAAGACATGTGCTCCAAACCCCTCACCAGTTTCGTTGCCCTTCTTCGGACACACTCCAGCACCTTAATGTCCTTCTTGTGGTGAGGGGCCCAAAACTGAACACAGTACTCAAGATGTGGCCTCACCAGTGCTGAGTACAGGGGTAAAATCACGTCCCTGGTCCTACTGGCTACACTATTCCTAATACAAGCCAGGATGCCGTTGGCGTTCTTGGCCAGCCGGGCACACTGCTGGTTCATGTTCAGTACAGACACAATACGGGCTGTGACGTCTGACCTTGTCCTTGGCTGAGCAGCTCTTTGCACATCCCTATGTGGGGGATCAAAGTCTACTGACAGAAGTCGTACGCGTTCAAGTTGTATAGTGATGCTTCTTTGTATTGCACTAAATTACTGCCCTTCCATCTGGAGGGATACCCCCACAAGATTTTATTGCCTGCCTTAAGAGTCTATTATTTGGTATGTATCGAAATAAAAGCATTTGTAAATGAAGAGTGTGAGAGGCAAGGGGGGAAATGTTAAATAAGCATTGCAAAGCTACAGCAGCAGGGCAGCACCATTTAAAACACACTTTAGAGATTCAGGAGTGTTAGGAGTTTCTAGGTATCACCCGCATTGATCTCTTTACAAATAAGCAAGACCAGTGAGACAGACAGCTAGCGAGAGGAAGGCATGACATAGGAATCTCTTTTCACGTCAGTCCCAGCCCTGGCTGTGCAGGGTATGGATTAAACAGCAGGAAAGAGAGAGGCTGAGGATGACAAACTAACGCTCTCTTGCTGAAAGATGGAGCCCACGGAGCCCCTCTGCTGCCCACAGCACCCATTTCACATGTAACGGCGAGAGAGGAAGCCTCGACTCACTCCATCTCTGGAAGCCTCCAGACTTACTGCTGTGTATGACCTTATTGCAGGCCAAGGTAAAAACCTGTCTCCGAAAGCCCTGACCCTACATTGGTCTGGGGAACAAGATTTGGCAGCTTGATCCGATCCCACCCCTACACAAGGGGCACAGGGTCCCTGAGCATTGTGAGGCATACAGCTCCATTTCCACTTTGGGCTACTGCGGGACCAGTATCAGATCGCACTTAAGTCCTCTCTGTGTGTGCGGTACAGAAGGGATGCACAGTATGGAGCTGACACTGCATGTCAGAAGCCAAGGGCTGAAATAGTCTGAGTAAAACCAGTTTTTCCTCATTTCGCTCTTTGGTTTTAGGTGAACAGATTAAACACTATTAACCCAGTCCAGATAGAGTAAAACATATAAAGCAAAGTAAAATACAAGCAATGGCAGAGAGAAAGAAGAGATGTAGAAATTGTTTCTGGGCAGCGTCTGTTACCTTTGCCTGCTAAAAAGCCTTGTCGACCATACTGGATTACTATATAGACATACTGCATGCGCCTTCAGCTTTCAATGCTTTTTCAAAAAAAGATGAGTAGGCAATAACTGATCTATTTTATCCTGCGTAAAAAAAAATAGGATTGCTCATTCTTTTAGTGAGAAATGGAGTTAGGCTTGCAGTTTCTTTTTGTTTTCTGTACTTACAGCCTCTAAAAATTGACTGCTTTGACTTTAAAGCAGCCACTGGAGACCAGTGGATCAATGCACAGGAGGATTTGCCTGAAGACTTACTGCACTCTTGCCACAAGGCCACCACAAGTTATCTGGGACATAAAACAAAGGAAGTAAGATGACTTTGTTAACTTATGGTATATGTTTCATTATTGTACAATTCCCCTGCTTGTGGGGAACATTTTTAATCTCAGCTTCTCTCAGCTGTTACAGTATAAAGGTGGAAATAAAAATACAAAGGACTTCCTGAGGTCTCCTTTGAGTAAGCAAAATAAATCAGAGTATATCTACATTTTAAGAATTAACTTTGTTCCTTGTCTGTCCTCAGTATTGCCACAAGAATGTTGTGTTGTCCTCAAACTGTTGTTTTTGTCCATCACGTTTGTCACAGTCCTTATAAGTCTGCTTCTGTTCTACAGATCGGTCATTAACCATTCACTGCACGTATTTGACAGCTGGTACCCCAAATTCAGCTTGTCCTCACCTGTTAACTCCATCCACTGAATCATGTGGTGTAAAGAGCTCCACACTCCAAACCAGAGGTCAGAGGAAGGAAGGTGCTCCTCAAAACAAGATGCTAAGTTTCAATAATAACCTTTGCAAACCTAAGAGCGAGGCAGCATGGGCTGGAGCACCATCTGCTGGCATCCTCTCTGCTGACTGCTTGCATCGGGGCGCTGCACGTTTTGGTTGCTCCCACGCATCCCTGGGCACCACAGCTTATTGCCCCCAAGGGGCCGTGGTGGCCAGGGATGCTCACCCCCACTTCCCTGCAGGGCGTGGGACGTGGTGGGGGGGGATGCGGGAAGGGGAAGGAGCGTGGGCTTCCTCCTCCACCAAAGAGTGGCAGGAGCCCAGGGGGCTGCAAGAGCAGAGGTCCACCCTTGCCGGCCAATGCTCCCTGGCCGAGCACCCGCTGGGGCTGCCTGGGGAGCACGGCCGGGTGCAGACACGCAGCCCGAGGCGTTCCTCAGCCAGCAGCCCCTCAGGGCTGCGCATCCCCTCTGCTCCCCCCTCCCCACCACCTGAGCACGGGGGGAACCCACCGCCGCCACTGGAGCTTGCCTCTGCTGGGGCGGTGAGCGTCTCGGCGAAAACAGATGCTTCTCACAGCATGATCGCTTTCCCGAACTCAACATTTTTTGCTTTCTGGGTACCGCTGACCTTGCCCGAGGCCTTCCCCAAGCAGAGGGGAATACATTTTTGCGAGGTTGATTTGCTGCCAGGAGAATTAAATATGTTTATTTTTTCTCAGCACGTTACGGTAAGTATTCTCCCTGTAAAGCATCCTTTCACTGTCTGTCTTGTTTAACTGTCAGAGGACATTCGCATATGTTCCCTTTCCCCACATTAGCTGCTGCAAGCGCAATTTGTGTACGAATTTCTTGCCACAGGCATTCCACAGAGGACAGAAGGGCCCAGGCAGCTGTGGAGAAATCCTGGCTCTCTTGGAGGTCTCCACAACTTGGAGCAACTGCAGGCACCAAAAGCAACTTTTTGCACGGCCACATTTTATATTTAATAGTCACTGGATAAAATACACAAACACTGGAGAGAGAGTGCAGAGGAGAGACCAGCAAGAACGACCTCAAAAATGTGACCTCTGAGGAAAGGCCAAACAAACTGAGGCTGCTCAGGACGCCCTTGAGATGCAAAGACCGATAAAGGGGAAAGTAACTATCCCGTCATGCTGCAAGGAGAAGCAATAAGTCTTTCTCTGCGTCCCTGGAAACAGGACAATGTGTAGAGAGCGCAGCTTACCGTGAAAAAGGTTCAGACTGGACATTTTGGAGACCTTCCAATAGGATGGATAGAGCAGCACTGCGTTGAGTTGCATGTGGGGTCTCTATGGCCAGGACCAAGTAAGGCTTTTCTCAAGAGTCAGAGAGGTATAACTGATCTTGTTCCAGTGCGCGGGGGTGGATCTTGAAATCTTGTTCCATCTGTGCAAGTCTTAGTCTCCTGGGAGCAAACACATGCATCCCTGGTAGAGCCTTCCCAGGAGGAAACACAGTGCCTGACAGAGGCACAACTTGGGCATCTGGAGAATAGGAAAGAAGTTATGGATGAAGTTACAGAGCAAATGAAAGTGGATGTCCAGAATTATAGGTTCAAGTTTATGCAGAAAATAGGCCCAAATTCTACAGTGTCCTCTTGAATATTTTTTTCTCCAGCTTTGGATCTGAAGTTTAATCCTCCCTACCACAGTCTCATGAATAATGTTAATGAAGATCAGGCCAATGTCTAAGCGTGCTCAGTGTCCCTAGCATTTTAGGGCCCAGTTGTATTATTATGCATTATTCCTGTACACATTCTCCACCTTATAAGCTAAATCTGGTTAGAAAAGCTCAAGGGACATTTTAGACTCCAACAGACAGACAGAAAATTTGCCATGTTGGAATATACAATAAGGACTCTTTGTCTGCGTAAAATCGAGAATTCCCATGGTCAATGACTAGATGCAGGAGGAAGGCGAGAGCAAGGAAATTTTTAAGGAAAGTTAGCAGACTGAATGCAAGACAAAGTTTCAAATGTTTCCAAATCTCTGTCACTAGCATCATTGCACTTAATAGAAATCACGCTAATATGCAAATGTTTTCAATTCAGCTATTATCTTTTCATATTTTATTTGTTTATTTAGTCATGGTGTTAACAGTAAAAATATCTCTTCAGCACGGTGCCTTTGGGGATATTAAAGAAAGTTTCTTTATTATTTCATGCAGCTCCTGAGAATAGTGTACATGTTTTATATAGATGCGGCAGATCAGTAAAAGCATTCCCTGGCATACAGATCCAGCATTTTGCATTTTGCGCTCATGCAAAGGCATAATAGAAAAAAATTATGAAAGCCATTGACCAGCAAGCTAGGAAAAATCCTACGGTCAAACCTCACAAACAGCCAAATACTGAAGCCTCTTTTAAATCAGATCTTCCTTACTCATCTTCTAGATCCCCATATGTAACTCACACCAACTTACACTCTCACGTGTTTGGGTATAACTCTGGAAGAAAAATGTATACTTCAGCTCTGGATTTCACTCTGCACGTAGAACCCCATGGATGCCTCAAATGTTTCGTATGTGTCTCTGGCCGAGGGTTAAATTTTAACCTGCACTTTAAAGTACATTTGGTGGTGAGTAAAAAAAAAAATCGTGGAGGAAAGAAATATTGCTGTAAAGTTTTTTAAAATGTCATCTATTTGAAACTGCCCTGAATGCTGTAGAGGTAGATTAACCCAGCTGGTGAGGTAGATGAATATGTTGCAAGCGGCTAATCTGCTTACAGAATTCAGATAATTCAATATCAATGCTACTGATATATGCAAGAAAAAGAAATGGTAGGAAGTGCCTCCAAAGTCTATTTTGTGCGTCTATGTGCAGATGTATACAAGCAAAACGTGGATGAACTCTGTGATCGCCAAGATGGCAGCATGAGAGAGCTGCTTTGTTATGACTACAGCACATAGGGACTTTTTTTTTCTGAATAAGGAGTCTCTGATAATGAATAATTTCTTGAAAGCACACCAGGCCGCTTGTTATACATCTCAGTACTATGACAGAAGACCAAGTTTTGTAAAAAAATCACTCTGTATCTTACCATTATCTGTATCCTACCAATGTATAGGGTACAAAGCTGACCCCCGAGTGGAGAAAAGCAGAATGTAAAATTTGTTACAGAAGCTTATGCCTTGAGATAGCGTTAGTCTCCTATTTGTTGGACTGCATCAACATTGCAATGAAAACAAACCAAACTCTTAAAAGGCCACAAATGCCACATTCTCTCTGCTGCGTTGATGAAACTTTTAATTACAAAATGAGTGAAGCTAGTTAAACTTCAGAAAACTGTTGATTGTGTCGGCCTAGCACAATTACAGTCACTGCAGAGACATACCTTTCTGCTAGCTCTTTCCCCTTTCTCTTAGGAATATTGCTCCAAAACCATGGAAGAACAGAATTTTGAAACTCCACAAAATGCAATTTGCATCACCGGTTTTGTGATGCCGTTGTTAACGGCCAAGATCAATAAACGGTTTAAGTGTGTCGGTATGCTTTGCTGGCTGCACATAGGTATGAAATGAACCCAGTTTCTGGTGTAGCCTTGTGAACTGGAGAAACTGAGTGTATTGGAAGAACTCCATATCCACTCACTGGAAAAGTGGGGAATTTATCTCTGAAAGCGTACTTACAAATCTGCTAGCTGTTGAATGAGATCAGTACATAAAATGGAACACATTCATTTTTGGTGCGATTATGTCATCCTCAAAAATGGGTTGAACTCTTCGTGTCTTAAATTCTGGATCTTACACTTGGTCCTGTGATTTTTCTGCATGATTTTGTAACAGCAGTGTCCATCAGTGAACTCAGCTTAAAGTATGCTTAAACTGTGAGTCTCAAGTTCATAATTCATGAAAATAAAACACTGCAGGAATGTAAAATAAATATGTGGGAATAAAAATATTCCCTAACAGGAACTGCATAGATTTTAAGAGGGTTACACCAAGAAAACCTCTGGCCAATTATTGATACTAATATTCTCTAGATGCTAAGGAAGGTAACTCCTGAAATACTTCTACACGAGTTCTCATAGAACCGTCTATCATGTTGTACAGTTGAGCAAAGCGGGATGCCATGTAGTGTACTATATTACATATTAGCAAGGCAAGATATTGGCTGTACTAGGCATGGGGAAGGCAAAACCTCTATGATTTTTGAGTTGGGTAAATCCTCTTCGATTTTTCTGAAATAAGATAGCAGGACAAATCCCAAGAAAGTGAGCCACCTGATAAAAAGTGATGCCTGGAGTCTAATCCAACAATAATGATGGCCAAATCTCTACAGGGATAACAGACCAGGCTCCCACAGGCTGCATCTACAGTAGTAAATTAAGCAGTGCCAGGAAACATATTGTGTTTTCCCAAACAGCTCCTGGGAACGGTAGACGGAGATTGTTATCTCTGCATTGCCCTCGCTGTGCCCATATTTACCAGCATGCACCTTCCAACGGACATGCGTACCTCTTGCTTTAATCGCTCCCATAATGACTCTCTATGTCATTGCAGCAAATAGCTTGATGAAAAAGAGCCCGAGATCTGGAGAAGAGGATCTTCTTAGGGGTTCCTCCCATGTTCACCGCAGTCTCATCTCACGGGCAGTTGCAGTACTGGCCCCACACTCGGACATGTGAAATTCTCTGCAAGAGAGGGCACAGAGCTGGCTTTCATCAGCGCGTCCAGCACTCCTGCCCACTTGCCCCAGCGCGCTCGGCAGCTTCCTTCAACAGGTTTTGCAGGTGCTGAGGACTGAGAGCTGCGTGCTTGGATGCGACAGGAACGTAACCCACCGAGGCTGTGTCCACTTCCCCAGAAGCACCCAGCAGCCCTTCCCAAGGAGCTGTGAGCAGATAAAAACACTCCATCTGTTCCTGTGGTGGGCAGACAGTGCCTATTGGCATTACCCCATATTTCTGGGATGAGTTGACACGCTGTATGATGTCCTGGGATTGCATTCCCCTCGGGGCTCGCAGGCAGGGGGCTGCACTGGCGCCACCCTCTGCCAGGGAGCGAGAGGACCTTGCGGGGAGGCGTATCTGCTGAGTACTCCACCACCATCACTGCAAGGCTGAGGACCGCAGTCCCAGGATGAATCCACCTCCCATTGCTATAGCTGATTCCCTGCTTGCTTGCACATATGTTGAGTCACAAGTCACTCCAGAATTCAAAAGACAGCACAACAAACAGAGCCAAGAATCAGATCAAATAGGACTGAGATCTCTAAAAGCCTTAGTCGTATGAGTAGCTCATGTAAGAGTTTCCTTCAACTCCAGCCTCGTACCATCGGTATTTGCTTGTCAAAATCAGTAACTTTTGTTTTGCTCCACTGTACACGTTGGCTGTGAGTAGCTTTTTGTGCCCTTAAAAAACAATCAGCACAAATTGAAGGCATCTCAGGCACTTGCTGAAGTCCAAGTACATGGGGAGGGCTTAGCTGCCACCCCACCCCCAGCTGAGTTGTGCTGTTCAGTACTGGCACCTTCCCAAGCACAGAAACACCAAACACAGCTGAAAGGCCCCACCGAGCTAAAATCCAATCAAACCCAGTACCCAGTTCCTGTCCATACAGATTTGTCTTGCCCGCCTGTCTGTTTATCCAGCTAAGAAGTTAACTAATAGACGGGATGTGCTTAATGACATGGGGGTGGGTCATTTGCTCCAGACACAAGGTTTTCAGGAAAGCCCATTGGGCTCCTGGGTTTTTTACAGCCATGGGGCACGTCAGTGTGCTAGGCAAAATGTTAAAATCCCAGAGCCCAGTGACACAACTAAATACACAGTTAGCGACATCCATCGAAGGAAGCCAAGCTCAGCTGTTTGTACACCAACACTGGGATTTACAAAGTTATTGCCCTCAGACTGAGCGCACCTGGCTGCACGCCATCCCCTTTCGCCCCCTTGTAGCAGGGCAGTAGCTGGATGTCCTCGAGCTTTGATGGAGGCTGCCTGCAGGAGTGGCCCATGGGCAGTGCTGGTGAGACCTCTGGTGAGCCCCAGGGTAGGACATGTCCTCGGGGCACGTTCAGCCTGAGCATCAGAGCTGTAGCCTCCGCTGAACCTCAGTGTGCTGTCCCCAGCATGACACTGCAAGTGAAGTAAAACCAGTCACATCATATAAAATCCAGTAAAATCACATGGGAATCAAATGCTGGGGGTTTTATTCCCCTTTAAAGTACTTCAAGGTCAAGCCTCCTCGGTGTCCTTTTTTGTCAGACCTTTTGGCTCTTTGCTAAAGTCAGATTGATTTTTTTTTTCTAGGAATTATATATTTTTATATATATATATGTACAACCACATATATATATGTACAACCACATGTACAATACACATATATTTCATATTTGACAGTTAGATTGACAGCTATAAATAGTTGCATTTAATTAAGGTGGTACTCCCCATCTCCTGGCTCTTCACATCTGCACCTGCTTCACACTGATTATGTTCTGGGTATATTCACAAACCTCAGCTGAGATTCTGCATGTCATGGTGCTTGTTTTCATGTTTCTCTGGTCTCCCTGACAGTTCCTCCACGCTGAGGTTCACAAGACCTTTCACCTTGGGAACACAGGTAAATCCTGTTGTTTTTTTTTTTTTTCCAAGGTCCATGTTTCTCTGTCATCTGAAATTCATAACTGGCTTCGTATCTAAAATATCATTTGAATGTGCAGTTCAGTTGTACTGAATCCAAGCTTGCCACAGCTGAAGGCCCTTGAAACCTCTGTTAAATCACGGCTTACCTGCTGCAGTTCTTTAGGTACCACACAGAAAAGAAGTACATATGGCAAAGTACCCACCGCAGCAGGCAGCTACACGAGGCTTGCTGTAGTATTTTAGTGGTGAATCTTGGGGCCAGCCCATCGTCATGTAAATCCACACTCTTTGTTGGTGTTGTTTTGTAGGAACTTAGTACCATTAGTGTCTCCTCAAGTCCAACAAAACAGCTCATCAGTGGGGAACCCACCAGCCCTGCTTTGCAAGTGAAAGGCTCATCATGAAGTCTTTCAGTATCAGCAGGCTATTTAAAAATGGAAACTGTGGCACTCTGCAAGAGACTTCTGTAATTTCAATTAGGCTTTCTTTGGAATGGGCTATCTGAGAAGAGAACAGTTTTGGAAAATAAAGCCTTTATCTACTTATTAGCAAGTCAATAAAAGCCATGAAGACTCCAAACTTCTGCTTTGGCTTTGTGTGCATTAACAGCCCAAACAACCTAGCTCCATTTGAAACTGGTTTCAGATTACTTGCAGATGGCTGGATGTAGATGAAAGACTGCATAAAGGTGTTCCTTATTCTATTCTCTACTCCCTAGACTATTGGGCTATGTGCTGACACTTGGATGCTTGTTTTACAATATCATTTGACATGTGGGATTTATGTGTCAAAATTTCATTTGAAGCCAAGAAAATGTCAACTAGCAAGTACAGAGAAGCAGCAAAAAGACTGTGCTTTTCAAGACAGAAGTCAGTGAGTCGGACACTGCCAAGTCTTAACCCTGTACCAAGCACACACAGACAAAAATTTGACCCAACTGCCAGCAAACTAAGATTCCTTTGGTGTGTTCTGCTGAGATTCCATTACTGCCTTTATCATTAAGAAAATAATGTAATAAAATGAGACCCTTTCCCTGAATGCATTAATAAAGATAACTTGTTGGTCAAGCTCCAAAACCACTGGAGCCACATTTAATTTACTGCTTTTATGGATTTAGGATTTGGTTTGCTGCTACGTTCAGTCCATTGCAACAATATAATGGGAAATTGTAATGGCATGTTTAAAAGAAAGGATTCATAATCTATCACTGAAGCTTTAAAATGTCTTCTGCAGACACCCACAATTAAATGCTACCAAAAATGGGCATTTTGCATGGTTTTACCACGGCTCACCAAAGGGGGAAAGGGAGAAAGGAAGAAAGGGAGAAGATCCAAATAATCATCAGTATAGCTTTTCGTGCTAGTCACCTTAAAACAGTTACGGGAAGAGAAGTGCTAAAACAGCTTTAAAGGGCTTGCAACCCCACTCTGCTGCTCCTCATATTAAGAGTGTCTGTGTGTTACTTCATAAAAAATCAGATGGCATAGCGCTTTATTTCCAATCAATGAAAATGAGTGATGTGAAGGTCTTTCTGGTATCTCATGACTAGTTATTCAGAAAGGCACTGGTCTTTCGTGCGTGCCTAGTTCAGGTGGTGGAGACTATGCCATCAACACATGAAGCATTGAAAAAAACAGAGCACCTGTGGAGTGTAGGACCATGGGCCTGCCACATCATGACAGGGATAAAGGTGGCATGAAAGACCCGCATCCCATCAATCTCCACATAAGAAGAGCTCTGCTTCTTAAAGGCCTGACTCTGCAGCCTCCCGTGTTGAGCAGAAACTGCTCCAACAGCTGCATTCACTTGGGCTTGCTGTTGCCTTGCAATGTGGGAAAAACGGGGAATTGAGTATTGGCTTGTTTGAAATGTCCCTTACCTGTAGAGGAGATGACTCTTCAAAGAGTGAGGTTTGAAGGTGAAATGCCAGTCTGAAGGATTAGACATAAGCTGGCACAGCTTCGGCTCACAGGCAAAAGATGGGCTCAAGCTATCCTCCAAATGCCATGTGTGTTTCTTTCCTCCTCCTGGGGCATCTGGAGCCTCCTCTTTCTCCTGCTCCGGCTTTAGGAGATGACAGCCGGAGCTCGCTCTCCGCAATGCTGAGCAGGCTCCCACTGGCATGTCCATGATGTGATCCAGCCCTGGGTGAAAACAAATAGAAGCTCCTGACAGAGAGCGAACACCAAACCCACTCGGTTCCTCTGGATTTATTTTAAGATTGTGGGTTTCAGTAAAGAATGTCTGACAAATCCTTTCAAATTGTCCTAGGAAAAGTGCCCATCTCTTCACTTTGGGGAAGGGAGGAAGGAATTTGCCATCTTAATTTTACCATCAGGATTGATTAAATGTTTTGCAGGTCATGCTGGAAAAAGGCATTCTTCAACCTAGGTGACAAAAAAAGCGCCTTATTTAGAAAATGTGGCTTGTACGGAGTCTTGCTCTAGCTGCAGAATTAAACAAACACATTGTTTTTTATTTGCGTTCAGGAGTTTCCATTTGTGCAGCTTTTGCCAGAAGACTGAAGAGGTCTGTGATGTGTAATTTACTGCTCAGTGATTTTAAAGATGAATGTTTGGATTCTCATTGATACTTGATTTTTATTGCTCATTTTGTTACCAGGGAGGTTTCCACATGTAGCTTTATATAAACTCTGTCTGGTTTCTTGTTCTGTCCTCAGGATATAGCATGTCTTGCTTCACTAAGAGTTTGGAAACAAATGTTCTGGGATTTTTTGGTTTGCTTTGCTTTTCTTCCTCTCTACTGCTCACGCTTATACTTTCTATTAATTCCTTGCTGAAGATATTTGCTTTATTGTTGGGATTTCTCTCAGTGGTTTTGGGACTTCTCATCCTTGCAGACCCGTTGAGCCAGGCTCCCTGCATGTCCTAAAACCTACCTGAAGCCTACCTGTCTCCATCACGGGCCCACCATGGGCAGCAAGAAATGGATAACACCCTGAACTGCCTGACCCCACCAGGGCCCTTTCTGCCAGCTCAGCTTTATCACCATAGAGATGCTGTGAAGTCCACCCCAATCAAAGTGGCTTTTAGGAAGCTCTAAGAGCCGGAAGTCCAAAAAAAAAGTCCTGAGAGACCTGAAGCGGGGCTTGAATGAAGTTTAGAAGGTCAAATCCAAAACACTAATTCTGACAGCTCATGCTCAGCAAGAAGCTGACCTACCTGGGCGCATCAGGACCTGGCTGCCCCATCAATAAGGGCTGAGCGCCCCAAGACTTGGCAGCTCATCAAGGTAAAGCCAAGTCAAGGCCCACTAACGAGACTCCCGTAGAGGGTCACTCTGGTAGATACCCAAGGGTATCTAATAATAAGTGTTGTCAGGATAGGACTTTTCACAAAATACAGCAGCAACGCTCTTGGAAGGTGAAGGCGATACCCCTTTGCACGACAGCCGAGCGGCTGTAATGCTCTGCCAAGGAGCAAGCAAACCCACTTCATTTCCTCCTCCCCGCGGAGGGCTTACAGCTCACCAGGTTCCCCTGATTGTGTTTCACCTGGGCGCCTAATCAAACAAACCGTTCATGAAATAAGAGCTGACTGAGCAATATTTCAAACCCTGAAAGTCTACGTACAATAGAAGTTGTTTTAAAATTACTTGCCAAATTAGCTCGAGCGAGCCAGAAGCACTAACTTCTAGCCAAAGCTCTCAGTGCGAGTTTGAAAGTCGAAATAAAACTTTTAGGGCTCTTGAAAGAACAGGAGATGAGGGAAATGGCATTCACATTTGTTACAGAAATGTAATTCATAATCCCAGTGGTGGGAATGCTAATGCCTCTTGATTGATTACAGTGATTTTGTGAAAGCAAAAAGATCTCTGGACCCGAGGACACTACAGAGAGCAAATGAAACGTCCCGTAATCATGGTGATGACTCAGGAAAGCGGTTAGGTATATGCCCTACCTGAAGCACCCGCTTAAGTACTTTGCTGCATAGGGCTGTACTTGAGGTTTTATCCTGTAATAACCTTTGTCTTGCCTTGTTCTTAGCGAAATGCATTCTGTTTCTGCTTCATTTGATTTTTAAGAAAACACTTTCAAGAAATAGCTAAAAACATTTGCAAAGAGTTATCACTCACGCTTTTTATCTGCCATTAATAAAGCACATAAGAACCGTCTCTAAAAAGTAGCAGAGTGCAGTATGTCTATCATCCCACCAGAAGAGCTTGTGTCTTCCAACACACCACCTCTGAACACCTCTCTTGACACTAGATATTTTCACCCAGTAGTGACCTCTAGTTATTTTTTTCCCCACGTCTTCCTGCACAGGGGCTCGTAGTGTGGGAAGGCTGTGGCAGGCAGAAGTCCCTCTCTTGTTCTGTGGGTATTCTACCACGGTGTATGAGCCACCTCCTGTTTGTTGCTCTGTTTATAGGAAGTGAGGTTTATTTACTCTCCCAGACACACACAAATAGCACCGAAGGCCAAAAAGACATCCAGAAAAATCCCTCACTGATCCGTCTCATGAGTACCTGGTGCGGCACACGCGATCCTTTAGGGCATCATCCAGCAAAGCACTTAGTACTCCCCTAACTTTAAGCATGTGATTAGTTCCATCGATGTCTATGACAAATAACACACTTCCTCTCACTGCCTCAGCAGTGGATAGGGTAGAGGAGAGATCAGATTGTACCAGATCCATTTTACCAGATATTGGAATAATAGATAAATTAGTAACTTACGCCCACATGTTGTACAGTTTTCTATCATTGATAAACTCTTGACTCTTAGAAACAGGTAACAGCACAGAGCATACACCTCTCTCAGAACTAGATGCTCCTTAGGCCTGAGGTTTTAAACCTACACCGTCCTTCAGTCAGTCTTGTACAAGAAATACAGCAATTTTTAATTTAATGGGAAAATGCCTAAGTGGATTTTCCTTAAAGTTTCACACAGGAGAAGTACGTGTCATTACTCTCTTGGAGGGAAGGACTTCTAAGCACCTGCAAGTAAAGTCTTCAAAAGAAAGTGCCATGCAGAACCATACGCGGAGCGGTTTCAGCGTCATTTCCCCGGGCATCAGCAGTAAAGCAAACGGCGACCACTCAGAGAACGACAAGGTTGGCATTAACATATCATGATTCCTGTAAATTTCTCCTACGAATAAGCATGCTTTCAGATTAAGAACCGGTAATTTCTCTCTCTACTGGCTGCTTCATTCTTGTTGCATCAGCTACGCCCCCACCCTGGGGATCACAACAGGGGGTGATTGCCTGCATCTGACAGCTCCCCCCAAAATAATAATAATAAAATCAACAAACCAGAAAAGGGGGAGGGGAGAAGAGAGAAAGGAATATAATTGCTAAAACATGGGCTGTACTCAGAAATTGCTTTTTTTCCCCAAGTAATATACATTGGAATCTCAAGTAAATGGAGTGTATAATTCTTTGTGAAACGGACACAGAGTTAACACAGAAACAAATACTCAGAAACACGAAACGGCACATGCACACATATGCGTATGTCTGTGTCTGTGTTTTACTCAGACACACACAGAAACTGTGATTCCTTTCATCCAGTTAATTGTATGTCTTTCCCTAACATCTTACTTTCTGTACTTTCAAAGCCTTATTTTTTAATTAAAAACACTTAATTTTTTAATTTTTTTTTTTAATGACAAAGCCACAGCAGACTTGTGGTAGGCTGCTGGAGTGCAATTACCCAATTCCACAGCACCAGTCCCTTTTCTTTTTGGATGGTAGTCACAGACTCCAGATGCCAATGTACTGAGGCTAATTTTTTCCATCAGCAACATGTAGCTATTTGGCAGGCTGCTCCAGCATTTTTGCTGGCTGCCTCAGAGCGGTTAAATGGCAGCGCTCTCCATATATTGCCTGGGAAACTGATTTACCTGGGTGGTATTTTAATCAATGTTTTGCCTTACCCATACATTTTATGCAATGGCTTCCTACTAATAAGCATGCCTGTGAATTATCTTCTCATTAGATTTCCACAGAGATATATTTTTATTTGTAGTCAGAGTCCCGGGCTTTAATGTTCTTCTGCGATTCACAGGCTCCTGTGGTCACAAATCCAGGGTACGAGGATTCCTGCACCCCTGGGTTGAAGGGCAGTGGACGCCGTGCAATTAATTCTCCTCAGTTCACCAGCCAACCCGAGAGAGACGGAGGGGAAATGGTTTCAGACTGATCCCAATTTCAAATTGCATTTGTTTGTTTCATCAGCAGAATACTTCCCTTCTCCGTGGTATTTCCAGTTGACTAAAATTTTCTACAGGATTCAAAACTTTTAGAACAATCTAATTTCCAGTTAAAAAACTATTAAAAATCTACTTTTTCTAATTCACTTACCAAATGTTAAAAAAAATGTGTTGTTTGTTTCTCCTTATTTTTTTCTGACCAAAGGGTTCATGAAATTTTATATGAATTTACAAGTAAATTTACTTGCCTTGAAGCTTCATTTTTCTATCTCAAATAGGTCATTAACTACATATTATACCGTAAAGCTGATATAAAAAGAAAAAATTGGTGCTAACTTCATATATATGTGTAAACATATATACACACGCACACATATACGTATATCTGTGCTATTAGCTGCATAACATCCAGAGTTTACTTGAAAATATATAATGTCTAAGCTGGCTGACCCAAAACTGGACCTCGGTAAAGAAAAGCAGAGGGCACAGTTCAGTCAGGACACGGGCAAGGTTGCAAGGAGAATCAATGCTCTTGGTGCCCACATGGCACCTGGGGACCCTTCGGTTAGATACCAAGGAAAAAGTTCTCACAACATAGCTAGTTAAACTTTGTCCAAGCCTGCCTGTGGAGGATGGAGATACCCAAGACCAGACCCGAGAAGTGGCTGTTGGAAAAGGTTTGGGTATGACTGGTTTTGCAGGACAACAGGGAAGACCATCTGCCTCTCCCTGAACCCAACCTCCATCCCCAGCTCTGTGAGCCTGGGACTCCAGGCCTGCTCTCCTGGCTGTCCTCACCTCTTTCTTTCACCAGAATTTGCCTCCCCTGCAAGCGAAAGATGACAGGCCATTGCTTACGTCCTCTACAATCAAAACATCAGGCGCTTTCCAGGGAACGAGGAATGGTAGTCTCTCCTCACAGGAAGCCGTCGATGTGCTGCTGTTCAGTTGAAATGCTGGACATCTTTCCCGTGAGCTGAGTCAGGATGATTAAGCCTTCTGCTGGTTTGTATATCAGACCTTCGCCTTTTAATTAGGGGTTCGGGAGGATGGCTGTTTTCTTTGGAAGGGGAAGGATGTCATTTTCATTTTTTCCCTCCGGTGCTCCCTCCTTTTGGGAAAGTTTCTCCCATGGAGCTGAAGCGTGGATAATTTGCTTTTGCATCAGGAAAAGCATTGTCTGTGGAGCACGTACTCCATACTCTGGAGGACAAAGAATCCCTTGGCTGTGCTTTGGGGCCGGCGGATAGCCATGGGGCGGTGGGTGGCTGTCCCCACCGCCCATGATGGGAAGTGCTGCCCTCTTCACTGCCTGAATGCTGCTCCGAGCAAACGGGAGGTCTCCTGCCTGCCCCTGCAGAAGCAGGTATCTCTGTGCTTCTGTGGTGTGCGCGTGCAGAAAGCGTCACGGAAAAGCACCCACAAACTAGTATTAAGATGCACTCAGACACCTCCGCATCCCTCCAGAGTGATGACACTGCTGGATTGGCTTTACGCTCTGCAATGGGCTTTCTCCACACGAGAACAGGTCCTTCATGCCGGGACTTTTCCTCCTGTGCATTTTTTCTGCAGTCCCAGCTGGTTTCAGTGTTGTCAGAGCCTTCACAAGAGCTGTGCCTGCCTCCCCTGGAGCTGGTGACAAGCCACACAAATGACCACAAGAACATTTTGTCTCAGTTCCTATGCCTGGAGCCTTTCTCCTCCCCACCCCAAACCACAGCCTTACCCAGAGCTGGGGAATGGAGGTGAAGCATTAAAACACATTTTGCCCTATGCCAGTGAAAAAAAAAATGTAGCAAGCAATAATTTTTTTTTTTGTGGAAAGTAGCAAACAACCACTTTTTTTGTAGGACTGAGTACATCAGGATGACAAGAAATACCTCTTGAACCTTCTCTGAAGTGAGTTTTCATATCCATCCCTGATATGGTAGCGTAGGATGTCTATCTCCCCACAAAATACCATAGTAGGAAGAAATTTTTTACTGGAACAGGTTGCCCAGAGAAGCTGTGGATGTCCCATCCCTGGAGGTGTTCAAGGCCAGGTTGGATGGGGCTTTGAGCAACCTGGTCTAGTGGGAGGTGTCCCTGCCCACGGCACGGGGGTTGGAAGTAGATGGGTTTTAAGGTCCCTTCCAACCCAAACCATTCTATGATTTGACTCAAACAATCTGTGATTTTAATTTTAAATTAATGGAGGGCAGGTCCTCTTTAGGACGAATTGAAAAGTCTCCCTCTTTCCTTCACCAGTGATTTAATTTAATGTGCTGGGCTGTGCCCAATTGTTGCCAAACCACCTGCAGGTTGGCACCTCCTTGCTGCACTTGGGAAGAGCTGGCAGTGCCAGGGCTCCCACTGGAAAACCAGGACAGCTGCTCCCTCCATTTATCAGTTTCACAGGGGCCTGACACCAGCTTTAGACACCTACATGCTCCTGTAAATCTGGCTTCCCTGCCAAATATGACTTCTCCTTATGGGGTAAAACATACATCATTTTCTTGCTTAACAGCAGAATTTAAGAAACTTCATCCCTGTGTCAAATGTGACATTGCAAAATGCTATATTATTTATGAGCAATTATATATCACTCACAGCCTGACATCCAGGGTTACTTAAGAATCTCAATTTCCATTTAATTCAGCTGGGCCACCTCGTTCTCCAATGCCTTTGGCACAGTTGTATTGTTTTACAAAAGATAAGTTTACAGATGGAGACCCAAGGGTTAAATTGTGTGGGGTATGAGGCCAAGATAAAGCTGTGGGAGGTCTCAAGAAGTCATAGTCTGATGTCACTGGTTACCTCGTGCTGGCATTCCTGGGTCATTCAGAAATGCAAGCAAGTTGCACATGCATGCTCTGTCGATAATGCTATTTGTCCCACGGAGTGTTTCTCCTTGGCCAGTGACAAGTCAGATCTTGGGGCATAAATCCCAACGCTATTTTATCACCAAGCCACACAGAAGATAAAACTCTCTGCTCTCCCCGTTTTGCTGTCAGCCCCTTCTCCCCCAGCAGCCTGCCACATGCCATTCACAGATTACATGGCTTTCATCTACCCAGTGGCACGTGATTTCACGTGCTGACGGCTGTAGGTCACGGGGAAGACTCAAGGCTATCCACCCCGCTGATGCAGCCGACGATTGCCCGGTTGCAAAGCGTGCTGGTGGGCCACCGGCAATAGGAAGATCCAGCACTTACAGTGAGCAGCAACATCGACACTGCGATAATGTATTTTTGTGTAATTTTCAAACTTAAAGCTGCAGCTTCTCGTGTCTTTAGCCAGTAACAGTTTGACAACTGCCTCCGTACCGGCTAGGCTCCAACACCACAGGGCTTCACCGTTCCAAGAGCGGCAGCAGCTGAAAGGAAATACGAAGAAATTGGAGAAAGCAGTGTGACGGGCGGAGAGCTTTGCTTGAGGGTGGCAGTGGCTCATCCTTCATTTTTACTGCATTATCTGTCACAGATGTCCGTAGGGTACGGCTTCCCTGACTCCTGTAAGATCAGGCTCTGAAAAGGAGAGACCAGATGAAGGTCTTTAAGCAAGGGAGAGAAATCAATTACCGTGATAGATGGGTTGTAGCAGTTGGAGGTGAAGAAACACAAAACATCCAGCAAGCTCTCCTACAGCATGCAGCGACAGGCCATGTGAAGCAGCTGTAGTTCTCCTTCAGGAGATGTTTCCAGCCGTGTGAAGCACTCATGGCCAGCAGAGCCGACGTCCACCACTGGCTGAGCACAGTGACAGGAGTGGGTCTCACCCTGCCCTCTGCCACCCCTGTAGCGAGGACAAGCTCAAGACCACCTCTTGGCCGACTCACGAGCTTCTGAAAATATGACCTGGAAGAGATCACACTGGTTTTCATCTGCTTGCATTGCTTGATGCTTAGAAAGTAGTCATCCATCAGCAAGGAAGAGTGCTGGTGAAGAAAAGATTTTTTTTTTTCCCCTTTGATAAATCTGCTGAATTTCTAAAGATTTTTTTTCATTACTTTTATTGATGAAAACGGGAAAAAATAAAAAATAATAGCACTAAGTATATCAAACCTTACATATTCAACATCAGAGGCTCCAATAGTGTCAGGCCTTCAGATAGCAGCGAGCAGTAACCTTCTTAAAATTAATCCTTTCTAAAGTTTTTCAGTATAGGTACTCAAGAAATTTGACCTCTCAAATTACAGTTTATTTTTAAATTTTTTTCTATAATCTAGGAATCGTTTAACTACAATTTTGACATAGCAATAATTAATCAATCAAATCCTGCTGGATATTTGCACATATAGTCCTTGATGAGAACCTTACTTTCTTGCATCTTATTAAGCTAATGTTAATATTCAATTGCTTGCATAAACCAGATTTAATTATTATTATTTAAAATAGCTCTTTTATATTAAAAAGCCCCGCTTATCTCTCCTACTTTCTGTTCACCAGAAGATTTGAAACACGGCATTTTTTCAATATCAAGGAAAATACTATGTCTGAAGTGGTTCCTCAGTGCTCAATGAGAAAAGCAGGCCTTGCCAGATATGACTAGCGGCCATGTGTCAGACGACGGAGTTTCAATGCGCTTGTTTAATTTGCAATCATACACAAACTTAACAGTAAACAACCTCAGCAAATAATGAGCATTTGATGCAGAGCATTTTTTACTGGGGACAAGGAGCATGAAAGTCAAGATGAATACATTGCTTCAATTTCATGGACAATGTGAATTAGAAACAGGCTGCATACGTTCTGTTTTAACTTAGAGAATAAAATGTTTTCATTGTCTAAAAACTAGATTTATTTTCAATAACACTCAAACGCTATTTTTCTTCCTCCTAGTGATCTTCCCAAAATTTTCACAAGTAGGGAGTAGCTGTCTTAAATATGGCCAATTAATTTTGTTACTTAGTTGGCTGTGAGACAGCAAACAGTAACTTTCCTGCTATTAATTGATAGCTGCAGAAAAGAAGCAACGGATCACCTCAGACAGCTCAGATCAATCTTTTCATGTTTAACATTTGTTTTGAAAACAACTTTGCAAGTGATTGATGCAAGGGAAATTGGCTGCAGTCTCTTTTCTACCATATTGGCTAGAAATGTCTCTATTTAACACCTAACAGACTGCTTTCAATGCTCAGTGGCTTCCTCAGGCGCGTTTCTCCTATGGACCTGTCCCAGCCCATACCTGAAGGTGCCTGAGGGACACTAGAACAAGAGTGAGTGACAGTTCATGGTATTTTCAAGAAGCAGGTGGAAGCCCCACTTCTATTCCTGCTGTCAAATTGGACAGCTAAGTGACTTCAAGCCACTTCTGCTTGTCTCCCTGCCCTTGCTTCTCCTGCAGGATCGAGCAGGGAGCACCGCCACGCTCCTTGCTTGATGACTGCCTAGCGCCAGCCCAAGGAGCCTCGCTCGGCCCCTCTGTGCCCGGCACTAAAGCGATTACACCAGCAGATTGCAAGAGAGCGCAAAAAAAGATGCAAAATCCACCGAGATGAGCCAAATCAGCCCAAGCCCGCAACGTAAAAAACGCATTCTTAGAATAAGAAAGAAAAGGCTGCAGCATAAATACCCCCCACAGATATAAAACGTGCATGGGAAAGAATACCACAGCTCGGTAAAGCAAGGGGAGAAAAAGCACACTGAGAAGAGCGCGGGAGCAGCGGGGGAGGGGCTGCCCTAAAAGATAAACAAGCTGGAGGATGGGAAGCAAACCCTGGAAAAAGAGAAAAAAGACAAAGAACAGATGGTGGTGAATAAATAAAGCCAGAAACCTAGCAAGGATTATAAAACATTTTTATATAAACATCAGTAGAGGAGAGAGCCCATAAGACTTGTAAAATATTATTTATTAACTCACAGTCGGTGCATTTTATGGTACCCACCTGATTGGCAGGTGTATGAGCCCAGCTCCCGCAGAGAAAACTCACTCTTCAGGTGCGCCGCTGCATCTGGAGGGAGGTGTTTTGTAGTTGTTTTAATGCGGATTTTTGCCTACAGCCCCAGGCTGTGGGGGGAGGCCCCTCAAATGCTCCAGGGAAAGGAACTGCCAAAGACCTTTCAATTTGCAGTGAGGACCAGGGGACTCTCTCCCAAGCCTCTGTATAAAAAGGGTGTTTTCCCAGTTCTTCAGAGAGGATGACTGTGGATATCACACGTGGGATATGCAAGTTAGAGGACTGAATTTCTAGGAGAAAACAAATGTTTGGGGAAAACTTGAGCTCTCTGAAACTGGAAAATATTCCTGGTCTGTATAAAACCAGAGGAAACAGTCCATCCTTTGTATGCCAAATAACTCTACAACAGAGAAGATGTGGTAATAACCACCTCACCCAACAGCTATTAACGAAACTGCAAAAACGTGTGATTTTTACGGGAGCAACAAAAGTGAGACACATGGAAGTTCATCTCACTGACCAGTTCCGCCCAAACCACGACAACGATACATACTGGTGCCTCCATAGCAGGGCTCTGAGACAGACACCCTACAGTATAAGCTCTGTGTTAGGCCATGGGCAGAGGGTGAGGCTAAATCACTTTATTTAGTGCGAGCGACCCTGTGGTCAGTTTGAAGGCTGGGGTCAATGAGAAATCATAACTGGTGAGTTAGAACGAGAGAGCTAGCTCAAGAATTATGTTTACTGACTGCACTGGATCCTACAAAGGCTATTTATTACCTCTTCCTAACTAATTAAACTTACTACTGATGGCACGACCAATCCCTGCAGTGCCTTTTGTTGTTGCTTGGACCTGCCATTCCCCTTGAAGTGCTACAGCAGCTGTGAAAAAGAAGCGAGTCTACTGCTGTTGGCGATTGTGCTTGGTTGTGTTTTATGTGCTGTGGTTATCTCATTGCTATTTATGTGTTATGTTGTTATGGGCATCTTTCTGTGGTACCCCTCTGCAGAAACCCATTGTGAACGTGTTGTGTCCTGAGACAACAAATCACAGCGGTTTGTTGCTGTTGTGTTTAACCTTTATCAGGTCATAATATTGCTTTGCTCCAGTTTTTCTTGCCACAGTTGCCAAAGCCACGGGAACTCTAGCTCTCAGGTTTTTGTTTAAAAAATACAGGAGAAGCAAGATTTGGTTATCGCTGTACTGACGTTTCTATATGGATTAGATGTGGATAGCTAGCTAGCTAGCTGTGCAGTTTCCTTCAGGAGCCCTTATATTATTTACTAACATTTCTCCCCATGAATTGATTAAGCACCACAGAGGTCAGCAGTTGCCAATCCAAAACTGCACCTCGTGGCATACTGGCTAAAATCATGCCTCCTGCCTGAAAAGGGAGATGGAAAGCATTGTACGAGTACAAGAGAACCTCAAAGGTTAAATATGAAGCGGGTAATATTTAATGGCAAAAGATAAATTGTCGAGTCATATCTGACTAAATCAGATGCACCCTATTTCTGCTCAGCTATAGTTCCCCCTAGCAGGGGGACTATCGCAGGGGACTATCACCGGGGACCGACAATGCCTGATTAAAACTAGAACATAGTTTTTGCAGCAAATGTAAACTAACTGAGAGGAAATTCGTTCACCTCTGCCCGCTCTCAGGGGGCAGGGATTTTTCTTGGCCATTAACTCTTTCATTTGCCTGGGTACGTGTTCTTGGCATGTCAGCTCTACTGGTTTCATTTATTCTTTTAAGGAAAGAATGAAATGTCTTTCCTTGATGTTGCACTTTTCAATTGACCCAGACTTATGATTTGGAATATGCTTTCCTCCATGCTCAAGGAATGACCCCTCCATCAGGCATCCTGAGGAAGTCCTGCGTGGGGCAGGTGGGAGATGCAGTGCCGGTTAGCCTTGCTAAGCCTCAGCGACTTTCTCAAGCAACTTAACCCCGCACCACGACTGGCCACCGCAGACTGTATTTCCTCAGAGACCGGACATTCCTGCAAGGTTTCTTACATCAAGCTGATGTGTACAATTCCTAGTTCTTTTCCTCAAATGCTGTAGAAAATCCTTCTGCAAATACCAAATCCCTGCCAGGCTTGCATTCAATTTGCAAATGCTGTACACATCTGTGGGTTTGTCATCCGGAGGTGAGGGGAAGGCACTGCAAAGGCCCCTCCTGGCAATGTCAGGATGTTATTTGTGCCAGTTAACATGGCCTTCCCACAAATAAAGACACTGAACCTTTAGCACCATAGCCACAGCTGCCTTCTTTCTTTAAAGTTCTTGACTGTAAAACACTTTAAAGTGTTTGTTAGTGTCTGCAGTACATAAACTGCTGATCTAATGCTTTAGGTTTTAAATCAAGTTGACACTTGTATCAGTCTTAGTAATTCATTTGTGGTTGCACAGAAATATTCCCAAACATACACATCACCCCAAACAATTCATTCTGAATGCCACGAAGAGAAAGGAAGGCCTTTTCCCACACAGCGCATAATTAAATGGTGAAATGCACTGCCGTTACCTTACGGAAACCAGAAGTTTAAAGGGATTCCGAAAGAGATTAGGCTAGTTAACAGAAAACAGGTTAGCGCAGTGGCTCTCGAACACAATTTTTCCCATACAGCTTGGAGCTTACCATGTGTCACGGCAGATGCCAGACCCCCGATGGACCATACTGTGCTGGTTTTGGTACTCTTCTCCCGTGCATCTGCTGTTGGCCACGGCTGGGGCAGGATGTGGGATACTTCCTATGGTCTTTGCCACCATCCTTGGGAGCTGTGGGTACTGCAAGCCCTCCTGCAGCTGCCTCCGGAGCAAAGTTGTGACTCTCTGGGAAGAGACCACCAAGGTGTACAAGCTGCGTCCTTGGGAGCAGATGCCCTCTGCTCTTCCTTCTGGTGGTATGCCTTCCAGCTGCAGCACCATCACGGAGTAAGATTGGGGTAGATGTGCACATGGGTGCAAAGAAAAGGAGAGCCGTTGCAAAGCCAGATACTACCACCGTCCCTCCACTCTGGGACTATTGATGAATGTTTATGCTCACAGCACTGACTGTTCATTAGCAGAAGCTGTCATTTTTTCATCTGAGATCACTTAGCTGAAGTGTTTTGCCAGTAAATTTCTGGCAACCCTCTTCATGAGGAATGCCAGACACAGCAAACTCCTCACTACTTGCTGCATCTACACTTTTAAATAATTGACAGTTCCACTTTGTTCATTTTTACAGAGACATTGATGTATCTGGCAGTTCTTTAAGAGATGCCTCTGTGCTCAAACTGCAGCCACATCTGAAGAAACAGACTGGAGATGCAATATTTCTTTTTGCTCTTCCTCCTTAATCTAAATACCTTCAGCTTGAAATGCCAAATATTGGACTCTACCATCTCCTTTATCTTTCTATGTATAATAAAAAGGAAATGTATTTCCAAAGATGACATTTTTATTGTAAAATAACTTGTTTCTTTTTAAAATACTGTTTTAATTTCCTCTCTGTTTTCCCAAACTCTTCAAAGTCTACCCAAACTAACTTTGAGTTTTCTAATGCTGTCCCACCATTAAAAAAAATATATCCGAGCACCCACTATTTTAATATTACTAAAATCTACCGGGGCTTTTCTACAATCTCTGACTTGTTTCTTTTTTGACAAAAACCTGGTTGAAAAGAGCTGGAGGGAGGGAGCAACTGGAAGGAGACAAGTTTTGTTAATGGCAGTTCTGAAGGCACAAAAGATGGAGGTTTTGCTGTGTGTCCTCAAGAGAGCCACTCTCTGTGCTTGCCTGATCTCTTCCAGACCCTGGTGACTGAGGCATCACACAATGCATTTGGGTGTGCCGGTCTGCAATGTCACAGCTGTGCTGGTGGCCCACAGACTGAAATTCAACCTTTTAATGTAGCTGGGACATGACCGATCAACATGGCGGAAGACTGGGGCCTAAGCCCTAACCCAGCATCCAAAACTAAGGGCCAGCTGAAGGACTTGAACCCAGGCCCAAAATGCTTGCCACACAGAGAAGGCAAGCAGCCACATGCTGTAATCCTAACCATCCCGTTCAACAGTCATATATCTAAATATCCTATTAGACTCCACAGCAACAAACAAAAACAGAATGAAAATGTAGAAATCTTGCAGATCAGTAGATGTGCTCTGAACTTTTGAAAACTAGACTACTTGGATTAAACTGCCAAACTTCATCATTTTGGTGGGCTGGGGAGAAAACGTCAGCCTTAAACTCTTTAGTTTATTATCATATCTAAGCTCTTGCTCACATTTTTGATCAGATGGAGCAGATATACTCAAGAGGGAGTATCATTCTCTAGTGGGTTCTTTACGTAGTTTTTTGTAACAGATCACTGATTTTACTTGGCTTGTTTATAATGTTGTGTTGACTTGAAAAGGGTGACATTTTTTTGGAAGAAATGCTTTTCGTCTGAAAAATGTTTATTTAAGTCAACCAAAATTCTTTATAATTTGGCTGATTATTTTTGGCCAAAAATAATTAAACCTTCAAACACTTCAGAAGTTTAAATGTTTTGATTTGTCATTAACTTGAACTGTTTTGCTTCCTGCTTTACTAAGGATTTTTTAAAAATAAAAATGCTTCTACTCAGCTCTCAATTAAATCCATTTTTGGTGACTCAATTCACTGAACGTTCTTCACCCCTTCCTCCAATTTTGGGGGTTGTTTACCAAAACCAAAAGCTTATTGTCTTAGCATCTCAGCCATTCAGGTAGGCAGGGATAACTACTTGTCCTGCTTACTGCAATTTGGAAATGCCTTCCTAGTGAGACTTGCTGCTGCAAAGCACTAACCCTCCCTAATCCAGAGAAGATCAGAGTTCGTAGGCAAAGTGGCAGTGCTCAAAACAGTGTTCAGGGAACTTTCAATCACTGCATGGGCACTATGCTCCAAACCTGGGTGCAGAGTTTCCTGGGTTTCCTTAGAGTTTGGTCGCTCTTTACCTACATGAGACCGTTTGTGCATCTAGACCTTCTTTTATTTCATTATCTCACACAGGAACTTCTTAATGCCCTCTTGGCCCTACTTCTCATGCCAGCCGAGGCAGTCTCTCACTTGCGAAATGGGGTCGTCCTATTGCCTCCTATCAGTGCTTCAGTGTCTTAAATTCAGCAGTTACCTTGGAGGTAAAGGGTCTAATCAGCAGCTTACAGGGTCAGGGTCACTCTCATTAGGCCTTTCTCATCTGACCAAATCTGGATTTATTTGGTGCTCAGTGGTACAACCTCAGCAGAGGGAAATGAGTGCTGCTTAACAATGCTGTTATCTCTCTCATGGCTCACCTCTAAACCCAACCCCTCTTCAACATATTCTTGAATAACAAGAGCCAGAAAAGGACAGAATTTGCACAGCAGTCAGTGTGCCAAGTACAAACATGAAAAGGTCTGCATACCATGTAATATCTCCTTGATTCTACATAAAAGGCTGAAGGCTCAGCTCTTCTCTTCTAGCCCGAGGATCGTACAAGGAGCCTGTGTCATTAGTCACCACGATTCCCAGCTTTTTCCCATGAGTACTGTGACAAATGTGGTCAACATTGTGCCAAGACAGAGTGAGTGCCATACCAAAGGAGAAAGTATGCGACTGAGCCCCTTTTGCCATAACACATCCCTCAACTACGGTTCATTCACCAGTCTCTGGGTTAATTGCAACTTACATTTTCAGGCCATTGAGAAAAGGTAAGAAACTGCATTGGTCAAAGATCTGATCCTGGACATCTCTTTGACTAGGTCATACAGATTTTGCACTCCTCTTGTGTTGAAACTCAAATATAGCAGGGAAAAACAAGTAAAATACCAGGAACGTGACATCAGCATAGCAATCATTAACAAGTAAATTCACAGCCTCATCAAAGCTCTATCAAATTAAATTGGTAAATTCTTTTTTCCCTCACCTCAAGTCTCTGTTTCAGCCCTTGTGAACTGTCAGTTATATATCTTACTGCTATTAATTCCCTCTTGAGTCACACCTCAGCCTTTCCAGTGTTTTGTTTAGCCAGGCTGGCCAGTCCACAGCGATGACTCCAGTTGTCTTCATTTAAACATTGACTAAATATTTACATTTATTTGAGTCCCCCAGTGTGTGGGGGATCACCGTGTTTAAAGACCAGCCCCTTCTCAGGTAGCTCTTTCAAAACCCTTACGATCTAATTATTGAGACCTGTGGCTTAACCTACTTGACGACTGTGTTAGCGGAAGGTATTTCACCGTCAGCCAGCAGAAAAGCATCGCCTGCTCGCCTCTTCTGTCTGTCAGCCCCAGCATTTGCCTGACATGAACTTCAGTGCTAAGTCTTTCTGCTTAGCTTCATGTGCTGTGGCTGACCCAGTGGGATTAGCAGCTTGAGTCATTCAACAGCAAAGCCAGCCGCAAACCCAAGAACCAACCGCCAGCTCCTCATCTTCACACAGCCGCAAGAAGGCAAGACCCTTTGCTAACCACCCTGTGCAGAAGCTCGCCGAGAACAAACTCAGCACGTCCATCTAACTCCGAAGCAGGGTGCTAAAAGCACTCAGGATATTTGCAATGACAGCAGCTGCAGCGGGAGGGCTAAGCCTGCGCTTCTTCCATGAAACTCAGGACAAAGCAGTCAACATTCAGTCTTCTCACAGGAAGTTTCTCTTCATGCTGCTGTTGTTTTGTGCACTCAAGATTGAGCATACTGGATCAAAGGTTCATCTAAACCAGCAAATCTACTTTTTCCTGAGTACATTCCCAAGCTCCAGACAGTTGCGGCTGAAGGATTTCCTGAGCCAGAAGCAATGCCTTTCTATTAAGGCCCCTGGGCAGACTTTTCTTCCACAAGCCTTTGCAAGAACTGTTTAAACCTTATATACAAACACAGGCATACATACGTATGGCACATTGTTGTTGCTGAAGATACATCAGTTTAGAGGAGGCCGTGTATCATTGATAAGTAAAATCATTATTAGACCAGCTGCTTGATGGGGCCAAATGGTTACATAAGCAAAATGAATCCAATTAAAAGCCCATTATTCTCACAACCACAGTCTTCTGAATCATTCATTGTTCAGGCTGAAGTTTTCCATGCCTAAAGAGAGGTTTTTTTCTTATCCCCATAAAGTCAAAGCAAAATCCCTGCAACCATTTTTAGGTTATGGGAGAGTGATTCTAACCAAACTTTTTCCAGAAGAACTACAGTAAAAACAGATGAAGTTTGAAACTTGGCCATGACCGAGTAATCAATGAAAATTAGTGCTCTTGCATGCTTTGAAAGAAATTGGCTTTAATTTAGCAAAGTTGTGGTTTTTCAAAAACAGCGTGCTGTATACTCATGGCTAAGATGTTGCCTACAGGTGGATGTACTACAGAGGTCAATGAGCACATGTACTGATTTCAGAGATCCCTACGTTGCTGCAGAATCTGCCACTCACCAAAGTCAACATGTAGAGGAATAATTCTCTTTTATGGGTATGACATATCATGAAGGGCTTGCTTTCACAAGCAAGGTCTCCAGCCCTTGAACTTCCTCCAACCTCCATCAGGCATGAGAAGGCCCTGTGCATGCTCAGACTGTGGGAATAGGGTAGAAGAGGTAAAAGGGAAGGAATCAATAAACCAACTATCTTTTCCAAGAGCGCTGCTGAGTCAAAAAGAAACAGTTTCTTACTCTTTCCTTCTGGGAAGGAAGTTCTTGAAGCAGCTCAGTTTCACGGGGGGAAAAGAGAGTCCTTCCCTCAGTCCAGCGAAGGGCAACTAAGATGATTAAGGGCTTGGAGCATCTGCCTTATGAGGAAAGGCTGAGAGAGCTGGGACTCTTTAGCCTGGAGAAGAGAAGGCTGAGGGGAGACCTTATTATGGAGTACAAGTATCTAAAGGGTGGGCTGAAGGAGGATGAAGCCAGGCTCTTTTCAATGGTTCCAAGTGACAGGACGAGGGGTAATGGGCACAAGTTAGTACACAGGAAGTTCCGTTCAAATACACGGAAAAACTTCTTTACGGTGAGGGTGACAGAGCACTGGCACAGGCTGCCCAGGGAGGTTGTGGAGTCCCCTTCTCTGGAGATTTTCAAGACCCGCCTGGATGCAGTCCTGAGTAATGTGCTCTGGGCAATCCTGCTTTAGCAGGGGAGTTGGACTAGATGATCTCTAGAGGTCCCTTCCAACTCTGAAAATTCTGTGATTCTGTGAAAACCTACTGGTCCCCTGATGGTCAGGGACTCCCCATGGATACAAGTTGTAGTGATTAGGACCCCTTAAGATAGGTTTTACCTCATAACTCTTATTTCTTGGATGAGTGCTTTAACTCCTTTGCAGACAGGGAACAGGATGAGTCCTGGGTGAACAGAAGCAACTGGGGTTTCTTGCTGTTCTCTGTGAACTCCATGGCACACTGACAGTCGCCAGGTCATATTCTGAGCGTGAACAGTTTCTTCAGGGAATCAACAAAGTTAAACAGCTGACTGCTTATCTGCACTTCTCCGGAGGCGCCTGTTGCCTCCGTAAGGAATTCAATAACTGAGTATATAATTCAGACTAGGCAAGAACCTCCGTAGGGACAAATGCTCAGAAAATCAACAGGCTTGAGAGGTGGGCCCATGCGAACTTCACAAAGTTTAACAACGCCAACTGCAAGGTCCTGCACATGGGTCACTGATCCCAAGCACAAATGTAGGCTGGGTGGAATGGATTGACAGCAGCCTTGAGGAGAAGGACTTGGGGATACTGATGGATGAGAAGCTCAACATGACACAGCAATGCGCGCTTGCAGCCCAGAAAACCAACCATATCCTGGGCTGCATCAAAAGAAGTGTGGCCAGCAGGTCAAGGGAAGGGATTCTGCCTCTCTACTCCACTCTCCTGAGATCCCACCTGGAGTACTGCCTCCAGCTCTGGGTCCCCAACATAAGGAGGACATGGACCTGTTGGAGTGAGCCCAGAGGAGGGCCACAAAGATGATCAGAGGGCTGGAGCACCTCAGCTATGAAGACAAGCTGAGAGAGTTGGGGTTGTTAAGCCTGGAGAAGAGAAGGCTCCTAAGTGACCTTATTGCAGGCTTTCAGTACGTAAAGGGGGCCTACAAGAAAGCCGGAGCAGGGCTTTTACAAAGATGGCAGGGGGGATGGAACTAGAAGACCTTTAAGGTCCCTTCCAACCCAAACCATTCAATGATTCTATGAAACTGACAGGCCAGTGACAAAATTAGGCTACTTGAACTTCCCCTCTGCTTTTTGGAGTGAATATTTCCTTAAATGGTGGGATTCCTTTTAAAGTTTGGTTGTGCTTGAAACAATAGAAAGTGTGTAAGACAACATTCAGCAAAGCAACAAACAAAAACCAGCCCCAGATTCACCCAATGACATTTTCTGAGAGCTCTCCTGAAATCTCTCATTATGCCTAGGTACCACTCATTTGCACATCTTTGCTTACCTTAAATGAACAAACGGTTCCCACAATATCTGAAAGGTTTCACTTCTGGCATTAATCTTCAAAGAAATTCTTATGAAGCAATTTCCGCCACGTCAATTTATAGCTCTTTAAAATAAGATTCCTCTTCTGGGAATGATTTCCTCGGACAGCTAATTACAAGAGCAACCCATTTTTGACAGAATTTATAAATGCAAGAATAAAGAAAGATAACACCATTCTGATTCATCTGAAATTGCCATTGTGCTTTTTTCCTATTTTTAAAGTCTTTATAGCATTTGGACGATGCATGACAGATTACTACCTTGAATTTACGCACCACCAGTTATCCAGCAGGCAATACTGAAATACAGAAATCTAGAAGCTATTTATATGATTTACAATTATTGTACATTCTTTTTTTTTTTATCAAGAGCTCATCTTTTCTTCTAGTTTAATATATTTACCTATTTTGTCCTTCATCAAAGCACACAACACCATGTTCTGAGCCCTTAGAGAAAATTGCACAAAAAAGGCTGGCCAGGTAATATTACATAGAAGACTATTCAAGAACATGATACTAGAATCACTTTTAATGTTAAAACTGCTATAATGGAGGACATGGAGCAGGATTAGTTATGAAGAAAAGAAAATTTCTTAAATTCTGTAAGATCTTAGGCTTTGTCTCCTTTACAAGCTCCAAACCTTTGGCAAAGATGCAGCTATAACTGAATGAAACCTCTTAACATAAATCCAAAGATAAACAATCTATGACAATTCCTAGTTCTTTCAAAATGCAGAATTACTTTCAATATTAATTTAAGCAGTATTCCAGATTGAAGTACAATAAGCATCTGGTACAAAATAAGCAACTTAGTGTTTTTTCCCAAACATTCCAAAAATATTTTAACATTAGGTTAATCAACCTCCAATTACTGGTTTAGGAAGGACTAGAATATTCTGAAGCATCTCAGTATAGGCAAGCAAGAATCAAGTCAGATCCAAGAAAAGAATCAGCTTTGAAATCTTTGGTAATGTGATATAATAGTTTCCGTTAAAAACCCTAAATTACCTTTTCTTTTATGGACTCCCAATCCCACTAATTGAGTTCTTAGTTTTTGTCACTTGCCATAGAAAGGCTTTGATCATGTGCTAAATGGTTTTACAGTAAGTGGGTAGGACTGCAAGTAGAAGATACCGAATCAGGAATTTATCCTCAAGAGTCTCTCTCACTTTGATGGGTTGCCTTTGATCCCACGAAAACCGGATTACAACTTTAAAATCCATCCTAGCGGTGGGTGGATCACCTCAGGAATCGACCAGAAAACAAAGCACATTCCAAAGACAGAAACTGCAGGACCTGGCTTAGAACGCTGAGCTGCAATTCACGGACTTCACAAAAAAAGAAACCTGACACTTCTGCCAAGTCATCTGACAACCACAGAATTTGGGAGAGCATTCAGCTCACTTCCTTTTTTTATCTGTTTGTCCAGAAACCTTGTTCAAGGTTTGTTCTACAGCAGCCACGGTCAAACAAAGAGTTATTCCTTGAATCCCATTCTGTTTTGCCTATACCTTGTGCAAATGACAGGAACTGTTTAACATTTATGGGAATGTAACAGAGAAAAGAATCTGGCCCTCCGTTCCTCAGGACAGCTTAAATACTGACAATGCTTTTACAGTGTTGAAATACTTCAAAACCAAGGAATCGGAAGACAAAAAAGTGAGAAAAGCATTCAAAATGCCTACAACAGAAGAAAGAGAAGGAAATAAAAGAAGTTAAAGATTTATTTTTCCTTTGGTGAAAGCCAGCAGGGAATTCTTGAAATTCTTAAGCTACATTGAGCTACATCTTCTAGATCTAAATATGAAACTGCACAGGATTTTAGCACATGCTTCCAAAGCCATTTCAACCACTGGCAATTTCTGCTCCCACAGGAAGGCTACCTCTTTTCTTCTCATTCCTCTACATCTTCTACAGTGTCTTCATTATAGTTGTTTCTGACTCGTAAATTTGGTTTCTGAGTACGGAGTTTTGTGAAAATCATAAAGCGATAGATTTATTGCAGAGGGAAGCATAAAATGATGTAATTTTCATGTTGTGAGCACTCCTCTATGTATCTAAGGGAACCATTTTGTGTGAGAATTCCCACTGAAGCCCTGGGGGAGAATTGCATTCAACTGAATTATTCCCAGATGGCTAAGTTACGGATTTATACTTACAGATATTGAAAAAAGGGAAACCTTGTGGATGATGCCAAGAAGCAGAAAAGACGTTAGAGAGAACAAAAGAGTGGGACTTCTCTCTCCTGTGTCCCATCACAGAAATGGGCCCCTGGTTCAAAAATTTGCGGGAGGGAACTGTTTGTACTGTGTTTGTATTGCGTTTGTATTGCAGCACTCTGACCAGGAGGAACATCCATAGGAAAAAACAGTTCATTAAACCACCAACAATCCATTTAAAACAACAGAAAAACCTGTTGGGAAAGTTCCTGGGGAGGAGACACTACTGTTATACTTAGGGCGTTTCCTCCAAAATTTCCACAGAAACCCATTCAGATTTTAGGCACTAACAAATAACATCCAGTGACTGACTCAGCCCTTGAACCACAGATGACACTTTGTAGACTTTCAGCAGCCAGGAACTTGGGATCCAGCTGGTAGTTTCATTTGCACAGACCCCGTTCCCTGCAAGCAGTGTGCCACTTTCCCAAAGTGGACTTTTCTCCCCCCCAAATAAACTATGACTCTCCCCTTTGGAATTACCCTGCTCTGCATAAAAGCTACCGATAAGCTTAATGACCCTCCTAGGCTGCAAACAAGAGATTGAATTCCGTTAAAAAGCCAGGAAGCTCTTCCTACCTGTCTGTCTATGTCTGTGGATGATCATGAGACATTCCCCTTTAAGTAGTGTGTCAAAAGTTCTGCAAATCATTTTTAGAGGTTTCTAAATGCATTATTTATAAGTTCCTTTCCTCTTCCAGAATTCTTTATAGTTGGAATTGTAGCATTAATGGAGTTTGGCTTTACAGGCAGAGACAAAAATAGAAACAATAAAACTTTAAAACTTACTAAAATATTTTACGAATAAGCTGCTGTAAAATACCAGGCAGCTATAGAGCACGTTGTGGTGTGAAATAGTCTAAAGGCCTTATTGTCGCTTCTTGGATATGACCTAGATAACTCACCCACAGCATCTCCGCTCAGAAACAGCGCATCTTTCCAAATACAAGCTCCGAAACTTTTTCAGACCACATTCTGAAAATGTTACAATCTTTATATAGATCTCATATACATCTCTCTCTTACTTTCATCTCTCTAAAATGGAGTGAGATGATTCAGTAATGCAACGTTTAATAGAAAAACGTGCTTTTGGTCATCTGACTACAGCTCCCCAATTTGAGTTCAATTCCCAAATCAATTTTTGGCAGGAAGAGATATCGTGGGGTGGGGGTGGGTGGAACACAGGCTGGGAAACAGAAGAGGAAAAAGAGGTAGATTCATGAAATTGGAAGCTTAAATAAAATGTGCCTGCCTTTGAATTTTCATGCATTATTTATTAAATGTGATCATCTCTATTACATTTCAAAATACCTTGAGGAAAATTCAAACAAAATATTTTTAAATATTTGAATCCCTGGGCAAATTTTAAAACAACTATATTGATCCAAAATTCACATCAAGAAATGGCAGTTCTAGATAGCCTAATGGATTAAGCAGAGCTCTGTGAGTTATGGTGCCTTTAAAAGTACGGAATTCTGTGCCAATACTCACGATCCTGCACACTACCACCTCAGTACGTTCTCTTTTGTATTCGCATTCATGTTTTATGCACCTTTTTCAAACAATAGTATTTTCTTTCTCTGTGCAAATCAAGGTAAATTCTTTCTTCGAATACAACCGGGTGAAGCATTCTTAATTCAAAAGTGTTCAATACATCTTTCTGGTTTGTACTGCTGAAGAAACATGAAGAACCTCCAACATCGTTATTTAGAGACAATAAGCATTACCCAGTTCATTATTAAGTGAAGGGAATGGTAATGTTACTAAGGTCAGAGAACACATGCGAGGATCATATGGCTGAATTAACAGCTGGGGTATTTTGCATTCACAATCAAATAAGAACTGGCTGCAAATGCTTCAGGTCTACTAATGTTAAGTTGCAATACTTTTTGGTATTATAAGAATATTGGAATAACAACTGAATTTGATTTATTTCAAGATGCTGAAAAAGTAGGTTCTGATGAGAGCCACGAAAATAACTCAAGGACTAGAGAAAATGACTCATGGTGTGACAGTAGAAAAGGTCAATATTTTTAGTAGGTAAGAAAAGAAATTAAAATAGATTTGGTTACAGTGAGCAATCATATCAGAAATTCGGGTGCTCCTTAATCTAAAGCAGAACAAAGTATTATAAGAACCAGTAGCTGGAAGATGGACTTTGACCAATTCATTTACGAAATTAATCCAAATTCCCTCTTATAAACTGACCAAGTTCTGTTCCAATAAGGCTTGTTTCTGACACTGGCTCTATTGGAAAATATTAAACAATCCAGAAAAATCTATCTGGGGAAAGCAATCCAGAAACATCTGTCTTTACCAATGACCTCGCTCCGGCTCTGTTCTTCCCTTTTAAAAAGTCGCCCTTTGCTCCCTTGCTAGGAGTGCTCTCCCTACCACGCTGTTCATCTAACTAACAATAAACTCTGCAATAAATGTATAATGTTGTAATTCCAAAATCAACTCTTACTTGGCACTATGTCAAATGCTCTTCTGAAACTCAAATACGTGAATGCTATTGAATTTATCTATTGAGCGATCTCCTCAAAGATTGCAGGGTTTGGGCACATGACCTACCCTGAAACCCATGCACAACAGTGTTGCATCTGTGTGTCATGATTTTTCCTCCAAAGCTGATTCTAATCCAATGGAGGTAACCATTTGAGATTTGTGTGAATCACTTTATTTTCCCCTTCTTTGCTACGGGGACTCCATCGTGACTTTCTACTGGTATGCTCTCATCCCTTCCTTGATGAAATTATGTAAATACCATGCCGTACCATGCTGTTGGGCATGTTAACTCCACACACACATACTCTTTCACAATCTTAGGACGAGGCCTATTCTTGTCCCTCTATTTGAGCACATTAAGATCTTTGAGGTATGTTTTCACCTTCTGTGTGGTCTCTTTTCCTGCTCTGCCCAGCTCTCTCTTGTCATTCATCCCATGTTCAACATCATCACTAGCTTTATTGCAAATTAAGGTTAAAAATGCTTTCACTTGAACTGGAAGAGATTCTTTTTAACCTCTAGCTCATTTTTCAGGGATCCTATTTTTCTTCCTTTTTATGAACAAAGAACCTTTGGCAGTTCATTGTCATTTTCTTAAGTCTATTCACTGATTTTTTGCAATCCTTACACTTTGCCCCCTTTAAAACATAAACGCTCCTCACTGGACAGTCCATGCCCGGCTTTCTTTGCCCTGGATAATCTTTCCTACCCAGACAGTTCCGGCTAATGTTCACATCTTTGGCTTGATACAATTCTGAACTTCCTCAGCATTCAGACTGCTGGGTGCCAATGTCTTCACCTCTATATTTATGAAAGTTTTCTCTTTGAAGTCAGTAATCCTAGAATTTATCTTACGTGACACAGTAGGGAATATGATCAAAGCTATTTTGGGTAGCGTAGCTATGTCAGTGTGATGTTCCACTTGAGCTAATATACTTTGAATCTCTTAGCTGGAGCAAAGCATGTGGCAGTACAGCTGCAGATATTCAATTCAGCCTATTCAGAACTAAGTTGGTTCTCTTCACTGGCTAGATACTGTTGTGTAGACATAATTCTTTGTTACAGACCTATTTCTTCCTTTTATCTGAAGAGGTATTTTCTATAAATTTAAACAAAACTAACTTTTGACTACATATACAAGCTTCTTTTCTACAGTCAAGTCTTCCATAGCATGTTAATTACTTATCAAAACAAAAATTTATGTAGATCACCTTTTGTCATTAACTGTGAGAATAAATGTGTTAGCTCTATACAGTCCTAGCATGGTTAGTAATACCTGTTCACCTGCCATGCATATGTTATTACAGAGAAATATCCCAGCAGTAGAATTGCAGAAAATCTTATGTGTATGTATATACCTGTGTCTAAGACAGCCTTAGAGACTACAGCAGGTTCTGTGATCAACCAAAACCAAAAGGAGCTCTTTGGCTTTGACCTTCTCCCAAAGTGACAGTAATCCAAACCAGCTTTATTTTTGCTGTACCTTCCCATTTCTTTGCGGCCTATCACGTTAGTAATGAACAGTGCTACCACATCACCTTTTGCCTTTAGTTCTGCTCTCCCTGGACAACTCACATTGTTTTGATACTCCTGTTCCAATTGTAATTATTATACTTGATTTCACATACTTCATAAGCGGTTGAAGTTTCACCATGCTGTAAAGTATCTTTTGGAGAAACATAGAGGAACCTCAGTTGTGTCTGTCTAGCCTCATTCAATGCCATACCGGACCTTTCATCATTGACTGCATCATCTACCTGATCACTATTCTTGGTGGTAACATTTCTTCCTTACCATAACAGAGTTACAGAATAATTTAGGTCAGAAAGGACTTCTTGAAGTCTATAATTCAACCTACTGCTCAAAGCAGTGCGAGCTTCAAAGTTATATCAATTTGATCAGGGCCATGTTCAGTTTTGCAAACCTCCAAATTTCTTGTCCATTCCCCTTACCTCTGTGATTCCTTTCTCCCTTATCCCCTCCCCACTCACCTGATTTTCTCTTCCATGTAATAGAACCAGGCTTGAGAAATAATGCTTGTCCTCCCTGACCTTTTCCGCACTGTCCTACCCTATCATTTTCTCTTTCTTCACATTGGCAGAATTCTGCTGAAGGTCATCTAGGCTGCAAGATCTTGAAGCTTCAACCTCTCATCACTATCCTTCAAGGACTCCAGCAGACAGTTTCTTTCGTAGGGAGGCTGGAGGTGAGCAAAGGGAGATTTTTGTTCCTCAGAGGTTATTTCTCAGTGTCAGGTCTTTAACATGTAATTCTGTCCCTGGCAGGCAGCACAACACTGTCTTTTGGACCAGCTGAGCTGGGAGGTGCTCAGTTCTTAACAGGGAGTGCTTACTAGCAGAGATCATCTGCTCCACGTCTGTATGTATCTTTGCTCTTTCTTTCAACTGCAGTTTACCTCATCTTCTCTTCTCTGTCATAGACTTTCACATATCAACCTCTTTGTTCATTGCTGAGACTCACAACACCTCCGCTTAGGAGATACACGCAGCAGACAAACATACACACACTTCAGAAGCATATAATCAGCAGTCACTTGAGGGATTTTCCTCAGATAATTCATAATTAATTTCTCTCTTACAAAGAATACTCCAAAATCTGTGATTTTTTTATCATTTATTTGAGGCAGTTTTTTGGTAAATTAAGCAGCTCGGCAGGTGATGGGTTCAAGGTGTTCTACCAGTCCCCACTATTGCCACAAAGCCTCACTGATTCTGGCATGGGATACAATACCAGGCACTTTTGTTTATACACACGAGTGTTATCATTGCTACAAAACAAAAGACCTGTAACAAAGGACCAGCAGCTCAGTGCTCCCCAAAGCACCACCTAGCAGTATTGCCTACTACAAGATCTTCCTAAGCAGTTAATGACTCAAGCAGGTGGATGAACTGGATGTGCCTTTTACTCAGTCTCATGTTTTAAAATTCAATTATCAAGATGTCCTCTTTGCTTCGTCATTTCATCTTTACGCTACCGGCAGTAATCAAATTTCCTTGTTGCTTTTTGTTTCTATGGTATAAACATCACTACATAACTCAATTTAAGTCACAAAATACCTCATTAAATCCCATGCAGAAACTGTTGGTAAGAGGAGGCTTGTGTTACTAAACCCTCATTTTTATCTAATTATAATGATGGAACATACCACATTCTTTTAATAGGAAACATTCGCAACTTGGCTTCACACCTTAACTGATTAGGGATCAAAATCCCCTGTTTTCAGTTATGAAAACTAAGTTACAAGAAAGATACGAGGGATGAAAATGGTGGACACTGGAACGTTTTAGCTAGATATAGAAAAGTTCTGGAGGAAAAGTGGGGGACTTCAAATGTATCATTGATCAAGCATAATGTATGATATTCAGCAACAAAGTCCCATGTAATTTTCTGCCACTCTGCTGCCAGAGAACAGAGCAGGCTGCTGAAACTTATCTTTACCCAGTGAATGTGTGATCAGCCAATGGCACAACATGCTCAGTTACTGTGACTGAAGCCAAAATTCAAAGCACAAAAGCTATATGACTGTGGACTTCAGCTGAAAATTGAAAAAACACATGAACCTCTCAAAAAAACCCACAATCCCCCTCCAAAACTCAAACAAACCCAAAAACCCAACAACCACTCAACAACCCACTCAACAAACCCCACACCTTTCCTGGTTACCCCAATGTTAACAGTTATTACAATCAGTTTGAAGACTAATTCTACCCAGCACTTGACCACAGGCGAAGCACTTACAAGACAGACAAGTAGAGAAATCCCTGTCTGAAAACATGATTATTCTATGCATTCCGTAAAAGCAGTAGCAAATCAGGCAGCAGACTGTAGTTTACATAAAAGTAGAACCGAGGAAACAGTAGGCGACCTTTCCCTTACAGACCTTCTCAGAGTTCTCTAAAAGTCACTCCAAAATAAGCATATAAAGCAAGGCTTGCATCAATCACCATGAAGCATAGAGGAACCTCCCCTCCAAATTCTCTTCCCCCCTGCCCCATGCTGGTTCTACTCTCTTTTCCAGGGTCTTGATTTGCCTTCTTTCAGTGCTCCTTCCTGCTGGTTTACAGCCCCACACACCAGGGAACCAGCACTCTGCTGCCAGTGACTCTTGTTACAGTACCAGGGAGGCACACATGTTGTCCATTTCTTCCAGGTGTGTTTTTGTACAAGTCCCACTGAAATCAGTGGAAGAAGTCTTGGGGTGTTGGATCAGAACCCAGTTATTTTCAAACCTTTTGAAATTAAATGAACCCTACTGTTTGTTAAAAAGTAGACGCTGGAAATGAGACTACACCCAGCTATACAGGGCTTGAGACAGGAATTTCTGAGGTCAACGCAAGCAAGCTTGACTTGCTACTTATTTCTTTTGGTTAGGGCACCAGTAACATCATTTTAGAAACTCCTTTGAATTTCCCATTTGAAAGTTTTCAATGACACGCGGTAGGCATATATAAGTAACAGCAAGGTCCTCCCCCAGGTTGGGCTATTGAGGGGGCATCATCTAGCCCCATCCATTCTCAAATGTCATCTTCATATAACAGTTACTGTTGGCTGACCAGCTTTCACAATCAACAGCTCAAGTTCCATTTTCTAAATTTTCTGAGAACTTTTCATAGGCAATTAACATACAGTTCTAGGGAAGGCAACCAGGATTGTCTTAAATACTCTAAGCTTCAAAAAAAGTGTTAAATGTAAGATTATTTTCAAGTGGATAAGGCGACGTGGACATGGCTCAATTTTACATGTAACTTGTAGTGCAGCAATCCCTTGTTTTGAACATAGTATTAAAGAAATTTGATTTTTCTAATTGTAGTGAGATTTTCAACTGACATTTTGAATACCATGGTGGATCGCTTCAGTCCTTTACCATGACATCTGCAGTTTCAGTCATGTGGTTTGGCACCTAATGCTTCATCTGGCACAGGACTTGTTTGGGTCAGTCAAATGTTTATACAGTAACAGGACAGCAATTTTGATTTTTGTGACTATCATCTGCTAAAGGATTTGGTATTTTCTACACTGCTCAAGTAACTCATACGTATCAAGAAACAGAACCACTTCTCAATTCTAGCCTACCCTGATGACTCTACTCCTCACAGATGTTCTTCTACTACCTTTTATACATGTTAGAACAAAAGCATCTGACATTTTATGAGGAATAGCCCTAGCAGCAATGCAAAGTTCAAGTCTAAACCAGAAAGTTTTAGATCCTCAGTTTTTCTTTCCACAAGGCCCCTTTTTTGTTTAGGCATCCACATTTTTGCCAACATTTGAAAAATGTTGTATGTATTTATGCTGGAATTTTCAAAGCCACCAAGAGGATTTGGATGCCAGACTGCAGCTCTTTTTAATGAGATCTGAATATCCAAATCCATACACAGATTGAATATACATTAAGCTTTGTATACGTGCTAGCAAACAGCTAGCAGAGCTAGCAGCTATGCAACACCCAAAAATATACTCAATTTGATTCCACAACACCTTAGTTATTCCAACCAGATCATCTACAGGGAACTAAGCTACATACTGCCATAGAAAGTTGGTTCTGTTGTGCCAGATACTGAGAGCAAGAAGCTGCAAAGCCATTTCACTTGCAAAGTAAGCCAAATTCTAAATATAAACCTTCCACCACAGTATATTCAATTACAAAGTCACAGCTGCCTCCTATTCCAATTAGTGTTTTACAGGATTTTAGGGAACAGCACCCTCCATTCTCAACCAACCAGTGCCAGTTCCCTCCCTGCAAGGATTCTTCTGTGTCCTTCACCCCCAGAGGGCCAGTTTTCAAGGAGTGATGTAGTCAGCACACACTGGGAAGAGGTCTAATCCCAATGGTCTCACACGTCTACGATGGCCAGCTGGATTGCCAGTTGGCATTTGATTCCAGGAGATGTAGAATTATAAAGCCATATGGGCACAATCGTCAGCCTGGTGCTATCTGGTTTTCTAGTCACATTTTTTGTCAGGACAGCATTTTTTGGCTTATAGGTCTCCCAAAGAGAAGAGTTAAACATTGTTCTTCAGGAAGCTACATGTCACTTAAAGAAAACAAGTGACATAAAGCACAGAGAATTGATGGCAACCAAATACAAATGATAGTAGGAATCAGCAGTGCAACAGACAGCAACAAGGGTTCATTTTTACTGGAACTATTTTTATCTAAAACTGCTTTAGGAACAATACCTGTCTTCAGCTGAAGATAAAATACAAACTAAATATGGACTTGTGTAGGCAATTAGTGTTTTTAGTATCATTATAGAAAACAGGTATATATATATTTATAATCTGTAAATGATGGATTCCCTAAAACTATGAAGGTTTTTCCTCTTTGCACAGGAATCTGCTTGAACATCAATTTAATGATTACTACTGGTAGATGGAATTTTGATATCCATTTGGTAGTGATTTACATCAGTGTTTTCAAGGCTGCCAACAAGCAAATCCAGAAGGCAGGCAGCCAAGATTCCAGAAGAGACAACTGTCTTTTATTTTATAGCTTATGCATTTTGAGCTTAATATGATTTTCCACTAACAAGTTCTGTACCTTCTCCAAAGTGCTAAAACTGGTGTGCAGAATTGCAAAGTAACACAGTCTCTTCAAGGCAAGCTAACATTAAACTCATGTTAAATTATAGAAGTTATACTGTTTACTTAGGGAAAAAAAACAGTAAGGTTAAAAGAACTACACATGATTTAGCGCAGACACTTGTTTCAATGGTCACATTTTTAAGCTTGACTATATATGAAACAACGATGTACCAGCTAAGTGTTGTTTCCCGTTTGATAAAGAATGAGCAAATACATAAGAGACAAGGAAAAGTTTGCTGTTACATTTAAGAGGAGCACAAAGGATGCACTGGTTATATCATGCGCTTCATAAATAGGATGCAAATCATAGCAAATCTTTTCAGAAAGGCATCAAAAACAAGCTGTATTTGAAGGAGCAAAAAGGGCACAAACAGAAACAGGGTTTTCTCACTTTTCAAGCAGAACTAAAATCCAAACCTTGTGCTAAATATGATGACTGAATGCTTTCTAATGCTTTCTAATGTGGATAGTAGTCCATTTGCAGCAGCAATATCAGTGAAGAAAAAGCTACTCATCCATTAGCCTAGACTCTATACATGAAATAAGGCCCTAGCTACCACAATGTGAAAGATCAAACACAGTTTTGCTGTGTAAAGTATTTATTCTTCCACTGATCACCTATTGTAAAGGTGACCCCTATCAGGACAGCACGTGCTCATTGCTCCTCAGAGCAGTAGCTACTACTTGAGCATCACCACCAGAAACTAAAATCAGATTAGCTAAGTTGTTAATCATATAGAAAAGGTAGTTCTGTGTAGCATGTGTGCCTCCTGAAACTGTAACTGCACAGAACTGAACACCACAAAGAACACCTCTCATTCAGTTAGAAATTACTTTGCAAGTTAAGACATATAAGTCAAAACTGAACAGGCTGTAGATAGCATTATCTTAGCAGGTAGAGAACAATATTCATTCTGAAATAATGACCTTAAACTCATATTCCATGTTCAGATATGAACTGGGAATGACTCCTCCTCTTTGCATTCCTCTTCCTGGCACAGATTTTTGTCTGACTATAAAACTTACCATCCTGTCTCCTTTCTTATTAACATTTGTCTGTCCTGATGAATTCCTGAGCTACGTCTCATTTCACACACCACAGCAATACAAAGAAAAAATGCCAGCTTTAAAAGAAGTGCTCTTGCATAGCAGCATGGATCCTGTTGCATGGTAGTACAGTGCAGGTGTAGCCTTAGAAACAGGATGTTATTCACAGACAGGTTATGAACCCACAGGCTGCAAATCCTGACATGCATGACTGAGGAAACGACACAAGCCACTGTACACATGATGCTGACCCCACAGGATGACTCAGTCTAACCGCACTGTATGCTTTTCCTCCACCCGTTATGACCTGTACAATATATACCTCTGTACACAGCCAACTTGTAACAGATTCCCAGGCACCAACTGGACCCTTCCCTATAGCCCAGTTTTAATACGCATGTTGCAAAAGACTTTTAAATATGCACTGAAGAGAAACCAGAGTTACTCTAGATGTATTTTCTGTGTATTTTATTGATCTGATACAATATACAAGCATACACAGCAGTACAGGCATGTGTATGTGTCTGGATATACATACATACACAAAATGCCATATGTATGATACATACAACAAAAAAGGCCAGATTTCTGGTCTTGCAGAGATATGCCCAGGACAGGACCAAAGACCAGCGTGAAGGCATATAAGCCCTTCAAAACTGTAACACTGCCTGTTCCTACAGCAGCCTGGGGGCCAGGACAGCTTCTGTAATAGGACAGAAAGACAACAGGTATCTATTTTAGGTCTAGTAATAGAGAAGATGGTTGCTTTTATCTTACCACTGGTTATTCTGTTTTCCAAGGGTGATCTGTTATTATTCAGATAATTGTGACTCACTGGCTTTACATCAGGAGATAAATGGAAGGTGCACAGAAACTGTTAAGTGGGATTCCATAGCGAAAAGATAGCTAATAAAGCTCGCCAGGGGGTCATGGCAGATGATGTAATTGCACCAGGCCCAACAGGTTGTTGGGACGCAGAGGCTGAGGTGTGGGAAGTCTGGGCAAACACTCGAGAAAGAGGTCAATATGAATCCTTGCTTTATTCTTTGCTCACCCCTAATCCTGTTGTACTTATACATCTCTCTAGTACCCTCTTCTAATACCACCACAGAAGCGGTCAGAACACACCAGCATGCTAATATTAAGTTTTCCCACAGTAAAGAATTACTACCATTTATTTGTTATTGACATATTTTATGAGAAAAACAGTAAAATTGGTCAAGTTCGTTATCAGGCACCTGGCTGTATGATTTACATAGGAAACCACAGTTGTTGGGAGCTGAAATAGGAGAAGCCTCATGGCCTCACAGTGTATTCTGGGAAGAACAAGATAGTTACAAAATTTGTGGCTATTTGATATTTTAATATTTCCAGCTCATAAACCCAGAAATTATATTGGTGATATAGCTCTGACAGGCATATTTTGCTTGTTAAACAATAACAAAATACATTTTAAGCCATATTTTTTAACATAAACTACTGTCAATTAGTAACCTAGACCTGAATTTCTTCCTCTGTTGCAAGTTCATGGCTTGGATCAATAAGACATGTTCCTATCATTTTCCCATCAGACATTACTGGAGAAACAGTAGGTGTCTGCATGGTAAGTAAAGAGAGAGAAGGAGAAAAACTGGGGGTCATGATTGGTGGAGGGTATCCGAGATTATGGATAAGGGGAGAACGAGGGTATTTTTTAAATGCTTGCCCTGATATGATATTGGGCATTCGTGGTGGCACTGTCCTTATGCCAGGCTGAGCTACTGATGTTATCAAGGGAGGAGGGAAAACAAGAGATTTCTTCTCTTTAAGGAAGCTGTGAATGTGTATGTTTTCATCTTTCAGTTTTGCAATATCATTAAACACTGAGGCAAGAGGCTGAAATCTGGGTTCCCAGCTGAGCACATAATCCCAGTTATAACCAGCTCCGAGATCCTCATCAGAGGTGCCAAGAGTTGCAAGCGAATCATACCCAGAGTCCTGCCTATCTGACATCAGGACGTATTCTCTTGTGAGGTCTGCCATTATGTCTTTCTCTTTTATTCCGATTTTCTTAAGTGTTTGAGATAACATTTTATGTGTGTAGGCTGTGTCACAGGCTTCTTCTCTGCTTTCTCCTTTAATGGTCTGCACGGTCTCCATGCTTTGCATGGTAGCCACGACATCTGTTTCTCCAGACTGACAGGAGAGCTGATCAGACTCTCTTGGGATCCCTGAATCTGGAACCCGTGAGCCATGCTCGCTCAACGCCGAGCCAGCACTCTTTCTGCAAGGATGTTCATTGATCCTTTTGATTTCCTCGTCCTCTGCAGTTTCTCCTTCGGCAGAACTGTGGCCACTGGAGTCTGAATGCCTATAGGGGACACCATCGTCCTTCCCTTCTCTGATTCCTGCTAGGCTCAGCCACTCTGCTATGGCACCCATGGGAAGCATACTGCTCTCAGTACTTTGGATATGGCAGTTCTTATCTTCTCTGCCTGAATTCACATCAGTAGCTGAGGAGGATACTGTTTCTTTTTTCACACAAGAGTTCACCAGATCTTTCCGCTTATGTCTCAGAGTAAGTGCAATAAGACTGACTGCAAGCAGTAGGAACACTATCAAGGAGATCGAAATGCTAATGGTCAGGCTGTATGCTGACACTATGGGATAACTCTCAGGAGAACTGGAAACATTTACCAAAACGGTGCATACGGTGAACTTTGACTCAATTTTGGGGCTATGAGCTCTTATCAACAATTCCAAGGTGTCATCATTCCTTTTGCTGCCATTTTTCTTTCTGTGAACAGTCTGAGTCAAATAAATATTACCACTGGTTTGATTCACAGAAAAGAACGGAGACGTTTTTAGCAGGGAGTAATGAACAACTCCATCCAGTCCACCATCACTGTCTGATGCCGTCACTTTGCCAAGCAACTGGCCTGCTTCATTCTTCTCAGGGAGATTAAAGAAATACTGATCTTGTGTAAACACCGGGTCAAATTCATCTCTCCCCTCGATATCTACCTGAACTGTAACAGTAGCCAGTAAGTCACCTTTGTCTTTTGCTTGGATTATGACACAGTACCTACTCTGACTTTCATAGTCAAACATTTGCTTTGTATGAATATCTCCTGTCAAAGGATCAACAAAGAACATGTCATGGTCTCTAGGAGCTTCACGATGAGCCAAACATGAAGACTGTATGGAGTAGGTAAGGTGTCCGTAAGAGCCTTTATCAAAATCCAGTGCATTAACAGCGCACACAAAAGAAAAGGTAGGTAGATTTTCACTGACAACACAGCTCAGGCTGGGAAACAAAAACAGGGGGGCATAATCGTTGTCATCTAGGATGCTAACAAGAACAACAGAAAAAGCCGCATTTTTTACATCAGTTCCTCCATCTGTGGCTTGGATGATCAGAGTGAATTTCATGGTATCCTCATAATCCAGCATTTTCATCAAATCCACTGATCCTGTTTTCCCATCCACATGAAAATATCCCCTGTCATTTCCAGAGATGATAGTGTAAGTGATCTCTGCGTTGGTCCCTGCATCGCAGTCATTTGCTGAAACTTCAGTAATGTAACTCCCTACAGGGATGCTTTCTTTGACATGAATATGGTACTCTGGGCTGCTAAATACCGGAGGATTATCATTAACATCCAGCACAGTTATTAGCACAGTAGCAGTTGAATTCAAGGAGGGCGTTCCATGATCAGAGGCAAGGAGGACCAAACGGTGAGAAGCCGCCATTTCCCTGTCGAGAACTTTGCTCAAAACGAGACTGCCAACAAGTTTGTAGGATGCTTCTGACTCCACAACACTTGTTTCCACAGAGAATAAATTCTCAGCATTGCCATCAATAATAGAGTATTCAACATATGTGTTTTCATGTGACCAATCATAGTCAATGGCTGAAAACGTGAGGATACTTTCTCCAACTGAAGCATCCTCACTCACGCTGAGATTGTACAGATCTCTTGTGAACTGAGGGGCATACTTATTTACATCTTCTACGTGCACCTCTACGGAGGTAACTGCACTCAGAGTGGGACTGCCACCATCCATGGCTTCTATCAGGAGCTGAATAATGGAAATCTTTTCCAGCTGTGTCACTGGTCCCGTAGTGAACACTGAACCTGAAAATAAAACAGAATTAACGAAAGCCCACACTTCAGACTCGCTAAGGCAAGTAAATGTGATTCCAAAAGCTGAATCTAATCAGTTATATTTGAAAATGACTCAACTGTAATGGCTGCACACCCCAAAGTAACTCTCTCACATCCAGAGAATAATAGGTCTACAGCTCATTGTCTAGATGGAGATCAGCGACGAGTGGTGTCTCTCAGGGGTCCATACTGGGACATCTTCACCAGTGACACAGACAGTGGGATTGAGTGCACCCTCAGCAAGTTTGCCAACACCACCAAGCTGAGTGGTGCAGCTGACACACCTAAGGGATGGGATGCCATCCAGAGGGACCTGACCAAGCTCAAGAAGTGGGCCCTTGTGAACCTCATGAGGTCTAACAAGGGCAACTGCATGGTTCCGCATCTGGGTCAGGACAACCCCCAGTATCAATACAGGCTGAGGGACAAAGGGACTGAGAGTAGCCCTGCTGCGAAGGACTTGGGGTACTGGTGGATGAAAAGCTGGACATGAGCCGGCAACGTGTGCCTGCAGCCCAGAAGGCCAACCATATCCTGGGCTGCATCAAAAGAAGAGTGGCCAGCAGGTTGAGGGAGGTGATTCTGCCCCTCTACTCCACTTTGGCGAGACCCCAGCTCTGGAGCCCTCAGCAAAGGAAAGACATGGCTCTGTTGAAGCAAGTCCAGAGGAGGGCCACAAAGATGATCAGAGGGCTGGAACACCTCTCCTCTGAGAACACGCTGAGACACTTGGCTCCAGGGAGACCTTATTCTGGGGGCTTATAAGAAAGATGGGGACAGACATTTTAGTAAAGCCTGTTACAATAGGACAAGCGGTAATGGCTTTAAACTAAAAGAGGGAAGATTTAGACTAGATATAAGGAAGGAACTTTTTTTACAATGAGTGGTGAAACACTGGAACAGGTTGCCCAGAGATGTGGTAGATGCCCCGTCCCTGGAAACATCAGGTCAGGTTGGACAGGACTCTGATCCACCTGATCTTGTTGAAGATGTCCTTGCTCACTGCAGGGGGGTTGGACTAGATGACCTTTAAAGATCCCTTCCAACCCAAACTATTCTATGATTCTAAGAAATCATAGCTAACACTTCAAAGCCAAGTCCTACCTACGATGATGCCGTATCAAATACACATACTACATTTAGACCAGCAAAAATTTCTCTTCCTAGTAACAGGCTGAACATGCAAACTGCATAAAATAAAAGGCAAAACAAAGCTAAGGAAATATAGGCTCCTTATTAGAGGTGGCTATGCTGTGTAGAGTTCATTACTGAAGGTCGTCAGTTCTCCTGTTTTGCTTGAAATCCAGTAACAGCATTACAGCCTTGTTTGTTATTTAGATAGGTTTGCCAATAAGTTATGTAAACATCTTTCATTCAAATTGCTTATCTAAACATGGGGGCTAGACTAGATGATCTTGAAAGGTCCCTTCCAACCGAAACCATTCAATGACTCTATGTTCATAAGCCATTTACTTCTACTTCACTCTTCACAGCCTATAGCTAAGCACCACAGAGATAATGCTGTGTGACAACTTTCTGAACACAGCTGAAAACAGCCACTAGCCAAACATAAAGATAGGTTGGTGAATACAGAGTAACAAATGGGTGAAAAAGAAAACAGCTTTAACTGGGTGAGATATTTGTATATTCCGTGTTTGTAGTTACTATCACTCAACAAACATTGCATTCAAAAATTTCTCATGTAAAAACCTGAGAACAGCAAATAAGCGGTAAGAACTTGCTCACTGAACAATAGTTGCACAACATTTTTGCAGTATCTAGTAATCTCTGAAGCTGGTATTCCCCAAAATCTTATGTACACGTGCATAGAAGGAGACAGACACACAGTTTTCCACCTTTCAGAGTGTTACAACATTAGGCCAGAAAATTTAAATCAGCTTAAAAAACATAAATCTTAGCAATTGAAGAAAATTATATACTTTGGAGAAAGTGTTCTCAATTTAAAAAACTTTTAAATTCCATTTAGGATTATAGGATAGCATAAACCCTCTAAAGAAGCAATCTTAAAACCACACTGCCCAAGCTGTAGAGAAGCTCCATTACGATAGGTTCAACTTATACTGAAAAATAGTAAGTATGAACTTAAATTGAATGAAAAGTAATACATGAACTGAAATGTTATGAATCAATGCAAAACGTACAGCAACTTTTCTTTCAAATCACATCAGAGGAATGGAACCTATAGGATGTTGTGACTAGCTGCCTTGTGCACGGTTCAGGGATAAACTGAGAACTCCAGTCTTTGATGCAATCAGTTCTTCAGCAACAATGGCAGATTGAGTCAAAACATATGGTGGACTTTGGCTACCAAAGACTTTCAGAACTCATGTGATCACTGGCAACAGGCAAGGAAGTGCAATAGGACTCTTCAATTTACACTGAAAAAGCTGAAATAATAAATCATGCTTACAGACTCACCATTCTTGGGATCAATGGAAAATCCCTCAGAGGAAGAGACGATTTTGTAGGAAATCATTCCATTATGCTCCGAATCCCTGTCCACAGCAGAGACTGTCAGAACAGTGGCATCCATAGAAATGAGCTCTGGCAAGCTCACCTGACACATAAAACAAAATTACCGTTTTGATAGAGCTTAATAAAAGATCTTGAACATTAAAAAAAAATTAAAAATGTATTTTGCTTCATTTTATCTTATTAAAAAAAAAAAAAACAATCATAGTTCCCAGCTTTGGAAAAAGTTTCACCTACCTGTTTTCTTCTGGGACAAAACTATAAAGAGTTGAGATATTGAAAACAATGCACACAATACAGCCAAAATTTATAGTAAACTTTACACAGTAGTAAAATCCACCTAGTTATAGTTCATTATCATAGAATCATAGAATTGTCTAGGTTGCAAGAGACCCTTGGGATCATTAAGTCCAACCATCTACCCTACTCTACAAAGTTCTCCCCTACACCATATTCCCCAACACCACATCTAAACGTCTCTCAAACACATCCAGGGATGGCGATTCAACCACCTCCCTGGGCAGTCTATTCCAATGCCCGACCACTCTTTCTGTGAAAAATTCTTTCCTAATGTTCAGTCTAAATCTACTCTGTTGGAGCTTGAAGCCATTCCCTCTTGTTCTGTCATTAATTACCTGTGAGAAGAGACCAGCACCAACCTCTCTACAGTGTCCTTTCAAATAGTTGTAGAGAGTGATGAGGTCTCCTCTCAGCCTCCTACTCCTCAAACTAAACAGTCCCAGCTCCTTCAACCACTCTTCATATGATTTGTTTGCTAGGCCCTTCACCAGCTTCGTTGCCCTCCTCTGCACTCGCTCCAGCACCTCGATATCTCTCTTGTATTGAGGTGCCCAAAACTGGACACAATACTCGAGGTGTGGCCTCACCAGTGCTGAGTACAGGGGCACAATCACCTCCCTACTTCTGCTGGCCACACTATTTCTAATACAAGCCACTGAATGTCTTTTTCCAATAGTGCACTAATAGAAGGAATATCTACAACAGACTGCAACAAAAATTGGCTTTTCTCCCTGCTTTCAGAAACACCTTGATTTTCGTACATGAAATACAGTCTGCAATCCCCATCTGGAGTATATGACTGACCACTAAAAAAGCCCAACACGTACCATGAGAATTCCAGCACCAGAGCACTTAATCATCACTGGACTATTCCTAGAATTTACTTTTTCAAAATGCTCCCTGTTTTCTTCATATAATCTAGGAAACCAAGAAAGTCCTTTCCACTTCTTAAGAGCTTCCATTATTTGAAGTCCAGATACAGTACTTTTGTGGCTAAAGTTTCCTTCCACCTTATAAATCTAATTTAAAATGAACAGTATGATATAGCAGCTACCTTTGTCATAATTTCAAGTGTTAGTTTAAGTCATTTTAACGGAGTGACTATATCATATAATAGCCATAGATATATATATATGAAACTATATATGAAAAGCATAAATATGAAAGCACTTGAAAGGACAATAAAAGGGCAAAAAATACAGGATGATGACTAGGGAATTACACGTATCATTGACCGAAAAGAAGCAGTGTATTTTATTGTCCAAGCAATACATCAAAACATCAGGATTGTGGAGAGAGCAGCTCAGCTGTTTACGTTAGCATAGTCAATAGAGCTACACTGTTTTGTGTACCCTGCCTGTAACGTCTGCTCCAATCCACAAAAAAAATCCCTAACACTTGCACAAGCAAGTACTTGCCTAAACTGTTCTCCAAAATCAGACACATATGAGGGTTAAGAAAACTTAAGGCAAGGTCTAAAAATCACTTGAGCATTAATAGTGCATTTTTTTTCCCCAGAATTTAGATTTGTGAGTTTAAGTGGGCAATTTACACAAATCCTGACAACTCAGGCACCTGAAACTTTCACAGGTACCTACAGTCTGTCTCATAGTTATGTAAGTGACTAAACTGCTGCACCTGCACATGCTTAGAGGTTGAAATTTCTTTACTAAGCCAAATGTTTAGACTTATTTCTTGACTAAATCTGAGATTTATAAATGAAGCATTATTAAACCCAAGTCTTCTGTGGTGCGTCATATTTTTGACACTGAGCACATCCACCACACACAAAAAGCACCAAGTCAAGCAAACAGCTGAGTTCACAGGATCACAGAATGGCTGAGGCTGGCGGGCACCTCCAGAGGTCATCTTGTCCAACCCTTGCTCAGAGCAAGTTCTGAACACTGGACCCTGCTCCCCAAACTGGTTTGGATTATATCCAGTAACTCCTAGTGATCCATGCTTGGTGTATGGAGTACAGCTAGCACTCACATCACTTTCCTCCTGAAGTCAGAAACCACAAACATGAAAACTGAACAATTCCCTCAGTCCTTTTAGCAGAATTCCTAGGAAGGGGCTGGGGTTTCCCAGAAGAGCTCTGCTCTGTTTCTGCTCAGTAATAGTTTGCAGAGACCTTCCTTGTCAGTGCTCAAATGCATTTTTAAGACAAATATAAACAAACACTCCTACTATTTATCATCATATACAGTTTGTTGTCCGTTTGCCACATTCCCACCTGATACGAATCCTGAGTAAACACTGGTGGGTTATCATTGACGTCCAAAAGAAGGATGGCAAGTTTTACTTCTGTTTGATGTACAGAATCTGAAACTATGACTCTCAGCTTATACACAGCAGTTTCTTCAAAATCTAATGGTTCCACCACTGTGACTACACCGGTGTGTTGATCGATGGCAAATTTCATTCCAGGACTATTATCATAAATAAAACCAAACTGAAGTGCTGGCCTGGAGTCCGCATCACTTGCCGACACACGAGTCACTATAAAACCAGGCAGGGCATCTGAAACAATAATTCAGAATAAGTCATAGCTAAAAGATGATGTTACAATTTCTGAAGACTTTGCTAATTTTGTAATACTGAATCTTAGATATATGTAATCTTTCTGTATTTGCTTTTGGTGTATTTTGATTATGTGTTTTAGAGTAAGATCAATATCCAGAAATGCTACAGAAACAGTAGGGATTTCTTCAAATGCATCTGCTTTATCCCAATTTGAATTTGGGTTTTCTTTAGACTTTCCCAGATTCAGTGTAGCCATAACTGTTTTTTCACCAGCAACAGGAACTTCCATGGTTTTCCACAAGCATTTAGGTGACATGAATTTATTGAACAGTGGCACAAACTCCCACAAGAATATTTAACTGAGGAATCAGAGTCTCCTGGTCTGTGTAGAATGAGCGAATGCAATTCTGAAGCTTCTCCAAAGGAGAAGGCCACTACAGAGAAACAAGACCTCCAGCCAGACCTACATAGCACAAAGATCTTAAGAGCTCAAGGTATAGTCCCATGAGATTGAGAAACTGGATACAGACAGCTTCTGTCATGTGCCAAACTGACAGTACCGGGGATTGCAAACTGAAACTTATTAGCGATCATCTAACAAAGCCTGGAGCTAACAAACTAGACCATTTCCCCTTTGCATGCCTGGGGCATTACGCCTCAAAAACAATGCGCAATGTCCTAAAGCAAGCTCTTAAACAGAATACAAAAACCTAAATAAGTAGCCAGTAGTTTACAGCTGCTGTGTATCCATGACTCCCATACTTGTCATTACCAGTGAGAGCTAAATTTAGAAAAGGCTAAAAAAATATCACTAGAAAGACAGCCTTGCTATCTTTTGTTAACAAGAGTATTGGAATTTCAGCACCTATATCTTTATAAATTTTCTGCTGTGTATCTCAGTGCATCATACGTATGATGCCTGTATTTGAAAATGCTGGGCTTAAGACTCAAGGTCTGCAAATGTTGAGCTAATGTCACACAACATATCAGATGTATGCTGGGATGAGAACTCAGGAGGGTCCTGGGTCCTCCTCTTCATGATTATCAACTGGATCAAGCTATAGAGCATTTTAAATTTACAGAAATTACATTCAAATTTACAGAAATTACTTCTTTCATCACAGTGAAGTTCAAAATGTCTCTTTTCTAGCAACGCTCGTTTTAACACCAAGTATTTTTATTGGAGAAAAGCAGAAATTGAAGACATCTGAAGAATATGACACTGGAGTCCAAAACGAACAGATTACAGATGTATTTCTGCAGAGTTTGTTTTCCTCTTTCTGAATTGCCTATGGTTTTGTTCCAAGCTATTCTTAAACACAATGTCTAAAGATTAAGAATAATGCCTCTGAGAACAAAAGCAGATCACAATTTACTTTGATATTTCAGTATTAATACGATCATAATGGATCATACATTTGTACGATTTCAGTATTGATATGATCATAATGGATCATTTTTACTACAGTATCTTCATTACACAAATCACCAAAAGCACTATCATCTGACAAATCCCAATCTTAAAACTTAGCTGTACTATCACACTTACTTTCTGGGACCTCCACTTCCCCTAGTGGTTGGATAACTGGAGCATTGTCATTAGCATCTAACACTTGTATCCTCACAATACTTGTAGCAGAAAGTCTGGGGTTTCCTTTATCAGCAGCTTGTACAACCAACCTACAATTAAAGGAAGCAGTAATTGTCACTATTGGTCAGAAATCACAGAATTATCCACCAATGGAAAAGAAAAATTACAAACTAAAAGTTTAGCCCTTTCTGCTCCTCTTTGCAACTCTTAAGTTCCATCTTTCTTTGTGTAAGGTTGACTGTCTGGAGTTTTATTTTTTGTGTCTTGCAGGAAAAATGTCCAGGAGATTCTAGGTGGCAAAAACGTAACAAAATCATACAAAGAAAAGGAAGTATTCATCTGGATTCATTTCACCCATTTTCATACGAAATGTAGGTGGTTTAACAAGCTAGCAAGACTCTTCCAAATAAGACACGTTTCTCCAGTTGGTAATTCAGAGCAGGAATTAAAATTTAAGTACTAAATTGTCCTTTGCAGGAACCTGACTCCCCTCATTGTTTATAAAGAGACAAATGGAATGTGAAAATTGAGTAATATGAAAACATCCAAAGTAATCTTCAACCAAAATGTCTGCAGACATTTGCAGAATGGTGTGCAGAATACACGCATCATTTGACAATGGCAAAATTCCCACTGATTTTAGTGGGACCATAATCTCACTGTCAGATTAAGAGAGTTTCCCTGTACACTTCCATTTTACACCTGAGTAAGGATGGATAGCAGATTCTGTTAACAACCTTTTGATTTCCACAAACAATGTAGCAAAAAAACCAGTAAGCAATGACCCGATAAACACAGATAAAAGGATCTTTACTCTCTACAGGAACTAGCTTCTGAACAATAAAGAGCAAATGTGAATTGTAAGCAAAGTTTATTTGGAAGACTTCACCCCTCCCCCGTATTAAAGGTTAACCAGTAGGGAATTCAAAATTAAATCTAACTCAACAGGTGCTTCAAAAAAAGGAAGCGACAAAAAAAGAAAATATCAAGCCATGCGAAAGGGTATACAAGTCAGAGTCTGGTATCTCAACTAAATGTTTTGTGTGCTAACAACTGCTTGCGTGTTGTATCATATTTTCTGGGTCTCCCTGCAGATCGTCTGAACGCTTTATTTGTCCCTTTTTCTAAGCCACAGTTTCTGTTTAAAGTGTCAAATCAAATAGATACAACTTCCTACATGTTCACATGACAGTACGGAATACCGAGCCTGTAACTCGAGCTGTGGATTGCAGCACTTCCATTCCTGAACCACACCGGCTCTGCTCTGGGTGTCCTTGTGGTTTCTGTCACCGGCAGAACACATAACTTGAATTGCAGGCCAGTATTCTATCAGTGACCATGTATGATTCCATATAGAAAGTGTATTTTTTCTAGAATGAATATCGGTAAGGTATACATGTGGAAATATTTTACTAAAAATAATCACTTTCTAAGGTTTCAGGAAAAAACTCTCATAGAAACATTTCAGCCAAGGCATTAAAATTAAGGTTCTGTCAACACTTTCATTATAACTCCTGTTATAAGGGACTTAGAAGAAAATGTTCAATTTAGATAAAATAAACAACTTGCAAATTTGAAAGAACCAATGGTAACATTTTGAAATTAAACAGGAAAATAGTTTTGAAAGCCTCTTTTGTTATTCACTTTTCACCTAACAATGTACAGGTTAACAGCATATTAATAAAGAGAAGGAATACGAAGCTTTAGATTCCTTGAACTAACGTACATTTTAAAAGGCTAGAATTCCAACATAAATAAAGAAATAAATCAGCCTCCAAGTTAAAGACAAATATGAGAATTATTATGCTTACACGTTCAATGCTTCATCAACAGTAAACATCCTTCCTTTGAAGGATTTATTCTAGGCATTCTTTTAAAGCACTAGTTACAAATAAAATGTATTATGATATTTAAATGTCTGAAAATCAGAACTGATGTTTTTGATTCAGTGAAAAACTGAAAAATAAACTCCAAATGAAGTGTTCTGTATATTAAGTTAAAACAAAGTGTTTCCTTTAGGACACTATTATCAAATTACACTGATATTTAAAAAAAAATAATCATATTCTGTTGATCTTTTTGATGTGGTTTTCTGAGAGTTGTTCTGGTTCATGAGAATTCTGATTGGTTGTTTAAAACTTTGAGGCCCCAGAGGACTGGAAAACTTGCAAATACTTTAACTGATGCCACAACCATATGGGGGGAAAAAAAAAAGTAATTTCCACTGACACATACACAGAAATCTACTTTTTGTACAGATTGCAACACATAAAAAGGGAGTATTAATGAGTCTGCATACTCATATATTCTCTTCAAGGTATGATTTATTTGCTTTCTAATTCCAATTATGGCATGACCTGTAAAGAAAAATTTCATGTCCACTTGATCATATTTACTCACAGTTTCTTGGAAAACAGGAAAAAAATAATACTTGGTAGAAAACATCTTATAGATGGAAACAGTTTACAGAAGCATCTTTATCATATTAAGGAGAAGAAAATTTGGACTACATTCTAATTAAAGAACAGAACGTGTCCCTGTTTCTTGGATTTGGTTTGAGTGCTTTCTCTGTGTCTTTACTTAGTTATAAAAAATGGTTCCAGAGAGGGAATGGCTGTACCATTCTTACTAAACTAAAATTCAGGAACTGTCATCATTCCTATAGCGAATCATCACGCTCACTTGTATCAGTAACTTGCCATTGATTAAACAGGACTATATTTCTTCTCCCAAATTTGAGAAGTACCCAAGAATGCATGGTATATATGGGCAACTTTAGTGCTGTTCTCAATGCTGTCTGACTTGCACCCAGGCTCTGTGGGTAATGGATATCAACAGAAAACTATAAAATACGTAACATCAGCAATCTCAAGTTACCGTCAACAAAAAGAATAATACATTTTTATAAGAAACTTGCATACAAACCTGTAAGATGAAGTGTTTTCATGATCTAGGACTGTATTAGTTGCTAAAATCCCTCGTGCTGAATCAATTAGAAACGTTGCATTTTCATTACCAGATAAAATTGAGTACTCAATTTCTCCATTCAGCCCACTGTCGAAGTCAGTTGCAAATACCTGTTTGGGAGGAAAACCGAGGCTTAATTCAAAATGGCAGAATGCGATTTCAGAAAGAAAAACCTTATACTACAGTTTCTCGTTACTTTCCTTTCGACCACACAGATTTAAGCAAATAATCATATTGGTCTCCAACATGAACGTCATGTGAGGTCACAAAATCTGGTCACAAATTGCAATAGGATGAACATGAATTCTTTCCCTGAGTAATCTGAAGTTCAGCTACATAAAGAGCTAGGGCTGGATGTAATCATTTTACACTGCTTAAATTACTATAAGGTTGCTGTTAGAACACTGTCTCTGTTTAGGGCATAAAAATGCACTTTCTCAGGGGTCCAGGACTGGACCTTAAAGTATTACTGCTATACAAATAGACAAAGGATAACATAAATAAATTATAAGTTTTTGAGCTTTCATGGAATAATTCATTAAGTACTTTTTAAAATACAAAGCAGAAAATGTAGAAAGGGCAGAGGCAAGCTATAAAACCAACAGAATAAATAACATTCAACAGCAGTGAACAGGTTTCTGAAAGACTCTTCTGGCTCTTTGAAGAGCAGTCTTTGTATTTTTCTGGTTGCTGAACAAGCATTATAATGGATACAGGATCCAAACCATAGCAGAGGCAACCAGTCAGACTGAATAAAGGAAACATAACAGAATGTATTCTGTCATAAAATTTTGACTACACATCTGGGTTGACTGCCTTTTGATTCTTCTCCATTTCTGGACATACGTTTCTCTAAATACAATGTCCATCAGTTTCTAATCACTTTGCCCTGGAGGCATTTGTAGCTTTCCATTTATTTATTCTCTTGAGGAGGAATATCTTTAGTACCTAACATGACCCTCACTGCGACCTGAGTTGCAATGCAAGAACATGTACTGAGGAAATTATGAGTTCTTCTAGTCCAACTGATGTCTTCTTTTGCTTGAACACAGCCAGCTGGAAACACTTTCAGAGAATGGATCCATTCAGAGGAAGAAGTGTTTGCACATTTAAATTGAGACAAGCTGCTCTTTAGGCATCAGATTTTAAATTGAACACTTGGGTTTGACTCTACTAGTCTGATGAGTTGAAAGTATTCTTTTTATTGCTATATCCCTTTCAGTAGATGCATTAATGCAAGACCCAGCCTATATTGTAACCAGAACCACAGCTTTGAATGGTATTTTTCAACTACTTGAAGAGAGAAACAGAAAATTAAAAAAAAAAAAGAAAAAAGAAATTGAAGTCCAGCTGCACAACTATTAAGACGACAGAGAATTCTCTTTCAACTTAACAAACCTGAATGAAAGATCTGAAATGTGGTCTAGAAAAAAATCACTGAATGTTTTAGATATCTAAGCAAAGTAGTAGCAACATCAAGAACTCCACTCTCAGTTTTTAAGTTACAGTGGTCCAGAAGAGACCCGGGTAGGACTGTAGTCATGATCAAATCAAACAAACTTCTCTTTAACTACAGCACTGGGCTTGGGAAGATATATTTCCACTTACCTGTACAATGTCTGTTTTAGGACTTTGGCCTTCCCATACCGATGCTTTGTAATAGCTTTGCTCAAATTTAGGTACATTGTCATTCACATCTTGAATCAAAACCATCACTTCACAGAATGCTGAATCTAAGCTATTTTCAGCCAAAACTGAAAGATGTATTTTATTCTTAACTTCATAATCAAGAGACTTTGGCTTTTTTACTGTGATTGCACCTGGTGTATTAAAATAAAAATAAGATTAAAAAAAATCAAGATGGGGCTTAGGTAGTCAGGTAAAAACACCCACAAATGCAGTTATGAAATCCCTAACGCTTGTGGTCTCCTTCACTGAACACACGACAGAATTGCAGCAAGCTTCCTATCATGTCTTTCCTCTACCTATCATCACCCCTTGCATGCTAGTTATTGTACAAATCTCAGACAGCTGAGTTTTCACTGAACAACCACAACACTGGCAATGTCCTAAAACAAAGCGGATTTACTTGTAGAGGGATAGAAAGGAAGAAAGTGGCTGCATGCCCTGTGCTCCTTGACATGCGGCAATGAGCTAGCCGTGTTTGAAGAGACTCTTGGCCCTCATCTGGGAGTGGCTACATCTAATCCTCCATCTGTGTCCAAATTGGGCAATAGCTGTATCAATTTCTGTGTCCGACTGACATGCGGGTAAAACACTGACTCCTTCCAATGCAGTGAGCACACCCCAACTCCCCCCCTTCTGTCAAAAAGAATCAGTTAAAATTATTGAGACTACAAGTGCAACTAGACATCTCCACATTCAATCTGAAATGTCCTTGGAAAGCCATAGTGATTGTTTTAACGTTCTAGGTGATATACTAATATAATCAAAATTCTTCATTACATCTAAATATCAAACATAGTTCATTTGCACATTAATTTCACTAGAATTCAAATTCAGTTTTGCATGGATTTTTCAGTAATGATGCCATGAATATCTATATCCCAAGCCTGTGATAGCATAAGAACCTATCTATTGCGGCTCTCCAAGCTAGTGCTTCTTAGCTTTTATTTCTAAGATAAGCAGCAATGATTGGCTCCTATTTACGGATCTGTCCAGTGTTCAAGAATTGCTTCTTGAACATAAAGATTTCGAAGCCAGCAGGTAGTCTCTCTTCAACAACACTTAAAAATCATCATATTCTCTATACAGAAAAAGCAAAATAGACAGTGGCAGAAGGAATACACAAGATGATAGAGCATAACTGAAAGACTCTAGTGTAGAGTAGCGCAAATAATCAAGTTTGAGGTACACCACCTAGAAGAAATAAGTGAAAGAACCAGGAGCTGCTCATTCTAGAGAAGCGCACACGAAGAAGAAATGGGCTAACAGTCTTCAAATATGTAAATAGTTTTTTTGCCTTTGCCTTATGTCTATTGTTACTAGATTAAGAAGTAATAAATTTAAATTATTTCAACACACATTCAAATAAAGATGAATAAAAACTTTCCAACTGCCAAGACTTGTACAGACTATTGAGAAGGTTTGCAGAATCACATTCACTGGAGGTTTTTAAAAACATGACAGACAAACTTCTGTCTATATAGGTACAGCTGATTCCATTTCTGTGTCAAACAACAGACTAGTTCATGTCTTTCGGTCACTTCCTATATACTTGTCCTGGTTTGAGTGACACAGGACTAATTTCTTCTAATGCTTAGGAAAGCTGCGCTTTTAGAAAACTCTAGTGTCTGAATTTGTGAAAATATTTATTTCACAGCCAGCTATAGTATGTGGGTTTCAAGGTCTCAGTGTTTTTGAGCTTGCCAGGTGCAGGGATGAGGAGGAGCGAGAGCAAGACACTTGACCCAAGCTGGCCAATGGGGTTATTTCATACCACGAAAATCACAGTTAATATAAATTAGAAAGTTTGCTGAGAAGTGCTCTCTCCCTTAACGGTTGCGATCCAGAGAGCTTCTTCTTGGTGCCGGACCCCTGAGAACTTCCCTTCCTCCCAAAGCTGTAGTGCTTGCAATGTCCAACATTTGCTGCCCACTGCTGGGAGTGCACAGCTTCCTGCTGATAGAATTACCTGAGTATAATCCTCGTATATTTTATATTGCTATCGGGACCAATATTGGTTCTTTAGTGTTATTAATGTTAATTATCTAGTCTTACTCTATTAAATCTGTTTAGATTTCAACCCTCGTGTTTCCTTATTTTTCCCCAGTTCCCCTTCCTGGGTCAGGAGGGGTCCTCAGGTGAGAGAATAATTGTCTAAATGACAATACTTTATGTGATTCTGCAATATAATAAATCCCCTAGAACAGGAGAAAGTCTTCTCCAAAATGGGGTTAATTAACATTAGTGCTTGAAAAGACAAGTAGAGCACACTTTTGGCTGTTTAGAATACCTAAGGTAGAAAGGGCATCAATATAGCTCAAAGTACTTCTGCTGTAGAAACAACGGGTAGAGAGTTAATGGTATAAAAATTAATGCTGAGGTAAGAACTGCTTTTAAAAAGTCCTGAAAGGCTGCACTTCTATTAACTTTTTCTAAGAAACAGAAGAAAAGTTTCAGAAGAAAGGAAACAGAAGAAACCACAATAGCTCAAGTATCTGAAAAGACGACTTTTGACATCCACTGCTATAGAAATTCCATGACCATTTGCGAAGAGAGTGCTTATAAGACTCTTAAAAACATCATGTAACCATTTTTCATACTGACTTGGTAAAAAAGGGAAAATCCCATTTGATTTTTTTCTTTTTTTCGGAGGTGATAGTGGAGAAGATTTGTTTTCTTGGGGATAAACCTGTCTGCCTCTAAGATGTTCTTTAAGATTAATCTCTCTAGCTTTATTTCTGTGAAATAAGGAGGACTCAGAAATCAAGTGTATTCACTTTAAGTGCCCCTCACTTGAAAAAAGCAAAATTATTTTAACTGCCCATCAACATCAAACACAATAGCTTTACAGGAGTACACCACTCGAAGCCTGGAGACTTCAGAATAATCAGAAATTAAAGCCTCCAGGAACTCAGGGAGAAAGACATTTGTCAAGAGTACAACCTATGTACACTGTTTCTGAGGAAAACTGCTTACGCTGTCTATGCCATCCCAGAAAGACTCCAGCTATTCAGAAAGCAAACTCTTTTGTTGCAGATGTTTAGGAGCTGGGGGGGCAACCAGAGTAACTATGCTTTCTCACATGCCTTAGATGAGAGCACGTAAACGCACATGGGGAACCCCCCACTCTCCTGCCATCAGAAGCACCTGACTGAAGAGCAGGTGAAAGCAGACCTGATGCAGAACGTAAATACAATCGCCAAAAAAATATACAAACATGACTCAGACTTGTCAAGGTTTGTCTGAAACAAAGAGCCTCAACAAGGGTCTAATGCTTCCTACACTAGGAGTATTTTGAAGGATTATGTTTATTAAGTTTTTGATCCACTTTATGATGAGAAACAAGATGGAGTCTCACCTTGTGTCACAAAGCAGTAGTTTATCAACTCCCAATACCTGGTGATCATTAGTTACTCAGAACTGAGTGTTTTAAACAGGTATGCTGGTGTTCAACTTCTTTCCATGACAATTTTACAATAGTGCAAGTATCTCCACATCCTTGGTTTTACTAATGATTTATTCATTGTTAACAGGAGAGTAATACTCTAAGTAATACTTGCTATATTTTAGAGACCACACTCTTTAAGCTACACACAGACACTTGGAAAAAAAAATATTTAAAAAATGTACCTGTAATGGGGTGTATGGAGAATATGCTTTCCTTGTCACTGAAGATGCTGTATTTTATATTTTCTCCTGTAAACTTGCGTTCATAAGCTTCTACAGTTAGAAGTGATGTACCTACAGAAGCAATAAGATATTTTCATCATGTCCACTTTAGAAGGTTTTATTCTGATTTTATATTACTGTGATTCGTAGCAGATGCACAGGCAGGTGCTTATTCATGAATTCAAATAGTAGACCATAGAAACAACTCTTCCATGACTTTCATTGACACTACAACTTCATAGTCAAGGCACTGTCTATCCCTCCTTGCCCAGTAAATTACTTATCTGACCACAACTTCATCACCTGCCTAAGTAAAATGATGAGTTTTAACTTTTCCTAATTGCAAACTCCCATGTACCACTGGAATTACCTCTTACCTGAAGTCATATGTATTCCTTTTATTCAGGTTATGCTGTCTTTGGTCATTTAAATCTCACGTTTTCATGAATTCTTTTAAGGAAAACAGTCCTTTTTTTGTGCATCATAGGAATGCACGTTACCCCTGAATCACCATTAAGAGTTTATTTTTCTTTCATTTATCTGAATTCAATTTGGATTTTTGAACAATATTTTAAATGAAATATTCTTAAAAAACGTTTAATTAGCCATCTTATGACAGAGAATGAAAAGATGAAACTACATATATAGCTATGTGTCAATTCAAGCAGAAGCCAAATTCAATGAAAAGAACGATGATTTAATATAGAATACAAGAAACATGAAATAAAAATCCTGTTTGAAATAGGATTACAGGAAAAATGTGGATCTGAATACATTATCCTGCTCAGAATCATCATGTCTAACAAAAATGTAGCAAGTTTAAAAAGCATTACCAAGATTTCCAAATAATTATTCTTTTCAAGTGAGTTACAGCATTGTTTAGTATATATGGTAATTGATTTTAATGGATTTTAATTATTTAATTTAATTGTAATTGATTCCATGCAACTGTGATGGAATGAGGTTACTGTGCAACCTGAACTCTTCCAAGCAGCATTACAGGCAACTAGCTATTTTATTACATTACAAAGGGCATGCTGTTCATACTCAGTGTCCTGGATGTTGGAGGAAAGGACTTTATCTTTAGTGTAAAAATGAGAGGAAACATTCCTCTTAAAACTATCTTCTACATTTTTTTATTTTAGCATTGTAACTTATTAATATTTAAAACCAGAAATTTTTCAGTGGTTTGTCATTTGATCCTAAAATCTGACTGTCAAAAGCAAAAATACGCTGATTTTGACAGATAATTTTCTGTACGAGTCAATCTATTTATAAGATATTTACTAGAAAAGTTAGGGAAGTAACATCCAACCGTCCGATAGGTAAAGACTGATACGAATGCTGCACTAATTTTTTTTTTTTTTTTGGAACTAAAATAGCGGGTTGTAGGTTGAATTTTCATTGCCGGGCAACTTTGATTTACTACAGAAGCCTGCAAGGACAATCATTCATAGCATCCTCAGAGCAGAGTTAAAGATAAGAAAAAAATTCAAGGTCCAAAGAATGTCACTATTTATCTTCTAATGCTGTCAGAAAACTTTTTGTTTGTTTGCTTGTGTGTTTAAGAAAAACTACCAAAAGTAAAGGAAGCAGCAGCACTTCTACTTGAATCCCTGTTTTGCAGGATGCTCTGGGTCCTCAAATCCTAGTCCTTTAAGTTTCCTATTTTTCCTATTTTCATGACTTGTTTTCAAAATCGTTTACAACTACTTTTTGGCAGAAAACAGGGTTTTTTTGTTTCTGATACCTTTCACAGAAAACGACTCCTTCAAACAGTACATTTTTACGGTTCATTGTCAAAAAACCATGACCAAACTCCGAGGTCTGTTGTGACACAAAAAGGCCCTTTACAGGTAAATAGCAAATGACAGTACCCATCCACTGAAGCTTGCAGTTTCAAGTACACGTGATTCAAATACTGCTTCAAGCAGAGGTCATAACAGGAAACACATAAAGTGGAGAATATTAGGAGAAAGCTAGCTTTCTGGCTGCAAAGCACACTGAAACAGTGCGACGAGGATAAGATCAGCACTGCAGCTATTGCTAGGAAGGAGGGAGAACAGGATCACAGCAGAAAGCAGCCAGATTGGCTCAAAACGCTATGCAATGAATTTATGGATCAGTTAAGAATATTAAAGGGAGTGAAGAGTGATTTTAAATGTTTGTACTCAGGGGTTTTTTTCAGTTAAATCAGACAACCTGATTGCATTTGGAAATATCTCAAGGGCTTTACATAGCCTTTACATTATGCCTACTGACTTGAAACTCGAGTATGGCAGTGTGGACAGTATTGACCTACCTGGCCAAATAGACTCAAAAACTTTTGTTGCACTCTGTGTTTGGACATAACATACACACCTGAAATGAGCTACTATATAACCTATTGTTTTTCTTCTCTCTTCTGTACTCATTATAGTAGTCTCTTTTTCCCTCCTTTGTCATGTCACTTTTTCCAGTGAAAGCTTGGTGAATAATAAAGGTTTCTTACTCTCTGGAGACTGCAGTTACTTGGTTATTTATTGACTGGCTTCTAAGTGCCTGTTGTAATGCAGTTTATAATATTTACAGATATTAAATATTTAATATTAAACAAAAAGTAGAAGAATGGGGTTTTCTGAAGGTCATTAAACTTGGAGGTCAACACTTAAAGAAAATATGACCACAAGGACCAATTCCTGAGGCACTCACCCAGTTGACAAGTTTAGACTAAATGAAAACTAAGGACCCTTGGCTTTGGCTTTCATCGTTTATACTATTCAGATTTTTTTTATTCTTTTAAAAATAAACTTAGAGTTTTCCCACTCTATTAGTTAAGGTAGAAATAAAATTAGGAGGAAAAGCCACATTTATTAATACCAGTTCTACAAATAATCAGTATGTAATGTAAATCTCCCCTGGACTGAATACACTGGTACCATTCATACTTGTAGGGGTCCCAGGATCACATATATCCTGTAAGCTAACTTCTAAGAGAGTTTTAATTACAATCATGCTATTTTCCCACTGAAATGTAAAATATTTGATATTTACTTATGCTCATATAAATAAGAAAATACTACAAACAGAGCCAAAAGAGTATTACTATTTGGTAAAATCTCTCATGCTCGTAGAAGAATTTGATCTCCTTAGCAAAAAGACTTTTATTAAATACACAAACTAAAATTTTGGGATGAAACCCTCCTGTTTACCCTGAAGCTTTGCTAAATTTCCTTTAATCAAAACAACTTAAAATCGAATCTTATTTATATTTTCAATAGATTGAATGGGAGAACAATCTGATTATGGCACTCCTACCTCAGTTCCTTGGGGCCTTTCCATAATTTCAGGCTGGATTGTCTAGCCTGACCCATGAATGCATCTACACTTAGGAAAAATTAGGATTAGATTAGCTTGTCTACTGCTATAAAGGTCTGAATTCTGTTTTCTTTCTTTAAACTGACACTTGTTTCCTAACAAAATCTATCTTCCCTCTTATTTTTTCTTAACTAGAAAGAAGTTTTAATGCAGGATTAGTGCAGGTTAAGCCCATCTCTCCTGAAAAGACTGAAACGCCAGGGCCTTGACCTTACTGCCCTGGGAAGCCTGGCACACAGGTTCTCACAACACTTTCTGAAAATACAACACTGATGCAGCAAAGGAGAGACAAAATTGGAGACCCCAGGGCTCGCCTCTGGAAACACCCTGGTCTCTCTGCTTTCCAGACACCTAGGATGGAGGGCCCCCATACATCACCACAACTGACTCTCAATGGGTAGATCAATAAAAAAAAAAAAAAAAAAAAACAAACAGAAAACGAGTGATTAACACACATTGTGGTGACATGCAAACTGTTATCTTCTGGAAGCAGCAATTCTCCCAGGGCAGACTCTCCTTTGCAAAGTGACACACGATTAATTACGGTACAACTGCTGACACTAGTAAAACAGGGTTTGGAGGCCTTGGGGTGTGTGTGACTCGTTCACAGAAAAATTCAATTTTAGGGTGTTCAAAACGACTTGTAAATGCTGGTCAAACTCAAGGAATAAAAAGTATTTTTTAAATGTCAGGACAAACGTGTTTAAGGATTTTTTTTTTTTCATTTCTAATAGAAGAAATAAATGAAGCACTGGTTTAAAAAAAAAAATTAAAGAACTTCTTATCCCATAGGTTCCATACTTAGAGTGCTCAGTATGGAGCAGAAATGCTCCTCTGCCTGAGGAGACCTCAATCTACATCTTTCATATTTCAGGAGAGTGTTTTAACCACCAGGCTACTGCACGCTCCACTCTTTCCTGTTTTTTTCAGAATCCCACATGTTTTTTAACAAACAGTGAGGGAGCTAGAAGGATGATCTAGCCTGGTGGTTTGATCACTCATCACAGCTTTTTAAAAATAGCTTGAAACAAAAATATTTCATCTATGGTTAAAAAAAAAAAGTCACTTAATTAAAAAAAATCTTTACCTTATTGCCTATTTTTGTTCTGGTAATTGAAACATCAGTAATACAGCATTATCTTTATCTTAAAATACACTGCTGAAAATTTGGCTTGTAGTTCCAAATAGGCACAGAGGAAGCAACAGCTGCGTAATCACAGCAGTAATTACTGCAACAACCATCTTCACCCTTCATTCGCTATTCTGTTCGTAATTATCCAAGAATATTGATTGGTTTTCCAAAATTACTAACACATTTATTTTTTACTCATTCATAATCAAATATATAGGCTGTTATTCAAGATCTAAGAATTCACTAGTCTCACAATACCCTTAGGATACAAAGAAATACTGCTTTCATTTTACTGAGGGTAATTTGAACTATAAAGAGGATAAACGACTTGTTCAAGGTGAACCTCATGAGGCAGTATTTGAATCAAGAATATAGTGCAAGTCAGATCTCTAAATAAGTCTGGTCAATTGTACAGTGGGATTTGTGGGCAGAAAAATGTGAAAGGCACTCCTTTCTGCCCCTCATTAAGATGAACCCATCCCCTGAAGCAGGAAAAAGTAGTTACCATATCTAATTGGCAGGAGGCATAACTACCAATATTCTCTGAATGATTCTCTGAATGAGCAGTAATTCTCATCATTATACAGAACAAAAATAAATAAATCTGTAAGCACCTTGTGACTGAAGCTGGTTTGTCTATAGGTAGCATTCGATAACACAGCCTCTACCTGGAGATACACTTTAGAAGCCTGTCCGAGTGACAAGGTACCACAGCCTCTGAACTTCTCTCTCTCTCCCCTTCACCCCACCCTACCCCCCATTCTCCTTCTTCTGGAAAATCAAAAACTTCAATAAGGTTTTAGAGTATCTCTAAAAGCTATTACAGTTCATGAAGGGTTTTGCAAAACCAAGAAATGTCATGTTGCAACTGGTACACGCCACTCATGTCATCCCAGCTGATGTGCATCCACTCATCATTAAAGTCATTTTGCTAAAAGAGTGAACCCACTGATGCTCAGGGCTTCCCAGGCTGAGGGGACGAGGGAGCTTTCTGTTTAATGTGAGCATCACTGTTGTACATGAGCAGCAAGCTCAAGAGCCAGACAATACCTCCAACTAACAGATGATGCTTCTTTTTCATACCAGTGCACAGGAAAAGGGCAGACGGGTATTTGATATATCTAAATTAACTTTTCCTTGTAAAAAGGTTTCCCTATACTATTCATTACAAGTACCACTCCAAAAGGAGGGGAGACTTAAAACTGCAAGAATGCAAATGGAGATTTGATGCCCACCTGCTGCACTGTTCTCAGGCACGCTTGCTTCATACAGGCTATGGCTGAATAAGATCTCCTCCTCTTGTTCTTCTGTAAAGATAATGACCATAGCTGTGGCTGTTCGAGGTGAGATACCTTGATCTGAAGCCATCACTAGCAGCTGGGTACTGAAGTCCTTGGAAGCCAAGGGCTCCTGAAGAATGATGTCACCTGTCTTTGCATTGATCTGAAACATAGTTTCCACTGTCATCAAACTAAAAACAACAGTTCCATTTGATCCCAGATCCACGTCCTCCGCTCTCACAGTGGCTACCGTCTCATTCACGTGGGTTTCAGCAGGCACAAAGGCCCTGATAGGATTCTGAAAAAAAACGGGATCATTGTCATTGACATCATCAACGTGCACCACAACACTGACAGTGGTGCTTCTTGGCAAATGGGTGCTACAGTCACTTGCCACAGCCCTAAATGTATACTGAGATTTGGTCTCCCGGTCCAGTGCCTTTGTAGTAACTATAGACCCTGTTACACTGTCAATAGCAAATGCTCCAAAGGTGTCATCAATGAGGGAGTACGTAACTTCGCCGTTCAGGCCATCATCTTTGTCAGAAGCAAAGAGGTCCAGGATGGCTGAGCCTTCCTCTACGTCTTCTGTCACGGAGATCTGATACTGGGTCTTTGCAAACAATGGATTGTGGTCATTTTCATCCAAGACCATTAGAGTGAGTTGTGCAGTGGAGCTTCTCGAGGGACTGCCTAGGTCACGGCACTCAATTATAAGAGTGAAATTGCTGACGTCTTCTCTGTCTAAGCTACGAGTGACCAGCAGTTTTCCTGAAGTGTTATTTAGTGTGAAGTATTCGCCAACATTTCCACCTTTCAAACACATAAAAAATAAAATGATCACAAACAATTACTTTTGAAAAAAGAATCCCTTGTGAATACTGCTATGTTAATTGCAATAACATGATCCAATTGCTCGTACAGCTGGTGTGCTCATGTGCCTTTCACATATTTTATTCCTCTTATATGAATTAAAACCTGCATTTAATTTAAATCAGTGGGTGGCAATGACAGTAAATACAGAATATCATATCAATTTACAGAGTGGCTATTTTGCCAGATGCATGTCTCTTTTCCCAAAGCAACACACCTTATAAAATCTCCTGCAACTATGCTGCTGCATAAAGTGACCTCTTCCCAACCTTAGTTACAAATTCCAGAAACCTATAAAGCATTGCTGACAATTGTAATTACTTGCTTCTTGTTCTCTTCTACAAACCTGTCTCTGGGAAGTGAATAGTTGTGCAAGGTCTTGATTTGGGGGGCATGGGGAGGGGGAAGTAAATATGAAGCAGTCGACAGAAAAGTCAGCGTTTTTAGTAACAGTGAATGGCATACATACTTTATAACATGTAGAAAGACCAAAGGTTATTAAATTAAAGATTGTAAAAGATCGTGAAATTAAACCCAAGAAAACATAAAGGAATTCATAACTGTTTCTTCAAAGAAAAATGTGTTGGCTGTTACCACAGTAGCTATCTGCCTACATTTGAGCTATTGCTGAGAGCCACAAACCAAAGTAAGCACAGCAACTTGTATTTGTGCAGAGACATTACAGGAGGCATGAACAGCTGTGGAGCTTACATTGGCATAGTGGACATAGGGAGAGTTTGGCAATATGAAAACCAAGTATGACATTACTAATTGCTGGTGAAAGAAGCTCTCATGAAATAAAATTAAAGAAATAAAATTAAATAAGTACAATTAGATTAATTCGTGTACTTATTTGCAAGGGTATATTTACATTCAGAATTTCCACAACTATAACAAAAAGGACAAAATTATGCCTTCATGATTAATGCCTCCTTCCAGCGTTTGGTAGTTTTTTTTCTTTTCTGTACTATTTCAAATCCAGAAAGCAGACTGAAAGTATGCCTGGAAAGTGCTTATTAATGCTGACAAAGGGGTGAAAGATCTTTTTTTTTTTTTTCCCCCACATGAAAGAAGCATGTGGACAAAATGGAAGCTAGGGAGGCCTTATAAAATCAAGACTAGTCTAAAACTTGGATACTGCTGTTTATATACTTCCTGATTTATACTAACAAAAATGATGGAGTGTAACTTACCAATTATTTTGTATCTTAGAGCTCCGTTATTGCCAGCATCCATATCTACAGCCTGAGTAATGTAAACGACAGAAGGCTGTTGGTTCTCTGGAACATGGATCTCAGAAGCAGGAAGAAGAAATGTGGGAGAGTGATCATTTTCATCCAGCACTGTGCAGATAACTGTCACTGTGCTCGACAGCGACGGGGTTCCACCGTCTCGAACCAAAACTAAGATTAATTAAAAGAATGCAAATTTTATACAGTGGTTGTGGGTGCAACCTTAATAATAGATGTTCCTTAATAATAGCAGAATAGGAGAGTTATTTGTGCTATGCAAAAAGCCCATGCTCTTCCGTACCTGAAAATCTTACCACTTCCATCTAATTCAGATGGCCTGAAGAAAAAGTAACACTGATAGTAGCACCACACCCATTCTCACTTCACATTTTACAGGCACTCATAGATGTTTCACACTGTTACCTTTAATGCTGAAAACCTCCTGGGTTTCCCTGTCCAGTGATGCGGTTGTTAGGAGTTTTCCACTGTCCGAGTTCATCTTGAATTTCTCATAACCAGTTCCTGGTAAGATTTCATATCGAAGCAAGGAATTCAGTCCTTAAAAGCAGAATGGAAGTCTTAGTAAAGCACAGACATTCTCCTCACATTCAGGTCTACAGATTTATCTCTTTCTTCTCTCCCTCCCCAGGAAATGGGTTATGGATGAAATTATTACTTTTAACGCAGTGAGTAACTGTTTCTCCATTAGCATAAATTTTTAAATTTGGATCTTCAAAATCCCTCTCCAGATGCTGCTTTGTGCCTAAGTTTTCCAGCCACTCGGAGTGACCCCAGCAACATTTCTAAGCATTCAGGACATGTCTCTGAACAAGCTGACATATCAACATGGTACAAGAGAGCATTAACTTAGACCGTGGAATCCATGCATTTGTCTTTTGAACTCCCCGAGGTAGTTAATTTCTCAGCAGGATGTCAGGCGAAGTATCTGCTCTGGTTCTCCATTTAACTTCACTCACAGCCAATGCAAGTATCCCTATACAGTACCACACTGAATAGTATACACATTCAGATAATACACCCACTTCTTGGCACGCCCACCAGTTCTAAATATTCATAATATTGAGCAGGCAGGTGCCTAAATCCCATCAGGGCTCACAGGGTAGCCATCTCCTAGTTGTCTTCAACAGAAAAGCCAATTTGGGGGGCCTTCCCACAGCACATCTCAGGCCTTTGAGACTGCCAGGCTCTGAAATGACACTGCTTGGTTTTATAAACTCGTGCAGGATTTCCAGAAGGGAAGGCTAAAGAGTTTCCTCCCCTCCAAGTTTTTTCTGAATGCCAAATCCATTCAGTTCCTAATCAGACCTACCATTTTTATATAGTACAGGGATATTAACCTTCATGTCTTTCTGTAGGAAATAGCCTAGAACTGTACAGGCTTTTAAAAACCTTTCTTTCAAAGCTGACCGCCTGAGTTGAACAAGAAACGTGACTCCACATTCTTACCTATTATGGTTATAAAATAATTTATTTCATATTTCTTCTAGTTTCAACACCCTACTAAGGAAATTATAATGTCATCTACATCGCACTCATTAACTTTAATAAGTTTAATCCTACATTATACTTCAAAGGCTTGTACTATTGTGCTCTTCCCCCCCTCCTCCTCCCAAATTTTTGTAAGTTTCATTCAATCATTCTGTGTTTTTCCAACCAACAATCAGTCCTTTAGTAGGGTAGGGACAGTTGGCGCACCTGGAAAACTACAGCACTCATCATCATACGAAAACTGCTATTCAGAGTCAAACACTTCCTGCCTGTTCTCATCTGCTGCAGTTGAAAACAAGACAATCTGCACTGGAGTTGATGGAGAAACACCAGTGTGAGAGAAGAAACAGAGCCTACAGTTTTTAAAAGCCATGACTTCCTTTGTTTGCCTTTGAATAGCTTTGCTAAATAGCTGACAACACTACTGACATTTGATTAAGAGAATTATTACTGTAAATGCATTTGCTCCTAAACTGAGTCAAGGGAGGGACATACTCATACAATTCACAGCAGAAGGAAAAATATGTTACAGAAATCCTTCCAGATTTTGAGAAGAAAGGAGAAAAATCACAGCAGTAAGGACGTCTTGAAAGTTTAAGGTTACCGACACACACTATCTGATCTGCCCATATTAAATACCATTCAACTACATTTTAAAAGATATCCACAGTTCCGTCTGCATTTATCTATCCTTAATCACCAATGCTACAGATGGAAAAAAAAAACAAACATGACACCGCAGGGCTGATATTAACTATATGTCCTTGGTCTTCTGCAACTGAACTGCTTCAACCCAGTGCCTCCACTGGCAGATTTCACAATGGACATTATTTACAGACAGTGCCTAAAAAAACATGCAGGTGCCATCCAAGTTGACTATTAACACATCGTTGAAATTAAAACTTCTAATCCTTAGAGGACACAGATACATGACAACTTAAGTACATTTATTTGCCACGCACATACTGTCTACTTCCTCATATCCATCTGCTAGGAGTGTACATCTAGCAGTAGGAGAAAGCTGCACACCCTGCCCAAGAGAAGAGTGTCATGACTCTACACAGTCACATACCGTGGCAGAGCAGCTGACACGTTTGCACTTGATCCAGCCTGTTGGTTAATTATTCAGTAGTGCAAGTCACATTTTGGGGGCTGAAATTATGAACTGAAACAAAAAACAAACTATTCTTCCAGTGCGTAATGAGCTGGAAGAGGAGCTAAGTCCCTTCCTTGCCACCTGCTGGTGGCAAGGACCCCTTTCCCTGCAGACCAAATGACAGGGTCTATACATGGAGCCTGAGCTGCAGCCCGGGAAAAGCTTCAGCCCCTTTTCCTGTTCCTCTGCCACAGCGCAGGCAGCCCCTGCACTCCCACAGCTTCTTCAAAGTGGCAGCCATGGCATTACACTGTGGGTATGTCTAATGCCAACACCAGTGAAGCAGCAATGGGAACAAATGTCCCCCCTGCCCCCAAACTAGGCTCAAATCTCATCTTTATAATACTAGTGTTGTTAAAACCATGATAATCCATGAATACGAGCAAGACAAGATGTCTAGTGAATAGCAGTGAGCCCTGTCTCATAACTCTAAAGTCAGACGTCCTTATTAACCTTCTGAGACTTTCCTGCTAAGGCTCCAGCCATAACTACTGAATCACAGAGGCACGCATCGGCTTAAAAGCAGACGGTGACAAATGCTAGTTCAGTTCATTCAGAGCTTCTGCAAAGACATATCTTAAGACAAACGCCTGACCTATCTTAAATATGCTGTGGCTGTCTTTGCTTTCCCATATCCACGTGGATATCCACATGAAAGAAAATCATTACAAGCAAAAATTACCATTACAAGCAAAACTGGAAGCTACCTTAAAGCTTGAGTCAAACACGAAGAAGGTGAGGGCTGCTAGCGCTTCCTCTTCCCTTCATAGGGAATGAAATAGAAAGGTAAATAAAACAAAAGGTTGATGATAGCTGATATTGCCAGTAAAAATGATTCCTCCCTGTGGTCAGTCAGGGAACATGTGCAGTGGAAAAAATAAAAATAAAAATATAAAAATCTGTGGTGGGAGGAAAGTCCTCTACTGAGTCTATGCAAATATCACTGGGATGTGAACAGCAATTTAAAGAGTTAATAAAAATAAAGTAAAAAATGTGATGTAAAAAATAAGGAATACCATGAGAGGAGTCATCTTATTCAAAAATTCTGTTCCAAAAATGTAAGAAGAGTAGCATTATGTTTACATGACTCTTACAGAAATCCTATTTTCTTACATTATAAGCATCACTTCAGTATTTGTTTGGAACAATATTGTTACACGAACATGACATGAGACCAAATCAGGCAAATGTTAAAAAAAAAAAAAAAAAAAAAAAGACCCAACAGAAGGACTGTGGTTACTGAAAAATGTACTTAAAAAAAAAAAAAAAGCAGGAAGGAACCATCAGCCACAACAGTGCTCCAGCCCAAAGTGTCTGCACAGGCAGCCACACACTGTGCCACCCACTACACTTGGAATGCCCTTCCTCTCCACCCTGTCAAGCCACCCCCACTCCCTCCTTCTAACAGCTCCCAAAATTTCCCTTCTTCTGTATTTCCCACAAGATGTGCAATAAATAAATATAAGGGATGGAGAAAGGAGGGAAAGGAATTCAAGCAAATTCCCACTTCTTTTCTCTACTATCTTGCAATTTTTTACTTCAAATATTGCCTTTTTTTTTTTTAATAGTGTGATCCACAAAACAAAGAAAATACTTGGAAGAGCAAGGTACAGAGGTCAACTGTAACACTGCTCAGCTGTCATGAAGATTTTCAGACAGGGCTACCCACCCATTCCTAACTTCTAAATACATACTTATGTCTCTTCTATATAACATGTCTAGTGCGCTCACATCAGCCTTTTGTAATCAATATGTCCCCTACATTAAAATGACAAATCTTACCGAATACAGAAAATTATTTTGATAACAAGCTCTTTTGTTGCATCTATTTTTTTTTTTTTGATAGCATGACCTTAAAGAGTTCTAAAGATGTGCAGAAAGCACACCCAAAGTAAAAAGGAAGTCATTCATGGAGTTGAGACAAACTTTGGGCCAAATGCAGCAGTATCGTAATATTTAATTCCCTTTCCAGATTTTATCTCTACTGCAGACCCCTGACTCTGTGTAACTGCTTCATGTTACACAAACTGTAATGCAGTGTGCGTGGTATTTCTCAAGATAAGATTCTCTCTAGCACACAGACCACCTGTAATATCATATGCATTTCAGAGGAGCAGGTACTTGAAGAACTGGAGGGAATTTTTTGTTGCTTAGCAAAGACTCTCTCACGTTTAGTCCTTACTTGCGATTCAAAGAGCATATGAACCACCCCTTCTCACTCATCCGTTCTGCGTACGTTTGAAAAGCAATGCATTAACATTCTTATGTATGTAAAGTCATCCAGAGCAGATTCCACCATCCCTTCACAGCTCAAGTAGCTGGAAAATCTTGGATGACAGTGCCCCTCTCTGGTCAGAAAAGAGTAGTGCATATTTGCCGGTTCTGTTACAAAACCTGGACCCTTGTCTAGTGAACTGTTTTAAACTATTGAAAACGCCCCGATTGAGAGCAACAAAACGTTCAAAGTAACTTTAACTGAGTCGAACATTGTTTTCTGATTTATAACCAGAGAACATTACTTATAATTTTACATATTTTCACATGAAAGCTACAGTACGTTGAGCTACTCTGCGTCATGCAAGCACACATTTTACACTTAATATACCAGTCAGAGCTGAAGCTACCCCAGTGTGCAAGTCAGAATACCTCCAAGCATTGAATAAAGGTTGAGGGTCTGAACCAAAAGCCATGTCATACATGACCTTGGGAAAAGCACAACGGCTGTACAAGCAACCACAGCAGCCAGCAAGATTTGATCAGTCTATTATGGTCCACAATGAAATTAATAGCAAAAGGACAGAAATTACCTGCATCTCTGTCCACAGCTTCCACCTTTATGACAAACTCCCCTGGATCTTGGTTTTCACGAACTGAAGTCTCATAAAGTTGCTTCAGAAATAGCGGGGTCTCATCATTCACATCAAGAACAATGATGGTTAGAACCTGCGTGGCAGAGAGAGCTGGGCTGCCGTCATCAAGAGCCATGACTGTCAAACTGTAGCACTCCTGAATCTCACGGTCCAGAAGCTGGGCTGTAGTTAAGAGTCCTATTATAAAGAAAAACTATTAAAAAAAGTATTCTGGTCCAGGTTAGGATACAGTTGTTCCAGCACTCACAGCTTTAACATAGCATCACTGTGCAGGCTGTGCCACTGCTGCAAGGCTTCCAAATTTGGAGTCAATCATTACCCGTGATTCCCTTTAAAATGCTAATTGGCCCAGAAATACCCATTTTGACATCAAGGGAAACTGAGATTCACGGAATATTCAAGTGAAGTTCAGAGATTCTTTTTTATTTAACTTTGGGCTTAACTTTTTAACTTTATTTAACTTAAATATTTGTCTTCTTTTGCACAGAAGTTATGCAGTGAGGAGCTCTACAAATCAGTGTCAGCTGTATCATGTAATAGATTCAAAATCAGAATAAGAACCAGAAAATATTGCAACTATTAGGGTGAGATTTGCATTTGTGTGCAGATGGTATAACAGTTACAGAATTCATTCAGGAACCAGAGAATTTCAGAGGGCTGAAGAATGAAATTCACCAGCCCTTTGAGCCTCCGCTGAACATGTTCCACCCACAGTGTAATGCACATTCCTTGATCTTGACTTTGCCATTCCTCAGGTGTACATATAGCAACATATGTGTATGCACATGCTTTAAGTATGCATCATGCAAAAATCAGAATGATTTCACTGCACACACTTTCTTCCCGCGTTCCTCAATGTGCTATTGGAAGGCACTCCAGCACATCTACACAACACAGTAAAAGCGTCATGTAGAAGTTTTTAAGCTGAGTCTCACTGAGCTTTGCCTACTGCACATAGTACTGCCACGCTCGCTCGTGTCAGGCTCTGCCCAAGGTAATCACCCCTGAGGACGATAAGTCACCTGGGTAGAGTACCACAGTAATGTGACATTTCAGTATTGCATTCTATGGACTCCTGAATATTACTGTCAAGAAGCACAGTACGAGAAACTCCAGAGAACAGAAGCAACAGTACCTGTGACTTTATCCAATACAAATGCTTTGTTTTCATTTCCTGAAAGAATGTGATATGTAACTTGTCCATTTCTTCCCTCATCAGGATCCTTTGCAATTATGCGGTGCACAAGGAAGCCCACCTCCACATCCTCCATGACATAGGAAAGAGCCGAAGACGTAAAACTGGGACTGTTGTCATTGATATCTAAAATAACAATTTTCGCAGCCAGGGAATCAAGCCTGCGATCAGTCAGATTTATTGCCTGGTCTGCCGCAGACACTGTAAGGATCACAGAGCGAGTAATCTCCCTGTCTAGTGGAAAAGCTGTGGTCAAGGTGCCATACGACGGGTGAATAACAAATGGATTTTCACCCATGTTACCCATTCCTAGGGAATACTGTACTTTGCTGTTCAGAAAACTGCCATCTCCATCTTTTGCATTGAATGTATAAACCAGAGTGCCAACAGGTACATTTTCCTCTATGCCAATCACTACAAAGTCATCTTGAAAGTACGGAGAATGATCATTCTGATCTTCTACATTGATACTCAGGAAGACAGTGTTATTCTGTGGAGGATTATTATTATAATCCTTTATAATAACTTGCAAAAGGAAGTGCGAAGCTGTTTCATAGTCTAGTTCCTTGGAAAGAAAAAGGGCTCCTGTCAAGCTATCTATTTCAAAATGAAGATCATCATCATCTTTAGCGATACTGAAATGCAGTTTCCTGTTAGTTGTTAGATGATTACCAGGCCACTTCAGAGAATTCAACACTTGTGCAGGTTTACAATTTTCAGGTATGACAAAGTGCTTGAAATCTTGAGAGAAGACAGAGCTCCCACTGGGAAGTGGGATTACCTGCAACAAAAGCACAGACTGCAATATTTTGCCATTGTTATTATGAACAGTGTAATGAAAATGGTTTCCCTTAAGTGAGAGTTTAATCATTTATTATTTGTGACTATGTTTATCCTAAGTATGCCTCAAAGCCAGAAAACAAACTCAACATACTCTGTAAGAGCTCAAATAGAGTTACGGAATGACTGTCCAAGGACTATCTTTCATTCCCATGTTAAAAAAAGGGACAAGACAGTCTCTCACCCTCTGAATCACAGGGGTCCAGAGACAGACACTTTGAATGCTGCTATCTCTGCGCCTACTCTGAAGCACTTCCAACTGTCTTTCTGCATAGGACAGCATCACAGGGACAGATGAGACAAAGAAAGCACTGTACGTTATGCAGTTTCCCAAACGCAGATAGCCGCTTTTTTTTTTTTTTGGGGGATTATTTATGTCATTACAGGGTTTCATTCATTAGGGATTGCTGCAGTGTTCCAAGTCAATGCTTTAAAATGAAAGAATCTCTTTAACTGTGGGAACTGCATTTGCCTTGTCTTGACTGAAGCATTTTTTTCTAAGCTCCCAAAATTAACCATCTTTTGGGTGACATGAAAATAGCAGTCTCAGTGACATTCAGCCTCTGATAAAGGAGCGCACAGGCAGCATGGACAAAGCAGCCCCACTGCGGCTCGATGAACAGCAGGTGGCTGGCTGTGGAAACAGCACACGCTGGATTTCACACTCCCATGCAGAGCAGCCCTGTATAAACCAGCACAAAGGAAGAAGCTATCCTTATATTGGGTTATAAAGACAGAATTTAGAAAAGACAGTAACATAGTGGAGAAAAGAATTATCCATTCCCTCCCCCACTTTCAGTCTCTCTTGATATATGCTTTCCACAGTGCCTACCTGGGTATTTCCCTTCTCTTTTCCTTCTACTAAAGCACAAGCATGATCTATTTGCAAGACAACTCAGAATGCTGTTGTGTATTCTCAGCAAATCAAAATGAGTCTGTTCTCTCATTTCCTCCCTCAACAGAAAAATGGCTGAAGAAAGTTACCATGAGACAAAGTGCTTATAATTTTGAACTTCTTCCTTTCTTCAGCTTATTTCCCTAGATTCTCCCAAAATCATTTTTTCAAAGAACCTAAGTATCTAACAAAACTGTTCTATATGTACAATGTAAACAAGTACCTGGATGCAAACAGCAACATGTCCTTGAAGTGAAGGCATCCCCTGGTCCCTGGCTGTGACCATCATTCTGTAGTCTGGTCTCTCAGCATGTGACAGAGACCGGGTTGTTCTTAACTCCCCGGTGACAGCATCAATCTGGAAGTATCCTATATCCTCTTCTATGGGGGAAAAAATGGATATGAGTTATTGCAGATCACTTCAGCTTGCCTCCATAGCACTGAACATTGTAATCAGAAGTAGAAAGAACACGACCCAGAGGAAAGGGAACCTGCTACACTCATTTGGATCTCTCTGGCTCATTTGATTCACTTCTTCCTTCATTGAGTACATAGTTATTATAAACCACTTACTCTGGATTTAGAAAGCTACAGAGAGAAACTCTACAGAGTACTAAAGCAACTGCTCAGTTTTGTACCAACATTACTCACGCCAATGGTGTGTGCATCTCAGGAGAGCAGCAGACACCCCAGGACTGGTACTCCTACTTCCAACACGAGCTGGCAGGCAGGGCCAGAGAAAGAATTAAGTCTTAGTCTCTGAACTAACATGAAGGGTCAAGTAAGCCATGCTGAATACACAGCTGGCTCATGTCCCTCTCAGACTATGGGTCAGCAAAGAGCCCTATCTACCCCTAAGACACCGCAGCTGCAGTGACGCCGCCTGCTTGCCTGTGCTCTGAACCAGGACCTAGCTGGGGATAGCTAAAATCTTACAGTAAATTGTTGCAGAGCAACATGTGAATATTGGAAATTACACATACATCCTTCATCAAGGACTGGCCGCATGATAATAATGAGCAACTTCTAATTAAAATTACTACTTGCAGCTACGTCATATTACATTTATTCTGGAGTTGCAAAGAAAAATCCTACCACAGAAGAGTAAATAGCTCTTTGTGACTGAGAATCATAGAAACATTTAGGTTGGAAAAGACCCTTAAAATCATCAAGTCCAACCGTAAACCTAACACTGCCAAGTCCACCACTAAACCATGTCCCTAAGTGTCACATCTACCCGTCTTTTAAATACCTCCAGGGATGGGACTCAACCACTTCCCTGGGCAGACTGTTCCAATGTTTGATAACTCTTTCAGCAAAGAATTTTTTCCTAATATCCAATCTAAACGTCCCCTGGTGCAACTTGAGGATGTTTCCTCTTGTCCTGTCTCTTGTTACCTGGGAGAAGAGACCAACACCCACCTCCCCCATTTTCAAGGAATGCAATACAAATTCCTCTCCAATTTTTAGTAAAATAGGAAAGTATCTATTACTTGGTATACCTTAACAGAAACTGAAAAAATCAAATTTGTCATAACTATTTCTCTCTTAAAATACTATGCAAACAACTTTTTGCTATGTGAATTTTAATAAGGTGTGCAAGTGGGTTAAACAAAGTCAGGCAGCATAACAGCTGCTATTCTAATAAGCAACTGTGGTAAAAAGAAATTTAGTGCAGATGTAGTACACAAAACTCCCATAAAGAACTATATTTCCATAGGCATCTAAATAAGCATGAAGCTGTTTATGTTCTCCAAATCTGCACATGCAAATTAGTTAGCTACACTTATAGATGTTCATTTTTGTACCCAATCCCCTCACCTGCAACTGCAAAATATTTGCACCTGCAGAATTTCAAAAAACACTGAGCAAGATAGTTAGAAAACAGGGTTTTCACAATCAACAAATAGGAGTTTTTTCCAATATTGTTCAGCTGGTTTTGACTGACTGGGTTTCTAATGCTCCATGAGTCCCTTCTGGGTTGGCTCTTGCAGTCTGAAACATAATGAGGAAATTGCCAACAAAAGGAAACAGTATGTAGAGACAACTATATTGAATGAGACAGTCCTGCATTCTGCATTTTTCATGATAGTTTCAAAATATTAATGCTGCTATATTACTGTTTTCATAAATAGCTTTTGGTTACTTTCCTGGTTTAGGTCCCAACAGTATGTCTACATGCATAGGTATTCTATTTTGTTCCATATAACGTTTCACGACACAAAATCCCAGCTAAGCAAAAGGCAGAGGATATAAAAACCAGAACACATAACGTGAATTGCACGCATATATTTTTAACATTTTGCTAAAACTGACATTTAAAATAACTGATAGGGAGAACTAACAAGAAAAAGAAAACAGTAAACTGAAGTGCATGAAAACTATTCCCTTCATTTTCTACCAAAATGGAGCTACAGTCACCAAACTGAACCAAAAATAAAAAAGTTTTTAAAAAAATAATCTAGGAACATAAACATTGCAAGTACATAATTGCAATCTGAGCTTGAATCTGAGGATTCACCCTTGCTCCAGCAGTGATGAGGATAGTCAGTACCTCTTAGCATAAAGACCAATACTTGGTTTTCTGTTTCAAGTAACAGAACATAGATAGCTAAGCTCAACTCAAATAGGTTCTGAAGGGTTGAAGCTTATTTGATAGAAGAAAGGAATGTTCAAAATTTACATTTTTTAGTAAAATAAAAGAGAGCTGGTCAGAAAAGAAATTACCAATAGCATTATCCACTAAAATCCTAGTATTGCATGAAGCAGTCAGTTTTGTGCATATTTTGGTGGCAATAAAAGAAACAGAAAAGTCTAATAATGTTGGAAAGAGATATTGTACAAAACCAGAACCCTTTGGGACTTCCCTTTTGAAAATGTTTCTCATTTTCATCTTTTTTATCTAGCACTGCACTATAAAGACAGTCAAAACAAACATCTTATTTCTATTTTTCTGGTATCAGTCTATTTCTTAATTTATTCATGGGCAATTTCAAAGTGTAGCTATTTGATTCCACATCAGAAAAAACTTCAAGGAAAAAACACCCCTATGAAATGGATTTCCCTTTATCTACAGACAGACTAATCAAACTTTTATACCACATTTCGTATCCAAAGCAATATCTTTAATTTCTGAATTTCAAAAGCTTACCTAAAGACAGATCTTGCTTTTCAACCGATTTAATAGATGACATGTACTAAGAGAAGAGATAGACCACTTTTGAATACTTTTATCCAAGATTACCAAGGCCAAGTGCATGTGAGTGGTAGCTTGCTCACTTTCTAAATACACTCCAAGTCTTCCTCCTCATTCTCTTGAAGTTCAAAGTGAGGAATAAGGGAAAAGGTGGTTTTAAGTTTTACACTCAAAGAGCGTGTCAGTCATTGCTCTAAAAGCTCCCTGCAGTTCCAGAAACATTTGCTCAGCTTTCATCTCTGTTAGTCACCTGAATTAGGCAACTGCTGCTTATACATACACCCCAAAGATATCCCTATTTGTATGAAGAGAAGAGGAAGAAAATATAGGAGAAATGGATACGAAGAAAGGACATTGAGAAGAGCAGATGAAGCACGGAACGGAAAAAAATCAAATTTCCCGATACCTAGACTCTAATGGCCCCAGTCTCTTCTTGTGCTTGCAACTCTACTCTAACCTGTCAATAAACAGGTACAATTTTTCACTTAAATTTTCCACCTCTGCATTTTCCAACCTGTTGACCAGGCTTTCATTTACATGAGGTTCTCCAAAGCCCAGGCACTTTCTCAACTCTGTGCTCTCAAACATTATCACAGACACTGAAGTTTTGGATAAAAAGAATGGCCTGAGAAACCCCAGGCAATGTAAGGCTGTGAACTTTGGCAGAACATTCAAGCCTTCCAGGGACTAGCATTCAGGCAAAACAGCCCAGAAAGCGGAGAGAAAGTAACACTAGAGTTTTCTCAGATATTTGTGACCTCAGTACACAGTGATAGCTAATTATTTTTACCTAATTTCCTGAAGAACTGTATATTTCCTAGGTTTTAAAAGACTCAGTGCTTCAGCCATCTCATTCTCCTTCGCAATGAAAGAAAAGTTGCTTCTCTTTACAGAAAAGACGAAGGCAATGCCATGGCTCCTAAATAACCTGAACATGGGGGGGCTGCTGCAGAAACATAGCCCTCTGCAAGTATAGGAATGCTCACTGCAGGCCGCCTGTAAATCACCCTGGAGAACAAGTACTTGTCCACAGACGTACGTACAACACTTGCCAATTTGTGTGTTAGCAGTGTAAACTAGGCTTCTCCTAGCACTCTGGCGATCAAGTGCTAATGCATCTGCAGAATTGGTCCAAATATAACTGTAAAAGCCTCTACTTTGCCAGTGGTGGTCTTAACACAGAAAGCAATAGTTTATGAAGCACTATAAATACAGACTAATTTTTGTTATAAATGCTATACTATAACCTACTGACAGTCATAAAAAGGGCCAGGAAAATCACTTTGCAATTGACAGCGTCACTAAGGAGTAGCACACACACCTGGGATTTACCTCCCTCTGAATTAGGTTACCCTTTCAGTGGCAATACAGAAGTGGAGGTATGGCCATATGATCATGCATTTCAATACACATGAATGTTTAAGGATGATTTGGTTTGATTTTCTGGAAAGAGGGTGGGGCATTTTGAAAGAAATGCTCCTTCTCTGAAGGCTGAAATTCATCTGTTGTGTAAACCACATAGTTCTGTTACAGGTTTTTTTCTTAAGTAATTTGTTGCCATTTGTCCTTAGTCCTCCTGCATAGCTTAATCTATTGCTGCTATCTTGGCATTTCTTTAAGGTCTCAAGAATATTAATAATTACCCAGTGACTCTCACAAGCTTAACATTTGTCACTGACACTCATAGCTCTTAATCCTGTCACAGTCCCTCAACTGTTGAAAAGAGCACTGGTCTGCATGCAGTCCTCCAATTAACCTGATGTCTTTGTGTTTAACAAATATGGCTGTAAATCAGATCATATTTCTTCATATTTTAGTACTGAACAATGTCCCAGAACTAGAAAATACTACTTTAAATATAAACCAGGAAAGAACATCACCATGAAACTGAAGACCAGATGTTAAAGGCTCTGAGCCAACTAACAACAACAACAAAAATTAGTATCAGAAAAGCTCAGCTGTTTCTGGATTTGTTTATCGGAAAAATATCTAGTTCCAAGGCTGGGACGGCTCTTTTAGTGGTTTTTTTTGCTGCTGTTTTTATCCTTTTGTTCTTTCTAGAGACAGCATTTACAAGACCAGTCATATTTTGTGTTGCTAGTCATTTTTATAATTTGAACTCTTACTTACTCCCCTCTGGGGCTCTACAGTGAAGCCAGTAAGAAAATCCAATGTGCTGTTTGAAGGAAGGGGATATAGTTAGATATACAGACAGGCAGAGACCCCTGAAGAACACTTCCCGTGTTGCCTGGCCATCACCTTTCAAACAAAGGGTTGGATACTACTCATTCAATTTTTCTTAAGGGGGATCATATTGTGCAAAATATTATTTTTTACAATGCAGAAGTCTATGATTCTCTCTGATTCCCACTGGAAGAGTCAGTCACTTGTATCCAAATTAAAGCAATAATAGCATGGCCATAAACTGACCTTACAGTCTTTTATTATCTACATATATTTCAACTGTAAAATTTTCAATAGAGTTGTTAAATATCTCATTTTTTTAAGCCTCTCTTGGTGGAAGAGAGCAGAGTTAGTTCTCTGGCTCTTGAGGATTTGGATCTTGAAGTCCTTCCATTACTCCACAGAAGTCAAAAGGGTACACAGAGACACAGTACAACATAATCCACGGGAATCTTTTGGTAATTTCACCCTTGGCAAGAGGAGGCTACAGATTCCCTTAGTCTTTAAGAGTGAGGAGTAATGTAACTTTGCGGTATTCTGTCCTTTACTGTGCAGTGACAAGTAATTGTTATGAGATTAAACCAACTGAGCCCACATTTGAGCTCTGCCTACACAGAAAAGAACACCTGAAGAAATGCACTGAGTGGATGGAAATACTGGAAATATTTTCTTGCACTGATGAAACAGTATGGTCTATGTGCAAATTACCATAGACTACAAATACCCAGCTTAAAAGGTATTGATTACATTAAGCTGGCAGACTGCAACAGGTACCAAAATAAAACAAAAAGTTCTGTTCTTGACACCTCTTGCTGCTTTGAACCAATAGTGAAGCAAAGCAGGAAGAACAGATATATTTTCCTCACTGGTTACGGACAAGAGTTCTCTCTTGTATAAAAGTGTAGCAAGTGGTATGCAGCAAAAGCAGAGATCACATCTATGTCTCTTGGCAGTATTAGTGCCCTAGTCACGCTCATGTTCTAATTTAGGATTGCTCTGTTATTGATTTCACTGCAAACAAAACTGGATCCTATAGCTTACCTCAGAAGTGAATTGCTACGTGTAGGAATTACAGGGAAAACTAAAGAGAAGTGTTTTTAAGTGGCCACACTATATCAGGCTAACACAGTGCTGAACAAAGGGTGAAACATGAACTAAAAACCACAAGCCTCATTGTTTGCCCAGATTATCTGCTGATCCTTCTGATGCCTGTCTCAGACTGCCATGAACCGTTCTTTAAGCTGGAAAATTTTCAATTGGTCATGGGAAAAGGGAGATCATCTTTCCTTTAAGATGTTAAACAACTGACTGAAACACTAAACTGTACAGTACAAGATCATGGTCCTAATCTTTTCTGAGTGCTGTTTGAACGCTCTCTGGCTGGCCACACAAGCAATCAAACCCCTGGGAAGATGAGGCAGAGGGGGAAGGGAGAAAAGGTAGCTGCTTGCACCTCCACAGATACTTCATAAGACATATGACAGTCCTGATTCCTATTTACACAGGCATCTTTATTCTAACAGATAAAATAGACATAAAATCCTGTATGTACACACAGCACCTCTAAAACTCTAATTATTTCTATGTATCTTTTCTTATGAATAACGCTTTAAATTCTTACCTGATTCTATTGAATATAATACAACGCCGTTGTTTCCAGAATCAAAGTCTTTTGCAAAGACAGTGGTAATAAGTGTTCCTGACGGCTGCCCTTCCAAAACCTGTCATCAAGCAGTTTATAAATAATTTGCAAGTATATATGGATAACAGCAAGTCTTAAAATAAATTCCTTGCCATAACACAAGAGTTTAACTGTTGCTCTGTTTTCCATTTCAGCAATATTTACAGTCAGTGCAAAAAGCCTTTCGGGAAATGGTTAAATACTACAGTTCCAGCAATCCTCTGTTACAGTCTGCATATATTGCTAATTTTAAAATCTTTAGCACAGCAGACTCAGAGGTCAGAAATTAAGAGATTCTACTGCATACCTAAACAAAATTATACATATATATCCTTTACATCTAACAGTATACAAGGCAGAGAAGTGTAATCATTTGATAAATCTTGACATTCCCAAATATACCCGAGCCTCAATTAAGAATGGGTTACGTTTCTGTTTCAGGGCCGTACTGTCACTGTTTCACAGCCAGGGGGTTTGGGGTCCTGCCGCAGGGTGGTGCTCTGAGCCAGGCAGCGCATCCCACCCGCAGCACCCACCTTGAGGTGCAGCTCCTGCCCGGGCATCACCTGGGGGAAGAGGGGCTTGTTGTCGTTTAGGTCCCTCACTGAGATGTACACGGCTGCTGTGGCGTTAAGCTGCGGTGACCCGTGGTCGGTCACTAGCACAGTCAGCTGGTGGTGAGCTTGTTTTTCACGGTCTAGTGCAACCCAGTTTATGATTTCACCTGCCAGACAAAGAAAATGAAGGAGAAAGGGAGTCTGGTATTTACTGTACGGTAGCACTCATCTTACTACATGCAATTACACATTTAACGTGAAAAAGTGATACATGTCTTCTGAGACACCTTACTGCTCACATGAAAACCTGAGCTTTCCAAGCTCCATTCCATAGAAACGTTCTGTCAATCACAGTTTGCACTTGTAGTTTAGTACCATATTACGTCCTTCACTGTACAGTAGATGCCCCGGAGCAAAGGTATAAAACAGCATGAACCAAGGCACTGACCTTCCAAAGAAATCCATCTGGCCTTTTCTTCACCGCACTTCAGGACAGATAATATATGAGCACAGGGGTTTAACTGCTAACAAATGGCCTTTATTATGCCCCTGGGTTAGGAAATTCTCAACACAATGTCTGTACATTAATCAGAAACCATTATGTCTCCTATACATTCTAGTTAAGCCAGTGAATAAATCTGACCCAATCTTCTCTCCATTTGCTCAACCATACTCAGCATAGCTGCAGATTTGCGGTTGACCAAAGCCCTTCACACAGATAACCACATATTATTTTCAGATCTTCTCGGTTAACTCCTAGTACTAAGTTGGTCTGTAAACTTCCATAACTGTACTCAACAGGAACCTGCTTTGAAATGACAATTTTATTTTGAGATTCACGCAGAGAAATTCTAGGAGACCCTATTCACTCCCCATGAGGACAGGGCATCTGGGAACAGGGATTTTAAACAGCAGATCTTTGCTCACTATGTATCATTTTGCTAAACCAGATTATTTACAGTGCCTGTGCTCCTCAGAGGATTCCTTTCCTCTGGGTTCTCCATGCTATGGTCTGTGGTGTTATACTGTGTGGACATAGCGCCTATTACTTAAGGCATTTTCACTCTGTGCCATGAAAAATTTCTCTCAGCCAACTTGATTTCTGTGGTGCCATGTACAATATCAACCCAGTTTTGATGTAACTTACTGAAGTTTTCACAAACAATTTAAATCACTGTAACTGTCAAATGTCATAGTTACCTTTTCAACTGTACTTGATCACAGTCAATTAAGTTCCTCATATGAACTACTGAAGCTGTAACTTAAAACCACTTCTTTTTGTTACAGTGAAACACTGAAACTTACGACCAAGTGTCCAGAATGAAGTCATGAAAAAAATCAAACCCTAAGGGTTAGTTCGCTCTTCACGAACACGTATTAGATTTATTTCATTCCCTGAATTGTGAAGCTCTGAGTTAGAATATTCACATATCAACCCAAGAGATTCACAGCAGTTCCTGAAAGCTTTACACTTTACTTCCATTCCCTTAGGGAAGGCTGCTTTCCAAAAGCAATATTAGGCAGATTAGAAATCATAAAATGCTACCTGTGTTGGAATTCATCTTGAAATACTTTCCATCAGACAAGAGGAAATAGGAAAGTTGTCCATTTCTTCCCGAGTCTTTGTCAACAGCTGTAATGGTGCCAACAACACCCCTGGGAACTGGATTTTCCTCCATTTCAAAGAAGTAGCTCTCACGCATAAACATGGGAGAATTATCATTTTCATCCAGGACATTAACTATGACCGATGTACTTGCATTTTGCCTGAGGTTTTCATGCTCGGAGATGCTGACCAGAACTCTAAAACTTATTATCTGTACACATTCATAGTTCAAATGTTTCCGAAGATAAATCCAGCCAGTATCAGAGCTAATCCCAAATGCAACAGAATCTGTGCTAAGCTCCAAGGAATACGTCAGCTTGGAGGTAACGCTGTGTGGATCAAGTGAGTGGGCTTGAACCTGAAGGATTTGGGCACCTGGAGAGGTAGCTTCACTGATTTCTACTTGATACACCAAGTTTTGAAAAACCAAAGTAGGGCCCATCTGCTCTTCAATAATCACCGTCAACATCAGCAAAGAAGTCAGAGGAGGACTTCCACAGTCTTCAGCTGCTATGTGTAGTGTATATTCCTGCTGCTTATCTGCAAACACTGTCCTGGTGAGGTTTACCACTCCAAGGCTTGGATCAATGCTAAATGCATTTGACTGTTTGCTTACAATACTATATTTGATTGCCCCATTTAGGCCACTGTCTTTGTCTTCTGCATGAGCAATGTAGACAGCAGTGCCAGGAGGCTGGGTATATGAAATAGTTACCTTATCTGATTGGGTAAGAAATAGTGGAGGGTTATCATTAATATCTATCACAGATATGTTGACCTGGGTGCTACTGTAGACAGGGGAGTTACCCAGTTGTGACTGAATGGTGAGCACCACAACAGACTGAGTTTCATGATCAAGCTCTTTTTTAGTGCGGATGATACCAAACTGGGGGTCAATAGAGAATCTTCCATGTGGATCACCGGCGGAAATTCTGTAAGAAACCACTTCTAAAGAATCTAGAAATGGAAATAACAACAAAAATGTAAAAAAATATGAAAGTGATAACATGAAGGTTGGTAAGAACAGCTGTGAAGAATGCACGCTGTTAAATTCAGCTGAATAAATGCAAGCTACACAGATGTTTGACTTTCTTGGACTTTTTATGCTTCCTTCTTCCTGTCCCTGGAGCCCTTCAGTAGAATATGACTGTATACAGTTTGTCCACTTGTGCACCATTTGATTTTCATCTCACTGGTATGATAAAAATCTATAGAGAAAATAGTATAATAGTCTTTTGTTTTGCCCTGATCTAAAATATAGAAAAAAAATCCACTCCTATAAATTAGTCTTATGGGAGTAATTTCACTACACACAGGCATTCAATATACTAAGGAAAGAAACAGGTCGCAGCTGTCTGGAAGAACTGCATTTTACTGAACTTACTGTTCATGGATGACCATTGCTATAACCCTTATACATCAGATGCTACCTAAAGCAAAAGCTATCTAAAGGTTCAGGCTTATAACCAAGGCCGCTCCGCAAGTGCTACCTCACCTCGAGGACAGTGGTCAATGCACTGTCCTTACAAGAAGATGAAAATGGGAGGAGCTGACTAATCAAACTTATATAAAACCTCTGCCTCTACCACCTCACATGTACAGATCCATCATCAAGTGGGTACATGCACTCTGCTCCATTACTCCGCATAGGAACCAAATATATATGGCTCTCCGGACAGGGTCTTTTATGACTACGGCCTGGCAGGAGCTAACCCATTTCCCTCTAAAAATGATAACAAAAGCAAATGGATTAAATACATTTTCAAAAGGTCCCATAAACATTAATCTGGACTTCACCATTTAATTCGAGAAAACGTGGGGGGGGCATTGTTTGTTTGGGTTTTGGGGGATTTTTTTTTTGTTGGGTTTTGGTTTGGTTTGGTGGTTTGTGGGTTTTTTTGCAGCAGCACTTCATATAGATTCTCTGAGACTTCTGAACATTCTCTGATCTGAGTATTGCTCTGAGATTTTTTTTGCATGACTAATGCTTTAACACAAGCCACGCCATCACACAGACCCTTCCTTACACTTTCACAACACGCTTCCCATCTCCCCATTTACAATTATGCAAATCCATCTGGAAGAAAATGGAGGCAGTTGCTAATCCCCATGGACCACCAAGGAGAGTACCACAGATCTCCATTTGTTCTGAAGAGCACCCTGATACAGCAGTGATTACACCAGTTGCTGTAAATACCAACAGTAAATACTACTTAATGCTCGACAGACTGAATGAATAATATGAAAGTTTGTGGTTTTTTTTTTTTTTTTAAATCTGCAGATATTTCCAGTTAATGGTCACAACAAAAATGCAATATAATCTCTGACTGAGCATGCAACTTACTTGGAGGCTCCCTGGCCTTTACGGTGCCGATTGGGCTGTCTTCAGGTGCATCTTCGGGAACAGAAAAAGTATAGCGGGATCTCTCAAATATGGCAGGGGCTGAAGCAGTCTGAAGGATGTTTACTGTGATGGCTGCATTGGTGGCAGAGGGAAGGCCACCCCCATCCCGCGCAGAAACAGTCAGGAAAAGCACAGAACGCGCCAGGCGGCCAAGAGCTGAGATCAGGTAAATAATTCCTGAAAGTACACAGAAATAAAAGAGCAATGAAGCAAATTAAAATTCAGCAGGCTGTCAAAATAGTTTCAACGTGTACCACTACTCTAAAAGAAAGCCACACAATGTGGACAAAAAGCAGCACTCCCAATTCCTTTTTGAGAGCTAAGTTTTTTCAAATTATATGGTCTTTACCATGCACAAAGCCACTGATACACAGCAAGTCCTGTGTCAAAACACAGCGTCCATAATTCTGATTTTAAAAACAGATTCAGCTAAATCTTTAACAACTTCATTGAGTCAGTGGGTTTGTTCTGAATTTTCAGCCATGTTAGGAAAACCATAGTTTTACCAGTACTAGTCTATAGGAATCTGGAAGTGCATTAGGGGAAAAAAAAAATACCTTATTGTCAGAAAAGACTAATTTATCTTTGCAAACAGTAAAGTTAACTCTAGTTCAAACAGGCTGCGGAGACATTCTGCTTGAATAACTCCCCAAATAAAACAGACACAAAGGGCGTTAAATCCCCAAAATACAAATCTTAGGAGCAGTGGGCTCTCTGGAAAAGTATCTGGGAAGCAATCACCTGCTGTCTGATCACAAGTTTCTAGTAAAATACCCTTTAGTAGTGAATTCTAAGGTCTTGAATTTGCAAGCTGCTTTTAATTACATTTTATATAAACTATAGGAAATAAGTAATTCTTTGAAAAGAAAATGCAATGCTGTGTCCAGAAATACAGCACTTTGGATGTGCCTTCCTCAAGATAAATACATTTTCATCCTTTAACTCTGATGAATGAGACTAGCTGTCTCCAAATACATTCTCTTCAGACTGCTAAAATAAGTCTTTAGTAATATCAGATAATTATGCCCAATTTTGAAATACTGTCTATGTAACTACAGAAACCCACATCTAACTATTATTACCTAAGATTGTAGCATGGGCAGAAAGAATGAACATGGCAGGAATCCTGTCCCATCTTCTTCTACAGTAAAAGCTTGTATGAACCTCAAAGAAAGCTTTGTCTGAGCGAAGACTTCAATCTCAGCAATGAGAATTAAATCCAAACCATAGCTCTCTATGGGATATTCATAACAGTCCTCAACAATTATCCAAAACTGATAATTGTTAATTGTTATGTGAGAGACAGTCATTCATTGTCCTTTGCAAGCAAATTAAGGATTTATAAATTAAAATATAAACCCCAAAATAAATTATTAGCCCTCAGAGCACTCTGAAATACCTGGTCTTGATGAAGTGAACATAAATACTTAAAAATTGAGGGGTAAACACTAGATCACGGTATGTTCGTAACTTCAAAAGTTTATACATAAATTGTAACCTGAGGCATACAGTCAAAGACCAGACTTTCACTTATCCTGAGATGACAAAAATCCATCAGTATTCTAAGACTCTTTGGTGGCCACATATTTTGCAACACACAGAGAACTATTTACAAAGTAAGTTTTTCAACATGAAAATGAAGATGAGAGGTGACCAAATGCAAAATAAATTCTTCTTAACAATGACTGAGCTTAACTAAATATACACTAAATGCTAAAATTGCAGTGAGCTATGTAGCAAGGTTGCAGTAAACTCAAATGATTCAACTAATAAGGACAACTTTCTACATACCAACAGTATTTTTAAGAAACCATTTAGGCTTTTTGTAGAAGCTGGTGAAGACACAAAACCTCTAGCAACTCAGTAAACCAAACCTTTAAACTTTGAGCTACCTTTCTGGTTTCCTGGCTCTCAAGACAGATTTAGTAGGGAAGATGTTTGGCATTCAAGTCAGACATTCAGCGGTCCAATTTGTCAGACAGGGTAAAAATTAGATTTAACTCAAAGTGCATGATTCAGCTACAATAAATCTTCTCAAAATTTAGTGTGAAGCCACAACACTAATTTGCTACAATGCATTTTTAAGCAGAATAATGGAAAATACATAAAATACTTATAAATATTCAAATGTGTATGTGGTATACTTTCCAATTATACTGCCAGGACATTATAATAACAAACTGTGTCTTGACATGCTTAAAATGCATTCAAAGGGTCTTCAGGATCAAGGAAGAATGCTTTCCACTAACAACAAAGGACACTTATTCCAGTGTGACAAACCACAGTAAAAACACAGCAGAGATACAGATGGATTCAGAATCCTTTGCTGATCCAGCTCCTATGCCAATAAATTATGTACGTCCAAGAATCAACCTTATTTTGGCCTTTTTTTTTCTTTTTTGTCTTCTGATGATTGAGTTTTGCGATTAATTAGACAGCTCAACAAAGTAGTCTTCCAAGGACATAAACTTTTGGCATTTCCTGAGGTAATCTGAGCAACTGTAGCTCAAAGGAAAAAGGGCTTAAACCATTTTTTTCCAGAGGTTAAATGTATAAACATGGGTTTTAAACACTGTTGCTGTCAAATTAAATGAATGCTGTGTTGCTGTGTCCTAGGGAGGGAAAAGAATAGGCAAGTACATCTTGCCAACTCAGTCCTCTCTTGCAGGACCAAGGACGCCCTAAGAACAGTGGTAGATTTCAAGTAAAAAGTATGCGTCTTCCAACCTCAGAACTGTAATATGCACAAAATTTTATAACCCAGTTTGACTTTTAATTATATACATTCTGTTTCTTTAAGCATTTGTAGGACTGGGCATTAGCTTTGCATCTGCTGAAATATAATCTGTACAGACATTTAAGACAGCTCTACCATACGTATAGGGGAACGTGCCACGTTAGGCTGTATTATGGCACCATATGATGGGAAAGAAGCTATAGAAGTAAGCAGCGTCTGGGATCCTACTTTCTTTACAGTTAGGTAAAAACACCAGACTGTGACTAAAATGGACAGTCATGACCACTTGAGTCAAAAGTAGCTGCCAGCACACCTCACAGCAGGCTGGCTGTATTTGATCTGCTGAAGTGCAGTGCAGGAGATCCCCTGGTACTACATCGCAAAGGCAGAAATGGGGCTAACTGCAAGAAGCACACGGCAGGAACTAGCTGTGTAAGTGATATATTCAGTGTGCAAAAATCAACAAAGGTATGCCTTGCTAAATAACAGGCTGAAGATGAGTCATAGTTTTCCTTTCTTTCCTGTTCTGTAATCAAGACAAGACACTGGCTTGTTATTTTTATTACCATAGTCACTTGCAGCCTGCAATTTGTGGCTTCAGAGAACTTAAAAGACAATTAGGTTGCTGTGGTACAGAATATATTTTTCCATTATGAAAAAGAGTTTCTAGAGACGCTAACGATGGAAAGGGAATAATGAGACAGCTGCTCTGTGAGGAACATTTTACTTAGACCAAAACTCCCAGCAGGGGACCACACAGACACAAGTGCAGTTCCACTTTAAGAAGTCACTGCATGAAAAATGCCACCATCTTTCTTATAGCTTGGCTCCGCATATATATGGACAGTCTTATCTGCTGCCTTTAATTTAATTCCCATTTTTAAAATTTATTGTTTATATTAGCACAGTGCTTTGAAGATTTTACCTCTGGTAATTCCTCATTCTGCACAAGAGAGAGCTGGAGCCAATTCTGCTTCACAGGTGAACAAACATATAATTACAGAGCAGATGAAGCATTAATATCCAGCCTTACTTATACCTTGGCAATCTCATTTTCTTGACTAAATCTGCATGGGTGTAACTGCAGATTCTAACCTTTATAAATCAAAAACATCACCCAGAGACTGCCTATCATGATTTGCATACACATTTTAGACAGACTCTGCAATGCTGGTCACATGATAGCGACTGCCACTACAGGCTCGAGTTTGGGAACAGCTCTGCGCCAGCACAGGTTAGCTCAGCACAGCCACATTAAGTACAGGTATTTCACTGCAGAACAATCTATGCTTACTGGCTAGCATAAATTGTCATAACAGTTTTGGGGATTCAGTGTGCTGTGACAGCTAGTATTAGTGAAGGGTGAAATCATGACTGTCAGCTCTTAAACCTGCGCCACCCTTCCTCACTTACTGTATGTGGTAGGGCACTAATTTCCAAGAAGTTCCTGCTTTTCACTTTGTGCCTATCAACAACAAAAGTTAAAATGAAGCCAATGTTCGCCCAGGACATGCAAAAGCATTAGTGAAAGATAGGACTCTGCAGCACCTGCCATTCTCTGAAACTGACAAAATTTCTCATGGGATTTTTTTCTTATTATTTTTCTGGAGATGCACCCTCCTCCACAGGTGGGTTAGCTGCTAAGTGCTGTTTCTCAAGAGTTATCTCTGGGACCCTGTCTCCTGCTTTAATGATTCCTTTAAAATATATTTACGATCTTCTTCATGATCCTGTGTTCAGTCCTAACGTTACAACAACATAAATGGCCAAAGTAGGTTCATTCATCAAAAGCAAGTTTTGTATGGCAGAAATACTACTGGTTATCCCTTTAGCTGACCACTTTGAAAATGTATCTGTTTTTCCACAGGGGCCTCAGGTAAGGAAAACAAAAACAGCCCTACAGGTATAGCCATTTCTAGGTAAACAAAACATTTTTTCATTAGCAAAGCACTGCAGAGGCAAAGATATAAATCAGGACACACTAACTTCAATAACAATATCTGGATTGCACAGAAATGCATACTCATTTAAATAGCTTCCAGTATTTTCTCATTGTTCATGAAACAAAATAGCAACTTTAGAACACAGCAAGAGGCATGAAATCAACAACTATCAATAGTGTTCTCTAAGATCATGAAACTGAATGCCCTACCAACTTTAAATGATGGCAGTATTTCTTCAGCAAATATCCTAGGATGTGTGAGCTGGCATGACCTGACACACAGCTCAGACAGCAAGCAGATGGCAAAAAGGTACGTATAGTTCATTACCTCGGTTCACCTTTAAAGCTGGCCACAGGACCTGCTGTTTAATACTGTGTAGGACAGTGCTGACCCACTGACCTGCTCAGAGCATCTCTCGCCCAACCTAGCACACCAGCTTCTCAGTGCAGAGATGCATGTACAACTTTGCTTTTTATGTGTCAGAAAAATGTTCATGATGAGCATAGGCAGGGTGATTCCCCAAGAGGTGAATGCAGTTAGGAGGTGTAGACTTTGCATTAACATTAAAACCAGCATTGTTCTAGGGAAGAGCGATAAGTGTTTCTGTTTGACATTTCTATTTAACTTTATCTGACTCATTGCCCATCTTCTAATCTTAGTATCATATCTAGGTTCCAGTTTTAGCTATTTACCTGTATTTAAAATGTACCTTTTTTACTGAAGCTGCATTCTTGATGGTAACCATAACAACACTCTGCAAAATGCACTGTTTGAAGAGCTGGTTTAATAACTGTCAGTGGAAAGGAAAGTATTAATGAGGAATTACATTGTTATTTACAGTCTACCTACTGTCACACACACAGCTTCAGCTTATAGGAAAAGGCTTTAAAAAGCTTAATCTTGATGGCAAAAACACTGTTTTGAGTTTCAGTGCGCAAGAGGACTACTGTAAGTTTGAAAGTATTCGGTATTTTAATGTTTTCGTAGTAAATAACTAATTCAACTTGGATCAATCTCCTACCTACATTTGTACTTTACAGAAGCCTCATACCCCTGCGTTGCCAAATGCAGGGGTATACAACAAGTGATACAACAGCAGATTCTTGCGCTAAACTCACAGTTTCCCTCTTAAAAAAGGAAATATAAATACAATATCTTAGTGTTTACAACCACTACTGTTTAAACATACTGTGTTTAACATCACTTTGCTTAGCACATGAAAGTCTATTCCAGAGCACTGCATTCAAATCCAATCAGGATGGTAATCTGCAACATAAGGAACCTGGACCTATAAGGTAACGTACACAGTTTTAACACTGCGATTTTCCCAGAAACACACTAGTACTATTTTAAATACTACAGGTTACAGACAATTTTAGTGAACTAAGAAGTATTCATCAAGACACAAAATATGAATTACTAATTAGGGCAGTTCCATTATTCACAAGCAGAATATCCACCTGAGCATCACCTCTAATATCAGGCAAGAGAATATTAGAATGATTTTGTATCATCTAGGCTCAGTTTTCTATTACACAAATGCTTTTCAGACAAAGTCTTGCAATGCAGTATTTGGGATGCAAATTTTTTGTCACTAGAGAGTATAGTCCACTAGTTTAGGAGGTCGCATGCCTCCTAGTGCTCAAGGGGCAGGTAAAGGAACATGTAAAGCTGGTCTCCTTCAGTCTTCCCATCTGCCATCTAACTGTGAACAGGTTAAACACAGTTCTGCAACCTGAATCATAGAATCATCTAGGTTGAAAGGGACCTTTAAGATCATCAAGTCCAACCCTTAACCTAATACTGCCAAAACCACCGTTAAACCATGTCCCTACGCACCATGTGTACCCGTCTTTTAAACACCTCCAGGGATGGTGACTCCACCACTTCCCTGGGCAGCCCGTTCCAATGTTTGATAACCCTTTCTGTGAAGAAATTTTTCTGAATATCCATCCTAAACCTTCCCTGGTGCAACTTGAGGCCATTTCCTCTTGTCCTATAGCCTGTGACTTGGGAGAAGAGACCAACACCCACCTCACTACAACCTCCTTTCAGGTAGCTGTAGAGAGTGATAAGGTCTCCCCGCAGTCTCCTTTTCTCCAAACTAAACAACCCCAGTTCCCTCAGCTGCTCCTTGTAAGAATTGTGCTCTAGACCCTCAACAGCTTTGTTGTCCTTCTCTGAACACACTCCAGCACCTCAATGTCTTGTAGAGGGGCCCAGAACTGAACCCAGTATTCAAGGAGCAGCTTCACCGGTGCTGAGTACAGTGGGACAATCAGTTCCCTAGTTCTGCTGGCCACACTACTCCTGACACAGGCCAGGGAGCTGGTGGCCTTCTTGGCTACCTGGGCACACTGCTGGCTTATATTCAGAAGAAATGAGCTAGGGGACTGGACTTAAAGTGGTACTTATATTTGCATTGCCAGCTTTTTGGATGAGGTCTTTAGCCTATTTCTGTCTGAACACCACTGGAACTTTAAATTCTCTAAATTATTTTTTTTATTTACAATTTAAATTACAGACAATATTAATATTTCAGTAGTGTTTTCTATGCATGGTTCAAAGTTTACTACAAAATAAGTTAGCATCATGGTTGTTTATTTGTAGGGAAAAACTTATTTATAAGGCATCTTCTGTAAATATTCTCAGGTGCTGGAAAACCCTTAAAGAACACTGATGAATCCCATGAAAAATTGCAGACAGATAAACCAAATTGCTAGTGCTTTTTTAAAATGATTTTGAAAAGCTGAGAGTTTAAAGAAAGCTAATTTTTTAGAGCAATGGTTCTACCAATTAATACTACTCTATTTAAAAATTTGATTGCCTATTGATTTCATGAGGGATGATGAATCCCTAAGGAAAAAGTATGCAACACTAAGAGCCCATCAAAAAAAAGCTCTCAAACAGTAGATGGATGAGACCAATTCAGAGCTTTCCAAACCCCTACATTGATTCTAAAATGAGTGTTTCACTGAAGCTCTCAACAAAGAGTGAGCAAAGCAAACTGAACATGCCCTGACCAGCTACAAGGCAGGCAGTAGCACTCTGAACAAGCAGCTGGCAGCAGAATAGCCCCACACTCCCCATTTAGCAAGAATGCAGTGCTTTAGCTATGAAGTCCCCAGAACATTCAGGTATTCTGAGCATGGAAGCTGCTCCACTTTGCACAAAATGCTTAAAGAAATATTAATAGGGTAAAAAAAAAAAACAACCCATCCTACAACTCCCACTTTAATCAGGTGATTATACCACTACCAGAAGGCAAATAGATCCAATATTGCTCAGAGCAAAGAAAGAACTAAACTAGGTCTCTCAGGTGACCACAGCAATTGCTAAACTGTTAAGGATTTCAGTTCCTCACTTACTTTGTGAATCTATTGCTTTATTTCCTTTATTTCTAGCATCCAAGTCAAATGAAACATTTTGCTTGACCCTCTTGCTTCCATTTTAAATTTCAACATAAAAATCCCTCAAATTGTCAATAGATTTATATTTGCCATATATTCTTCAGAATACTGCCAAGTGTAACATTCAGCTCCTCAAAAATTCTCATTTTCTACAGTACCTATGAAAAGAAACTTGGAGTGACTGAACTGATGGATTGTCACATTAATCCGTTGCTGTCCCACTATTTCAACCTACTATAAACCTCACAGGACAGGACTAGGGTTTGGTTTTGTTGTTTTTTTTTTCCTATTAGTACAATGCTAATGTCAGTACAACAAAGGTTTTATGACTCACCATAGGACATCAAAGCTAAACTTAATACAGAAAAATCAAGTATTACTTTGATGTAGCTTTCTCTATATTGAACTATTACATTTTAAAATAATTCTTCTCTAACAGAAATAAAGCCAACTCAAAATGCTAACTTGAAGGGAGATTTCCTCTGATTTTGCCTTGTTTTGTTTCCTTTAATCTGACATAACAGTAACTTGGAGTATGTTTGTTGTCTGATTGCATACAAAGAGAACATTTCCACATAAAACACGAGCTTTAAAAAAACCCCACAATAAAAATCAAAGTATACACCAATAAGCGGGCAGGACTCTGGCCTGGTTAACTGCTGTATTTTCAAAGACAAAGGCAGAGCTTTTCCTGCACAACCTACGCAGCTCCAGCACTGCCGTACCATCCCACCAGGTCACCTCTGCTTGCTTAGCTTATCGAAGTTTCCAAAAACATCTTTTTAATCAAGGACCTTTTCAATCAAACTGCCAGCCTGCAAATCCAAAAATAGATCAATGCACAACCTGGTAACAACACTTGACTGCCATGGTAACCAGAGATGGTATTTCTTTGAAGGCCCTGTACTAAAAGATGCACGTTTCCAGCACAGATACAGAATGAAGCCTAATATAAGCCCAATAAGATGTATTTGCTGTTCTTATAATTAAGAGCATTACAAAACATTCCAGATCCTCATGAACTGATTTTCTACTACATACACTCCCCTACTATGTTCCTTTTAACAGTCCAACAGCATGAAGGCATTCTGCCAAGTTTATCTGCTCTCTTTGTGTGACCTGCCGCTTTCTTCTTTTCTTTAGGTTAACTGAAAACATGAAGTACATTAAGTGTATCTGTACTTCAGACCCATACAGTCTCTATGGAAAAAAAGTGTTGATTATCTGAACGTTACTGTACAAATCTCTCATTATCCTGTCCTCCAAAATGGGAGGTTTGAGCCTGTTTTTTTTTCCTTTTCTCCATTTTTCTTGTTATCAGCCCACATCATCTGTGCAATGCCATGGCAGTTTGATCTTTGTCTCATCTGGTGGGTACTTCTGTTTCTGAGATCTGACATTGACTTAGCTACAAGAAAAGGGGGTAGGCTAGAGTATTTTTGTAAATACTTTGCATTGTATCATGCACAATGAACTCAAGTACACATGCCACACCACTATTGCATAGCTGAGTTTTTGGCACATAGCTTGTAGGAATTTTTCTCTTTGTAGATGGTCGATTCTACTGGATTTTATTCATAAAAGAAAAAAAGAGATGCATACATTAAGAGCTGGCACTACGGATATTTTTTCACGCTGTTCTCCTGAACAGCTTGCTTTCAGGGCCAAAATCTGCACACTCACACTTACTACAGCTAATTTTGCGTGCTTCAAGGAGAACATACTGTTTCCTGTATTCTTTATGTTAGATTTCTCATTAGATGAGATCTGTCTCAGTGAAGGTAAATGTCCCCAAATTACTCAGTGAAAACTTAATAAGCTAAACTAAAGTCTCAGACATACTCATCTGATTTGCAGCATTCTGAATATGCTAGCAATTTCATATGAAAGATCAGAAAAACAGAAATTGAAGAAACTGCAGTTTTAAAAAAAGTGGCCTCAAAATGTTCCAAAATAAAACACTCCTAATTTTAAATGTTATTTATGTGAACCTCTTCATATGTTTAGCAAATGTACTACATGCTGTATGAAAATGCCAGAAGCAGTTTAAAAATAAACTATTTTTTCCTACAATACTATACAAAAACATCATTAATCATCATAAAAATGGCCTTGTTTTCTTTAAAAAGGATGCATCCCCATTTTACTTTGATGCATATTACAATCTGCTATATATTAAACATTGTATAATACATGGAGTTAAGCAAAGTTTGGACTTTTTTTTTTTCCCCAAAAAGAAATTTTGGTATTTCAGCTTTTGTTTTCAACCTGTATTGTAATAAAATAAAGCAAACTTTTTCACGCAATGAAAATCTCCTAAGATGTGACTGTTAAACAGCAACATTTCCATTTTCTTCAATAAAACAAAACTTGTCAACATCCTTAACTGGGATGAATCTATTCTGGTGCTCTAAACAAAATCAAAAAGTTTATTTTAAGTCAGTTTGACATTAAATTACATTTACATATGGTGCCATAGTACAGTAATGAAAGTAATACAGCACTAAAATGCACACTGCCAAAATAAGAAAAATTTATCAGTAGAGGGACTGTTCTGCACAAGCTCTACACTTAACCCCTCTTTTTGTATCCATTACCAGGCACTGTTAAAGAGATAAGATGCTGGATTTAAATCTGCCTTTTGGCTGATTAAGTTAATAATTCTTATATTCTTAAATTTGCTTGTCCTTCAGGTGTATTCCTCCTTTTATTCTCCAATGGACTAAGCTCCTAGACTGCTCTACATCTCTTACAGGACATCTTAGTCGCAAGATGCCTATGCTGTTCAGTTAAAAAGAAATCAGAATGCATCTTAAAGGAAACGAACACTCTTTTAGCAAGCCAATTTTTCCTCAAAAGAATGCTCATTTTGAAGAAGCTGTACTTTTGTACTGAAAAAACCTTTTAATGCTAAACTACTGACCAGCTCTTGTAACAAGGCTTGTCTGTTGTACTCAGTATGTTTTTTGGGGAGTAAATAAGTAACAGAAGATATAACAAAAGGTTGATCCAAGTATCTTCAAGTCAATGGAAAGATCTCTGAATTCCTCACTGTAGCACCTCAGTGAGAACATATTTAACAAGGGGGAAAAAAACTGTGCAACAGCAATTGCAGCTGGAGAGAAGAGTGAGAATAGGTGAGAGAAACAGCTCTGCAGACACTAAGGTCAGTGAAGAATGAGATGGAGGACGTGCTACAGCCGCAGGAGCAGAGATGCCCCTGCAGCCCCTGGTGAAGCTCATGGTGAGGCAGGCTGTCCCCCTGGACAGTCCATGGAGGACCATGGTAGAGCAGATATCCACCTGCGGTCCATGGTAGAGCAGATATCCACCTGCGGTCCATGGAGGACCCCACAACAGAGCAGGTGGATGCCCAAAGGAGGCTGTGACCTTGTGGGAAGCCCACGCTGGAGCAGGCTCCTGGCAGGATCTGTGACCCTGTGGAGGGAGAAGCCCACACTGGAGCAGGTTTGCTGGCAGGATTTGTGACCCCATAGGGGACCCATGCTGGAGCAGTCTATTCCTGAAGGACTGCACCCCATGGAAGGGACCCTCCCTGGAGCAGTTCGTGAAGAACTGCAGCCCATGGGAGGACTTGCATTGGAGAAGTTTGTGGAGGACTGTCTCCCATGGGAGGGACCCCACGCTGGAGCAGAGGAAGAGTGTGAGGAGTCCTCCCCCTGAGGAGGAAGGAGCAGCAGAGACAATGTGTGATGAACTGACCACAGTCCCTATTGTCCACCCCCCTGTGCTGCTCAGGGGGAGGAGGTAGAGAATTTGGGAACGAAGTTGAGACAGGGAAGATAGGAGGGGTGGGAGGAAGGTGTTTTAACATTTGGGTTTATTTCTCATTACCCTACTCTGATTTGATTTGCAAAAACTAAATTAATTTCCCCAAGTCGAATCTGATTTGCCCATGATGGTAATTGCCAAGTGATCTCTTCCTCATCTCAACTCACAAGCCTTTCGTTATATTTTCCCTCCCCTGTCCAGCTGAGAAGAGTGATAGAGCAGCTTTGGTGGGCACCTGGCATCCAGCCAGGGTCAACCCACCTTATTCAGAGAAACATTCTTAGTAGAATACAAAGGAGGAAGGTCATAGCCTTTCTTTTAGGCATCTAATTTAGTTAGGATTCACAGAAACACAAGCCTAAATATCTTATATAGTCGAAAGAAACGGAGAAGCTAAGTTAAATGCTTATACTGCTGTAATGCACACTGTGTGAATGCTACTTTCTCTACAACCTTTTCATACTAGGTTTAAACTACTAATACCTTCAAAAAAACATAAATCAGTGGCTGCTGCCTTTTACTTAGCCTTCATGAGAGTTTTCTCTGTACACAGTGACTAGGTAGGGGAGTTGTTCTAAGAATATGAACAGACCATTTACCTGAAGACCGACAGGATGAAGTCACACTGACACAAAATAATTTTCAAAGACTATTATTAATTTTGTTGATTTGAAACAGCTTCCTTGAACCAGGGCTACAATAAGATGATAACATCTTTTTATCCAGCTCTCAAGAAGGGTATTGCTAAGATCAATGAAAAAAAGAATCACATGCCCTTGAATGAAAGAAAAATATTGATGCTTGTACCATAATGAAAATTCATAAATTCAATTGTTAATCCCGAAGTCTTAACTTTAAGCACTGCACAGGTTTTCTGCCACACTTGTAATTGTATCCTGTGACTTACATTTTTAATTACCTGCTCAGCTATAACTATAAATATACTGTCTTTCAGATAGCTTGTTAGGTAATGACGGGAAAATACACAAACATATCTAAAACAGTTTCTTAGCCAGAAGAGCTCTTCAACTTGCTCTGTTCTAATCAATTCACAAGTTCTGTTCATAGATTATGCATGGATCAGATATCTACAAAAGGAAACATAATGAAGCCAAGATGTTGTTTACACCAACACTAGAAACAAATGATAGCAAGAGTCACAAACTGGTTTACAGTTCCCTATCCATACATTTTTCTAGTTACACAGTTCTTACAGTGGTTTTTCTTGTGGACAATCAATCAAATGAAAAATACTTCGTTTCAATTTTTTCTCAAAGGGAAATGCAATAAATGTTGTTTACGAGTATAAGAGCATATCACAAACAATAAATGTAGTATTTAATAGCTAAAAGAGCAAATGAATACCACTAGCAAAGACTTGTTTAGAATTCAGAAACTTTTAATGGAATATCTGCTCAATGAAAGACTCTTCCTTCCCATTCCCACTGAATTTATATATATACGACATCCACATGTCACAGCACTTAAAATAAAAGATGGAGCTTCTTCAAGGAGCTTGGATGTGGCTCAACCTCATAATATCTACATATCAAAAGCACCATTGATATATTCTATACAGTCAGTGGCTGACCAGCTGGTATGAAATCCTGTATTGTGAACACAGCTCACTATGCAAAGCTAAAAGCTTTCTTGATACATCCATACAATTACTTTAACAAAGCAACAGCCAGAAGCAAGCCATAGCAGTGAAGAATTTGGGTTAGTTTTTATTTTATTATTTTATCCATTTCTCCTTCAAAAATAAAAAAGGGAATGAGGGAAAAAAGTGAATTTTTAGTGAGTATTCTAAGTATTCAACACTGTTTAATAGGGAGTATTCAACACTCCAAAAACACCCCTGAAGAAAACTACAGTGAGATAAATTTTCAAGTCCACAATCTAGATGCCATAAAATAGAAATTACATATGCCATGGAGAACAGTGTCATCTTGCATATGATTTTAATGTGTTGTAGTGTAATGTGAAAAACAGCTGCTAAATTAATTTAAATCCCATAATAGTGAAAATATCTGTGTCCACGTCTATTAATGCACTGATTTTCATTCCTCATTTATAAGTGCTCTATCAGTGAGAAAAATTAATCATTTAAAAAAATAAAACTTATCAGGAAGGCAAATTCATGGAAGACTCCACCACCAACACTGTGCTTCCTTTTAGGTCCTCTAATAGCGAAAAGAGCAGATAAAACAGAATATGCCATACTGCAAATTGGAAAAACTGCAGAACATATCAGTAACAGACTGCACACCCACAAGATCAGAAAACCAAAGACCAAAACTGTAATATGATCTTGATTGGCTTATGGGTTTGGAGATCCACTTCCTGAAGGATTACTATTTCTTGTCATACTTGTCCATTGCCCTCTGTTCACAAAATGCAGCCCACATAACTAGATGAAGTACATCACATAACCTTCAGAGAGACACATCTAAATTAGGCCAGGTATCAGAGCATATGAAGACAGCTTTAGCATGACAAAAACTGGAAAATGTCACTGTCCTAACAAGGAGGATGAAGAGCTTCTTCCTCTGAATACTGAACAGCTTTTGCAGCTATTTAACCCACAAAGATTGCAAAACTTCTATGTGACAAGTTGGCAATTTTAATGTTTATTTTGTTTATAATGTTTATTTTTACCAAGAGTCTAAAAATCATTCTGCTTGCCAGTTACTGAGCATAAGCGCTATTGTAGGTAGACGTGGAAGAATACAAAAGGCAAAAGTGTATTCTTCAGGAAAAAAGCCAACACGCACCGTTAATATTAATAAGTTAAAATTAGACACAGTTAGACCTCATGAATTACCCAGGAGATGTGATTAAGTGCAATCAGATTCCAAGGACTATAATGCCAGGAATAGTGTCTCTGACCTAAATGCTCTTCTCATCATGAAATGTCAGCAATAATGACCTCAAGCAACTTCACCCTGAATTTGGTCTGCCTTTGATAAAATACCATGATAGATTCGCAAGATAATAGTAACTTATAAACTCATATGGTCTTCATGATTAAGCATGACATTTTTCCTATAGAAAGCGCCAAAACCGGAAAAAAAAGACCAAAAGGTCACAACCTGAGGAAGAAGCCTTTCAAATGAGAGGACTGCTGCAAAGCCAGTGCTGCTAGCATGATCCACAGGGGCTCTCTCTGACAAGCCTGCTGGGGCAGCTTTAAAATGACCAGTTAAATGCCTGTGGAGATCCAGCTCCCTAGTTATTGACTGACCTACGTATTTTTGGCATCAGTTATGCCCCAGAGAATCTGATTTGACAGGCAGTTAAAAGTCCACAGTTAAACAAATTCTGAAATAGCCAAGACAAGCATACCAACTTCCTACGAAGATTAGTTTCTTCTGTTCATCGGTATTTTGGGGACCTTGTAAGAAAGTGAAAATAGGCACCATTTTGAAAGAATAGAGCCTTGCAACATTTTGTATGTCAAACAGCTAATAAATACACACGTACAACAGCCCCAAAAATTTTTAAAACAAAACAATCCCCTGTGCCATGACCATCACAAAGCAACACCGTTCATTGGGATACATTCACATGCAATGGCTGGCCGTCAAGTACGATGGTAGCATCAGTTTAGTTAACCGCTCCCTGAAAGACACCATGGACATTTGTAGATACACTGCTCATGTTCTTTCCAGCTGACATTGATGACTATTTTAAAGTTAAAAAGCAGACTATAGGGGCTGCTTTGTGGCCATGGGGAGAGTAATTCAATCTGTAAGATTCAACATGTCTTCAAAAAAATTCACCCAGATCTTCTTTTGCCATAGTTGTTTTCTTGCTCTCATCGTCACCCTTCATTGAACATCTCTCCAGAAACCAGAAGGACAAAATCACATCAGGAAGCAAAAGGCAGAAGACACTTACAAAGCTAATCATTGAATCAAACAGGGAGGCAGCTGGATATTTTAAGACTGAGCAGAATGGGGACTTATTCTAGCAGTGTGGGGAAAGAAGATTAGGACAGAAACAAAGAGATGACATGAAAGGACAAGGGTCCTTGAAAGGTCTTTTGTTGCTCCCCAAGAGTAAGACCTAAACATTTCAGAAATTCAGATATTATTGTAAAAAATAATGTTTTGATTATTTCTTACAATGATGAATAGATTTATGGCTGACAATGGTGGATAAGTGGCATGCTGCTTGTCTTGTATTGTACTGGCATGTACTATGTTTCCATTCTCCTTTTTATTCCAGTGAATGCAAAGGCTTCATGTTAAACCTAAATTCTCCATCTTCCTCTAGAATTATTTTCCAGCAGAATCTAAGTTTCAACTATATGACCTGACTCCAAATAAAAAAAGCATCATCAAGGAAAAGATACATGTTATATAATCATAGCCTTTCTGAATCAGAGACTCATACAGTACCTGTGGATGTATCCACTGTGAATAAAGAAGAAAATTCTCCCGGGACCAGTTCATATGTGACAACTCCATATATTCCTGAATCTCTGTCTGTGGCAACAACATTGATGATCTCTGTTCCTGGCTGTGTGTGACTGCTTATGCTCGTCATATAGACGGCTTGTTCAAAAACAGGTTGATTATCGTTAATATCTTCTATCTCGATACGAACAAAAGCTTGGGCACTCAGCCCACCCTGTTGGATAAATAAAAAGAAAATACAAGGTCAATTTTTAAAGTGTACACAATAGCATGATGCACATCAGACTTCAGCCCATCATTAGGAAATGGAACATGCTGCAACAATATTGAGCAATGAAAATGTCTAATAAAAACAACTTATAGTATCTGTAATACCCTGAAATATTGCATTTAGGCAAGCTACACTTTCAGAACAACTCCAGTGGCCTGAGAGAGTACACAAAGAAGTTCAGCTTCTTACAACAGTGAGGCCTGAACACAAAGTTATTTTTGTTAATACTAACTAGCAACACACATGTCAAATCCTTGCTAGTCTAACCTTGCTTATTTTTACTGTAATCACCTACACACCACTTATTCCTTTACAGATGAAAACCGGGGCTTTCTGCCCCAGAAACACACCCCCCTCAGGTGACTGGTGTTCCAGTAAAGCGGAAATAACTTCCTTCTGTCTATGAGTCTTTCAGATTTAAAAGCATGACCATTGTAACAGCAAACATTAGGCTTTTTCAACTATCAGTTAAGAACACATATTGAGAGCAGAGCAGTGCAGGACAGCCAAAGTCTGACCTGTCAGGCTGCTGCCTGCAAGACCTATCCTCAATTTACTGCCCTGGCAGGTTTAAGCAGTTCTGCTCGTGCACTGTGTGTGTCTATACATATATAAAGTGTGTGTGTATATATATAAAGTGTGTGTATGTGTATATATTTATCTATATGTAGGCACATGTGCTTGTCTGCATACCCACACCTTCACTTTGTGTACACAGAGACAGAACAATACCAAATTCAACTAAAGCACAACTGAAAGAATTTGTTGGTGTAAAATCCATAACTGATTACATAAAATTATTTCCAGCGCATTTGTGATTTTGCAGAGAAAGAGGTCTCATCATGCTTTCTAGGGGCCTTGGCTCAACTTCTCTACTTTTGTTTCTTTTCCCTACATAAAGAGCTGGGAAAAGAGCCAGGCCTTGGTCACAGCTTCAGCACCATACCTCTTTGCTACCCCAGACCAGCCGCTGTGCTGCTCTCCACGCAGTTGAAGCTCCTGCTACAGGTGCCCACCAAGAGCCCACTGAAATACCAGGCAGGCAGCCACAGGACCACATTTAGCCTCGTTCTGCAGCGAAACTGGAGAAGTGAGGAGCAACTGCAAGCTGGCTTATCAAACCATGCTACAGCAAAATCACAATTTTACATGGCAAAGCACTGAATTTTGTGACAATCTAGAAAAAAGACAACTTGTGGGCGCTAAAGGGTAGACCCCATAGGGTCCTGAGTGAAACAAATGGCAACTTGCTTCTCAGAGGCACTACCTTGTGCCTCCAGTGGACTCCCTTCATCAGTTTGGAGGCGTTCATGTTTCCAAGGTTATTTTACAGCCATAAAAACTACAGACATTTTTAAAAGAAAGCAGTTCCACTTGTGGCACAGCTAACGGTGAATGCTGGGACACTGATGTGTACAATGGAGGCACAAAGCAGCACGTGTATGTATAGCCTGCATGTGCTGTACACAATACAGTAAGATACAGACTGAGGAAGAATCCTGCACTTTTCAAAGTCACACTGAGAGTGCTGTGCTCGTACCAATTTGTCTCTTACCAAAACTGCTGACACATGAGAAGCTACACTGAGCAAGTCCAAACTTAATTCTGCAGTCACAGTAGCTATGATATAAAAAAAAATTACTAGGTTGCACATTTCTGCAACCTCATTGTTCATGTCAATTATTTTTAAATGTGACCTTCATGAAACTATCCAATGATTCAGACTGCATACTACTCCTTTAGACTTGCCCTGCAGCATAACAATCTCCCCAAAAACTATTTTTGAAGGTTTGCTTATCACGTCCCCAGGGTCTGACTTACTTTTGGGCAAAAATACTATCAGTTCTGCATTCTCTCCCAATTTCCATAGGGATTTTTGGGTTTTTTTTGTTGTTGGTTTTTTTTTTTTTTTTTTCATCCATGCAGTAATATTAACGCTGTTGGGTGGCAGTGACATTCCCATGAAAGCTCAAGTGTGTGGAAAATTGAGATGATCTTGTGCATCACGTGGCTATGTTTCACCCACAGACTAGGAGATCTGGCCCACATCCTCCTGGCATGCCTGGGTTTTCTTCCAAAGAAAATAAAGCATGGCATGCTTCCAGGGCTCACACTGCCACGGAGGCAGCCGGCAGCCAGGACATGCGCCTGGGGACCAGCACCAGCCTCAAACCACTGAGACAGTCATGAAACCCTGTGCTGATATGGGGAAGTAGAGGTGTGCAGAACTAGTGGGCTCACTGCCAACACCCCAACCTCTCTTCAGGGTGAGCCCCTTTTCCAACACCTTGATCTCCACAGGAAGCAAATCCCTGCACAGGACCTAAAAGGGGAGCCCTATGTGCTTTGTCCAAGCCCACTGTCAGAAGATGCTCTGTGGCTCCACAGTTTTCAGGTACTTCAGGACAGGAATTGGAAACATTTTTAAGGGAAGAGGGACAAGAAAGAAGTGAGGTCAAGAATAAAAAGCAGGCAAAGTTTGCAACAACATGAAACCAAGCTGCAAAAATTCATGAGAACTTGTGTTTAACTGCTTCTTCTAAATTGCATTATTGCTAAACAGACATTAAAAAAAAACCCACCCTCCAGCCAGTATGTGTTTATCCTATGGAGTTATGCAAAGACTACAAAGTCTTCGGAAATGGATTAATTCTAAGTATATGGGGGAAGCAAGTTGGATACCTACTAGCTACCTGATCTCTCAGAAGACTGACCAAATTTTATGATGGAGACAGATCCTTCTTTTCCTCAAGAAGCAATGTATCCCCTCACATGAGCCAAGTACAATATTAACTTATTAACTCATGATATTAACTGGTTATGTTCCAGTTCTTGCTCTGGCTATGAAAATTAAGTATCATACCAGGTGAGAAAGAACAAACTGCTTCTCTTTCTAACCACATGGATATACTTCATCTACTCAGAAGCAAGCACGACATAGTAGATCTTCCAAAATATGAAGGTTGATTTAAACAAGTCTGTTACTGACAAAAAATTACACTTGTCAAAACACATTACAAAGCAACAGAAAGCCACAGTTGTTCATTTTACAGTCCCTTTTCTCAAGTGTTCAACTACTGTTGTGCTGTTCAATGCAAGACAAGTCACAATTACAACAGCTTCTTTGTCAGAATCCTGAGAGTTGTGTCTTCCATGGAAGAAAAAGGGGACACAAGAAACTACCACCAAGACAAAATAAACGCAAGTAATATTTTCTTTACTTTGGCAGGAGTAAATTTGTATGAAAATATAAAGCTATTAGTACACCTCTTTATCATGTCTCAAAAAAAAAAAAAATCCTGTCTTTGGCAGGAGAGACTCTTTAGCTTAATAAGTAGAAACGCTGCTGCTTCAAATAGCTGTATTTCTTTATCTTGATGCTGGAAAATGTTTAAGAATCCATCAAGATTTCCATGACAGCCTCCAACATTTTTGTCAGTGAATTGTGCTGTCAAATTTTTTTTCCAAACTAAACTGTGATGTACAGAATCTCTGACATGAAGACATTTTTTTTTTGTGTGTTAAACCTAAGAGATATGTTGCCTTGAAGTTGCAATGCTGTCAAAATGGAGAGACACCGCCAATTATTTCAAAAGCCTTAACTTCTTCAGAAGCTTTGCCTGTGAATGTTGAGCTCTTATCTCTACATTTCAATGGCTCCAGTGTAAGAGACAAAGAAAACTGGGCAGCAGTGTGGTTTACCAAAAAGCAAGAGATGAAGAACAAATTATTTTTCTATGCAGAAAGGCAGTAAGAGAGTCACTAAGGTTTCAGTATTATTCGATGTTCTTCAGAGTATAAATAAATATGAACCTACATAACTGGTAGAGTTTACACGTTTAATGAATTGTTCCGGTACCTGTTTAAACATGAGAGTAACATAAAAGGTGCTAATGCCATACTCTATGTTGATAGACAATTTCATAATCTGCTGCAAGTGATATAAATGGAGAGAGTTCAGAATACACTATAAATTCCTCCAAAAATGTATCACTGCACTTCAGCCTTGAAGCCCAAGCCTGGTCTCTTCTTTTCATGATAAAACTTCCACTTAAAAATTGGGAATTATGCCCGTTCATTTTTTGTTCTTTTTTAAAAAAGGAAACACACCTTTATGAAAGAAAAAATACTCTTACTATTCAGGTGAACTGCTTACCTATTTGTCCCTCAATATGTCAAAGTTCCTATTCTGAGCAACAGACCTTGAAAGTCATTACATGCAATTACATATAAAATAAACGGTTTTGAAGAAACCCAGGCATAGTATCGGAGTCAATACTATGAGGCAGCTTTAGCTAAGTATTCTGTGACAATGAGGTTGGTTTATGCACAACACAAAGTTAAAGCTCAGGTCTTTCCTCTCTTTTTTTAATTTTTCACATATGTGCACTTTAATTGCCTATGCAAACATTCTCAAAGCATTTAAGTTGAATTTTGAAAGACTGCTTCCTAACAAGAAGTGGTAACACCCATCTGTGTAAGGAAGCACATAATCCTGAGTCAAATCAGTGATAATCTTGAGCATACGGTACAGATGTGATCACAATCCTCTATATAACTGTACCTTCATATTTAGCAGATGCACTTGTATGTGCAATTAGATGAGACTTATGATCTACTTTAAAGCACTGCATTTAAAATTCTTAGTTTATCTTAATTCTACAAGTGCATCTGATTTTGAAGTAGTTTTCAGCATACAAAATCTGATTAATAAAAAAAAACACAACAACAACCCTCCAGAAAAGGATAAAAACACTTAAGACTCACAAAGATAGAAATCTAGAAAAGATGGCAATTAAAAGTCTTATTATCTTAATACTACTCAACTGGCGATGAAAAGAAGCATCCTTGTTTCTATTATAGGGAATGCTAGGTTTTCAGTTTTTCACCTGCTACATAATCATTGCAAAAGGTTCAATACACCATTGGCAGGCTGTTTCACTTAAGTGAAACTGCCTGCATTGCAGGTCTGTGGACCACCTCCCTGCTGTCAAAAGCACTTTCATACTGTGCGACACAGAACAACCTCAGTCACAACAGATACCCTGTAAGTCCTTGCAGCACTCACAAGATCTTCAGAGCCCTCTGTCTGAACCTGAGTACTGGACATGTCCGGTACCCTGCATGTACAAAAGTAGCTCTGCCACTGTGATGCTGTCAGCCAGCAGCTTCTAACATGAGGACAGGGAAGAAGCAGCCCAAATTGGCAGATGAACATAAGGGATAGTCTCCTGCTGCATCCCCAGGTCAGACAGTCAGGTCCACCCAAGGGCTGCAGGGCTCTACCCACATGCTCCAGAGCCAAGGCTGGCTGCATACTCTTCTGCTTCTCTCTATCGTTCCCTGGCAGAAACTATTTCCATGGGTTTGGTCCTATGACATGCATGCCCTTTTCCTTGGAAAAAATACAGCCCAAAATCAGAAGATCTTAGTCCAGGCAAAGGCTAACAGATGGGCAGGGGAAAGAGAGAAGCGCTGGTGGAATGGGTCCCATGACAGGAGTGCTGGGATGGAGGGCTACAGGCTGTTCAGGAGGGATAGGCAGGGCAGGCAAGGTAGAGGTGTCACACTACATGCAACAGGTTTGATTGCACAGCCCTTACAGCTAGCAATGATGTGATTGACAGCCTCCGGGTGAGGATTAGGGGGATGAAAAACAACGGAGGTGGTGTAGTGGGTGTCTACTGCCAATCATCCAGCCAGGATGTAAGTGAGATCAGGCTTTGCAGGAAGATTAAAGAGGTGTGGTTTGTATATGCACGAAGAAGACATGAAAGGCCAAAGCTCAATTAGAGTTGAAACTGGCCAGTGTTGTTGCAGATAGCAAAAAAGGCTTTTTAAAGTATGTTAATAGCAAGAGGAGGTCTAAAGAGAACATTGGATACTTGTTGACGATGGTTATCTGCCCAACAGGGTCAAAGAAAAATTAGAAGCATTCCATGTGTTTTTTGCCTCAGTCTTTATGCTGATCTCTTCTCTCTGATATCCAGCACCAGGACGCATGGGAGTGGTTGAAAGCTTTGCCAGGGGAAGTTTAGACTGGACATTAGGAAGCATTTCTTTACAAACACTGTAACAGGCTTCCTAGAGAGGTGGTCAATGCCCCAAGCCTGTCAGTGTTTAAGGGGCATTTGGACAATGCCCTTAACAACAAGTTTTAACTTTTAGTCAGCCCTGAATTGGTCAGGCAGTTGGACTAGATGATCGTTGTAGGTTCCTTCCAACTGAAACAGTTTATTCTATTCTACGACTACAGTGGGCATGCCTTCCTTGGGCCATCAAGTTAGGATGAAAGACACATGCCCTGAAGTGTTTTTTTCAACCCTGACAACATCTAAAAGTTGTGACTGTAGTCCAGGATAAAAAGGAAACTCAAACAAAAAGCTCCATCCTTTCCTTCTCACTCACAACATGCCCAAGGGGAAAAAAAAAAAAAAAAAAAAAAAGCAGCTGTGGAGAATGGACACATTTAGAAGGTACCTGAAGCACTACAGGCTAGTGAATCCTGGGATATGCTGAAACCAGAGCCTAACAGAGCCAAACTGTGGAAAAAACAGGCAAAATGACAAAAAGGCAGTGAAGCACAGATTTTCAAACAAAACCACCAAAAAGCCTCCTACCACCATTGAATGGCAGCCTTCAAATCATCATTAAGGGCAGTCCTATCACAGCACTCAAGAACCTCACTTGGAGAAAGGAAAACCAAGGCAGACCACTCTGCAAAGAGAAAAGACAAAAAAAAAAAACCCTACAAACCCAAACCTCTGGACTCTCAGTAGGGTATACAAATGTGGTGTGGGACTCCTTATAGTTGTGGGGGACAAGGAGTGGTAGGACACCCTGCCTGTGCTCTGCAGTTTTCAAAACTTCTTGCCACATTGATGAAGAGAGATGGTATGCTGGTACACGCACTGCGTTACCTACAGAGATGGTTGCTGCTGGAATTGATCTATGCCCGGTAGCAGCTCTCACAAGCGTACGTCATTTGGTCTTCCCCAGCTTTTGAAGAAAACTGTGTGGGCCAGCTCCTCCAATAGTCAAGGTTGGACACTTCTGAACACCCCTCATTGTGCACCAACCTTAAGATTGTGCAACTCAGATTTTGGCTTCGAAGGCCTGTTGTCTGTAAGCAGATAGTATAGATGCCACTAGATAGAATTTAAATTAGCATTATTCCAATTAAATTTCTCTGGACTGTGGCAGGTTTTCTTTTACAGCTCCAGCCATTACTGTTTATTTGGCTGAAACAGAGAGACATGATGGGCACCAAAATATTGAATTATGCATGATACATAGCAATAAAATTTGCCACTGTACAGCAGAAAAAAATGCACGTTGTTGAAAAAAAAGTTTCCTGTATGAAAATGTATTCACATTAAGACTCTTTAAGTCAAAAGTACACAAAACAAACATAAAGGAAGCATAAATTTAAATATGTAATATTTTGGAGACCCCCCAAGCAAATAGGGAAAAGCACACAGAGTGTCCCTTTCAGTCACGTTGTGAAAGCAAACAAAAAGCAAAGCCAAACAGAAGACTTAAAACATATCAGACCCGATTTGCACATATTCAAAAACAAAAGAGTAGTAATTTTGTCCCCTACATTGCTCTTGAGAACATGCAAATACTTTTATTCAAATTCCTGTTTTTCTGTATTTTCCTCTTTGCAAGACTTGATTTCACAGTATGCCTCATCTAAATCTCTCTCAAGCGTTTGTGAAGGTTCCCCAAGCAATATACCTTCATCTGTTTTTCTTTTTTTTTTTCAGAGAAAGAAAAAAAAATATATTTTTAACATCATTGTAAGAAATTTCATCTGACTGTAAATTCAAAGATGCCCCAAATGCCTGCTGAAACTGTCTCTGATCTGTCACAAGTGCAGAAATACAGTTGTTGTAACTGAGTACAGTTTGAACAGGGGGTGTCCAAGGCAGTGAATCACAGGAGGGTCACCCTCACTGCTGGAGCAGCTGTCAGTCTGCCACAGTCAGAAAGAGACCCCAGGAGAGGGCTAGACACAGATGCTGTGGGATTCCATGTAAACACCTTTCTATAAACCTAGCTACATGATTTCTTTTCGTATAAAAGCATTTCAAGGAGTACCACCAAATACGTACGTGAAATAAGTGACTCTGGGACCAAAATCAGTACTGCTAGCTGAAAAGGCTAATACTAACATTATTATCAGTCTTGTCCCCACTTACTTAGTGAGAGTGCTCCCACAAGCTCTTACGAGATCTTTATTTAACACCAGTTTAACAGAATCTGTTTTCCACTTGCCTCTTGTGTGCAGTTTCAGTTTTCCCATTACGCTTTTTGCACAGTGCATAAATGACATGACCAACAAGCTCCAAAACCATGTAAGGAGTAGGCACGAACAGGTGGAGGAAACTGAGACTTCTGCTGTAAGATAAACTGAGCACCACCTGGAAAATGCTTTCTTTTCCTCCTCGCTTCTAATTAACTTTGTTATTTTCTTTTCTTTTCATCTCTCTGCCTCCCCTTTGTCAACAGTGACCCTTCACTCTTTCTCTGTCTTTTCTGCATATACTTCTCCCCTGATCACAGCCTCCACTTTGAACCCCACACCCAACATCTTTAATCCGTCCAAATCAGCAGACGAGATAAAAAAATCCTACTACAATTCTGCTGTAAAGGTGGAGAGTGGCTCAACATTAAGTTCAGGTATACTGAAAATTTTCAAAAGCTAATATTGAATTTAGGTGCTTTAATATTCAGGTGTCAGATTAGCTAATTTTTAGAAGATAAATCAATGGGATCTACAAACTGCTGAGTTCCAGTAATAAGACCAAGTCCTGCCTGTCACAGACAAGGCAATCAAAAATTGAACCACCATCCCCATTACTGAACTTCTGAAAACACAAGGTCCCTAAATGAAGATAAATGACAGACCAATTTAAAAATGAAATAATCTATAGTTTCAATGCATTGGCTGTTTTCCTTTAACTTTTGACATAAGATTTATCACTGCAGCAAACTGAACCAAAAAATGTATCAAGCTTTTTTCATATAAACCTATTTTCTTTCACATTTTCAAAATAATCTTCTGGACCAGATTGGATATCTGAGAAACTTGTCAGAATTTCACTGCTATTGTCCAACTCTCAATCTAGCCTTTATGAATAAGGCTAATCTTGATCACATACACGTATCTGGAATATCTTTACATTTATACAGCTTCAAGGCACATATATGAGACAAAAAAATGTAGTGATTAGCTATAGAACAGAATATTTAATTTTCTGCTGTTATATACTGTAATACTGACTGCTTTATTATTCAAGGCTTGGAAATCTGTACTCAGGTATATGCCACAAAATTTTACCTAGAAAGGAATATAAGACAGAAATCACAAATCAGAGAAATTCCAAAATGGGCACATAGACTTACACCTGCTGGAAAGATAACAGACACCGAGACACTTATGTTCTTAAATTATTAGACATTGAAATAAGATAGAGTCAGGAAACAAATGAACAAACAAACAGAAAAATTCTTATCTAATTTTCTCCTCAAAAGAAATCTATGGGGAAGAAAAGGTATATTGCTAAAGGCAATATTAAGACAAGAGAATGCTTCTGTAGTTTCTGAAATAAACACTGAATAGTGATAGCTAAAGAAGAGACACAGATGAATTGCTTAACTATTACACATATACCCAAACTGAAATACAAATATACATACATACAAATACACCCTCAACTCCTGCATTCTCAAAATCCTACAGTTAATACCAAGCATCAGCTGCAGCGATTTAAGTTCATCTAGTTATTAGTATGGAAATCATAGTTCAGCAAGTTTCTTCAGTGTACTGTAACAAAAAGCACAGACATTTTAATGAAAAATGCAGTATTTCTAGCACAACTGTATTTTTTTTAAATTTATATTAGATATGCTTAGGACAATATCTTAAATGCAAGATTAATAGTCAAAGTATGAAATAAAGATTGTAGAGCCTGAAATAATTTAATGTCAATGCTTTTCAATTCCAATTGTGCTGCAAAATGTGACCTAAATAACATAAGGACACTTTTAAAAATGTTCATTTTAACATTTTCAATCAACTAGTAACCGTTTTCTTCAGCCTTTTCACAGTTCACTACTAAAGCCAAAGAAAGTTAAGAAAAGTACTAGTTGGTCTCCTTCTGGGCGTCTCACTGAAAACCGCCTTTGTATGAACCCAAGAATTATTTTCTTCCTGTCTTCTTTGGGAGTTGCGCTACCAACATTTTCTGTTACATGGCACCAGTAGACCAAGTGTCCACACCCAAACATCTCAATGTGTTCCCACCACAACAAACATCTCCTCACCCTGCTTGCCAAACAGAGATCGGACATGGACACACAACTACCTTGCCTGCATTGAACCATGAATACCCACTTCCAAGCAGCAGGTCTTGTAAAGTGGGAAAACTTTCAGATATGCTGCTTCAGGGAGGCTGTACCCAGCCACTGCAGCAGCAATGGCATCAGCTACCTAGAAAGGACAAGGAATTTCTCCAGGAAAATTACTGGCACCCACAGAAGCCATGAAGCTCTAGCAAGTTACTGGTTTGTTACTGCTGCAGTCATCTTGAAAGTAAGAAGCAGAGGTAACCTGGAGTCCAAGAAGAGGAGGAAAATCAGCTGGGACTAACACATCCTAGAAGCGTTTTTCAACAACTTGTTCAGGAGTAATTGGGGATTTCACAGCCAATTTTATTAATTTGGGTCAAACTTTATGGTTCATGAAGTATCACTTTCTGCCCTCTGAAGGGGTAGGAAATTTTATTTAAATTCATGCAATGTTTACAAAGTCATTATATTCTCATTTAAAAGTATACAGTGCATCCAAATTTGCAAATGCATTCACAAATCTGGCAGTATGGAAAGGTGAAACTTACCCCATCCATAGCTTTTACTAAGAGATCATAAGTGGTTGGATCTCCTTCTCTGTCAATGTCTTGAGACACACAGATCTGACCAGTACGTGGGTCAATTTGGAAGGCTTTGGATTTTTCATAGTAATGAAATCCATCATAAAGAAAATACTCAATTTCACCAAACTGATCTGCATCTGCATCTGTTGCCTTGACCTGCAAAGAAACAACACAGATAAAAAATGAAGCCAGCGAAACTATTATTCATTCATTCAAAAAGCATAGATACTTTGTTTTAAAGATACCTGTTTGTGTTGTAAAAGCAAATGGGCACACACGCAATAAATAGAAACACACTGCTACCTAAGCTGACTGAAGTTTGTAAAATGATGACTCAGCTACTGACAGTGTAATTATTGCAACAAGCATGTAAGATCGATTAGACCTGTCTGTAACATTACTTGTTCATCCGTCAATAATTATGTCAATCAAGTGGACCTCCCGTGACTGGAAAAGCCATGCACATTAAGCCAAGTTAGTAGGCCATAACTTAAGCTACCTTCTCCTCATGTTATTTCTACCAGTGGAGGCAGGTCTTATGAAAACCACATCACACGTAGATGAGAAGTGCTGCAGAATATTCTTACCTAATATATTTTCTAAAAGACTCCCCAGAGCTCAATTTAGTGTTTCATTTGAAAGAGGGCTTGGTGGCACAGTTATCCATGTAAGTTAAGAACTGGGGAGGGGGGTTTAATCTCCAGTCCTCTCTCCGAGGAGCTAGAGCTCTAGCAACACAACTAAACATGACCGTCCCATGCACGCACAGCACAAAGCAAGAGATGCACAGACTGCAGTAAGTCCCTGTGAGAGACTTAATTACCTTGTCAGTGTAGCCTTGCATGTTGCTGTAACTGCTGAATGACAAAAGCCTAATATCTCTTCTTTTCAGCTATGTTAAGTACCTCTAAAAAGCAGCATGAATTCTGCTGTAAATCCCAAACGTTGTAAATAAGTACTTTAAAGAAAGACTTCCTTCAGAGGGAGATTCCCGTGCAACCACATGCCATCAAAAGGGAAAAGATATGGCAGGGGGGTTGGAACTCGATGATCTTCAAGATCCTTTCCAACCTAAACCATTCTATGATTCTGTACACACACACACACACTAAGTCCTGGTGACAAGGAAAATGGGTGGCGGGAGAAAACCTAAATGGGTGATGGTTAGGGGCTTTAGCAGGGCAATGGTAGCCATGGGGCAGGGAGGCCTGATCCTGGGCACGAAATGACTATTTCCAAACTGAAACACATGAGCTTGTCTCCTTCCCAGCTACGCTTAAGTCTTCTTGTGTTACCAATGGATCAGACTAGACCAGTATGCTGGATGTACACAAGGTGCTTTCAGAAGCCTGTGAAAACCTGGGGTGACTTTCAACATGCCACATTGCCTTCCCTCAGCTGAGCTTTAAAGGACTCACAAAGCATTACACAAACTGTAGAGAGTCAATACTCTTTAGCTGAACGTGTGATTAAAGCACTGACTAGTCTAGAAAGCATAAACCCCCAATAATTTCTAGAAAGCATAAAACCCCAATAATTTAAAACTATCAGGTGATTTTAAATTTTAATACAGAACATACTTGAAAGCTTTTGTAAAACTTTTTTTTTTTTTTAGACACACATGGAGGAGACAGAAATCAACATACCCCTTAAAATATTTTAATAAATGTTTACTGTAGCAATAGATTTTGCCAATACCATATACACATGCCCTGAGCGGGGAGAGGCTGAGGGAACTGCCTTTTTTAGCCTGGAGAAGAGAAGGTTTCAGAGGTTTAATAGCCACCGCCTAGTGCCCAAGAGGAGGTTACTGGAAAGACAGTGCCAGGCTTTGTACTCAGGTGCAGGGCAGGAGAGGGGGAAACAGTGGTCACAAGCTGAAGCTGGAGAGGTACTGGCTGGACCTAAAGCAATATTTTCGCTACGAAGATGATTCAGCACTAGAAGAGGCTCCCTGCCCAGAGGGGCTGGGGTGTCTGTCCTCAAGTTTTGAGACCCAACTGGACACAGCCTGAGCAGCTGGGACTGTACCAGAGACCTCCCACGGCCCCCTCCATCCCCAGCAGGACCAAGGAATAAACCGCTGCTCGGCTCTGTTATCACTGTGACACAACTGTGCTGCTTCACCAGCCACCAAAAGTCAAGTCAACAAAACGCTCGAGTGTGAAACTCTTGCTCTTTTGGACGAGGGGTAGATTGGTTAAATAAGTATTTGATAAACAGAACAGTTTTCTCCATTACACCTTCAACTTTACAGCTCTCTGATAACAAAATATTTTGTGCTGAGCTTGGCTCCTCTCTGGCATGTTCCATTGTGGGAGTTTTCACTTAAATTTACAAAGATCACAGAAGAAAATAATTTGCAAAAATAAGTATATGTTAAAAGAGCCAGTATTTTTAGTTCTGTGATTTGTCATTATTGGAAATACTTGAAGGATTTCTTCTCCTCAGCTGGTTTCATTTTCTGCTTATTCTTTGAAGAAACTAAATCCTGTAGGGTTTTTTTCCATCAGCCTACCTATGCAAGTACAATGCCTGAAGACCTTAATGGAGCTTTGGAAACTATATTATCACAAAGCCTGAGAGTTAAAACTGGTGGGAGTTCACAGAGGAGACCTGTGCCAGCCACTGCTTGCATCTGGCTCAGGTTGGACAAGTGAGACCTTCAGCCATCAACCACAGACAGGGCAAAGGCATGGGTCTGCACATGACTGCCCGCACGGATAAACGCCTGGCATGGTTTCAGGCATGGTTTCAAAAAAGACCAAGCAGGACACTATTCGTAGCAATATGTTTGGATGAGGTCATCCTGTTTTGGGGATGTAAACGAATTTAGCTGCAAGAACAAAAGCTGTGCCAGGCCATTTGGCCTTGGGGCCCAGGAACAGCCCTTGGCTGCTTCTCCATGTACAAACATGGCCTTAAGGACCAGTCAGTGACTCTATCACATGCTCACTACTTTGCCCACAGAGGAATTGTTCTGGCATTAAGATACTGAACTGTGACTGAATTAAAACCAAATGAATGAAAACATGGCTTGGGAAGGCTGAAAAGCATAGAAATGGGGACGGGAAAATCACGTAAAAAGTGCCAAGGCAAATTATAACACTAAAACTTAATCCAAACCAGTTACTTCCATCAAAATTTTAAAATGACGGACAGCCCAAAAGATACATGTGTTATTTCAATTAGATGGGGTTTTTTTCTTTGTTGGGATTGTTTGGGTTTTTTTTAAGCACCCTGTGGACTTCTCCACTTCTACCTGGGATGCTTGAGATTTGCTGTACTTCAGAAGAATTATGAGATAATTATGAGATAATCACTGATAAGACAGTGATTGCGCCACATACTCCAATGCACTCCTTTTTTTTTCCAAATGTCTTCTCGGAGCACTGAAGGCCATTATACCAGAGTTTCTGGTGTTACAAATAGAAAGCTCCTGCATGGGAGCCCTGTGGTTGCAGAGCCCTTCATGTTTCTTTGACACCCTTGCAGTTTGCATCCCATGGCCACAGCACAGGGTGGAACACGCAGCCACTCCTGGCCCCAGTCCAACCACTCGTTCTGGGGAAGTTAAAGGCAAAAATCACACTCCACTCCAGCGGAACAAATATCTGGCCCTAAAAATGCTTTACAGCTGCATATAAATCAAGTCTACAACAGACATATTTCACCAGCCTTGTACTTTGTTATTTCTAGCATAAAAAAATAATAAAACATAGGCCTAGTGTGCTCTCGGTGCTCTGCCACCCTGATGCTATGGAACAGTAATTCACTTGGCCCTTATAAGAAAAGTATTTCAATTTATTTCTTGTGCCTGAAGGCTAATGCGGGTGATAATACTGGAAGGTTTCGCCTCCCTGTGTCTGCACGCAGCTACATGTGTAAATGCTAATATTTATGCCTGCAATTGAGCGTGGGTGATTAATTACAAGTGTGAAATTCAAGGGTATTGTTAGAAGTTTAGCCCATTATGTTCAGTAACTTGTTTTCTTTCTTGTAAATTATGCAGTCCTCAGACTTTGAACACTACATGCAAAGGAATAATGAACAATTACTTTAAATAAAAATGCTTCAGTTCAAAGCAATACAAATTTGAAGGTCTAATTGTGATCACCTTCAATTACTTTAATCATCTCTCAGGCAGCAGAACTAAGTGGCAGCAATTTCTGCATTTATAAAAATATGATCTTTCTCCCTGTTCAACTCATTTCCATCTATTCAATTTCCACCCTCTTAATAGTCTTGGTTTTTAGGCAATTTTGCCCACGGAATCTTTGATCTGAAGAGGGAAGAATCTGGAATTAAAGGTGAATGAAAATTCTGTTGTAGCAGACAGAGCTGAGATTGACTGGCACTACATCTGAGGTCAGGGACACAATTAACTATTATCAATGCAAGCTGATTTAGAAGGAGGAAGCCAGTGAAAACATGCTAATGATTTCAAGTTTTCAGATACAGATGAAAGGAAGAAGTTACCACAGATTTTAGAAATTGAAGCACACAGTAGTCACAGTCCACAATATGTCAGGCAATGATAGCATACTGCGCTCGTACCAAACCTATGGAGTATTACAGCAGTTAAGCACCTGAGAGCTGTGAAATACAGCCGTCTAAACAGGAGGAAATGAAGGTAGCAGCAGGAATTTTCACAGTGGATTGCTCAAGAGTGTTGTATGTCAGCAATATCACAGAGGTGATAGAGCTGAAAGGATTTATATGCCTTGGAGAAGCGGGAGGCAAGAGAGTACTAAGCTGTTAACACCTCTGTTCTGAGAGTTAGACTGAATGTGAGATTGGGATCTAGGAGAAAAGAAAGAAGGGAAAAAAGAAGGGTTATACTCACAGGTCCTTCCTTTCATTCTTTCAGTAAATATGTTTTCAGTACACTAAGTTGAAGACATGTGTTATTAAGGAGTAAACTTGGGAATAAGGAAAGAGGGGACGAAGCATTTCCCCAAGAAACATTTTTAAAAGCCAACAAATGTCATGACATGTGTATGGACAGCTACTGGCTGGACTTCTGTCAGTCATCGTTTCTGTAGCGTACATGCTTTAGTCTGTTTGTACACTGACTAGACTGCAAACCCATCAGAGAAAAAGTTTCTTCTGTACTGCTGACACTACCAATAAAGTAATAAATGGTGAGAATGCAGACATCCTCTCAGGAGAAGGAAAAAGGGGGACCTAGAGAAATGTTGTGGAGAACAGTTTTAAAAAAAAAAGCTTATCCATCAATTTAATGCTTAGACAGATTAATGCATGAGGGGAATAAATGATAGAAACAGGTAGACACCAAGGGGTATAAGAAGGTAAGTAAAGAAAAAGAGTCAGTAATTTAAAGAGACAGATTAAGACAGTGTTGGAAGTGCAGAAATTACCTTTATTTGCATCTGGAAAGAGGGGCTAATCTCAGAGAAAACAAAGGGAAGCACTATGTAATTAAGGATCATTAACCTCACCTAGATATACACTTTAATCCTATAACAAGCGTGCTGGTTTGAACGAAGAAAAAAGTGCTGGCAATACACTAAAATAGGAAGGAACAGAAACATCTTGTTCAGTGTTATGCTGAAAGTATGGAGAGACTTTACAGCTAATAGAAAGCAAACGTTTGGCAGACCCTAAAGCTGGTTCCGTTCACTTCAGTGGAGCTATGACAATTCACAGCAGTGGGCAATCTGTCCCTATATTTTACAGGCATGAAATAATATTATCAATAAGTAACAAACAAGATCATAGATAATTTTATCAGCTCTTACAGCCCAGATTGCTTTAAACACTGATTTGTTTTAAGAGAAAAGTTCCCATTTTGATTGTTTGTTTGTTTGCACTCCTTCAAAAAATTCTCAAGCATATATTTAACTGGGTCATGCTACTGTTTCAACACATTAAAATAAAGTTCCTGTCTAGTGATTTAGATTTCTTTACTTTCTTTCCTAGGCATTATTTCCTGGTTTATAACAACTGCATACATTTTGAAGAGCAGAGCAAATATTTTAAGTTATATGCAAAATGGGAGAGGTGACCTGTGCACACAAAACCACATCAGAAAATACAATCTTATTAATGATGCGGATCAAAAATTCAGGGCCATGCACTGTGCATCCTATGTAAAGACCATTTCTATGATTTAGAGCATGCAGCCTTAAAGCTGACTGCATTGCAATGCTGAATTTCACATATGGGTGACCAGAATTAATTTTATGGCTTTCAGATCAACAGAATAAAAGTAGACTATAATAGGAAAGAGCAGGCAGTTTGGCCAAATAACTCATGACAGTGGTCATCTCTGATAGCAATTAAATGAGACTAAAAAATATTAAATCAATTTTTCATGGCTTAAGAATTGCTACCATACCACATATTTTGTCACATTTACTCCATTTGATTTCAGTTAACCAAGATACAGCTTTCATAGCTCATAAAATCTGTTTGGGGGACCCTTAATGTCAGAGCATAAGACAGATTTTTACTTTGTGCATAAAAACTGTGTTTAATTCTTTCAGTTTCGGTGATATCATGAAAAGCAAGTTAATTGCCAGCAGTCACTTCTGAAGAAAATGATAATGTGGGGGAGATAGAAACATACTCTACTACTCCAAAATACTCATCATCAAAATCTAAGACAGGACACAACAGATGGATACAGACATAGGGAAACTACCAGGAAATTGAAAGGAAACAGTTCAATGATAGTTTTGCTGCTGATGAATGGTACAAGCATGGTCCTGTCCTGCAGACATCACCAACCAAAATCCAACATCCTTCCAATTAAAGGACTGAAGGACACCAGGCCTGTTCATGGCAGTATGGCAATGCCCATTGGCAGACCCTTACCAGATGTTTGCTGCAATTTCACATGCAGGCAACCCAAACGCTCCCAGAACAGCTGACCACAAGTATTTTGGAAAAATCTGCTATGCCAGACCTTCGTGCCAGGTGCCTGGATGCAGGGAAGGAGAGGAACAGCCTGTGTTGGTGGCATGTCATCAGTAAAATGACGTTGTAGAAGTGCTGGTAGTGGAACTACCAGGAGTTGATGTTCTCAAGAGAGAGTCATTTGGGTGTAACCGTGCCTGTGAGATTAGCACATGAGCTGCCAGGAACACACATCATTGGGTATCTTTAATTTAGTGCCCTCACTTATAACCCTGTTTGGCAAGAAAATAGTGTATAAAATACAAACCTATGATTTTCACCTCATAGCTGCCTGAGGCAGTGCAGACAATAATGCGGACACCAAACCTGAAAAAAGTGTTAATAAATACATTACTTCTCTGGATTTTTATCTGTCTATCTCAACATGCTTGATCACTGCCAGTCTCCCTGGTACCACAGGTTTAAATGCACAGAAACAGGAATACAGCTTCAGATCTGCTTACTCAAGTCCTGAAGGCAGGAGGCTTGACTTCAAGAAGGGGAACTATTTGCCTGAGGACTTAACAGCCTGTCCTTGAACAACGAGTTGCAGTGACAACAGAGAAAGTGCTGCTCCTCATCCTCAAACTAGGCCCTACCTGGAAAGCCACAAACCAAAATAACATCTGGCATTTAAGCTGAACATTCAACTGGCGTTGATACTCACTTTGTCAACCACCACAGGTACCACATACTCCAAAAACCAAATAATAGCTAAATTCTTAATCCTCATTCTTGCTCTGATGCAAAATGTCTCCTCTGTGCTAGTCAGGTCAATGGACTAATGTCAATCTTTTTGCATTCTTTTCATCCCTATAGCACAGAGACTACCACAGCTGAACAACTGATAGCAAGTGCTACTCAGAAACGACCTCACTAACTTTGCCTGCAGCAGATGCTGATTCCCTCCCCCATGTCACCCCCAGAACTGTTGTCAGTTTTCCAAAAGTGCTTGTAACTGCTTCCTTGAAGTCGCATCAGAAATATCAATTAATTAAATCTCAAAAACCTTTTAATTTAAAGTACAGAAACCTAAACACAAGTGGAGAGGGGGGGCTGGACACAAACATACTCCTCTTCCTTAGCTAGAAGATGCAAAATATCATACAATGTGCTCAATTACGTGCTCAATGACAGCATGTGGAATGTGCTGTTCACTGTAGCCTCACGTAAGCATTAAGTTTCTCAGTTATGATAAGGCTTTTCATTTTGGCATTTCAATCAGTTATGAAATGGTTCAGCAAATGTATTTTGTTCTTACTGCCTTTTTTTTTTTTTGCTTGTGAGTGCCGTAATAAACTACAAGATTTTAAGATCAGATAAGACTAAACCCATTTCACATATGAATATCTCATAAAAGATCACACTGAATTTTATCTTTTTAATAACACATTGATTTTTTTGTAACATTCTGTATCTTCCCCGAGACAAGTAAATGAAACATGTTTTCCTCAATGAACAATTATGAGATTCTAGCTTTTTGCCTTTTCTGCTCTTCTATGTATATAGCTGATGACAATGAACAAACCTGCCAATAAAAATATTGACATATCTTTGATTTACTGCTTTAAGTCAGTCTATAGAAGGCAAGAAAGATGAAAAGCACCAAAGGAAAAAACTGCATAAGTACATTACAGCATCATGCTTTTACTCTGAAAACCAGACATCATCCTGCAAGCCAAGTCCAGATCCAGGAAGAACAGGGCATTTCAGTCCGTATAGTAATCCACAATTCCTGCTGTGATGCTAGCCAGAGCCTCAATTCACTCCTATTTAACCCAAAAGTTCCTGACATACATACCTTCAGTTTCATTGCTATGCCTCCCGCAAAACAGCATGAGCAGCTGAATCCCACTGATGCTAGCCAGGATCCAGAAACGTGGGAGGCAGGCCCAATCTGGACAGCATGCCCTTATCACACTTCACAGAACAACAGGATCCAGACCATAACAAAATACAGTTGCTCATGTCTGAATTCATAGCAAGCAGCAGTGCTGCTAATGCTTACTTAATACATGGTAGAGTAGGGTTATAAAAAGTGTTTTAGGAGCAGGTAGCTTAGGTTCCAGCACCAAAAATATCTGCTAAAAAGACCATCTACTCTGTCACTCTCTTTGGTCTATATTGCCTTCCTTCTCATCGTGCAAATATAACCAAATAGGCAATAAAAATAAATTATGTTCTATGTAAACTGGAAGAACAGAAATGGAAAGAGAACATATTTCTGAGGAAGGAAAACTAATTTTCATAGTGACTAGCAAATATTTGCAGGACTAAAGCCTTATTTAATCATCAAAGTCAAGACCCCTACTTTTCAGTAAAAGCAGTTCCATCTATTCATTAATGCTGCTCACATACTCTGCTATAATTTTAGATTTTATAACATGCTAAAACCTTGCTATGCACTGTTAACAATAAATTGATAACATGACTTTTATCGGCAGCGTGTATTATTACATTAATTAAAATTAATTAAAAGAATTCAGTTTCTTGCTTAGATCAATCAACATAATTACTATATTTATAAAGCTGTAATGTGATATACTAGCTAACTGAGCCTAAATGATCGATACATATCCTGAATGCAGAGTAGGTGTGTGACCTTAAAACTGAACAGTAATGATAAAAAGATCTTTCGACTATACTCATGCTTTACTAGTTAAATTACAGCAGGATGATACAAAGGAGAGAGAGAACTTCAGAAGTGAATAAGCAACCTTGCACCTGGCTGCCCCTTCCTTTGTGGCACATAAGCTTGTGCAGCTGGACTTTGAGTCAGATCACGGAGATGATCCAGTAAAAGCTCATCATAAAAACTTCGTTACTGGTGCAATGTTAGATTTCAGCAAAGTCAGTTCCTGATGCAACTGACCCCAGGGCAAATGGTTGCACAGTCCAGGTAGAGCCCAAAAGCTCTTTCAGCAGTGGCATGGACTTAAAGACAGGCTGAAACTACACATTTACACGCGTTTGTGCAAACATTTTCCAATCCCCAATACCAGTTTCAGTTGCTAATTCTTGCCCACAAACCATGATGCTTCAACCAATACTCCTAGATAGACTGATAAAACTATTTATGGAACCAAGTTGTGAATAAGATCACTAAGAGCAGAGCTTAAATCCTCCACTTAAAGAAACAGAAAACAGAATAAAACTCAAGAACCTTTACTTGTATTTAGCCAGATTGCTTCAAAAATTCTTTTCTTATTTCACTTCAGAGCCACACTAGAAAGGAACAATGAGCAGTCAGGGTAGAAATCTCTTAAATTGATTTTGCTGTCAGAGAAAAAGGGTTTGTTATTGTACCTTTATAGTAAACAAAGACCATGCGTGGGCTGCCTAAATTGCCACTTACAAGTACCCTTATAAACTGCTGCACTCATGGGTTAAATGTGGTGGTTTAAAACAGGGGAAAGGATAGCGTGGCAGGCCAACTGGAGGGCTGCTGTCACTGGAGAAGCAACCTTTGAGATATCATTACTGGACCAAAGAGCCCTAGCAGAAGACTACCTCAGAATATGTACAGCTTTGCTTGAGCCCAGAGACGGTCTCAGAAAGGGTCCACCCAGAATCAACTCCCTACCACACTAGTATTACAGCTGTGGCTATTCTGTGCATTACACATGGGTGTTTTCCGAAGCAGTGAGTTGACTGGTCACAACCTTTCCATAAATCAGGAAGGAGTCCTCCTCAAAAAACCCAAACCAAACAAGCTGATCAAAGCTAGACAGGTTCTTTTGCATTCCTCGTTGCATCAGCTTTTGACCTGCCGTTCCAGTTTGTTTCTTTAATTAGTGGTGGGCTTCCTTCTACCCATACTTCTTTTACAAGTCTTTATCCTTTTGACTGCTTCCTGAGTCAATGAGTTAAGCAACAATAAATTTGTTTCATTTACCTACTCTTATCCACACACCCTTGAAAACCAGGTGTTTTGTTCACATCCATTAAGAATCAGGTTTTGTAATGACTGTAGCTGATGGTACTAATGTAGGTCAGATAACAGCAACATCATTATCATCACCCTATTGTTTTTGTTTCTTGTTTTGATCAGCATGGTGAGGTCCAACAGCACCCCTTCGAGACAAGCTTTACAGGACGCATTAGCACAGATGGCAAAGGTTTCTATCACTTTGCACATTTAAGGTTCTGAATCTGCATGCTTGTTCAAATAGTCTGCAAAATACTAAGAAATATCAAATGCCTTTCACTGTTCAGACCACTGCTTGTTTACACACTGGAGCCTGACTATCCTCCCATGTCCTTCTGCAGCTAGGACAACAGAAAAGATGAGCTTCTTTTCCCAGCTCCTTGCTCTGCAAGGTGGTGACTTCATCATTTTGTTGAAAGAGTCTGACACCATTTAGAATCACGGCGGGAAGGGGGGGAGGGGGGGGGGGGGGGATTTAGTTGGCTGGTTGGTTTGTTGGGTTGAGGGTTGTTTTGTTTTTTCTTTTTTCTTCTTAAGGTGTTTGTGTGACCACAGAAGTCACAGAACTTTGCAAATCCTACAGGGAATGATCTGCAGGTTGTGGCACCCATATCTCTTCAGAAAGCCGACCCCTACTGCCCTGTCCCCTTGCAAATATCTGTTAATGTGCTTACGTGCAAAATCAGTCTCTTAATACCATCTTCTAATCATCAACAAACACCTTAGCTTGGCCCTCAGAACCATGGCCTGTACTACTTTCAGTTATTCCCTGTAAAAGTTGTGTCACTAAGCATTAAAAAGAATAAAGTCTCTCCTAAGGAAAGCATATATTTTGTGTAACTGGAGTCTTATAAATCATAGCCAATTTATATTTGGAAGTAAGCAGATGAGGGCTCTCTTAGTTCATTTCTGCTTTTATGGAAAATTTAAAACATGGCCAAACTCACAGCTTGAATAATGTATTCATAGCACTTAAAAAAATATTTTCATATTTTGTTCATTGTAGACAAAAAATTAGCAAGGGATCTATATATCTCCTAATGATTGGTGCGGAAATGAAGCCTGACACAAAGTATAGAGACATTTCTCCCCTCCTTCCTTCTAAATCAATTTTTCATATACACACCAATTTTGCTTCCTAACTCTCCAACACTCTATGTCTACGCTTCTAGCTATTTTTGCGCTACACAAGTCACACAATTTGGAGGCTAGCAGACTACAATGTGCAACAATAAGCAATCATCAGAGAGATCAAAAAGCACAGAACATGCAAAAATCAACTTCAAATCGCATGACACAAAGCAATATATCTGGGATACTGTCTAACAAAAAAGCAGCCTTTAGTTCTTTATTTGGTCTGAAACACAAAACCCACTGAGTGCACAATAAATGTATGTAACTAAACCAGCAATTTCTTCAATTTAAGTTAGCTATATATTTTACAAATATGATTCACACAGCCCAGCTTTGAATATGTGGAGGCGGCAGAGCCACTCCCAAAAAGTTAAAGGACATCACCTATGATCCATAATACTTAAGCAATGATATGCCGGAGCACCAAAGTCACTACCACTCTACAGTTAACACAAGCTGTTCTAAAGACAGAGCTTTTAAGCATTCACAGTATCTAAAACAGAGCTTACCATAAATTATTTCCTGCTCCCAAACTACAAATCCTAATTAGCATCATGAGAATTATGCTTATCATGCATATAATCAAAACTCTGTTCAGTGTCGGTAAAATTGACCTGATATGCTTTATCATGCCAACTAAGCCTTACATATCAGTTATGAAAATAATTGAGTGCACACACCTTTTCACAAGCTGCAGATCTTCAAATGAACACAGTAACATCTAGGTCATTAACTACACCACCTTAGAATTACAGGGCCAGAAGTACCTCTATCCCCTTTGCAGGCCAGGCTGGATGTCTGAAATGAAACCATGATGCGCACCAGCCTTCCTTCTCCTATGATTCATCTCCATTCATACAGCCTCTGCGCACAACCCCAATTACATGACGGCCACGACCAACACGTTGCATGCTTGCAATCAGGACGAACAGCCAGATGGTCCATTACATGCACATTTCATTTGACAATGTGATGGGTGCACCTTCATCAGATGGCAACTCAGAAACAGACTTTCCTGCTGGGTGATACCCACTGCACAGCTGAAAACTTGAGAAATGCCAAGTTACAAAAGTTTCCTGGCCAGAACAGTCCAGAGCCAACTAACAGGGTCAAAGCAAAGAGAAAGGGGAGAGAATACCAATACCATAGCCACGAACCTGTACCACAAGTGGATCCCTGCCCATTACAGCTGATCCATTACAAACTCCTTTTACTTCATTCATCAATACCTTTTGCTGCATGAGTCGAGAGCTTTTAAATAGCATGATCTGATAATACCTGACAAACCTTAAGCCTTTGCAAAATACACCACATATAAAAAAAAGGAACATCGTATGTCAGCGTAGCTCAAGCATATCTACCAGCACAGAATGTGGCTAAGTTTTATAGTGTAACATCTAAGGAAAGCACACTGTGTACTGGCATCAAATTTTAATTAGTAAAAGAAACAGATGGATTAAGTTCCAGGAAGGAAATGAGAAGAGCCGACAGGGTATAAATTGGCCACATCAGTGATACAGACGGAAGCATCCCTTTTCTTTCTGATAAGGAATTCTCCCACAAACAGGACACTGGAGTCCTACACTGTTCTTGTACTTCTTACACAGCAGAAGTCAGAGCTGTTTTGAAGTGGGAGATGATGAAAACCAGATGGCTAGGTCCATTTGCTCAGCTCCAGAATTCTCTGAAGTCTTTTGCTTTCTCTTAGGAAAAAAAATACTCTGTTCAGGGGACTGGTTCTGAACATTTTGAATGTAGTCCCTTCAGTGATCAAAACAGCTAACTGGAATGAATTTCAGCTTCAATGATCAGAAAAGCAAGATGGTGCTGGCAAGTAGAAACATTCTTCAGTATCTGCTCTGCAGAAACAAAAATTAAAAACATAGCAACTCCAAAAAGAAGTGTATGTCCAACTTGGTGTATGCAGAATTTGTACATCCATATGTTTAGGGAGGATTGAGGCCTCCCTGAATATTCAGACAGTATGTCTCTAATACTAAATCACTTTATCACATGCGCTACTTTTAGACGATCCATTCCCTATTTCCTCATTACATTTTTCTCAAACTAATGGATGAGACCATTTGTAGCATGGTATTTAAACTATAAACAGACCAGATATTCTTATTAAGCCAAAAGGATCCCTGCAGTTTTGTCACATCTATGTGCTAAATTTGTAGCTCTTTAATTTTCATTGTTGTGTAATGTTCCTCCATTTTCTGGAGAAACTAAAAAGACACGTTAGAATAGGGAACTGCTGAATAATGAGATTCTGCTCTCAATTGCTTCCTTCTCTCTTGTATACTATTGGTACCTGTCCATTATGCTAGTTAATCTCAGCTGCCTTTATTAGAGCTTTTCACCATCTGGCCAAAAAAATAGTTTCTTTTTCCCAACTTCTGCCATGTCATTTCATCCCTAGCCCTGGTCCCATCCTTTCCCATACCTCCGCAGAGAGTGGCAGCTCCCCCTCACCAACAGCTGTACAACAGACACATAGCAACAGTCTTTTCATTTAACTTTTTAAACAAACAATTTCTTACAGAGACCTGGCTCCTGTTAAACTACACAAACGGGAATCACAGCAGCTAAAATTTCACAACAGAGCTATTATATTTCAGCCACACAAGAGACACTGGAGAGCATACAGTAGAGAGATGGGGATATCTGGGCTACAGTGTGTGCTCTTTCCACTTCGCAGCACTGGTTTCCACTTTGCTTGTAAATACACTGGCATATTTTATTCTCAAGATCTTGTTCCACTGCACAGAATCAGAGCTTCTTTCCTAGTTTGTCCTACCACGTTATAATCTCTTTTTTTTTTTCCTTCCTTCTTTCCCAAATGAAACTGTAGCTTTTGGAGGAACATTATAAAGATATAAAACTTTCAGACTGGAGCAGAAGGGCTGAGTCTTTAGTCCCGGACCTTGTTCCTGGACAACGGCCAGTGCCAGAGCCTGAAGAGTAAGAAACAAGAACCCCACAGTCAATAAAACTGCTCTCTTCCCCTCTCCTTTCTTCTCCTTACCCATGAAGGATTCAACATAAGTTTAATAGTTAAATAGGCTAATAACCAAAGGTCAGGGGTTTATTCTTTCTCAGACTTTTCTGAATGAACTGTATTTACTTGTTTTATGTACATAAATGTCCAAGCTTTCTCCAAAGATGTTAAACTATTCACCAAGACAAGCCATGGCTACAAATCTTCTGTTCAGGAAGAATTTTATCTCATCATTTTTCAATTTATGCCTCTTCAATTTAATGGAGTTGTTATGTTGTTAGACAAGGAGTGAAAAGCTCCTAATATCTATTCTGAACTATTCATTATTTCAGAATTCCTCTACTGTGTCCCTTTGTTCATCTTCTGGCCAAGATAATTGGGGTTGGAACTTGATGATCTTCAAGGTCCTTTCCAACCTAAACCATTCGATGACTCTATGATAAACAATGCCAATCTTTCTTTTCAATTTCACATTTCTCAAATGAGAAACATTTAACATCAGTCACAGCTTGAGTTGAGAAGCTGGGCTACTGAGTCTGCAGACTCCCATCATTCAGCACTTAAAAAAAAGAAACAAAACCATCCCCTTGACTGAGTACAAAGCTGACATTGGTCAGAACTGTAGAAAAGGGAAACCTCAGCCTCCAATAGTGTCCTAGAAAATGGTGGAACAGTGCCAGTATCTCCATCAATGATGATCTAGTAATCCTTGATGTCCATTCATGCTTCTGTCCACAGGGATTACAGTAAGGTCTCTTCAGCCTGCGAGAACACTGGTAATGACTAATAACTAGTAATTGCTAATGATCACTTACTCATGAAAGGTGAAAAGGCATGAAGTGATCTTTTAAAGGAGAGACCCCAATCAGTGTGCCAGAGTCCTCTGCCAATAAGGAAGATGGAGCTGGCTTGTCTACCTTCTTCAGATCTTTATCATCGTGGGAGCTGGCATCAACAGACACCACTGTGGCATAACTCCACAACTTCTGACAACTTCACCATAAAGCACACAACTTGCTTAATTGGTACATTTCCAAATTTGAAAAATCTGCCATTTACTGTAACACTAAAAGCATTCAGTGTGCAGACCTAAATGTAGGATGCAATAATGGTGCATGGAGCAGGACTGAAATCAACTGATAGAAAGGCTAAAGAATATGAATTGACACTAGGGAATAATGGAAGAGCACATGTGGCCTAAAGCAAGCACAGCACCTGTGCAGCTTAAATTAATCCCAGCAGAGAGGTGATGGGGGGGGGAACACACAGTTGGAGGAAACCCACTGTCTTAACTGCAAGAGTTAAAATTAAAATTTGACATCTTTAAAAAGCCAGTTCCAAGGGAAACAAACAAAACAAAACAAAACAAAACACCACCATGAATATACACGTGTGCTACTGTCAAAGAACTCGAATTTTCAGAAAAGTGAAAACTAAAAATTAAAAGAGAGGATAGCAACCTTAACAGGAAAAAAACAGGAAAATAACATTTTAAAATGTGATTCTTCTTATAACGTGGTAAAAAAGACACTTCAGAAATTTATGAACAAATAAATTATGCTGAGAGTGATGGGGTTTGGTGGGAAAGCACCTGCTCCACCACAAAGTAAGTGTAGTCCATCTGGCCCACCAGCTACACACACACACACACTTAGAGGATTAGAGGTCTGCACACTTCAGCGGTCAACTGCTGTGTTTTGCAGACGCAATTTTTTGTGACAGGAAAGAGAAACATGATCTCGACATAGCCACCATACTCTGTGCTCCATTAAGATTCACAACTCTGCATTTGAGCTGCTTTCACATCTGTAACCTAATGCTCCAGCAGCCCAGCCTGAACGTACATCTGGTAATGTCATGCACGTTGCATGCACCAGGAGCACAGGTGGGACAATATAAAATGAATGTGTTTTGAAGCAAATGCAGAATGGATTGGAAGTACATCTAGAAATAATTGAACACAGTGACCATGTAAGTAGCAGCCGAAGCTCAAACTGTCTTTAATAACTCTTGGTAGAGCTACTTTACCATTAACACACACTCATAAATAGCCTACATGGAAAAAAAAAAAAGAAACTGCTCTTTCTTGACAGCAGCTGAGCTAAACTGGATTGCCACACAGCAGGGGATGCTTGTCAAGTACTTGATTATAATAATTATCTGCTAGGCTGGGCAATATGCTCAAAAGATTTATACGCAAGGTAAAGAGATTTCTAGAAAAAAATAAACAACACAACCTCAATGAGAACTTTCATGTTCTCATTGAGGGGCAAAACATTCTTTGAAGTTAGCTACGCATTCTCTTCTCCATCTGCCAGAAAGACAATCTCCAAAGGCGCTATAAGATGGAACAGTAAGATTTACATTTTTTTTCTCCAACTAGTGACAATTTTAAATGGTTTCTCTGTGTCTGAAAACTGTCCATAAGAACTATGGTATTCTTTACTGACAAAAGATTGCCATTATCAGGAGAAAGTATCAGGCAAGTAAATGCACTGCTTTATACATGCACTACTACTACTACTACTATACTTTGTAATATAAAATCCAAGCTGACAAATTAAGGCAAGGAAGCGCCTAGAGCTTTTGCCTAGTGTTTGTGCTAGGAAAGCAACTAATGGAAGTTGGCTGTATTAACTCCTGCAAACTATTTAAGCAGCCTCCAGTAAAGACAAAGGAGACCGATTCCTTAGTTAAACATAACTAATCCTTAAGAGACCCTTCACATCATCACCCGATTCTTCTGTCACTTGTCCAATGCCAACATCATGGTCTCATTTCCTGCAGCCTTCTCCCTTTCACCCACTCCTCTGCAGGATTCTGTTTACTGCTCTGTGGTTAGCCACATTGGTTAAAGAGTAAAGGTTCATAACACTGGCTGCGCAACTCCTGATGACAACCCTAGTGCTCTGTACGCATACAATCATTCATTAACTGTCTGTCGAGTTTATATCAGCTGGAGCGCCACATGTATGTTACTGCAGTGAGAATGGACGACAATACAGCCAAGTACTGAGAGCCAGTTCACCTGTTCTGTAATTAAACTGCATGTACCTTTCTTCTAATTATAAATAATGGTGAGAAGGCTCAGTTGTCTCATTCTAAGAGTAACAGTGGGATTTTTGGGTCACCAATGGTTCCCACCCCTCCTGTGTCACAGCAGGATCACGGCACACACGTTATACTGTACCTGGCCTGGAAAGACATGACTAAAGAGTAGCTAAAATAATATTTCCTTTTGTTTTCAGAATAAAATCTAGAATGAGAATAAAACTACAGAATGCAACAAATATAAGGTTTTTTCCTTTACATTAATTTCTAACCTAATATATAATTTTCTATACAATTATAAAGAGCTATTCTATCTGGCAGTTCAAAAAGCTGGAACTGCAAACTGATCCTCTACTAAATCCTGTGGTATTTGACCTTCTTTTCTGTAAAAGAGTACTTACTTTGTTTCCACTAAGTTCCATAGGCATCTTCTCTAGGCCCTGCTTAAAACGCTACGGAATACATCAAAATCAGGATCTGCTTAGTCATACTTTGCAGGACAGACCAAGACTTGAATTATTATGATTAGTGATAATAAATACAAGCTATGAGAATATCAACACAATGACTGAGCACTATGAAACACAATGCTGTGCAACTTCATTACAAAAGCAGAAAAGGAGCAAAGGGGAAACAGCACAAAACTCTGGGAAAATGAGACAATTGGAGAAATCAAAGTGCTCAGCCTTCAGAGAAAGCAACAGATACACGCCATGGTACTAAGTGCTACCGTCCTTTATACTAAAGCTGCCCTCAATTCCAATACCATACTGGCTACATCGTCAGGCTTTTCACAGCCCACAATGCAAAGGTCTCTCTTTTCTGATCCTATAAAGGACAATTTCCACCAACTTAGAGTAATTCACCAATTCGTAAAAAGTAACATCAATTTCCAAGATAATTTCAAAGCCAAAAAATACTATTTCTGAAGTCATCATGGTTCCTCCATCTCAGCCTACTAGCAGGGGAGGGGGAGGGGAGAAAAAGGAGGCCACTACAGTTCAAGAGAAAAAGAAAGTTTAGTAACCCAGAGAGACAGCTTTAAAGCAAAAGAATAGAGTAAGTTGAACAAGTCAAAAGGGCAAATTTCATTCAAATTTTGCTGGTACGTAAAGAACCCAAACAATTGAAGGGAAGAAGAAAGAGCTTTCACGTAAAGACACTGACGTCAGTATTATGCATGGCTCTTGCCTGCCACAGCTTTTCCAGGAAGATGTTCAGTTCCACATACACAGCAAACTCAAAATCCCAAGAGCAAGTTCAAGTTAATATTTGTTTTGTAAATATATGGACACATGCTAATACCTTTTAAAGTACACAATACAGAAGGTGGCAAAGGAAGGATAGGCTGACACCGAAGGAAACGACAGAAAGAAAACTGTAGAAACTCTCCAAAGAAAAAAATTAAACACACTTCTAAAGCCATGAGACAGGATAGGTAAGAAATACAGTTAAAGGGTTTTTTTTCACCCAATTCTAAGAAAGGGCAGGAAAGAAGTTACCAAATTCCACTATAAATTTAATATAAAATTGATAAAAATGATAAAAACAACATGATCGCTTCTGTGCCAAAGAAAAAAAAAAAAAACCACGGCAACATTGCTGTGAATTCCTACTGTTCTGCAACACAAGGAATTTAGGATTTTAATAACACTATCACAGTAGCACACAAAGGCATTTGCAAAATGTATGTCAAAATCCATTTCCCAGCGTAGGCAGTACTCTCTATTATGGCATGAAATCCTGAGGGACTGATTTGAACTGACCATGACTGCACTCCAACACATTTTGAAACTAACCCCATTGTCACCACCTGTGGGTTCCAGACAAAAGAAAAGCCCTTTATGCTGGCCAGCATGCAGAAAAAGGTCTCTTTCTCAGCATTATTTTCCTCCCTGCAAGTGTCTCCTTTCTGTCCTGCCATCTAATCTATAACATCTATATCATGATGACAAATAACTACTAGTTGCTCTAGCTTCCCTCCACTCTCAATGACTCCTTTCATTACAAGAGAATTGCATCTTCAGTGTTTCAAAGTTCTTAAACTACATTTTTTTCACAAATAAACACTTACACAATTTCTTGTTTATTATGGAATTAATAAAAATATATTTAATACAAAATTCGAGGCAAACTGTGCCATGGTATAGTTACCTTCCTTTAATAATCTTTCCCCTTGCTAAGAACTCCACTATTTTTTAATACACTAACAATAAATTGGGAAATTTCAGAAAAAAATACCATTTAGCATTAGAATGGAGACTCTATGCCTTTATCAAGGTTTGTTTCACACCTAGTATAGAAAATAACATCACTCCATGGCAATAGGATCAGTGATAAAATGTAAGCGGAGTCATGCAGGCATGTATTCATCTGATACCTGTGCCCAAATCAATCACATCAAGATAATTTTCCTAAAGACAATAAAAATAAATTACTACTCAGTATTGAAAATGTTTTGCAAAATAAATAAAGAGATAAAGACAAATTATGGGAAGCCTGGAACAATCAGGTGTTTTGGACTACAGCTTCATAAGAGCCCTCTCCTTCCAGGCAGCTGCAGACAGGCACGACTGCTGCTACGGATGGTAATACTACAGACAAAGAGACCTGCCCACAGCGCAGGCTCACAATGCCCAAACATCAAATGCAACGGGGGAAAAAAATGCATTTCAGGAATTAAACAAGCTGTAGGCTTTGTGCATTAAGTATATAAACTCCCCTTCTAAAATTCAATTCTACAGTTACTTATTTCTGGACTTCCAGCAATAAAACCAAAGAGGGTATGTCAATACCGAATGGGATAATTTCATGACTTAAGTGAGAAATGTCTCTTGCTGCAAAACACACGTGGTTCAAAGCCTCTTCAAGCAAGTTAAAAATAGCACAGAACTCAACAGAAGAATTAAATCCTTAATGAATATTTACTTATCATATAAGCGTGTCTGTCAGAGTGATCTTACCTTGAAAACAAACTCATTAATTCAAAAAGCAAGAATTACATGACAGCAAGCAACACAACGCAAAAGATCAAGTGTAGAAAAGCACAGTCTTTAGTGAACAAATTCTGTGGTGAATGTGTTTGCAGTATGCCTGTCTGCTTAACTACACATGCAGCTTCTCTGCATTCTTTGAGGAATTAGTACTACTGATGTTAACTCCAAAGATCATTTGACTCCATCCATGGGCATATTGGTCATTGACAGAAACCCTGGTAATCTTTAAAAGTTTCTCCTCTTCACATGTGTTACCAACTGCAGTTAGGAAAGTAAGCCGTTTCTGCTGGTTTGCAGATAACAAGCACCTACAGTTTTGAACTTTGAACCAGTGGAAATCAGAAAAACCTGCAGCCAGATACAACTTACTGCTTGCTTAGTGCCAAGACAAAGTTCTGCGGTGAAACAGCGCTTTTCTACAACACTTTAAAGCATGAAGAGAGTACTCTCTATTGCATGCAAAAACGGCTCATCACGTGGACTTCATCTCTGTACGAAGCTGTAGCAGCTGTCTCACATTAACATAAATACTGTTAAAATACAGATGTAAAGTTACAAATGTTGAATTAATTTTAAGCTAGTATAAAGTTGATATAAGCCTTTTTTTTTAGTGAGCATCAGAATCCCATAAATCTCAGCTACTGTTGAGGTCTTGGTCCTTATTTTCTTTGGCTGGATAATATCTAAACAGATATATTTTCCCTCTTTTTCAGGCTTTAATCACTCAGTAAAGTAACTATTATTATTTTGTCTATTGGGCTAACCTGTCCACAATTACATACTACTTTTATCAAATTTGAAAGGTCACACAGCAGTCACTTTGTGTGTGACCAGATAATGTCATGTGAACAACTGCATTTGGACCTTTTAATGTAAACAAGTGTAATGAGACTTTATGAATTTTGTGGGAAAATCTCAGATATTTCCTTAACATACATTTGGTTCTCATAAAAGCCCCAAACTAACAGCACTGACAAAATGAAAACCCTTCTCTCCTTTGACAGGTCATGTTCCTGTTGATGTGTATCAGCACCAACCACAAAGCAACACACTTCTAATACAGGGGGTTTCACTATCTGTACACTTTTGGGCTTCTTTTGCTTGGCTGCCAAAAGAAGCAGCTTCTTTCACAGTGGTTTCTGTGACAGAAAAATGAAGCAGCAATAGCCAGCCTGAGACATTCAGTCCCATTCCTGAAGGCTAAGGAGGAGTAAAGAGTAAGAATGTTCATTAGTAGCATGCTACAAAACTGATGCTAACGATCTGGGTTTGTAGGATAAAGATAAATTTAAATTCTTCCTTGGTTTTCAGTTATGTCACATGCCCTTTTAAAACTCTTCTGAGAAGGGTTTCCTTTGAAGCACACCATATTTGACTCTCCATTTATTCAACTTCTCTATTTACTTACCATTTCTAATATAACCTCTCAATTCTGAGGAAGCCAAATAAGAGACTCGACAAGAATTGCCTCCAAGTCTATGCAGGAACTGCCAAGAAGTGGGATTCCTCCCGGCTGGGGATGTTACTGACATAAACACCTCACAGGGGTTATGGGGCTTGCACTGAGCTGGTTTCAGAGCTCTTTTCAGAAAATCATAAAACGTCCCTGCTCTTCCTCTCCACAAAACCACTGGGGAAAAATTAAATATAATGGCTTATATACTGCTAACATTCCTCTGTGCTATCAAATGTAACAGCTCTATTTCCTAGGTATCCAAGATGTAAGATTCACACGTGGATACTAGACAGCTGGCTGAACGCTAGCAATCCTGAGGTGGTGCTGGTGAAAAAGAGTGGTTAAAAAGCCCTACCACATTTCAAGTATCACCCATATCAAATGTAATCTCCCCACAGAACATTAGGCTAACTAGTTTGGTATTCATCTGAATTTGCCATTCTTCCCAAGTACTCATAAGACCAGAGCAGCTCTGAGGGTCCGATTCCTGCCACAGTTGGACTTAATCACAATGATCACAACTTTTTTCACCTCTAGGCCTCACAACTTCAACTGCAACGGAGCAGATAACTGAACACACCACAGCTTCAAATCCTGGAAAGGCTCCAACCAGACTGAAAGGCAGGAAGGCAGCCGCCACAGTCCCTCAGCACATCTCCTCTCAGTTTGTTCTCCTTGGACTAACTCTCTGTTAAATAACAGGTCAAATTCAAGGCTCCCATCCTTATCTTTAGACCTCTTTGTTGGAAATGGCTCACGTACAGGAGAAACTGCTTTCCTAAAGTGACAGACCCATCAATTTCAAGTTATGGGTTCAAATGCTTTTTTGGACACAAAAAAATCCGAGATCATTTCCAGAAAGGATGAAAACAACAAACCTTAGCTTTGTCAAACAGAAGGCAAAAACCATTTCCTTAAACTACTCTTCTGACAGTAACAGCTAAAACAAAATCCACCTCCCCTCCCCCAAGTAAGCAGTATTTGGTCAACATCACCAAAAGAAAGGAGAAAGAAACGTATCTGTGTTCCCTTAGGCAAACAAGCACCATGGCCAAGGGCACCACTGGTTTTTGAAAGAGACAGACATGTAAGTCCTTCCCTTGAACAAAATTAAATTCCTTCCAGATGATTACAGAACTTCCCTTCTCAACAAAGCAATGAACACTGAAGTAGCCATGCAGTGGGAAGAATCTATAGCTGTAGTTCAGTCAGGTCCCACATTGCAAGGATGGGGGCTTCCAGAAGCACTGGCAAATTCTGGAGTGTCTGGGAGACACTCAGGGATAACACAGGTACATAAACAGAGAGAGGGAAAGAAAAGAACAGAATCATTGAAGGAGAATTACAGCCAAAGAAAGAATGACTGTTATTTGGGGCCTAAAGAAAAGGTGTTGCTGACACCAATTAGAGGAAGAAGGAGATTAAGGAAGGAAGAAGAGCAGAATTCTCACATTTTCAACACTATCCTACTCATCTACCTATGAAGTTCATGTATTCTTACTGACAGACATAAAAAACGCCCTTTGTTTTCAAAACCACATTGAACATAGTTGATGAGATCTTAAAGCTTATTAAGGTATTACTTCACAGAATCACAGAATCACAGAATTATCAGAGTTGGAAGGGACCTCTAGAGATCATCTAGTCCAACTCCCCTGCTAAAGCAGGATTGCCTAGAGCACATTACTCAGGACTGCATCCAGGCGGGTCTTGAAAATCTCCAGGGAAGGGGACTCCACAACCTCCCTGGGCAGCCTGTGCCAGTGCTCTGTCACCCTCACCGTAAAGAACTGTTTCCGTGTATTTGAACGGAACTTCCTATGTTCTAACTTGTGCCCATTGCCCCTCGTCCTGTCACTTGGAACCAATGAAAAGAGCCTGGCTCCATCCTCCTTCAACCCATCCTTTAGATACTTGTATGCCATAATAAGGTCTCCCCTCAGCCTTCTCTTCTCCAGGCTAAAGAGTCCCAGCTCTCTCAGCCTTTCCTCATAAGGGAGATGCTCCAAGCCCTTAATCATCTTAGTTGCCCTTCGCTGGACTCGCTCCAGCAGTTCCCTGTCCCTCTTGAACTGGGGAGCCCAAAACTGGACACAGTATTCCAGTTGTGGCCTCACCAGTGCCGAGTAGAGGGGGAGAATGACCTCCCTTGACCTACTGGCCACACTCTTCCCTATGCAGCCCAGGATTCCATTGGCCTTTTTGGCGACAAGGGCACATTGCTGGGCCATGGATAATTTACTGCATCTTTTCAATATGGCCATCTCAACAAGCTAAGCATTTATGTAACTAATAAATGAAAATCTCACAAGGATGTATTATTGAAAACGGTATTTTTATAGTATTGGTATTCAACATGCTTAAGAAAAATAGATATTTTTTTTCTTACACTAATAAAAACCCAGTACAGACAATTTTTATAAGTTAGACTTAATGTGCTGCTTCTCCAGCCATTAATGTTACACAGTAGCGCCTCATCTTACACTTTAATAACTTCTTCATGTATGTCATCTGGCAGTGCCAAGCTTCCAGTTCAAGGGTCTGAATAAGGAAGTGGCACCGGAGCTCTGTCATGCTCCATAAAGACTTTCTACTCCCGAGAAGAAGCAGGTCAGCTACACAGGCTGCTTTTTGTCCCAGAAGATAATGCATGCACGATTCCTTCCTTACTGTAACTGCATCTGCCATGCTTCTAGTGCCAGAGTGGAAAAAATACTCTTATGGTTTATTTCAAGTTCTGCCCTGTGGAGTTTTGTTCCCCCCAAGAAATCCACATTTGCTCTTGCTATGTAGCCTCAAGAACAAAGTTGCCTGTGAAAACAAGCCTGCTCACACCTACTCATCTACACACCTACCCAACCTCTGCAGTCAGAACTGAGGATAAGCAGCTGTAGAAACAGTCATCACCCAGATACAGAGAATAATATCCAGGCAAGTGGAAGGAAGGAGAGTATTTTCAAGCAGTCAGGTTTCTTGCTGCCTAAGGACAATGAACACAAGCCTCATGGAAGCATGTGAGCCTTCTCAAGAGAAACTAAAAGCAGCTGTTAAATTTCTCATTCTCCTTTGAGCCCTGATTTCACACTCAGGAGTCAGTATCCTGTTTTACAAAGAAAAGTGGGAGGTTGGTTTCTTTTTCACAATAGGACCTGACCTGTTTATTCTGGAGCTCCTCAGATGAGGGCGGTTGGACACACTACAGCTGCTCAGCTCCAGAAGAAAGCAAATTTCATTCAGTAATAAAATACTGCCCATGCTCATTCTGAAGGTATAAAATGTGTGGCTTTAAATTTGTTTTAGGACAGTTGTTGATGAACTGTATCTGAGAGATACGTAGGCAATCTACACAGCTGGGGTGAAATTCTTCTGCAATAAAGACACCTGGAAATTTGACAGTTACTGTCAACTAAAAGAATCTCACAAAGTTTTTCAATTCAAGCCTTGATTCTTATGTTAAACATCCTTGGACTCAAGAGAGTGAAATCAAGGTGGTCTCCAGGTATAGCGACCACCTGCAGCATGTAAAGACAGGCTGCAATGAATCAGAAAGTTTGCTCAAAGTTAACTCTCTTCACAGTATCACAGAAATGTAGAGAAAAATTCACAATAGCAAAAATTATAAAATCGTTAGAAAGGTTACTCACAAATATAAGGAATTTATACTATAATACTAATGAAAATAATGCTGTCAAGTTCCAGAAACAAAAGGAAATCTAAATGGCAGAGCCAAGAACGTTGAATTTTGCTGTTCTTCATGGCTGGTACAATTGCAGTCAATGAGATAGCTTAAATTGCCATACAAGTACACCAGCCAAAGCTAGATCTAAATAAACAGGTGTAACAGACATCAGAGAACTGAGAGAGAAAAAATTAAAACTGGTCTTCATCTTTATGCTTACAGGCATAATGTAATTACAGGTACTTAAATGTCTTGGTAAACCCCTAGGTATCAGCCATTTTCAAGGGCTTAAGACAGGACTAGACTGGAAGAGAGATTTTTCTTTTACTCTAAAACTTTGGACAGCATTGTCCAATGAGAGCAATCAACAGCTTCAACAGAAGACACTTGCTCTCTTTTCGAGTCAGACAGTACTAAAAGGGAAAATGAAGAACAAGAGCAGGAAGAGGAACAAATGCCTGAGAAACCATCCCTGAGTGCTTCTTTTCACCTCATTTTTACCAATTAAAGCTTTCAATCTAAGTGGACAAGGAATTCAGAAATAGGACTGTACACTGAACTCTGCAATTACTGAACTAAAAGTAAAAAATCATCATGGCCAGGAATACTGTAAAAAAATATCCTCTTTGATATAAAAATATAACAACATTGACAGTACCAGAACAATATGATGTTTAATAGACTTTGACGTTTGGAAAAGTTTGCCGATACCTGTCAGCAAGTCTCTGCAGGAATGAAACAGACTGACCACAATCTTGGGTAAGACTGTTTCAGACCTACTAGCTACACTGCAGAAAGACAAGAAAAAGCAAAACAGGGTCTTTGGTTGACTTAATTAGAAAAAGAGAAACCCTGCCACACACCAAAAATGCATCACGACAGGACTAAATGTTCCGTATTCGTCACGTTGATGTTACTAAGTGTTCCTGACTGTTAAAGCATGAAAATGCAAATGTTGCTGACAAACATAAAAGCTTCTTCAATAATCTACTGCCATCTGTATTATTAAAAGCATGTTTTTCATACAAGCAAGTTTTTTAGCAGTGCATAGAACAAGTCACCATCCTGGCTCGTGCTATAAAAAATTCCAACTTAATCCTACTGAGCTGATGAATATTATAATGCAAAAGTTTAACATGAACAATTAGAAAGAAACCCCACGTAACTAAAGTCTCTTTACATACTTGGAAACGTTATCCTATGAAAAGCAGTCTTCACAGTTCATATATCTGTCAGTTTACTATGCTATTGCTTACAGCATGAAGTTTCACAGGATAAAGCACAGTGCAGCAATACGTGCATTTTGCATGAGTGACTCTGGGAGGAAAGTATCTGTCCAGACAGAATGTACAAGACATGTAATAAACTGAAACAGCTTCAGTTGCAAATCAAATTAGACAAATAAACTAGTCACATGGTCAAAGGATAGAAATACTACACACCTTGACAAAACATTAACAATACAGAAGACGAAACAAATTAGGTTTTGTAGTTTGTGTGGAGGACTGGGAGCAAAGAACTCCCTCTCCCATTCCGATTTAAGCACTATCAATCATCCCGCTCACTGCTCAGAACCGCTGGCTTACCTGAAAGCATGACTGCAGAAAAGCCTTGGTAACCTGTGCACACTCCATGTTCTGTATTGCTGGGTTTAGAGATGAAAAGCTTTACACAAAGCTAGATATGGGTCAGAGCTGAACCCTAGCATAGGTAAGAGTGGGAAAGGTAACTAAATATTATTTTTAATTCCCTTTATTACAATATTTATTACATAGAGAAAAATCGGTGTGTTGCTTGCACAATTCCTGTGGAAAACATGGATGTCTTATATTCACCAAAAGATCTCTGTCAAGTATCTGCTGAATTTCTAGAAGTTTTCTAGGTACTGCCTCTACTAAGATGTAAAAAACTCCTAACATTTCCTGCGCAGGCTCACCACAACCTGACATTTAAATGTAAAGAGGACTTTCCAATCAAATAATAAAGCTTGTGAACAGCAGAATACTTGAGTACTTCCACGTCATAGAAGACTCATTGTAACACACTGTTCTAAAGATGTCTCTAGCCTAACCTGAGGATTTTAAATAGGGCATGCTCTTACCATATCTCAGTATCTTAAGAATACCTTTCAGATACTATCAAAATGTCAAAAGACAGACAAAAAGATTACAAAGACATCTACTGCTACCTTCTTAAATCCCATCCATTTCCAATCCCAGGGAACAACAGCATGAACTCTAGTTAAGCAGTGTTCACTGAAATACCATCCTTGTCAAAGGAGAATACAGCCTGTAAGACTTACAAATACCTGAAATTACTAAAGGCTTTTCCCACATATAACTACCCAAATCCAAAACATTTTGATCAACAGACATTTAGGACTAGCTAAAATTTACTGAGGTTTTAGTTGCAACACACAGGTTTAAGTTTCAAGTAATCCATTTTTCCTGCTCAGAACACATACTAACCAAAGACAGACTAACGTGTAAAACAGAGGTCAGTGATATAATACTCCACTAAGTGACAATCAAAGGCAAGGGGCACATTAAATGCTGAACAGGTGAAATTTCTAGGGAATGGGAATGAATACATTAATAATCTCTCCTGCAGAAATTAAATCTATTTGGCAATTAACTTCCTAAAGTGTTACATCCCACTACAGTGAATGCAGCTGAGGCTGTACCCTTTAAGATCGTTAACACCTGGACAAAGCAATTAGGCTCTGAATTAACACGCTACCATTCCCAACAAGTGCTCCTGCAGAAGTGTTCCTGAGGACTTTCCCATTTTTATGCCATTTCTACAACTTCACTGCAGGTCCCTCCTAAGTCAACCACTGATATTCAGTGTTCCCTGCTTTATATTGAACTAATTAATTCAAGATTATTAAGTCAGGCTTTCAGTATTAAAGAGGCCTCTGGGGGAAATAAACCAACAGCAGTGACAGGGTGGGAGTACAAAGAAAACTGAAATTTCACAGTAGCCTCTCCTTTATGAAAGAGAACCTCGTTTTACTGTCCAGGACTTTTCCTTCTCTTTCAACTTTCATTTCTTAGGTCTTATTTCCACGAGATGAATTCCATGTTCTGGTTTTCTTATCATCAGTCCCCTGGAAAACATCTTGGCATGCTACAGTGCCTCACCAGAATAATATCACAATGATTAAGAACAAGCACAAATCTATACCTGTGATGGTGGAAAATATAGCCTGAATTCTGTCTGGTTTTGATGCCCAGGAAAAGCCTTCACTTATAGATTTCACACACACCCTTACAGAAAATGGGAAATGGGAGCTTGATTTCTGCCTCAGTCCCTATATAAGTGAATTAACAACTGAGCTATCAGAAAAAAATGAGAGAACATTTACTTTATTAAGTTCTTTGCTTTCCTTGAAGGATCAAAAAAAATTGCTTTATTTCCAAAGAATGTCGATGTTTCATTCAGCCTGCAACACCTTGTTAATTTCATATTTAATTTGAAACAGAAAAAAGCAATAAAATAAAATTCAGGTTCATTCTAACCGAAAGCCTGTATTAACTTTTCAGCTCAGACAAGGCAGGATAAGATCTGAAGCACTGAACCAGAATAAGTGTGATAAAAGAGCTAACAGTAGCCACAGCTCCGGGGATGGGAACCAGAGAAAGTATCAATAACAGCTTAATCCTGATACTACTTATTCTGTGCCACTGGTCTAAATGTCAAAACCCTACTGATGATCTAAAAAATTCACCTGAAAGAACTTCTGACTGATGGTGCTGGAGTTACTGAAAATTGATAAATTACCCAAAACACACAGATTGAAAGAACAAATTAAAGATGGCTCTACCAAATTAATGTTTGTATTTTAAGTTTTCGAATAATTCATCACATGAAGACTTATCCATATTATTGATGCCACAGCTACAAGAGATTAATATGCTTACAGCCTACTAACTCTCTGAAGAAATAAAATCCTCTTGGAATTGTCACAAATACACATGATATTCTCAATATCTAAATCTGTGTACTACATTACGGTTTGCAAAAAGGTCTACAATGACGGCACATATGAGGAGGACGTGCACTATTCCAGCAAGCTGTATAATTCTAGAGGAGTTATATGCAAAAAAGTGTTCTTGAAGTACACATTTTATACAAGAGTATCCAAATAACTACAGCTCAACTTATGCTTCTGTACCTGATTGAATCCCATTTTCATTATCTTTTAAAGGAGAAGTAACACGACCGCTTTATTTTTGCAAAAGAATAATAATCTTGAATGGGCAGATTACTGTATACTTGGTAAAAAGCACGCAGATATGTAAGGAAAAGAAAGCGTTCTAGATGTATATGGTATTAAATGGGGCTATCAACTTAACATCTAGCTCTGGAAATGGACCTTTTTACAGCAAGAAACAAAAATAAGCCAGCCTGCCTATCACTTTATCAGCACGTCTCTTTCTATGGTTTGCAACAATAATATTTACTACTTTAGAGGAAATCTCTTCTCTGAAATGTGTTACTCTCCTTTTCCCCACCCACGCACTGCAGAATTTGTTTTTAGATCAGTTTGTTACAGAATGGAAATTTGTATCAAACAGAAGCCTCGTATACCTATGCTCTTATATTATTGTGTTTTAAATCACCACAACATATTGAGCACATGAAGTGCCTGTAACTGATTCTCTCCAAAAGATGATGCTGCAACTGATGGTCAGTCCCTGTCTCACAGCTAGAAGAGTGTTCCTATAGATCAGTCTGGAGACCAGTATATTTAAAGCTAATCACATGTAGCTTCATGTCATTACAAAACCATTTGCAGAAATCCTTAACTTCGTAACAGAACTGCTCTGAGTGTCCTTCACTTTGACAGTGTTACGTTACATACAAAGACAACGGATATATCTTTTTGATCTGAAAGTTTAATTTAATTTCTGGCAGTTTGTAGAACTCTACTTCCATCCTATCGACCATGTGAAACCCTTAAAACAGCATTAATCCCCAAACTAAAATTCTTTCTTTTTTCCTTTCAAGTATTTTAAGCACAGTAATTGCATACATCTGCAACATAACTCACACAAGCCTAAACACTCTGCAGGACTCTTTTCAGAGACAATTCATCACGTTCCCCTTGGCTCTGGTCATCTTTCTCTTCTGACCAAGTCACAATAATGACAAAATGCCTTTTTTCCTGACTACTGCTGATGGCAGCTTAATATTCCAGTCTCATCTGTGTCTCTGTTAGTCTGCCTCCTTCTTGTACCTTACGACTGTTTTTATCTTCCATCAGTACTTTAATTACTTGGGTCTTCTCTTCTTCCATTTGGTACATGCAACAGCAAAGTTATAAACACAAGTAGACTGAATGATGATAGCCGCCAAAGATCTCATACTTGTACTTAAGCACTTCACAGATGCCAGAGGAATAGGACTGAGATGTTTATTCTCCCCAGTCACAGTTCCTATTTCTTGCTTTTTAGGGATGCATCTTATTTAATTCAATAAAAATTAATTCTAAAAGGGATTACAGATATTGAAAATATTCAGAAGTCCTGAACTTTCTAGAGCATTTTTAAAAGCAGGATGAGGAATATGACAGATGACTGCCTGCCTCTTGAGCCTCTCTGAAGGCTTCATTAATAATTCCACCCAAGAAAAGCAGTTTTAGTACTGCACAGTGAGAATATCCACACTCACTATGACAGTCCAGGAATCTTCCCTGTAAACGACTCATGAACTTTGTCTGACATTTGGAAATTGTTTTATAAATATTGTTTTTTCATCATATGCACCATTTCCAACCATACCACCCCAACCAGACAGAATGACTGGCTATTAAGAATAACAATGTCTTCACTGGGTGAGGCTGACTAAGTCAGGAATGAGTTTTCTCCTGCTTGTCCACAAGGAGGATGTGGAGAGGGTTGAGAATACCCAAGCAAGAAAAAATCACTAAGAGCAGATAAAACCCAAGGTTAAAAAGAATTGAAAGAAGAGCCTACATAGGGGGCAATCTTCGTAATTTTCAGAGAGGAGAAAGAATATGTGGTCTTATTTGGACACACATAAGATTCATGTGAGAACAAAATGTGAGAAAAGCTTTGTTATGAAAAGTCAGAAGGTGCAGAAGCCAAGAGGAGCTGGGCTGAATCCCAACAGTCACTTGAAAGATTTATGGTATCTCCAGAAGGTGCTTAGAGACCCCACAGAGGTTCAGATTCCAGGGGCTTAAAGAATGAATGGCCTAACGAAATAAATCCCCAACACATCAGCCAGTGAAATGTCCCACCAGAGGAGGAACTCTACTAGCAACCCCAGTTAACCTGTACCTTATTAAAAAAAAAAAAAAAAAAAAAAAGAACAAAAAAAAAGAAAAAAAACAGAATGAATTCACGTGCAAGTCTGTAAGCCAAGAGAAACATAGATGGTTAGTCCTCAGAGCAAGAAGATGAGATTTTAACAGCTGTAAAGTGTTGAGTTAATGCTCAGAGGATATGTTGTTCGGTGAATTTTTTCCCCAGCATCACAGGGAATAAAGCTGAGTATCTGCTATAAGCCTTCTCAACCCCAGGGTTAGATTTGAAGATATACAGAGAGAATTATAATGCTCTTGGACAAAGAATATCACCAGGAATAATTTCTTTATGAGGAGTTTTAACTTCTCAGAGACTCACAAATCAATGAAAATAATAAAGCCATCGGATATGAATACTTCAGATCGTGTAATTATAACTTAATTTTAAATTAAACAGAGGAGTAAACAACAGTCTGCATCTCAGAGTTTTTAAGTGATAAATACACAATGTTAAAAATGAACAGTTAACAAAGACAAATAAAGGGGTTTGGATATGACAGAAGTCTGGGACTTCAGTCAATCGTGATAAAAATATATAGGTATTCACGAACAGAAGAGAATAAGCAGAAATGGGTGTGCTAAGATGAGAAGATAGCATGCTGTTAAAATTGGCCATTGTGCTAGAACTGAAGGAGTACCTTCCTCACTTCTGCCATCAGCAATGATTGTGGCCATCGTAACTAGAGTGAGAATACACAAATGGAAGTTATGCATCTTAAAGTTAAAATTCAAACAGCATTCAAAGTGGGAGGATCCAACCTAGAACTATTAAAGAACTGACAAAACTACAACCTTGCAGCCATAACCATTCTAGATCTTAACAAAACCATCTCTCTTGAAAGTATCAAATAGAGGGACTACATTTAGAACAGGAGAACAACTGAATGTAGGCACTACAATCTAAACAGATAGAAATTTTAGAACAAGTTTCAAAGAATAAAGAGAAGATAGAAAAAAAAGATAAAATAAAACATTTTGCAAAGTACCTCAGTATCCTTTCCAAAATGGATTTTTCTAGGCACAGAAGTAAGTTGATCTGGATTTAATAAAGCAACCAATGGAAATCATATTTCTTTACATTTTAGATAGTACAGACAACACAGCTATTAGTCAAAGAATCATATGGTAAGAAACTAGGTAAAGAAGAAATGAAAACAAGATGTCTTGAAAAAGGGAAGTAACAAATGAGTTGGCTGTATTGATAACCAGCTTGTTAAGTCTAGTCATTAACTAGAAAAAAAAAACAAACGGAACATAAGCACTTCAATAACATTCACCAGTTCTTGAAACTAGAAAGCTCTGTCAATGTAGAAGATCAAGAGGGTCTTTATACAGAAGAACTAGAAGACTGAAGTAATAAAAATAGAATGACAAAATATGAAATTACATACCAACAAACTAGTATTTTTTTGCTGTAGGCTGGGAATTTACTTATTGGAGACTGAAGAGGAGAAAAAAAAAACATGGATGACTAAAAGGGATCCAGCCTAAAAAAAAACCAAACCAAACCAAACTGATTTAGATGAGATATTACCAGTTAAGTATTAACATTCCTGTGCAAATAACTTGTCAGTTCCCATTTGGAAAATATTGTGGACACATGATGGGACAGAAAGGTCCGTTGGTCTGGCTAGAGCCAGAGACTTGATGACAACATCTGCCTGCCCATGCGTTTCGGATAGCGCAGCTTTGCTTCCCAGAAATCTGGGGTGGGCGAGGAAAGGTGTAGTCACTGGGAGCCCTTGGGGATGGCAGGTACTGAGATTTGCAGCAGATAATCACCGGCCATGTTTCTAACTCTCATCCACACTTTCTAGGAAAAATAACCACAATTTAGTGCATGTTCATAGGCCTAAAACATGGTTTCCATTATAAGCAATTAGTAAGAATAATGCCATAGCATAAAATCAAAGTCTCAAAAAGTACACTTTAAGTGGCCTCCAATAAGATACAATAGACATCAAAAATCTCCCAGGAAACATAAATGTTTTTCAACATGGCGTTTCAACAACAGAGTTTTAGAAACTGTGGGATAACTTGTGTCCCATAACTGCAGGGTTCTGGTAATGTAACACATGTTCTGGTCTAACTCCCAAATTTTGGCTCGAGTCCTCCCTTCAGACAAACATTTCTGAAAATTAAAAGCAGTCAGCCTTTCAAAAAAGTATGTTTCAACTGTCAGGTCTTTTCCCCCTCCTCAGATACAGACACAAATGGAGATTAAAATAATAATAAAAAAAAAGTAATTATTGATTAGTTCCATGAAAATTTAAACCTTACTTCTTTAATTGCAAATTACAAACCTAAGACATTTGGGGTTTGTTTTTTTCAATGGACAGAACACAAAAGCAGCCTGGTATCGGAGCAAAATCATAACAAGACTGCAGCACTGCCAAAATTATTGCTAAAGACATCAACTTCAAAGACAGCTGAAAAAAGAAAAAGAAGAAACAAATTCCAGGATATGGAGTTTAACTTTAATAGTAACAAAAGGAAGCAAATAAACAAACAAACAAGAGAGGCCAAATATATGGGGGTTTGCCTTTTTTCTTTCTTTTTAAAAACAGAATGAAACGCTCTCTCTTAGATCCTTTAAAAATTATACACATGTAAATGTAAAGGAAAAGGAATTTTCTAAGTTGTGACTTTGTTTTCAGATTAACCTTTTGGGGAAAATAATTATTCTACTATTACGAGTGATGGCAGCACATGTTGTTTTAAAATATGTTGCATTAAGAAGTTGTTCTGCGCTCTGGGAAAGCAGGTCACATTTGTATTGGAGTTTACTTCATCCCCTTGCTTCTACAGTGTCATGCATACAGGGTTCCCTCTCCCCCTCAGAAACCCACAGACACACATTAAATTAGTTGGGATTTTCAAAATCCAGAGAATCTGAAAAAAACCCAAAGAACACTTTGTGGCTGATTTCATTGCGGCTTATAATTCTAAGATCCCTGTATGCCTGTGCAACAAAAGCTTTTTTTGAAAAGACCCTCTCAGTTCCCCACTGCCTCACAACTTGTACAGCCATCAATTGGTGCAATGTTGTTATATAGTATTACCATATGGTAGCATTTTACACTGACTTTGCACAGGCTTATAGATCTACACAAAGCAGAAGGCAAGCAGGAATTACCAGGTTCATTTTTAAAATCCAGCATTACTGAATCTTGCGCTCCAAGTTAAACAGTCAGTCTTCAATTTGAGCAATTTTTGGCCCATCTTATTTTTGCACCATGAGCTGGAGACTGGATCCTAATGGGGCTCCAAACACTGACCCTTGGTACTAATGGTGCTAGAAAGCTACCCCCAATCCACCCTAGAGTAACTACAAGTGTAAGCACAGCATGCCCCAAAAAATCTGAAGTGCTTTCAGTGATTTCATTTCTCAAAACACTGTAAATTCAAATTCTCTTCAGCGTCTTCATGAGTACAGCACACAAAACACTCAAAACAGGAACCAACCTGTTGAAAACTGAGCAAGTGCTGAGTTGGTACATGCAGGCTACTGCTCCCCTTCCCCCAAACATAACTGCAAATTATGTGTTGATACATTCTTGAGATTAACACATTTTCTAATATAACACCAAAAAAACTATCTATATAGCATGCATTTACAGTACAACGTACAGCGTAAGCATTAACAAAGGGATAAGCCTTGTCTCAAAGAGCTTATTCTCCTCCATTTGGGAACATCTTAAGACAACTGAAAATCTTTTCAGAAGAGAATGATGGACATGCTTTATTGAGTCCATGCCCATGCAAGTACACATCAATCCTACAGAATTGTCATTAAGTATCATAGTGATAAAAGTACCAAACTGAAATTTATCCATAAAATTAGCTAATTAATAAAAATGTTGGGAATTTCTTACAGAATCAAACTGGATAAATGTCCAAGGCAATAGCCTATAAAAAGATTAATAATGTATACCTAAGTAAAAATCATCAGTTGCCTATATATCTACAGAGAATGTTTAATATGTAACCCCATTTGTGTACGGAAACAGAGATAAAGATATCAATACATCTGTGACTGGTAAGAGTCTATGAGAAAAACATAGTTTCGTACAAATGATAGGTCTATTATCAATGCAGCCACACCGCAGAAGTGGTGTCCCAGAAGGACACTTGGGAGAAAAGGCATTGGTAAATTATTACCCTGGTAAGTCTGGACATGAGTTCAGAATTCGAAGCAACTACAAAACATAGCAGGAAAAACTGAATGCGTGGTATAAAATTGTATTTATTGGGGTTTTACACATTTGAAAACAAAAGCTCATGTAGAAGATAATGTACCAGAGGCTGCGTGCAGTCCTCTCCAGCAGTTTCTCTGACTGGTAAGATACATCCAGTTCTTTGGACACTGCATTAAACCATATGTGTTTGTTTATAACTGATAAAAAAAAACCAAACAAACAGGGCACACACAAGTTGTTTGTCTTGCATATGTTTAGTCAGACATCAATTAAAAACCTGCCCTTCCTGTTACCCCTTTCCCAGTACCAGATGTAGGCACAAGCCAGTGGAAGCAGAGCAGACATAAGCATGACAACCTAATTCTCTGCATGAGGGAAGTAGCTGGGGATTGGGAGGGGGAAGGGGAGACAAAAACACTTTACACAGGTCAGTGCAGGAGACTGAGACATCTGTCAAGGCTGGAAGTTAGTACATTTGCTTTTATTGCAGCAAATATTGTTGGTACTGTAACAGTTTTATGCTTAAAGCAGTGCCGCCTGTAAGCACAAGTAAGTAGACATGACAGTATTCTGATTTTTATTTTAAGTCATATCCAGCAGGAAATGGCACTAGTAAAGTCTGGCTTAAATGTATTGCTTGTTGTCGTTTAGTGCAAATGAGAGGAAGAGACAGAACCTAGAGCTGCGTCTCTAATGCTGTACTTTCAGTTACAGAACAAAACCCCACTTCTAAACAAAGCACTATTTCAAAGTACATAGAATTGATCCATCTAGATTAAACCACGTATCAATGGGAAGCTTGTGGAAGTAAGGAAATAGGCACAAAAAAGGGTTGCAACATAAGCACTGTCCCTTAGAACATTTATTGTGAACTCTTACTGTCAGATGCTACCATGAAGAGTGAGGCTTTGGGTTGTACTGTCATGTTTACCCAGATAAAGAAAGCCCAGTTAAAACATTCTTTACACTACTTGATTTAAATGGGACTGAGTGAGAAATAGAAACTGACTTCATACACAGCACAATTTCATCAGTAATCTGCCTTCTTTGGTACATAGTTCCTACATCTACCCTGAAAACCCTAACCAAGTAAGTACCAAGAGAAATCGGCAGAGATTTCACATCCAAGCATAGCCAGCCAGCACACGGGTCCTTAAAAACATCCCTTCTGCATTAGAGTGCATTAGCAGTTACTGTAAATGCTGACAGTTACTACATTTGGTCACATATGTGTTAGATAAGATACAACTGTTTAATCTGCTGCACACTTACATGTATATATAAAATTATATATACAAGTTTATATAGGAGAGCAGTTCAGTACAAAAAGGTGAGAAGTATCTGCATATCTTCTGTTGCAATGCCAAATACACCACTGCTGGACATGTTCTCCAGGCATGACATAAATCCCTTGCAATTCAACATTCACCAGAGAAGAATGATTTCACCTAAGTGCCAATGACATTAAAAAGCTCCTGATTTTGTAGAGCTTCTTATAGAGAAGCCTCAAAGAACTTAGAATTGATTGAATGAACTGTGATTTATGCATAGTATTTTAAAAATCTATTAGTCCTTCTAAAAGAAATGCCTTTTTACACAGATTAGTAAACTTTCTTCGTAGACTGAGAGCAAAGATACTATTTTCTAGCAAATTCTGTAAAATGTGAACTTTCTTCTACTATATCACCTTTGTAAACAAAGCTTAATTTTATATTTTCACCAGTGGCACATTTCAGCATTCAGCATTCAAGAGTAGCTGCTGGCCAAATGCTAACAAGAATGAGTACTGAAATGAGATGGAGAGGTGATGTGTGAAATCATGAATAGTTGGGACCGATCATTCTCTCTGTCTCAAGGTTTCAAGCAAAGGGGCGATTATTCCTTACGGAGCAGGTAGCTGATGGGTACAGTACATTGTGGCTGATGATACTTGGGAAAAGCCCAGGGCTAGGTATGTTTCACAGAAAAAAATCCATTCAGGGTGACAAATACATAGAAACTCTATCTTGTTCGGGATGTCCTTGAGCTGAAAAGGGTTTAACACCGAGAATCCACGAGGGAAAGGTTCACATGCATTTGCCCTGTTCTTGCACTTGTCCAGGGCAAATGCTTTTAGCGTCCATGAGAAAAAGGATATGGGGCTAGATGGGATATTGGTCTGACAGAATACATACACAGGTTCTTACATGTAGCACCTGTGCCAAGTGAGCTGTGTGTTATTTTCCCCCAAGTGTTTTGTTAGCTGATATCTGTGCCTTCGTACTGTTCACACCTCCAGCAGGATTTGGATAATCAGTTGGACAGAAAGCCCCACTCCTCGCTACAGCAGCATTCATATGGCTCACCGTTTCACACCGAATGTGGAGTAGGGATTGCTCAAACTAATGCACGGCAGAACAAGTTTCTCCAATCTATCTACATGCACACAGAAGGCCATAAAGCTTCTGACTAGGTTCTAAATCAAACTCATGCATTTTAAAAGACAAATGCAGACACTGTAAATCATTGATGTTTTTTCAGCATGCAATTAGAAGTTTGTTTTCAAGAATGAATTGAGCAGCAAAGTAAAATAAAAAGGCTCATTCTGCAGAGTGTCAATCTGTTTGCATGGTAAGCTGGAACTTGAGAGATTCCTAACTCATCTATTTCCCAGTGCTTTAAAACCTTCCAGGAAAGATTAAGCCTTCTGCTGACCTAGCAATTTCTGAAAATCTATACGAATGATAAACTGACATTAATATTTGATAAATGAACAGACAGCCCATACCCAGCCATTTACAGCTTATTAATAATTTGCTCGAGTGTATTATAAGACAACTGATGAAGTCAGCTCTTTGTATAAAAGTGAACACCAGAAAACCCACTACATTCTGAATTGGAATTCCGTCCATCTAAACAAGTAGTTCACAATCATTACTCCAGAAGGTCAGTGGCTATGAATGAACACTTAACTGAATGTTTATTTGTTATGCTGCATAAAACACTACCAACTCAGCAGCCCAAGGTATTCAAGGAGTCTGTGTTTGCCACTGGTGCTCTGAGTAGTCTTTTAGCTAGTATTTTAGTACAGAGATCTCTGCAATATAAGGCATGTGATTAAGACTGTTTAATATCATTACTCCGCTTCCACTACCCCAAAGCTAGGGATATACCTAATTTCTCTAACGACAATACCTTTGTCATGCATGTCTCTTTTCTCATCACAGCTATAGACCAAAGCGTGCAGACAGTTTCAGACTTAGCCACACAACAAGCCTTCCAACATTTCCTCTTCCCAGACCCAGCTTGCTGATGTCAATTAAGACTTCCTCGAGAACTGGGAAAAAAGGTCATTTTCTGCAGTAATTTAAAAAATGTTTTTGTTCTCAAACTTTCACATAATTTTTAATTCTCAAATAAAAGCCAAATGTTTCCATCTCAGTGTTTTTGATGTTTCAGTGTTTCATATGTTCTTGGTGGGGTTAGTTAACAAACAGCTGTAGATTCAGTACATAGGCAGGGGGGAATTACTTCTGGAGATCTGTTTTTTTGCAGGTTTTGGACACTGAAAATTTAGTACTTGCCACATTTAAGAGTAACTACAATCTAAGAGCAGCAAAAGTTAAAGACTTCCACCTCTGATTTCTCACATCCTTGCATTTTCAGGATCAGAGCTGCTTATATCTACAAAGCATCCATTTGGTGTTGGATGCTGGCACCAAAAGCACTGCATCAAGGAACAGACTCTCATTCTTATAAACATTCCAATTATTAAATGGAACGGTTTTCCTATTGTTAAGAAGCTAGAATGGCACCACAATTAGAATTCTTAAGCAAAAGAATATGTAGAAATCCTATTAATTTAAAGTTACTTAAAAATAATGATCAAAGTATTTTGTTTTATTATTTTCTTCATTTTTCTCTCTTCATGCAATCAGCTCAGGACTGCAGTCAGCAGACTACTGCACAGATTCAAAGAGACATTTATTAATCTCTGAGCTCAGACCATCCATACTTCTAAAGCTACATATTAATAGATTACAAAAAGTTGTGCATAGCCATGAAAAGTGATTTTATAGCCACAAAGCTATATGATCTACTGAGAATCTACTGAATGGTTTCTGGAGTGCAAAGGCATATTTGTTGTGAATGCAGAAAGCAGTAATTGCTACAAAATCATATACCTAACAGATAAAGGATAACATGTTAACTGCTTTCAGACTCAGTAAAATAATAATACAAATTGGATGAACAAATAAATAGTTTTGCATTATAGTTACAGGTTAGATGATAAATTTCTTTTCTGTAACTGTAGTTCAGTCTGGGGTTTGGTCTTCATGTTGTCAATTGAATCAGCTTTAAAACACAGTAGCATTCTAAGTCAACAAACAAAATTTGTCTTTTCTGCAGCTCACTTCTTTAAATTGGATGCAGTGAAAATTACACCTGAAAAGCTCAAGAAGCCAACAGAGGAATGCATGGCCTGATCTCTTCTAGCTTATTTTTGTTTTACCTCTAACTAGGATGAGTTGCATTTTATAGCTCTTTATAACTTATGTGAACCTAATTTGCTGGCTTCATTTTTGTTTTCAGTAATTGCAGTGTGGACTAAATGATCCAGAAACAAAACCATCAGAGAAAGGACTGTCCTTTTAGCTCCTTGCTTCAACAATCAGGGAAAGAAAAGGAAGAAAAATGCAGTCTGCAGCCAATGCTGCTACCTGCTCAGTGGCTCAATGACAGATTACAGTCTCTAAGTCTCCATCCCTCACAGCAGGGATGTATCCTCCAACCCTTTTGGTCCTCTTAGTTTTCTTTTTTCTTTTGCAGAAGGCAGAGAAAAAATAGGAAAAGATGCACGTTAAAATGTTTCTTCTAGAACTCTCTCATTCTGCAAGTAACTTTTGGAAATGTCTATTTCAAGTAAGAATGAACAACTTCTCTCAAATATAGTAAGCACTTAAAAAAAAAAACTCAAAACCCATACATCCTTCTTACCTTTATTATACCTTTAAATATTAACAAGTTTAGTATTCCATAATTTCCAGTATACCTAGGTTTGCTTTAAGAGCTTTAAATAAAAATCTTTCTTTGCTGTCATTGCATTTACAATGCCCCCACAATCTCAGCATCAGAAAGTCTTTTATTTTTAAATAAAAGGAATGAGGAGGTCTAACCAGTGAGTTAAAACAGCTTCCTTAATGGACCAGAAAAGTGCAAGTTGTCATAACAGTGGAATGCATATGGGTCTTTATCATTTGACAGATAACATATGTCTGTTCTCTTCCTCTGCTCTGTCAGAGATTACTCTAATGCCAATAAACATGTATTTTCTAATAAACTGTAAAAGAAAACAAATTCAGTAAAAAACTACTGACACGACTGTCACTAATTCAGGACAATTAATGTTCTCTTCAAGACGCAATTACAGGCACATAACTCATTATACTTTTCATAAGAATGCATGTGCCTTATACAAAGCGAATGACATTTATGCCACAGAGTACCTGACAAGCTACAGCATACCCCAGCAGTGGAAGCAAGTTTAACCTACAAGCCCCAAACATATACAGAATGTACTATGCTGTAGAACACAAAATAAACACCTTCATTAAGTTCAAAATATGAGTTCAGCTGAGAGCTGCCATGGTCACCAAATCTTTTTCTAACTATAAGCTCTGCACAGCCCAGTAAGGGAGAAATACTCTTTATGCAGGAGTCCCTAGAAGATATGAAACAGAACAAGGTGTTTCCACCCCATCAAGGTAAAAGATACAACACAAGGAAGTTTTCCTGGTGGTGCCAACCTGATGTGCTGAATTGTTTCCCTTTAGATCAAGTTTTATCCTGTTCCATGAGAGAGAGAGAGAGAGTAATATAATATATTGCCACTTCAGCTAGAAGACTGAAAATCCTGACAAACCTGGCAGCTCAGTCCTATAATTTGGAGACATATTGTACTAAAGAGAACTGTAAGAATGGGTTTTGAGAAACATTGCAATCACCTAAAAAAGCTTGAAAATAACATTTGTAATCAGAATTAAACCTATGTTAGCAAGGCAGGTCTAAGGCAAAGCTTTATTCACTTAATTCATTCATAAGATTAAAAGAATGGCTCAGAAGAGAGACCCTTTGTCACACTCCTCACTTTTAGGCCACAGAGGTACAATCATCACAGAGGTAATACATCAGGAGATGCTAAATCCACCTAAAATATCCAAGCTGACACCAAGGAGTGCAGAAATAGGACATAATCATCACTATCACTCAACAGTCCACAGGTATTTGTAATCACATTGGTCCTTAAGAATGGGATGAACAGCATAGTAAGAAAAACAGGAAAAAGCCCAAGGTGTTCTCACTCATTCCTCCATCTTATCCCCTTTCTAGGTCATGATGAAGATCTTTAGGAAACAGATTCATACGATGCTCAAAGTTCATCATAATAATTGAATAAGTAATGTCGTCCATAAAGAGCACTTCTGCTGCTTCCAAATTTTTATTACTGCAAATTGCCTTGGTCTACTATTTCTGTTCAACTGTGTTCACTTTTTCCTCCCCACACCTGTAGCTTTTTTTGTTTTGCTTCTTTTTAATCATCCCACCAGTAAAGCTTAAATTTTAAGTGTCTATAACAACCAGTAATAAATCACAAGTTCAGTATCCAAAAATGGATATGTGATAATGTGATAATGTGAAAATGTGATAAACGCTGTTAATATCTTCCAAAACCTACTTAAGTGTTTCACTACATACTTTTGCTCTACTTTCTAATGTCTGATAATCCACTACTTTCCCATTGATTTTCGCTTTTCTTCATTTAGACTTTCTCCCATTTGTCCACTTGTATTTCTGATCTCCACCTGTTTTATTTTCCCCAGTGATGCAATCATTACACTGCCACATTTCTTTCTTATATTAGCTTATTCCACTTATTTTTCAGGATGCAGATTTACTGGTCAGTCTGCCCTGGAAGGAAGAGCCTTTTATCAACACAGAAAAGCCCATACATATGCCCGGAATAAAACAGTGTTTCCAGAAGTGGCTGAAAACTAGGTCTTCTAAGTGCACAGCTAACTCTTCTAAGCAGTGAATTCCTACAGAGTAGGAGAAACCGGTAAAAAACAGACTTCTATGCAAGTTGATCCACTTCATAAACCTAGATTTGTGGAGAGTAGGGGGGGAATGAAGATAACCTAGATAATAATCACAGCAGGAGTAAAAGATTTCCCAGATGAAAAGAAATCTCCTATTATCAACATGCAGTCAAAACCACAAGAGAATAAATTGCTCAGTATTTAGTGGCTGGGCAGAGCTACAGTGAAGCACTAGAAAAGCAGAAAGGCCTAAACACATGATCTATAAAGAGATGGTTCGTCACCACTTGGTCTCCAAGCAAAGGTTACTAATGAACAAGACTTCAGTGATGCACTACTGCAAAAGCTCCTCTGCCTGCAGAAGGGACACACTGGAAAGTTTAGAAGACTTCCAGCTACTATGGTTGTGATCCGAACATAAAACAGAGCACAAATGTTTATCACAAATGTGTGATAAGCATCTGTAGTCCTCTTCTGCAGCCCCACAGGTTTGTGGAGCCGAGGAAGCCAAGTGACAGGAGTAGCTTCCTTCGGTGCATTGGTTTGTTTCCAGTTCTCCAGGAGCAGCAACAACACAGTCCATGATTACCCCCTTTTCATGCTAGCTTTTAAGTTCAAGAGCCCAGTTAGTGAGAGGACTCAACGCAGGTCCTGAAAAATGGCTTGGCCAAACCCAAACCTATTTTCTTCATTCTTATCACTGGCTGCAACTCCTGGAGCAACATAAACGAAGCCATCTGCTTCATGACGGCTTTTCCTGTTCACAATGGTTGATTAGAAAGAAAATGGGGGCAAAGGTATGAGGACAATTTTAAAAGGTGGGTATGTTTAAAGCTTAAGTCTACCATACAGTGCAGTATGAAACTTGGATGATGATCCAGGATTAACCTGCAAGTAGAAACACCAGCTTCCTTCCCTGATGGTCCATGGGATGCTCATCTGCTATTCCTCCTCACACCTCTCCTGCCTCATTCTTGTTCACTTTTGGCTTCAATATCCCAGGTTTGATCATTCAGCCACCTGTACTACTTTCTACTCTCTAAAGAGGTTTATGGCAGCATGGTGACGCTTTCAAAACTCAGTGCACCACGGCTGATATCCACAGTATGTGACACCTCTGACCTGCTAGAAAATCTGTGGTACCAGTATATCAAAACCTACAAGAAAAAAAATAATAAAACCACAACCAGAAGTTACTTTCCTTACAACCCTTCAGGAATCCTTCAGGATGCTTCTATCTGATTAAATCAAAGGCAAAAAAAAAAATCGCTATTCATCGATTCCAGCCGCGGTACCGGGCTTTGTGGCAGCGCGTCCCGACGGCGCCTGTCCCGCTCGCTGCCTTTCAGCACCACGGACGCCGGCGGCGCGCCCGCCCCCGCGCCCGCGCCCACAGGGGCCGGGAACGCCGTGAGACCCCTCGCTTCTCCCCGGGAGAAGGTGAACTTTTACAATTATTAACTTTCTGCTGAGCTTTTCTGGGGCCACCGGTGCAGGACACCGCCTTTTCTTTTTTTCCTTTCCCCGGGGGTGGAGGCAACAGAAAGGGCAGTGATGGGATTTTCTTATAAGTTTGGGATACGAAATAAATTGCTCCATGAGCTCAACCTTCCCAAACTTTTTATAGATTGGTTTTTATTAGAGCTGTGCAAATTGTGTATTTTTTGAGCTCAGAGTGCAATTAAAAAAAAAAAAAAAGAGAGGGGAAAATGCTTTTTGTTCAAGTAAATGACTGTTAGACCCAAAACATCATCAATGATTCCTGATTTAAAAAAATAAATAAATTAAGTAGGCCACCCGAAGATAACGACAGAATGATTTCATCAAAAGTACTGAGAAAACACATTGCAACTCTCCCTAGATCTCCTCTTTAAATACGTTTTTTCCCCAAATTCATGTCAGTTCCTCCACAAGCTCCAAAACATTTGTACCTTCACCTAGGATCAACTGCTGTGCAGTTCCTACTGGTGGGAAAGCCTTTGCTCCATTCCAAGGTATAAATTCTGAAAAGTCCTTCTGAGCTAATAGCGAAAGGGCTGCCTGGCAACTCCTGGCCCTGCAAAGCCTCTGTTCAACCTCAGCTGCACAGAACAACAGGGGTTTTGATGGACAAGTAGAACATTTATTTTTTTTTTTCTATAGGCATTAATCAGTTTCTGTGAAGGCAGAGTGAATTGATTCTCTTCATTAGCAGAGCACTCTGGAAATATTACAAAGCCCCAGAAGCGTTTTTTTTTTAATTTCAGGTCCCTCCGTGTTACATTGTCTGGCCTTCTCTCCGCTGTCCTGTGGGTCGCACCTACCCTCAGGGACGGGTCTTAGTGTACTCCGAGGACCACCTCCAGTCCTCCGAAGCACCACGGGCAGTTTAACTCCCCCTGCAATTCAACCAGGGCCGACACCCGTTGATTCAACGACACCCCTTTCCCTCTGCAGACCCGAGCCTCTGCGCTCGGGATCCGTGCTCCAAGTTCCATGGGATAAGGAATCTATTTTTAAGGGCACTTGTTGGAAGTTACCGTGTTACGAACGGGCCGATTCTCGGAGCCGCCCCGCCGACTGCGCTCCAGCCTTCACTCAAAGTGCTCAACAGCGCGGTAGGGGGGGACACGTGATTAAGGCCGCGCTCCGGGGCGCAGCCCAAGCGGAGGCCTGCCCGCTGCGGCCTCAGCTCCGCGCTCAACGCCCTCCCCGGCCCGGCCACGCACCGAGGGCACCGCCGCCGGCTGTAGCGGCCAAGAGACCGGCCGGGCCCGCTCCCCCGAGGCGGGGCAGGGCGGCGGGAGGCTCACCTGCAGCAGGCAGCGGCCGGGGGCGGCGTGCTCGGGCAGGCGGCCGCGGTAGACCTGCCGCTCGAAGCGGGGCTCGTTGTCGTTGGCGTCCTCCACCCGCACGCTGAGGCGGCAGGCGGCGGCGCGCGGCGGGCGCCCGCCGTCGCGCGCCACCACGCGCAGCTCCAGCGCCGCCTGCCGCTCCCGGTCCAGGCGGGCGCGCGTGCTGACGGCCCCGCTCCGCGCGTCGATGCGCAGCAGGGCCAGGGCGGCCGGCTCCCCCTCCAGCGCGTACCGCACCTCGGCGTTGGGCGAGCCCGGCTCGTCGGCGTCCCAGGCGCTGAGGCGGAGGACGGCGGTGCCCGGGGAGGCGGCCTCGGAGACGGCGGCGCGGTAGTGGGGCTGCGGGAAGGCGGGCGCCTCGTCGTTGAGGTCGGCGACGCGCAGCAGCAGCGGCTCCTCGGCGGAGAGCGGCGGCGCGCCGCTGTCCGTGGCCACCAGCCGCAGCTCGTAGAGGTCGCGGCTCTCCCGGTCCAGCGGCCCCGCCACGCAGAGGAAGAAGACGCCGGCGCCGGACGGCCGCAGGGCGAAGGCGCCGTCGCCGCCCAGCAGGGCCAGCGCGATGCCGCCGCCGTCGCCGTCTTCCCCTTCGCCGCCCTCGTCGGCGTCCGAGACGGAGACGCGGGCCACGTAGTCGCCGGGCCGCGCCCCCTCGGAGACCCGCGGGCCGCCGCTCTCGGTGAGGTAGAGCAGGCGGATGGCGGGGCGGTTGTCGTTCACGTCCAGCACGGCCACGGAGACCAGGGCGCTGGAGACCTCGGGCTGGGCGCCGCCGTCCCGCGCCTCCACCACCAGGCGGTGCAGGGCCCGCGCCTCGCGGTCCAGCGGGCGGCGGAGGCGCAGCACGCCGCTGTGCTCCTCCACCGCGAAGTAGCCGTCGGGGTCGCTCTGCCGGCGGTTGATGGCGTAGCGCACCTCCCCGTTGGCGCCCAGGTCGGGGTCGGTGGCCCGCAGGCGGCAGACGGCGGTGCCCGGCGGCGCGTCCTCCCGCAGTCGCGCCCGGTACTCGCCGCGGCTGAAGGCGGGCGCGTTGTCGTTCTCGTCCAACACCCGCACCGACACCCGCAAGCGGCCGCGGCGCCGCGGGCTGCCGCCGTCCCACGCCTCCACCACCAGCCGGTGCGCCTCCGCCCGCTCCCGGTCCAGCCGCCGCAGCAGCACCAGCTCCAGCGGCTCCGGCCGCCCGTAGCGCAGCTGGAAGAGCGGCGGCTCCCCCGCCGCGCCGCCCTCCTCCAGCAGCGCGTAGCCCTGCGTGCCGAAGCGGCCGGCGTCGGGGTCGCGGGCGGCCGGGAGGCGGAAGGCGGTGCCGGGCGGGCTGAGCTCGGAGACGTTGAGCTGCAGGCAGTCCCGCGGGAAGCGCGGCGGGTGGTCGTTCACGTCGGTGACCGCGATCTCCACCTGCACCACCTCGCCGCGCAACGTGGCCGCCGCGAAGCTGTAGCGCGCCCGCCGCTCCCGGTCCAGCCGCCGCGCCGTGCGGATGATGCCCGTCTCCGGCTGGACGTGAAAGTCCGCCAGCACCGCCGACTCGCCGCTCCCCTCCGACAGCAGGAAGCCCCCCGGCGGCCCCGCTCCCGCCGGCAGCCCCGCGCGGATGTCCCCTACCAGCGTCTCGGCAGGCAGTCCCTCGTCCACCGCCAGGCTGAGGTTGTACACCGGCGCCGCGCCGCCGCCCGCCGCCCACAGCCACCACAGCGGCGCCAGCAGCAACGCCGGCGCCCGCCCCGTCGGGGGACCGCCGCCGCCTCGCCCGTCCCGGCACCTGCCGCCCCGCAGCCTCCGCGCCATGCTCCGCCGCTAAGCCGCCATCGCGGGCAGCCTGCGCCCCGCCGCTCCCCGCCGGGCAGGTGGCTTCGCCCCTCCGCCGCGGGAGGAAATCCTTTGCGCCGCCAGTGCGGGGAAGGACAAGGCTGTGCGAGGGGGCGGGGAGGGCGGCTCCCCGCCGCCACCGCCTCGCGCAGCCCCCGCCCCGCCGGGCCCCGCCGCCCCCCGCGGCACGGCCGGGCCCCGCCGCCCGCCCACCCCGCGCCCCGGGGCTGGCGTCCCCCACGGGCGGACGTGTCGCGCAGGGTATGGGATGGCGCGGCGCTGCTCAAGGGTCACCCTGAAGCCGGGGAGGTGTTGGCCGAAATGTATTCCCCGGGGGGGAGGCTGGCTGAGATGCTGATGGGGGGGGGGAAGCGGTGACTTTAGCGGACGGGCTGCCTCTGGATGCAGAGGCATGCCTCGGGAAGGAGGAGAACTGAAATAAGACAGGAATCTGCGAGGATAAACGGGTTTGCTCAGTTCAGCAAGGATTTTTCTCGCCTTAATATTCTGCTCCTCGATTTCCATGAAAAGGCTTTGCTCGTTATCCTAGCATTAGGTCAGTAAATAGCGCCCAACACGGCAGGGAAGCATTTATCAGAAATAAGCTCTCAGTAGAAACTTCCATCAGCTTCAGCGAGACCAGAATTTCCTTCTTTTTTCACCATTTTTCTGACTCCCGTATCTAAATGGGAATGGTCTAAAGATGAATTAGTGTTTCTTCGGTGACACTGAGAATATACAGCATCATATAAATGCTAAGTACCAACCCTCCACCTTTGCATGAAAGCTAAGTACAACACTTCCACATTACTAGTCTCTTGCTGTTCCCACTGGTCCTTTACCAAACTTGATTACGCCTTTCTGGCAAGAGTCTGGCAGTCAGTCAGAAAAAAGTAAATTCAACCTAGGACAGATAACTAAAATCAGGGCAAAGACAATAAAGTAGCAGGAGGAGTTACTGCAGCTCGGTCCTCTCCTATGAAGGGGCACTTGGGAGGGCAGCTGTTTTGCTATGTGCCACTTTTCCCAGTTGAGGAAGACCAACGCAAGTACCGCTGCCAGAGCACACCTTCCCCGAGGAAAGGGCAAAGCCACTGCAGCAGCCCTTGACGTATCCACGCAGAGGAGGAGAAGGGGAAGAGAAGGGCTTTTTTCCAACACTGTTAGGACCTAACAGTTCCGTATATCCAGGTAAGAGGGAGAATTACGTTCTAAAATAAGGCTAGAAGTCTTTGTGCACATGTGTGTCTGCATGAACGGTGGTGGAGACACACAAGATCATATCCACTGTATCTGACTTGTCTCCTTACACAGAGAGACAGGGCTTAGCAAAAGCTAGATTTTGTCAGACCTTCTTAGGCACATTCTGAGAAAGTCTCTGTGTATTTATATACTGTGATAATTACAAGCATAGAAGCAAGAAGGAAACACGGAGGCCCTTGCCAGTTCCATTCATATTCATTGAGAAAACACATGGATCCTCCCCAAGTCACAGATGTTCAATATGAAAATGCCTGAATTCCATTGAATCACAGCAAGTTTGGAAAAACAGCCATGTCCCATGCAGCCCATGCAGTCACTAAGAAAACATGTGAATCATGTTCAATCAGGCACATTCACTGAAAAACTAACCAAAAACTGCTGTTGCCAAGGTCAAGCAGTGCCTAAAGAGCAAAGTTTTGTATTCAGATACAGCATGCATGAAGATAGTGGGGGAAAAAATAAGATGGACCTAGTTATCTGTGGTTCTGGCAGTATTAATACATAACTAAGTATTCATGTATTTTGTAAGACCAGGGCGCTTTAACACTTCTATAACAAGTGAAGTCATATAAAAGCACTGTCCAACTACGGTGTGTTTCCAGAAATACCACATCTTTGGGACACGACAGATGCTCTGTCTACTGTGAGCATGAGCCTTACCTTGTAAGGCTTACCTTCTTCATCTTTCGGTCTTCTCTGAGCCTTTTCTCCTTTCCTCCATTCCCTTCTTAAGCTTTTCCTCCCCCTGTCTTTTGCTGTGTTCATGACCTCATTCCTTTTCTTCCATGAATCATGAACAGAAGTTTCTAAATCTTGAGATCTTGAGGGGATGTTTGCCATCTCCTGGGTATGTTTAGCTATCCATCCTGTTCCCCATCTTCTCAGTGACAAGCTGGCCTACAAGAAAAAGAGAAGTGGCATCACATAAGACATGGAAGGAAGCTGCCACAATGACAATATCCCAAAGGAAGCAAGGGTGCAAAATTTTGGTGCACTAACTACTTCCTACGTCCTCAATAAGTCACACTCGTAGTGAGGCCATTTGCCAGCTACTCGGGTCTACCAAGTCTCCTGGTGTAAGAAGTGGGCATGAGCATAACTTTGTTTGAAAACAAGGGATGCTGGTTGGCACATGCTAAATGCCTCTGTGTTCCAGTTTAGAAGGGATCACCTGTTTGTGAGCCAGCACACTCAGATAGCAGTAATGGTTACTTCTCCATCCCTGTCCTCCCATCCCTTTTCTGGAAGTGGCCACCTCTGACATGGTAGGCGGGGGAACAGCATGTGAATGCATTTTCAAACCACTGAAGTTTCCAGCCCTGCCTCTTCAGGCAACCCTACGTAGGCATCATTCTACTCCACTATGCAAGGCAGTGAACTCTGGTGCTCCCAGAGCCGCTCCATATGCCAATTCAGCTGTCCTTGTGGCAGGGACCCAACCTCCAGGAATGGAGCAAGGAAGGAAACTGGAAGGTGATAACTGTATCAGCTGCTCAAATTTAATTGGCCTGTATCTGTAAATCACTATTTGCTGTAGTTTAATCCTTCTTGGATTAATTGGATTTTTTTTTTTCCTTCAAGGAGAATTAAACTGTGGCAAACTGAAGCTGTGGTATGACACTGGAGCACAAAAGATCACTGAAATGGAGATAGTGTTGTTACAACCATGAAGGCCCATCATTATTAGAGTTAATTCTACCTACAAACATTGCCTTGCCCACGCAACAGCTGTAGCGGCTTAAGATGTGACCCTCCCACGCTGAAGACATAGATGGCTGAGGTGGTAAAGCAGCATGACTACTTCCTTTTCTGCAGCTCACTGGCTCACTGCAAACCATCTTCAGCAGCAGCAGCCGTTTAAGCCAAACCAGCTGACTTGGGACTGACGCAGGGTGGGAACGCTACAAGATCCATTCCAGCGCTCATCGGATGGGCGGTAGCAGCCAGCTGAGGGCAGAGAGTAGCTGAACTGCTCCAGGCAGAGCTGAAGCAAATAAAATAAATTAAAAAAAATATCTTTCCATGAAGTTATTTCCTGTGCTGTTTGAAGGCGGTGCGGTCTCAGCTGCTTGTTACTGCCTTTCAGCCAGCGGGCACCACGCTTCCATTTCTGCCTACCAGGTGGTGTTCCCTGATCCTCTGTGGGTTTAGTTTAAGGACAAAGATTAGTTTAAGCAATGCTGAAACAATGGTGTCTGTTAACCCTAGTTATTTTTTTTCCTGCACTGGATTACAAAGATCCCATATAAATCAGCTTTCTGGCAAAAATTTTGGGGTGAGGAAGCACTAATATCCTCAACTATTGCAGCTGGATCTAAGAAAGGATGTCTGTCTACAGCCTTACTGGCAGGGGTCACTACGGATATTCAGCCTGGAAACCGTGACGTATGGAGAAAGCGTTAACTTTGCAGAGCATCAGGTGTTTCATTATTTATAGTTCCCCAGGCACATGTATATTGATTTCAGCAACACCTCTTTGAAGGAGTATCAGCTGCACAAAAGATTTGCTGGTGACCAAATGAAGGCTGGTCACAGTTACTATAATAGAAAGCTATGTATAGGACTGCTTTCTTTATAAATGCGGTGAAACATAGTTAAGAGTGATATTTTTTTTTTTACTGGTAGCCATCCCTTCCCTCTTGTTCACAAACTGATTTGCAGAACTCATTTTGCTCTGTAGTAGATGCTTGGCCTTCACTGATGAAGAATAATTTTGTTGCCACAATCTGATTAGAAATAACATACCTGAGTCTGCCTTCAAAGCTAGGAAAGACTTTCATGCCGGTTTGAGAGCTATGGAACTACGCAATGAATAGTAGTAGCGGGGTTCTTTTCCTTTAGTTCCAGATGTACTTCAGTCCGTCTGTGGAGTGGGTGTTGCCGTCTCTTTCTGTGGGCAACTATTTCAGAATTTGTAACTCAGATGTAACTGTCCAAGTAAGATTACTCAGATCAATATTTTCACATTAACTTTATTTCTAGTTCACTTATCTCATATGCTATCACCTGGGCCTAATCTTCTGTCCTGATGTTGTCTTTCCATCTTACAAATCTTCATTAATCTCTTTTCTGTCAGTCCTGCTCTCTTTCTGCTCAACACCTTCCCAGCTGCGAACCCGACTGTCATGTCACTTGTCAAGTTGATTGCTCGTAGCTGCCTCACAGACAGCGGTTGGGTTCACCAAAAGCCTCCTCCTGACTAACCAGAGGGAAAGTAGTGGTGTCGTGTGTGTTCTCCATCCCAGGATCACACAGAACCCCAGCCCAGCTCAAATATGTTTGGATCTGCCTGGAAAATTTGAACGTGTTCTTCTGTCCACATTATATTAATCTCACTACCCCCCTGCAGGATGAAGACACTTCTTTATGCATAATATGTAACTGATCCTTTTTAATGAATAAAGCTTCTGGAAAATTGAAATAAAATAAAATATGAAAATAAATATTAGTGGAATTAAATGAGATTCTGCTAGATAGGTGTTCATTCAGATTTTCACATCCCATCCATTTTATATATATATATGTGTACATATATATAAAGAAAATAAGCTTAGCCACAGATTTTATTACTCTAGCAAAAAGATTTATCCAAAAGTAAAAGGTACTATTTTTCATTGCTGTTCACTTTGTCATGTGGTCTTCAATATATATCACAATTAAAATATTATAAAGTTACCTTTAAAGCAGAAGGAAGGCTTCTTTCTTTTGCTGTCTGTTGTTCCGACAAGCTGATGCAGATTTGAAGCAACCCCTTTAAGATGGCAAAGGCTTCACCCTTTTGGGCCAGCAACAAACACACAAGAACTTTCCACTACATGGGTTTCATTTCACATAAAGCTGACTTTTGCCATCTGCTTGACATCGCTGAATCCAGAGCTTAGTGGTCCCTCTAAAACTTGGAGGTGAGCTCCAGAAAGCTTGACAATATGTAATCCCAGGTCAGATTTAATACTCCCTTGATATAATACCTCCTTTCACTACTGTATTGAATTTTCACATAAAACGTATGAGATTATCCAGATTATCAACTTTTCTCACACACTAAGAGATCACAACCTGCAATCAGATCCAGTGGTCAAATTCTGTGTGTGTAGAAGAGAAAAAGATGCGGAGGTGAGAAACAAAACAGGACTAAATCTTGTTGTCTGCTGTGTTTATCTGAACTGCGGATGATACGAAAAGTGTGCGATGACCAAATGTAGTTGCAGGAGCTCTAAACCCACAAGTAATCTTCATCCAGATGCAGCCCCTTAAATCGGGGACATGAGTGCGGTGTTAGAGAATTTATTCCATACCTACAGGGTAGGGTATCCCAGCATTTCCTAGCCTTCCAAAATCCCTCTTTCTATAAACTTTGAAGCTTTGAAAAGGAAGAGTTGGCCAAGAGCAAGCAAAACAAAACCGTTGCAACCATATCTGAAGACACAAGAAGTCATCAGGTAGAGGATTGCCCAGATTTCCCTTCAGGGATGTCAGTTAGCTGACACTAACGTTGGCTAACGCAAAGCCAAAATACAGTAGTTGGGAGTTAAAAGTCCACACAGTTCAAGCTGCAAACAAGATGCAACTAGCAAGACCGATTGCAATGGCATGCCATGGGATAGGATGCATTTTCTGTCACTTGCAGTCTTTAAATCAAGGTTAGACGGCTCACAGACATGTTCTATTTCAGCCGCAAGTGAGAGGGCTTTAGGCAGGAATTACCGAGTAAAATGCAGTCAGGCTAAATGATTAGAGCGTTTCTTTCTGGCTTTCGCATCTATGAAAATCCAGTTTCCCAGGGCAGCTGCCCTCATCGCAGAAGAGCAGCCCACACAGCGTGCTTGAGATCTGGAAACCTGCTGCTATCACTTCATCAGCTGAAGTCCCTGCTGAGGACTCAAGCTTGTGGCACTGAGAGGAGAGAGGGTCGAGACATAAAGCTGTATCTTAATACGCTAAGCCACTGTGCCAGCTGATTCCCTTGCCGTTTTGAACTAAGTAATTCTTTAAAATAGCTATAAATCGGAAAAGGACTTTGCTTTTAAAGGCAAAATATACTGTAATCCATGTGTGAATTAAGGCCCCTGGCTATTTTCTCTCTCACATGCACACTCACACTGAAAGCAACTAATTCACCAGCAGTTTTTGAGCCTTTGCACTCCTTTTCCAGATGATAATTTCATAAGGAGTTCGGATGCCTGAGTCTTGGCTGCTGTGCTCCAGCTGACGCTACCACAACTACAATCCTAAAGGGTTCGCCTGTTTTCTTAAAGAGCCTATTAAGACCAGGCTATAAATACACAAGAACAAAGCAGCCCTCCTTGTCCCAGTACACAAGTGCCCTGACCTGCTGGTTTTCAGGGCACAGGGTATCACACAGTACTTGGTGTTTCTCCAGGGAGGTGACAGCTGGAGGTGTGGCTGGACGGGGTGAAACCCTCCAGAAGCCGTAGGGGAGAGGATGTTTGTCTTACCTCCTGTAGCACGTTTGGTTTTGTTGGCAGCTGGCAATAAACTGCCGCTGGCTAATTCTGCCTGTTTCGTTCCAGTGAGTGGCAGTGGAGCACCTAGCGGCCTTTGGCTAGGCACCCATTTTTACTATGTGTGAAAACACATTTGTGCAAATCCTAATTAATGGATCCTATTTGCTTGAAAGTAAGCCAAGAAAAGAGTGCTGGAGACCAAAGTTGTTTGACTATTTTAATTTAGGACATACAAGCTGCCTCGGAAAGCAGTTCTGCCGGCTTCCTCCAGCCATTCCACATCTGTAGGGGGAAATCTTATTTTTATGGTGCTCTCGCTGAATTATCCATGGTCCTCATCCTTTTTTCACAGAGTTTATCTTTACAGAATCTTTATGGGGCTGAGAAGGTTCATTATCCCCATTCCGCAGAGGAATACACACAGATATTAAATTACGTGTCCACAAGGCACATTTACATCCTGCAATGGACAGAGAGCCCCGAGGTAATGCTGACCCTGCTCTTCAGCTGGAGATGTCACAGCACCACTTGCAGGGTCCCAAGCCTGAAATAAGCAACCCAAGGGGTGGCTTATATGCCAGAAAAGCCCCAACTATCTCACCAATGCAGTTTCTAGAGCCAAACCAGTGTCTTTGCCCAGTGAATGCACTGGGGTGAAGATCTCCATGCTGTGCATGGGCTCGGTGTGCCCATAGTCACGCAGAGGGTCAGCAATGCAACCTACACCTCCTGCATCCCAAGGTAGGGCCTTGGGGCTTATTTGGCCCTGCTTGCTTTTCCCAGCCTGCTCTAGCTGTATTTGACCACGAATGTTTTTTTTCTGATGTGCTTAAGAATAAAATAATGCAGGCTTTTACCAATTTCAGCTACGTATCTTCTGCTCTTGTAGCCGGAAGGTCAACTATCAGATTCCTGAGATCACAGCGGCACAGCAGTGGTTTCAAAGTTTCAAGCATGGAGATCACACTATTACCCAAAGCAGATTGTTTCCCAGCATAGAACTGTCAATGAAATCTCTTTTTTAATGTCTTTTAATTGCTCCTAGTCATATTCCTGAATATCCACCTCTGACTATATTATCTTTAACTGTTTGTGGGTTGTAATGCTTTCATGTGTCACTCTGCAGTAGATATAGAAATCCATATTTTTATTTCAGAACGAACTCAGCCAAAAAAGGATGTGAAAGAGAAGCTTCTCAAGCCTTTAAGTAAGGCTTTAAGGTAAACTTCTGTAATATATTTAAAGGGAAAGGGAAGACTGCTAGGCATCTGTAAAAGGAACGCAGTACTTCTAAACCCATATACAGACATGGCCTACAGCATGGCTACAGGAACAAGAAAATATCATAGGAAGACTAAATTCGTACAGCTAATTTTAGGCAAGAACTGTCTGTCAGCCTAGGGGGCTGTTTCACTTGCACTTGCTGTGTGTTCGGGCCTGACTTGACCACGTTGCTCCTCAATTCCAGCGCCAAAGGCTTTACGGCTGCTTCTTTCAAAATAACACGAAGTACATCCCGTGGCTGAACTGCGCTGAGCGATGGCATCGGGCAAATGAAACTGGATTCCTAAATCTGCTCGTCAGAGTCAGTGTCTCGGGGCCAGCAGAGTGGGGGAAAGCCCCCCCCAGCGCCGGGATCTCCCCGGCGTCAGTCATACGCTAAAACTGGGCGCCAGCGCTTTGGGGATTAGAAGAGTGCATCTATTTCTAAATACAGTTTTCCTGACAAGATTTCCTAGCCTTCTTTAGAACACCGAGGAAAAGAATTACTACTATGCTTTTCATACGAAAGATATGACAGTCTTAAAAGGAATTGTAAAGTGTTTATGTGTAGAAAGGGACGAGCAATGGATCGCACTCCTCTGGAAGCAGACCTCAGGCACAGGGAGGTGTAACTGCCTGGAAGAGGAGGAACATGTTTATACCAGCAATCCCAGCGTTGCTCACATTTAGCAGAAACAAACCAGTACTCAGAACTATCCCAGTGAATTCAAATGCCATCTGTTTCTGTGCAGCAAAGTACTTAATTGACCGAAAATTCAGAATACAGAGAAATGGGTGCTCTGCTGACTTTGGGCTGAGCCCAGGGCAACCTTTTCCCTTCACATGAACCAGAGAAAGACCATTTCTGCTGTTGCCCTCAGGGCTGGTCCCCAGGAGGGGACCTTTCTCAGGGATGCCACGGCCACCCCAGGGGCCCCAGCTCTCCGCGGGAAGAGCTGCTGCTGGGACGACACACATGGGGTCCCCAGTGCCGCACAGGGGCAGGGACACCGGGCTCCATCCAGCGTGCCCGCTTTGCGCGGGACCTCGCTCTGCCTTTCCCCTTCCCAGCCCTGCCCACCACGTCCCTGCCCCTGCCCACCACGTCCCTCCATCTACCCACCGCATCTCGAATGAAAACAGGCAAGGCTCTCAGACCACCACACAAACCCAGATAGTTACGTAGGGCAAAATGCCGTTGTCCCCTCAGTAAAATCTGGATGTTTTATCTCGGGCTCCGTCTTCAGTTTATTGCTGCGTGGTGGGGAGGAAAGGAGAGGGAAGGGGAGGAGACCGTCGGGCAGCGGGACTCGCTGAGGGCTGCAGGTATTTTTCTAGGTCTGGGAGCAGCTCGCGACTTCCTCGCTGATGCTAAAGAAAACAACACGCATGCAAGTGCTCCTGCGAGGCTCAATATGGGGTCTCTCTCAGGCTCAAATCTCAGTTTACACCCATAGAAAAAACCATATTGCCAGCATGAGCTCATGACACAGTGATCTCTCTCCGAACGCTCGTTTTGGCTTACGCGCTTGGAACAGCCTGATATTTTCTCTTTAGCTCAGTCGTGCGATATTTCACCTCGCTCTTCATCAAGAACCAGGAGGGGTCCGTATTGCAATGGAATGAAAAAAAAAAATAACAGCAGTTTTAATTTAACGTGCATTTCTCTTATGAGAGGGCCTTTTTAAATGACAGCCACAGTTTTTATTTTCATACGCAAAGAAATTCTCTGTAAGGGGAAGAGTTCAGGTCTGCATTTTCTCTTTTTCTTTTCTCCCTCTGTCATGAAAGAGCTGCTCTCAGTTGTTGACACAGGCTGTCAGGATTTCATTGCACTAAACAGATTGTTGGCAGCCGGTGGGAAGGTAAAATGAATGAATCTACACTGAAATAACAGTTTGTGCTTTAAAAAGTGGCATTCGTTTGCAAGTCCTAAAGCTCTCTACAGATGTGAAGGAATGAAGCTTTATAGCGACCCCGTCGGAGGGGTAAGCAGAGTGTGCACATCCCATTCCCAAGCACAAAAGGCACCTGACTTGTCCGAGGTCGGACTGAATGCACCTGATCCAAAATCTGCTGAAATCAATAAAAGGATTTCCTGCAACTTCAAGGCATTCTGAGCTGAGACCTAAACTAGTGACAGAAATAGAAAATAATTCATGACCCTCAAATCTCTCTTCTAATTGCTATTTTAGGCTACTTTCCTTCCTTCTGTTTTACAGCAGACTTAAACCAGAACATCAGCCAAACCATGGTAATTTATTATAAGACAGTATGATACAAAAGAACTTGTGTTAAGGCCTTCTAGCAAAAATTCATATTGCAAGGATAAATAATAGTACTTTGTGGCCAAGATAATCTTTAAAGGAAATCAAAATGAGTTAAAATATCCCCATGGGCTTCTTTGCTTGAGCACTAAAGCACTTATCTGAAATGCTTTATTTACTGCAACAATTTCATGCCATTATTGCCTAGATTAATCACCTGACAAAGCTGCAACAGGGGTACCAACTAGAAGTCAGAACTCAATAGTGTGGACCGGGGAAATGAAAAAACTGGAGCACTCAGAATTGCACAATGTTAGGCTGTTAAACAGATGCAAGTCTTTTGCAAGGAGCAATTAAATCTTCTTATTAATTTAAAATACATCTCTTTAATTGCATAAATAACAGCCATGTAGTCATAACTGTAGGATCCATTTGGAAGTATAGACAGCTCTCAATTATGCTGAAGTAAATTAAGGTGGCTGGGAATTAGTCACACCACAGGTATGGAAGACACCCAAGTTACTCTGAAAAAATAAGCTTGTTTACTTGCACACAATACCACCCAACAAACAGCTCTAGTGCTCCCACGCCTGACCTGGGCAACGCAGAATTGTCAGCATAGGCTTGGGACTTCTGCACTCTGCAGTCAACAGCGTCACCGCCATTTTCCTCCTACCAGTTGTTCATAGTATCTTCTCACACTCTAATTTACATAGGCTTTATATTAACTATGTTTTATTTTCTCTGAGTGGCAACTTCTTACTCCACTTCACTGAATATTTGTACTGATTGCAGTTATGGTAACGGAGGATTCCCCCAGTTGCCTGCTAACAATGCTTTTGCAAGAGAAAACAGCATTACATTAGCTTCATCCTCTTTCTCTCCTTGCCTAAGCTCCAAACCACTTATCCACTCCACCCAAGACGTTCTGACCAAGAGGAGAAAGCGAGTTTCCAAGTCAAAGATCTTGAACAGAAAATGGCTCTCCAGCTACCCCTTTTTTCTCTCACATTAGCAGCCTTCCAGGCCGAGGGCCAGCACTAACTGGTGGCTGGGCCAGGAAAGGACAAGCTCCCTCGGATTTCTGGAACTTCCCAGGCCAAAACTAACATGTTCAGATCAGGACAAGAGGTAGCCAAAGCACACTGCGGAGCACAGGCACTACACCCCCACAGAGGGATAAAACCAGCTCATAATCTCCACGGGTATCAGTTTCTAATCAGATGGAAGGTGCATCTTCATAAGGAAGATGTTGAACAAACCTACCGTTGGGAGGTGAAGGCCTGGATCAAATGACAAGATCCATCTCCAGAAGGGTTCATCAGAATCTCCTGGCCAGGCAACAAGCAGAAAAAACATCATCATCATCAAAAAAACCCAGTTGTTCTGGCTAGCGATGCTGTCCTGATCATTTAGAAAACCAGCCGTAATAAGACTGGAAATCCAACCAGGTCTTTGGATCATAGACTTGGAACAAGCTAAGATAGACATGCTCAAAGGGCAAGGTACTCTCTTTGCTTTCTCCTCAGGTTCCAACCCCCATCCAGACAACATCACCTCAACCCCCTCCAGATCCGGTTGCAGACATTTTCTTCCCATCTGTGCTCCTTTCTCAGCTAATCTCTGTGTAATGCTGCTGTTGATGGATTATACAAAAGAGAGATATAAGATAAAGTACATATCATTAATGTAAAAAAGACTCTCCCATCCGTATCTCTTTCCAAGAATGCCAATATAGTAAGCAACAAATGAAGATTGCTCCTCCCAACATAGAGAAGAACAATCCTTATATATTCTCTACAGGGATTGTTTTAGTTCATTCATGGATTATCATAACATATAAAAACATATGTAAAAAGTATTGGGTGAAACGCTGGCCTGACTGAAGTCAATGGCAAATCTCCCATTTACTCTAATGGGACAGGATTTCATCCAGTAAGTTCCAAAATAAACCTTTTTTGCCTACTTTTCCTTGGATATGCATAGCACATATTAGGCAGATGCTCTGTGTTTGCTCAACAGCTGAAGAAAGTTATGCCTTTTCCCCAAAACACCGACTTCTCTCCCCACTAGAAAATAGACTTGGAATAGTTACTTCAGAAAATAATACCAAATTGTCAGGGTTTGTACTGTCTAATCTGGGTTTGGCATAATCAAGTGAACTCGCTGGCTGCTAGCCCTGCTGTTAATAGCGTGTAGCAGCACAGTTTGGGACCTGTCCTTCGGTTTTCCACTGGTACGCGTCTCCGTGTCCAATTTCAAACACAGTCAATCATGAAATAAGGAATAAACTGTACAGCGGAAAGGTTAAGGAAAAGGAAACGCATTGAAATTGCCCTCAGTGAGTACAAGGACAATTACCTGAGCACCAGGGAGAGTAAGTTGGGGCAGAGAAAATTGTTCAGAGAGGATGCCTGGCCATCGCGGTGGTGGTGGGTGACTTGCTTCTCCCCACTCCCAGCTGCTCCTCTGCAGGGGTGGCTGCCCCGCAGCCACAGGACGAGACCCAGGCCAGCAATTTCATCTGCTCCAGTTCACGCTCCCATGAGTTAACCTTTAGCACCTGAATTTGTGCTAATAAACCGGGCGGTGAATTGCAACGGGCTGGGACATAGGCAGGCTTCCTGCCAGCAGCTGCCTCCGGCCGGGGCACCGTGGCCAGGCAGGTACAGGGGTGACAACCTGGGGACAACAGCCCCTTCCGCCATGCACTCAAGTCACGGTCAGCAATGTGGGATATCTGAGGACATCAAACTGTTGCAGGTAACAGGTGAGCAATACCCCAGGAGGGCAAGATCACTGTGAAAATAATTATCTTTTGGGGAACGAGAAAGAGCGCTAAGATTCTCTCCTGGGAGACTGATTTCCTACTGGGAGACTTTGATTTCCTACTAAATTACTCCTCTCTGAACTCGTGCCTGGCTTTCCCCCTGCTCTCAATTTAGGTATTAAAAAGCCTCACCAGAGCGCTGGGAGATGCAATTCCCTCTTCAAAACTTAGATCTAAAGCAGCCATTGGATGCGGGGAGCTTTTGTATGCCTAAGTTCAGCAGCCACTTCACGTTGTTTGACCTCTCTGTTAGAAAGGCAAAATGCTCGGGCTAATACCTCAGCCTGGGGATTTTTCCCCCCAGTGAAGAAATGCAGAGAAAAGGCCAGGGCACGAAAATGAGAAAGTGGTTCAAACCGGACTTTTAAACAGGTGTTTAGACAGAACAAATATTGATCCCTGGGTTCATCGCTTTCTGAGCTGGGGAAGGACCTGAAAGCAAGCAGCAGTACATTAATGCTGTTAGAGCATTTTCAAAGGAATTAAAAGATCCCATCCCAGCACGCCGAGCTCACCCTCTCTGTCTGCCTCACCTCAATTAATACTAACTGATCGTAACTGAATATACTTTGAAAAACGAAACCGCTCAGTATGGTAGAAATCAGCTCCCCTGTTATTACTAGTACGGCTTCAAGGCAGAAATATGCCTGCAGAATTTGCTGCAAAGGGCTTATGACCAAAAGCACTGGCAGAGAAAAGACATTTTAGAAAACGCAGCCGTGAGGACAATGTAACTTTTTAATTTCCCTGCAGGTGCATGTTGGGTGGATTTATTGACCTTTGGGCTATGAGGCGAGACTTATCTGTTGGCTTAAAACTTTGCAAAGGGGAAAAGAGGAAAAATGAAGGGCTTGATAGAAGCAGCTTTATAGTATGAAATTTGGAAGGGTCAGTCCTATGGTCCTAGTTCTGTGGTGGGTTTATAGGACGCAAAGCGCACATGAAAAACCTCACTTCAGCATTATTTCTCAATACTCATTCTCCTGTGCGCTCTGATTTTATTTATTTATTTACTTACTTCTGCTAAAGGAGCAAAACCCCAGAACAGATGTGGAAAATGTAGAGATAGATGGGAAGCGAGTCAGGCAACCAGCCCTGACAGATATTTAAAAGATAATGCTGCTTCTTAACTACTACTTGCTCTTTTTACCTATCATCCTCTGGTCCCTGGTACCTCTGCTGGCCAACTGGGCACTCTCTGAGAGAATATATGGCAGACTCGGGCTTACAGTGGGAGAAAACAGCAAATCTCTTTCTCACAGGTTGCAGGCAGCACAACTTATATGAAGACACATTAAACAATGTAGGCGTGAGCAAGACTGGCTCAAAGAAAAGGAATGAAACAAAGGAAAAAAAAAAAAGAAGAGCACGAGGCAAAAAGAGCAAATAATCTTCCAAAAAAAATTATCAGACCATTGAAGGAGTGTGTTATTTTTTTCATGTAAAATGTAATATTTAGGAATAGTAAGAAAACCATCATATTAACTGAGGCAACTAATGGAAAACAAATGCATGGCTCCAATGAGCCAGATATGGAGAAAATGCCAATGAAGAGATTTTGGCAAGGCAAAAAAGACTTCAGAGCAGAGCACATACAAGCAACGCTTCCTCTCCTCCTCCCATTATGGGATGCAGCAGGAAGGATCACCACACACACACTGCAACTCACAGCATTGCTCTCCTGATGCTTCATTTAAAATGAGGAAAAAAAGAATGTGAAATAGGAGCAGCAAACTTAGCTTCCCAAAATCTATTTCTTCAGGAATGTGTATATGCTTTATTTTTCTAGCTCCAACGTCCATCATGCGAAGTAGTTGGTTAAGTTGTGGAGCACGCTAGGTTTGGCGTAAAGATCTCACATTTTTAATGAAAAGGGAGATTGGGCCGGGCATTTTGAGTGGAAGCTGTGCTATTACAGACATTAGCCATGACCAGTTCTGTCTCAGGGTTTCATTGGAGCCAGAACTGACCGTGTGAGAATTTGAAAGCTCCAGGATTTCAGTTCTGGAGTCCACAAGATATGCTGCTCCAGAAGAAGCAGTGCAAGTCCGACACGGTGCCCATCAGTGGCACTTTGGAATTTGGTGGCCACAGACTGTCACTCCCCGGAGCCTGGTGGTGCTCTACTCCCCAGCCAAGTTTGGCAGCACAGGCCAACGCGGTGGCCTGGCAGGACCTCGCATGTGTTTCTTCTGGCCTACTACTCCTTTCTCAGAGGGAAGTGGGAACGGATGATCAGGCAGCAACCAGCCGGGCACATTTCCAAATAGTTGACACTGCACTGCCAAAGCTGCTGTTGCTGCCACTTGTCCCTAGGAAAGGGAGACAAGAGGTGGGACACATATGGACTAACACAGGTGGGTTCTACCTCTGTACCTGTGAGGAAATGTCCAAGGTGGAACACGGTCCCCAGGGCTGATAGGGTTAGACCACCCTCGGCCCTATGGGAAAAAAAAAAAATATCTTAGAACAGCAAAAATATTTCAACACTATCATCTTGGACCAGCAGCCTAGGTGCAAAGCCATCCTAGCAACTACCAGAGCCAACGCAATTTATAAGGAATGAGCTTTGCACGTGACTATAGCCGTACAGTCCTATAGTCACAGCTGTAGGAGCAGGATCCCGTGGTGTTACGCTCGTTACCGCTCAGGCTGTATGTTTGCGAGGGACGATGATTGCTGTAGGGAGGCCGTGAGCAAAGCCAGCTATGTTTTATATTCAGCCGTAGAGTTTCTTTTCCCTGAACTGCGTTGATCTCACCAAACAAAATTTATAAACCCAATGGAGTGAATCAGCAGTGCTGCCCAGTCCCATTTCAAGGGCAAAAAGCTACATCGAACTCCTTGGAAGAAAGCATATGAAAACGCCAACTGCACACTCAGTGTGGCAAATGATGGATCACAAACATTATTTTTATTGTTGCGATGCTTTCAGACAGGAGCAACAGTCAGCAAGGCACTTTTAAAGTTCATATTTCTGGAAACTCCACAGTGAATTTTAGAAGATATGACCCTACAAACACAGCTCCAGTGTTTCCAGCAGGTGATCTCTTTCTCACTCCAAAGGAAGAAAAGAAAACCACTCCTCCTTTCCCCGCAATATGCTCACCAGGGAAACAACGGGTTACCCTTCTGATCTGCTCATGAACGAACAGGAGAAAAAATAGGCTTTGGGCACAAGTGGAGGAAGGGGCAGAGCTCTGGGTTGGGAGGAGACGGTCATGGCTGGGCTCCTGCCCACCATCTCCCACCCCCCTGGAAGGGGCAGGCTGAGGGTGGGAGAGGACACGGCGTGCCCAGGCGGAAGGAAAGCAGAATGTCACTCTGCCGCACCAGCATCCTAATCAGGCTCGGCACAGGGGGGAATTACAGCAGCCTAAGGAAATCTGAGAGCTGAGACATCAAACTCATTTTTGTGAGGGGTTTATCTGAGTACATCTACTTTATATCTGCTTACCAACAAAAAGAAAAGCTAATACTTTTTAATCTTTCCCAGGTGAAGTCTCAAGGAACATTATTTTTACCCTCTCTTGCTTAATGCTAATTTTGTTCCTCTTCTACTGAGGGAGAAAAGTGACTTTACATGAACTGCATGTGAGAATGTGCAGGAAAGCCTTCGAACAAAAACCATGGGAGAAAGAAGATGAAAGAGTATGAGGTTTCCTGTTCTTGGCAAAGGATGTTGTCCATACGGGAAGATTTCTAAATTCCGCCACATATTACTTCGGCCCTGTCTACACCAGAGAAACGCACCATGTTGAAAAATGTGTGAACTGACATGTCTTAAAACTAGGACGGTGTGAAAACACAGTATCGCCCTCAGGTATGAATGACAACAGCTGCATAGCTTTTAAAATGTGCTGGCTCCTGGGGATTAATTGTAAGGTATCTCCCACAGATGATCACCAGTTGTTTTTTTTTTTTTTTTTCCCCCATCCAACGTGCCTCTCTCCGTAGCTATCAGTTACAGTCATAGTCGTTTCAAATGAACTCCCTCGGTACAAACAGGGCGTACGGCATACCTTTACAGAACAGCACGCGGACATTTACCCTCTGGATATTCATCCTTCTACACACCCACCCACCCCACCACTCCTGTTTTCTCTTTGAAGAGAACATCATCATTCAGGCTTTTTTTTTTTTTTTTTTTTTTTTTTTTTTTTTTTTAAGACATGGGTGGAGATGCAATATTCTGACGAGCAAAAAGTTCTCCCATTTTCTCATTGTGACCATTATGGAGAGAGCCTTTTTGCCTGTGATTTTTTTTAATAGCATGAGATACCATACTATTGCAAGCCTTACATGTCCTGGGATATTCCCAAGGACACAATTTTAAGGCAGGTTAGAAGCTCTGTCCACAATGTTAAGACCTGTATTACCCGCAATACTGGATCTCTCTGCTGCACCATTCGTAGCAACGCTTTATGGGGTTTAAGAAATTAAGAGCAGTAAAGAGCACTATGTGAAGCACTCAGAGAGAAACTATACGTTTTCCCCATCGCAAGGAGGACAGCCTCGCACTAGCAGGTAGATTCTGGCATTCCTCCACGTCTTTCCCTGCTCAGCTTCACCAACACAAAGCATTTGCCAGGCCAGTCTCAGCTGACCCCAGGGTAAGCCGAGGCTCACAACACCGTTACCGAGCACGATGCTCAGCAGAACAGGAGGTTAAAGAGGGAAAGCCCACAGGCGTGACTTACTTGAACATCTTTCCGACTTTGGTTTAGGTTTCCTTGGTGTGTCTCTCATTCAGTCTTAGACTTGACCACTTGCCTTTAGTCTGCCAAGAATGTGAAAATTGCTGTCAGATTTTGTTATTAGAACCAGCGTGGGGCGTTGCTAGCAACGACCAGAGCGTTTTATACACAGTGTGCTGTATCACTAGAAGGATCACTCAAGAAAAATCAAGCGGGGTGAGAAGAACCGGGAGGATGGAGGGAGTGCAGTCATCTGTCAACATCAGATTGCCTATCAGGAGAGAAAATAAGATTTTAGCCAGTCAGTATTTTCCCCGTCTCCAAGAACAACTTCTCACCACAAAATGCTCCCACCGCATAGTTCAGCCGGAGCGTTCGATGCAGCGAGGCAGAGCCACGGGGGGACCTGGAAGAGTAATCCATAGCACCGTTCACTGCGCCTGGACAACGTGAAGCTCTCCAGAACAGCTGAGGATCTCACAGGCTCCATGGGGATGCTCTTGATGGAAGAAAGCCAGAACAAGTTTGCGGGAAAGGAAGAAAAGAAAGGAGTTACCACGTCATAATTAATCAGGCTGGAGATACAGGCTACAGATCCCTTCCAACTCCTTAGCAGTGTTTTCCCCATTAAAGACTACAGTTGCCATAAAATAAAATAAACAAAATAAAATAAACAAAATAAAATAAACAAAATAAAATAAACAAAATAAAATAAACAAAATAAAATAAACAAAATAAAATAAACAAAATAAAATAAACAAAATAAAATAAACAAAATAAAATAAACAAAATAAAATAAACAAAATAAAATAAACAAAATAAAATAAACAAAATAAAATAAACAAAATAAAATAAACAAAATAAAATAAACAAAATAAAATAAACAAAATAAAATAAACAAAATAAAATAAACAAAATAAAATAAACAAAATATAAATAAAATAAAATAAATAAAATATAAATAAAATAAAATAAATAAAATAAAATAAATAAAATATAAATAAAATAAAATAAATAAAATAAATAAAATAAAATAAAATCTGTGTGAGAGAACATTGCTTTAAAAAAATGCACTGCCATAGACCACAGGGCTATGTTACTGGAAAGTGTGTGGACATTTTCTTCAGGGTGTGAAAGTCTGAAACACACTGTGCCATTTTAAGCACAGCCATCCTATTCTAATGGCTGGAGAAAAACTGCCTCATTGACCTGGCAACCACATATACCAACACCGCTAAGAAACTGGGTAACACCAGAAGTAGTTTTCTTTTCCCTTAGGGAATTAAAGGACATTTACAACCTCACTTACAAATTAAAACAACAGGTTCGCCCAGGAAGGGAAACACACTGCCTTTTACTACATTTGTTTTCATTAGCAGCAAGCATTTTTATCTGTAATTCCATTTAGCTACCGTGATGAGCTTGACTCGCTAGTTACTTTTGAATTTCCTGTTAAATATGGATTTAGAGCAACATGGAATAATAAAACTCATTCACTGGGATTTTCAGTTCCAAAATAGAACAAAGTCATTACAGAACCGATCGATTCCGGTAGGTTCGCATTGCCAAGCTTTCTTTGAAAGAAGCATGTTCATTACCACGTTCATGGGAAGAAAAGAAATTGAATGAGCAGGAAAGAATTAATATACTTACAGGACATTAAATTTGACTCATCTGGCAGCTGAAGCCGTGTTCAAATTTTTGTGTGGAATTTTTCTATTCATACTCTATATTGCTGCTTTATTGAGAGCAGATCTCTAGTTGTCAGTGCAGGAAGTTTGCTTGTCAAGGGGATTTACTTGGAAATAGTTAAGTCATGTTAAGATTCGTGGTGTGTTTTCCTAGAGGAAGGAAGAAAAAAAAAAAAATGCTGTTGGATGTGGCAGAGAAGTTTTTCTGATTGCACAAGCTACGCCCTTGTTTATCGCGTGATAGTCTCCCACCAGCAGTGCACCCTGCCAGCGGGAGACTCCGCGGCTATCAACTCATGCCTTATTCCACAGCTCACCATTCGCCTGGCAGAAAGAAGCAAACTCAGGGTTGTAAGGTAATCCTTACGTTCAATCAATTGTAAAATCAGCCTCGCTATCTTCTTAAGGTATCCACAACACAGATTTTGGCTTCGCTCTTCACCCTTTACTCTTAAGCCTGGTTTAGAATTGTACTTGCAAGTGCTTCCTCCAGTAAAAATCCCACTGCAGCAGCAAAACCCTCCCGACTCCTCACTCTGCACTGTTCTGCAATTCTTCACGTGCCAAAGAATTTACTAAAGTATCTCCAGTTATACTTCAGAGCATGAGAGTACCAGAACACGGAGATGCGTAGAATACCAGCACTCCTCAGAAATGCATTTATAGGTTGCTGTCAAAAGAATTTGCACGCGGCTGCCCACGTTTTCATTTCCACCATTGAGTGCCCCCACATTAGCGCACTGTTCTCTCCCGTTCCTTCCTTTATACCCATTCAGCATTCATCTAATCCGGAAATATCTCCTCTCCTCCAGCCTGCCAGGTAAGCATAGCGTGTTTTCAAATATTTCCTTTCAGATGTCATAGCTCTGGTCTCCTCTAATCTTAGTTTTTCTACCGTCCTTTTCACCTCCCTAAGAGATTTCAGTTAATTACAGCTCTTTCTTATCTGGTCTCTAGGAAGTCTCTAGGTGTAGCCCTTGGTGTTCATAAGTCATACCGATGCCGCATTGACTCTCCCTGACTCTGGAGGGCTTAACCCTTCGGACCTCCTCTTGGCAATGCATCAGGTGGGGAGGGAAAAAAAAAAAAAGAAAAAAAAAAAAAAAGAAAAAAGACATTTGCAGCACCCAAAAGCCCAAGAGTTGTCACTGGAGCAGAAAGCGTAAAGATGAGGTGTCTTGCAAGGACACGTGATCTCCCTAAAAATAAAGCAAAACAGTTGCAAAACATGTTGGCAGAAACAAGTGTTTTGCACATATTACCTGCACTTCTCAAACACCAGTGTAAATGGGGGGGGGGGTGATGTGGCTGAGAAAAGTAAAAACCCAGCACGCTACAGTCTTCTCAAGTCTGTGCAAACTTAAGATTTCTTATTTTCAACTGTAGTTTTCTTGTCAGTGATTGCAGTTTTCCTTACCTGGTGACAAGCGTTTACCTCAATTATTGTTTGTACTCTTGAGGCCCCATTAGCAGGCAAGTGCCCCAATTAAACACATTTGGGGCTTGTGTACTCATTATATTCAACATAACCCTAAAAAAGGGTTAACAAAAGCCTGGTGATAACATGCACCTGAAGGGAGTTAACATGTTACTGACTTAAGGGTTCACAACTAACCATTACAAAGCTGATACTACACAGTTTCAATGCAAGCAGCCGTGGGAAAGGAGTAACACTGAAGGGTTGATCCTGTAAGTCCCTCGAGTCAAAATCTTTAAAAAGATTCTCAAGAGAACGTTTTGCCAAAAAAAAAAAAAACCAAAAAACACCAAAACCAAAAAAACCACACCACCAAAAAAAAACCCCAATAGGCAAGTCCACATCTAGAAACTCCACAGTTCCCATTTAAAGCAAACCCTACAGTTTTTCATACAGCTTTAAAAATACATGACTGCTGCTTTACAGCAATCGGTAGAATACATACTAATTAAGGAGAAAATTCTCTCGTGGTTAGATTTGGCCATTAGGCTGGAAAACCTCCCAAGTCATTTCCAACCTGAAAATTTGTGAATGCTTATGCTGATGTTTTTCAAGTTACTGACACATCCGAGATGAAATTACAATACCAAATGACTTCTGACGATTTTTTTCCCCCTAAGATAAGGAAGCACAGGAAAAGTGCTGGCAGAAGCAATTGCATTCTGCTGGCCCTGCAACCAGAGCTTACTTGCAGAAGCTTACTGAAAATCAAAACAAGAAATGCAGATTCCCCTCTGTGCATCAGAATTTTTGGAAGGATCATCCTTAGACAGGGACCGCCGTTCCTTTTTCATCCCCCCCCCCCCCCTTTTTTTTTTTTTTTTTCCCATTTTCAGCCAGCTTCTGACCTACTAAGCACAGAACTGAATTCTTAAGCCTTCAAGATGTAAAAATCAGACAACTGGTTCTTAGCTGCTGCCATTAAAGAAGCACCAGACGGAGTCTCCAAAAGTGACAAGCTCTACCTAAATGACCACCAGTGCAACCTCCAATTCCCTGTCTGCCAACTTTTTGAATTACAGACAAAAAACAATTCAAAAAGCTCCTCTCCATGCAGCCTTCAAGCTCATTTCAGCAGAAGACTTGTTTGCTTTCAAAGGAATGAAGTGATTCAGTAATAGTATGTTCTGCTCTGGAACAGCTTCCATAGAAAGTCATATTTCTGCTAGTTTCAAGTCCTGCTGCTCACTCCACTGTTAAATTGTATAGAACAAATTTGCAGGCTTACTAGCAATTTCCAAATCCTCACCATTTTCTTCAGCGTACTAACACAAATTTAGAAGCCTCACTAAAAAAGAATGATGCATCTTGTGCACAAAAAAATTGCACTGTGTGTGGATACTTACATACATGGTGTGCCAGACCAATAGTTTTTTCCAACTCACTTGAGAAAAACACCCACAAAACAAAAAACCACCCCACTGTGGTGGATTGACCCTGGCTGGACGCCAGGTGCCCACCAAGCCACTCTGTCACTCCGCTTCCTCAGCTGGACAAGGGAGAGAAAATATAACGAAAGGCTCGTGAGTCAAGATGAGGAAGAGATCACTCAGCAATTACCACCATGGGCAAATCAGACTCGATTTGGGGAAATTAATTTAGTTTGTTGCCAATCATATCAGAGTAGGGTAATGAGAAATAAACCCAAATCTTAAAACACCTTCCCCTCACCCCTCCCATCTTCCCAGGCTTAACTTCACTCTCCATTTCTCCCCCTCCTCCTCCCCGAGTGGCACAGGGCAATGGGGGTTGTAGTCAGTTCATCACACATTGTCTCTGCTGCTCCCTCCTCCTCAGGGGGAGGACTCCTCACATTCTTCCTCTGCTATAGCATGGGGTCCCTCCCACGGGAGACATTCCTCCACAAACTTCTCCAACATGAGTCCTTCCCGTGGGCTGCAGTTCTTCAGAGACTGCTCCAGCGTGGGCCACTTCCACGGGGTGCAGTCCTTCAGGAACAGACTGCTCCAGCATGGGTCCCCTATGGGGTCACAAGTCCTGCCAGCAAACCTGCTCCAGTGTGGGCTTCCCACGAGGTTACAGTGTACTTCAGGCATCCACCTGCTCTGTTGTGGGGTCCTCCATGGGCTGCAGGTGGATAGCTGCTCCACCATCACCTCCATGGGCTGCAGGGGGACAGCCATGGACTTCACCAGGGGCTGCAGGGGAGTTTCTGCTCCGGCACGTGGACCACCTCCTCCCTCTCCTTCTTCACTGACCTTGGTGTCTGCAGAGTTGTTTCTCTCACATATTCTCACTCCTCTCTCCAGCTGCTGTTGTGCTCTAGTTTTTTTTCCCCTTCTTAAATATGTTCTCACTGAGGCGCTACCATCATTGCTGATGGGCTCAGCCTTGGCCAGCAGTGAGTCCGTCTTGGAGCCAGTTGGCATTGGCTCTGTCAGACATGGGGGAAGCTTCTAGCAGCTTCTCACAGAGGCCACTGCTGTAGCCCCTCTGCTACCAAAATCTTGCCACATAAACCCAATACATTCTACTCATTGCCTCTGTGAATCACATATTTAAGAATTATCATTAAAATCCACATTCCTTACACAATCCTCACTACCTTCACAAACTTCATTCACATCAACAAAAAAAAAGAATTCCCCACACCAAAATCACATTTATCTACTTTCATTCAGTGTTGTGATATTTACACACAATCCACCTCTCATCCCTTTACCACAATTACAACAAAAATTCCCCACGATCATTCCACTTTCTACTCTCTAGCTGTGTTCAGTCCATGTTTTGCCCATTACCTCTCCCAATTACTATCCTTATTCTCAAATTCCTCATGCCCCTTTTTGGGCACCAAAAATGACTGTGGTGGGTTGATCTTGGCTGGACAACAGGCGCCCACCAAGCTGGTCTATCACTCCCCTCCTCAGCAGGGCAGGGTGGGGGTGAGAAAATAAGATGGAGACAACTCATGGGTCAAGATAAAGGCAGTTTAATAAAGCAAAAGCTGCACATGGAAGAAAAGGAAAACAAAAGATTTATTCTCTACTTCCCATCAGCAGGCAATGTCCAGCCACTTCCCAGGAAGTAGGGCTTCAGCACGCCTAGCAGCTGCTCCAAAGACAAACATCGTAGTAATGAATGCCCCACCTCCTCTGCCTTCCTCGTCGCTTTTATTGCTGAGCAGGCATCATATGGCATGGAATGTCCCTTTGGTCAGTTTGGGTCAGCTGTCCTGACTGTGCCCCCTTCTCAATCTCTTGCCCACTCCCAGTCCACCAGTTCCAGGTTGGAGACAGCTGAGTTGCTGTGCCAGCACTGCTCAGCAGCAGCCAAACCACTGGTGTGTCAGCAATACCCTTCCAGCTACTCATACCATACCAAGCACAGCTCTATGAGGGCTGCTACAGGGAAAATTAACTCCATCTCAGCCAGACCCCATACACCCACCGAGTGAAATCTTGACTTCAAAAAAATTAATGATAAAACTCCCATTGATTTCATTGTGACCAAATTTTCAGTTGTGTGCCATGGACAGAAATACCTCATTAATTTGCTTCCCAGTAAGACATACCAAAATCAGTTTAAGCCTTCTTCCACCCACACAGCTTCCATCCAGAATCTGTCCTACACCTCATACTTCACTTCAGAGATGTTTCAATGTTTGTTTGGGTTTTTTTTAAACACCTTAGAGAAAATTCATGAGCAAATCTGCATGTTTTGCTAATCCCTTCACACCGATAGGAAGCTCTTCATAAAATAGCCATCAGTACTTTCTCCATTACAGCTGATCTGCAGAAGTATTTGTTACTGTACTATAGGAAACAGTCAAATTTTAATCCTAAATTATTTTCACTTTCAATACATATTTAGTTATTTTTTGTTCTTCTTACTACAAAATCCCAAATGGAAAAAAAAAAGACATGAAATCATTATTGTACTGAAGGTTTTATTGATGGCTAAACTGCTGTCACTTAAATCAGGCATAGCATTTTTAATTCTTATAACAGGACTAAAAAGAAACTGGCTATTAAAGATTTACTTCCGTAAGCCTTTAAGTTGCCGAAGACATACTGTTCTGCACAACTTTCACACTGCCAGCAAATGACAGCATTCTAGCTGCATAGCTTACATTGTATGCTTTAGTCCACAGCAGAGTGATCTCAAAATTTATCACTTTTACCAGTAACTTTTCTGAATTATGTTACAACTGAAAAACATCTTACTTCTTTGCAATTATGTACAGTATAAAACAAAACCCAAGGTTTGTGGCAGAAATGTGTATGATTTGATCATATACAGAAGACAACATCAAGTTTTATGAAATAAATGACAGTAATTATTTTCTGAAATTAGACTCCCATTCAAGATTACTTTAAGTGACATTGCAGTGTGACACTTTCCGGAAGCATGAAAAATACATCCAATGGACCAGATCCTCCTCTTTTGCTTCACCTTATGGCTTACATGGACAAATCTAATGTCACTGTGTATCCTACATGATCCGATACATATGTATCACAACTCACTATCTAGGCTTACTTTGCACTAGAAAAACACTTAAATGAAATCAGATAATCTTGATGTGTTGTAAATAATACTTATAGAAGTATATGTGATGATATTCACATTACTGTCAGGTGGAAGAAAAAACTGCTGGGAAGGAAATGAACATGCAAATCAAATGTTAAAGAATACAATTTTTTTTTTAAAAAAAGTCACACTTAGAACAGACAGCATATTATAGAACCAAAAAGGAGAAGTGTTGTTCCAAACAATAGCACATAGCCTTTAGTTTGCAAACCAAATCTTTACTCGGGGCACAAAAAGAATGCCCTGGCAAGCACTGCCCAATACTAGCAGATTCCTGCAGAAGTGCAGGGACACAACACAGGTTCTGCACGAGACTTTCTAATCTCTCTTCAAAGCAATAAACAGTGCAATAAATGCAGTTTTTAAAGGCAGTGCCAGTAGAGAAAAGACGTGCTAGAACTGTGAGCCAAAACCTCTACTTCCCCCTTCCTGATTCCAAATTATCAGAAGAAATAGACACTTCTAATAAAAACAAACAAACAAAACACAACCACAAACAAGAAAAAAAAAAAAACACAACAAAAAACCCACCCCCTTTTTCAGGTAAGTTATTCCTCTCCACTCTGGTTTCCTACAGAAGATTTCACTGTAAGCAAGAAAATCCTGTGTAACACCAACGCTTCATTGACTTCTGGAATGAAGCATTAGCAGCAGTATAAAACATGCATAAGCCACCACCTGTATTTTTCCCCAGTTATGTTAGTCAAAATGAAAACAGACGTAATAAAGATCTAGAAAAATTCAAATTATCATCCAAATAAAAGATGCTTAATCCAACTTGTAAATACGAAATACTCCCCCTCCCTTTTTTGTGAAGATGCTTCAGACAATAGCTATCAACCAGAATTCAGTTATTTATGCAGTGTGGACTTCCTTAAAAAACATTGTCAATCATTCAAATTATAAATAGAAGACCTTCTGCACATTACAAAAGACAAGATGAAAATGCTCATAATATAAACAACGCTTAGTTTTACTAGCTCTTTGTAAGTTACAATGCAAGCAACTGTCATTTCTCTAACATAAATCCCAGATTTGAAAGAAGTCAGACTGGCACAAAATAGAAATAATTCTTGTGAACTGCTTACTACCAATGCTGTGCCCACAGAAAAATTCTCAGCATCTGCCCAGCGGGAAACTTGCCACTTCAGCTATTAACATCACTAGCAAAGTTGCCAACAACTGAATGGCCTGATGACGTAACACTTTTCTCCCCCCAGTGAAGAGCAAGTGTTTTACAGCAGCAGAAAGCACAGAAAAGCTGTAGCAAGGAGGCTTACATATTTACTGTTTGTTATGTGACTGTTTGTAAACACAATTAAAGATTTGTCTCTTCAGGAGTACAAATCATCTTTCAGTAATATTTTTCTATTTATTAATTCCTTCAAAAGATCAGGGGAAACAGCAACATGTAGAATTAAGGCTGGAATGACTTAAGAGCTTTTCCTCTTAGAGCTCAGTTTTAAGAGTTTGCTGTACTCTAATGTCATATATGTTTTGGATAACTGGAAAAAACAAACAGGTGATTTACAAAGAAAGTAAACTGGTCCAAACCCTGTGAACAATGTGATTTGACAGTGGGTTTTGCTACAGAAAGTGGACTCTGAAATGAACTGAGTGAAGATGAGTAGTTGCATACGAAAGCTTTCCTAAGGAAAGAAACACTTTGAAGATCGATTACATTCACTAACACAGTACTGGCAATGCTCAGTGGCTGCGTTTATAAAGCAAACTACATTATTGTTATATTGTCCTGCTTCTTTCTTTATTACTCTAATTTAGTATATATACTGTTCCATTACAGTATATACTTAACATATGGCCAGTAAACAATACTGGTCTAAAATCTAAAAGTGCCACTCAAGAAAAGTCCAGTAGATGGCTTCTATGCCTAAATTTGCAATTAACTTTTGGAGTCAAACAAGGGTCTTTCAGAAAACCTGGCTCAAAATATTTTTAGACTTACACTGAATAGATTCATATAAAAAAGTAACCACCTGCACATCTATCCTTTTCATGAACTATACATGCTCCACAAAGAAATTTAACAGCTGCAACTGGTTTGCTGGGATCACACCAAAAAAAGACAAAGGAAAGAAATAAAATTTATTATAAAACATGTTGAAATAGCAATGACTTAGCTGACTTCCTGCTCTGCTGTTCTAGACAGAACAAAATGTGACTAAATGCTCTCAGGAAAGCCAAAACAAGATTACAGCATAAGTATGTTGCGGCACTAAAATCGCTTTCTCTTGATAATTTCTGGTTTCCAGCTGACAGGATGAGTTTCTTCAGTCTAAAGGGAAAAAAGAAAAATGTCATAAGGATTATTTTCAACTTTAAATTCACCTGTAATTAGGGTTGGGTTTAAAATATTATTCACATAGTAGATTAGGTAATGTGACCTATGAAATAGACTACATATATATACAGACTATGCAATTAATTTACCCAAATGAAATTTTATATCACGCCCACTGTCTGAAGTACATGACAAGACCTGTTCTGGATTTTTCCTTTTCCCCCCCCCCCCCCCCCCCCAACAAGGACAAAAAACATGTTGCCAATTGCATTTCAGAAACAACACTGTAGTGATCAAAGCACAGGAACATGAATTCCAGAGACAGCCCTTCCAGTGATATCTACATCCGTACTGGCAGATGCCACAGAGTCTAAAGTCCGCCCAGTTACAAAATGGATAAAACATTTGTGATTCCTTTATATCTAAGAGTTGCTCCAATTCAGTGCAAAAATAACAAGGTTAATAAAAATCCTTATATTCTTTATATTGAAGACACACACCGATAAACTATATAATAATCTATTGTATTCTCCATTAGTAAATGGATTCAGATTTGAGAACAACGGTTTGAAAATAAGGTATTTAACTCTGAATTCTAATCATGGCAAATAACTAATCTAGATCATATAAAGTAGCACAATAAATCTTTAAGATTTAATCTTTTTGCTAATCCCCGTGTTTTAATGAATACAACCACACACAGTCCCCCTACTGGCTTCAAAACACAATGTACATTATTTTATCAATATTTCTCCAAACTGTATCATAAGGGACTTTTGCAGAAGAGTCAACGGACCTAAGACTTATTTGTACTATAGCATATAATAAGAGATTAGGAGTGCAGAAACTAACTGCTGTCCTCTTAACATTATTACATACACATTGCTTTCAAATGTTAATAAAATGGATTACACAAGACTGTGCACATCCCTTATTGATATGCGTAACATTTGAAATCTGTAGATTTAATGAAAACACGTTAAAAAGATACTTCGACCTACCGCAGTATCATCTTCTTTGTACACTTTTATGGTTTTATCAGCTTCAGCAGTTAGCAATCTGCTTTCTGACTGGTCAAAAACACAAGCAAATATTCCTGATTCACTGTCCAAAGAGCCTGGCTGTACAGCTGCATGTACTCTCTGGAAATTGTATCCAGTTCTCCAGTCCCAAAGATGCATAGTACCATTATCAGCTAAAACAAACAGACAAACATATTTAGTATTTTAACCAGGTAATTTGTATCGGTTTTCTAAAAACTGTATCACAAACAACTAAATACTTCAGGAATACATCAGCTGCAACATTCAGGTAGAATAGCTCAGTACACCATACAAGGTTTCCCATTTTCTACTCGTTTCCTTCTTAGTTAAGAAAGGCCGATGGAAGCTTCCTCAGAATTTCATCTAGTTTTGCATCAGATAACCTAGAGACAATATACTACACCACAAGTCAATCGTAGCAAGTCAGTCTGGAAGCAAAGTAAGGACTGGCATTCTGAGTATCAAGCTCCCTGTTCAGTATCTCCACTAAAATTGACCAAAGAGGTATCATACTCTCAAACAGATGACAGGCATTAAGGAGTCTGTAATGGGACCTAGGCTTAATGTTTGCAGAGATTCCATTTCAAATACGGTTTAAACCACTGCTGGTATTACTACTACTGGCATCAGCTACAAGGTATTCACAGCAGTTTGAACCCTGTATTCAGAAGGATGCTCTCAAAGCAATTTTTCAGTTACAAAAAACAACACCCTCCCAAAGCATTATCTAGTCCAAACAGATGTCCTAAAAATTCCTCCACAGCTGCCATCTAGACAAGAATTCCAGAAGTTTCAAGAAGGGTACTTCTACAGTAAAATACTCTAAGGTAACCTCAACTTTTTTTAATTCAGCATCAACTTGAAGTTGCTGTAGATAGCATGAGGATGCAAAGGGGTGGGTGGGAATCAACATCCAAATTTTAATTTAAAAAAAAAAAAAAACACAAATAAGGTTACTAAAATGATAGGGTTTGTTTTTTTTTAAATGTGGAGAAGGAACAAGTTTTTCCAAAGCCTCAACTAATAGTAACACAAATATGTCCTACAAAAATATTCTAGAAGAATCTTCAAAATTATACAGAATGAAATATGAGCCCAGTCCAGTATTTTGTAAAGTTCTTGTTCTCACTATGAATGTACCAGTTGTCAAATAGTGCTTTATCCAAATTGTAAAATCAAGGGCCACCTTTACACATACTTGAAAATGACCAAGGTAAGCTGACAATATAATTAGCCATCTTCCAACTCCTGCTTAGCCCATTTCCATTTTATTCCACATCCCTAGCCTAAATGACATATCATTTCCATTTTACTCCACGTCCCTAGCCTACATGACATACTGTATCAAACAGGACCGAGAGCACATGGGACCAAATGGGACTGCACAGATTTCAGTATTTCAAGTGCAACTTAACTATTACTTTTTTTTTTGTTACAGACTGGTTACAAATACAGAAATGCTTTTCATAAGTATCTGCTTCTGCAAATTCACAGAACTCATCTTAAAACTGTTTCATCATGTGTGATACTGTGAATTGAGTCCCATCCTTGTTTACAACTACCCAACAGATTAGACAAGCAAAACCAAGAGGTAAAAACTCAGACTCTGCAAGTTATGAGGAGCTATACAGCCCAGCCTCTTAATTCACTTTCCTCTGACTACTAGAGCTCTTCCACTAGAACCTCGTGATCAACCAGCTGGGACCTCAGAGATTCGGGTTTAACCTCCTGCTTCAATTCTGTCTTCCAATGCAATCTTGGACTGTTTTCTTCAGACCTCAGCCCTCAAGCTGTAAAATCAGCACTTCCTTTTTCCCACACTATTTACTCATTTCCTGTTTATAACAGCATCTACATTAAAAACACAGTTACCATCTCCCTACTATGCAGACACAATGCCTTAATGAAAAGATCTGATTTCAGCTGGGATTTCTAGAAGCTACTTTCAAAAAAGCTTGTCACTAAAAAAAGTTCTACATATGTACTTTGTCTTGTACAAACATAAAACTCTCAGAAGCATCACAGACTAAGATTTCAATAACATACTTCCAAAATATTTTTATTACAGTCCTTGGGTAACTAGTATATAGAAAAATGCTACCTGCAACATGAGATAAATGTTCTTACATGAAATTATTCACTATCAGATACAGTAAGCTTTCAGGATTCTCCTCCTATCCCCACAACACAGATACATGAACACAAACTAGTAGTTCCCAGACTTTGGGGGCTCACAGACCACTAACAATACTTACCAGATGATTATTAAATTCTTGAAGCTTTTGAGTGAAAGAATTTAATCAATGTGTCAAAACAGACACAAAATCTTCCCATAGGCACTGGAGCAAAGTGGCTAGTTACTTAATTTCAGAATGCTTGCACATATAACATTGCTGAGTAAACATAGTTTTGATTCACAGAGCCAAATAAAATTTGGAGATTGGCTATCAATCTTTTGAACAATAGAAAAAAATAATCAGAAAATGAGTGCACGAAGCTTCAAGACAACAGAACCAACGCATTTGTGTTGCATTAAAAAAAAACAGGAAGAGTTCACATTTAACCAGTACAGCAAGCGTTAGCAAGATGTTTCTATATCTTCTATCTATTCTCACTGCATCAACATGTTACCAACAGAGAGCAGCCAACAAAGAGCCAGGTGTCTCCCAGGCAGCATCCAATTTCCACACCACTCCTGAGGGGACACTAATGATTCTGACTCAGGAGATCATAGAGGATGGACCCTGGAGCCTTGCAGCAGCAGTCAACTGAGAAAAGGAAACCTCTTCCCTTATACAGATTAAGTCCTTTCAAATATATTTTTGTGCATGCAGCTCAGCAACACCCAAGAAAATAGACCTACTGTAGCCCTACTCATTACAAAATGAAGGTGTATGCTGTAGCAGGCTTATAGGCCCAGATACAAAGAGCTCAGCGAGCATCTTTGTCTAAGAACCTCCAGCCATGCATACATAGGGGAGCGGAGAAGGGAAGTCTGGACACGTATTTCTCATTTTACCTCCTGAGACCAGAACACCATCGGAATTTACAGCCAGCGTGTTGATAATAGCATTGTGACCAGAGAGGTTCTGAATGAAATTTCCATCTGGGAATTTCCACTGTTTAATATTATCTGGAGAACCAGATGCAAATGTATAACTGCAAGGAAATAAGCACAGTATATTAAAGTTCAGAACAGCTGTAGGGACAGCAAACATCCTTCAGTGAGACTACTGTTAAATGCTAGTTGCAAAGTTACTTAATACTGAAACTACTTTTCTGACATTTTTACTTTGCATAAAATGAAACAATTCTATGAAGTCATGAGTTACCTACCTCTGTTTCCTTTCTATTCCACAGACTACCTAAACTTTATAAATCCTATGCCATATAGAATATCAATGTTGCAAACAAACATTAAAAATGCACATTAAGTCAGTTGTTATTCTGGCAAATTTTCAGGTATCAGGACATCATCAACAAAGGTATCAGGAAAATAAATGAAACAAAACCCCCAGTATTGGCTAGTCCTCTAAAACTACACAGCCAAGTATAAAGCACTGCAAAAAAGTGAACTATGAAAGATCATTTGTTTTACTGAATCACCCTAAAATAATCAATTCCCTCATTCTAACATGTTGAAGCAGTGAAAGTTATTTGGACAAGACATACAAAAGCCTGTAAGAATATTTTCAGTTGCCACAAAGTCTAAGCAATCTGGTGTCTATTTAATAGACTTAATAACAAAATAGATTATTAGGAAAAAATACTGGATTATTAAAAAAATATAGAAATACTGACAGTTGCTACTGCTTCTGAAAAAAAACTTGAAGTTTTTTTTCAAAGAGGTATGATTGATGAGTCTGAAACCAGATTTTTTTTTGGCAGAATCTAAGTAAAAGTAGGGTTTTTCTCTGCTATAGCTAACAGGCATAGCATGAGATTTTTACAGTTTTTTAAGACACACAGATGGGATCAGAATTGTTTCATATCAAAGATTCTGAATTTCTGCACTGACAGAATTTCATCTTAAAATATTGAAGGTGCAGAAGTACTGCAGTTCTACGTCAATTCATTTTCTCCATTGTTTTAATGGGGATTTCTCTGAAGAGGAAACTGTTGATGCCTCAAAATACAGTATCTAAATTCAGAGTACTTCCAACACCACCTGCTTCAAAGGTTAAAGACTCACAAGTTTCTTTTTAAGGTCAGTTAAATTGAAGTGTCTTGTGCAGTGGACCACATATTAAAAAAAACCATTTTGTATTAATCACTGTCTCATTTGGCATTATTCCCACATGTGCCATTTTACAAAACTACTTCACTTTCTGCTAACAATCATTCAGTTACATATTTATTATTAGCCTTATGAGCCCAGCGTCACTGTTTTCCCAACAACTGCATCCAAGGCATATATATAAGAAATTCTGTAGGACATAAGACATTCTCAAGATTGCTGATGTACACTAGTGCCAATACTTGGGGAGCACAATCAGTGTAGCAATGGTATTTTAGAACTGATATGTACATTTTTACAGCATTTTAAGCTCATTAGTTTTTCACATTATTATGCCCTACCATTCTAAATCATTGCTCACACTGGCTTTCTGTCACCATCCAATGTTATGAACTGTTAAAGTGTAAAAGAATGAGGAAAACTTACTGTCTTGGATGTAGCACTACTGCTCTTACAGATTTCTTGTGATTTGTTAAAGTAACACGAGTTTTTCCTGCCACTAAATCCCACAGCCGTATGGTAGTATCATGACTGCCTGCAATGAAAAGAAAATAAAATATTGTAGAAACCATCATGTTGATTCTATCATCTTATTACTTTGATAAGGCAGCCAAACTTTATATGCGAAAGTGAAATATTATTAATATTTCTTACAAAAATATCATACTAATGCCACCTCAGACCAGAAAGATGCTGGGTTGCAATAGTCAGGAAACAAAGATGCATATAGTCAAAAAGCAGAAAATGCAAGTCTCAATACATATTACAACAAAAAGTGTAAACACCAGATACAAAGGAAGTGCAGAAAATCATTCAAACAATGCATAGCTATATTTGCTTAAACATACCATTAATAGTATCAAATAACCATTGCATGGCCCATTTTCAACAGAAAACTAATAAGAGGAATTGAATAAATTAACAAAGATAACATTATGAACCTCACAAGTCACAATTAGTGAGTAGATATATTCACAATTACATTTTACAATCTTGTTACTTGTGAAACCACACCCATTATACCTGTAATAATCTGGGGTTCTGCAGCTTGGCATTTCACTGTCGCTACCGCATTTGTGTGTCCTGATAGTGTGTGCACACTGGCTTTCGTCCTCACATCCCAAATCTATGATTTCACAGTAAAGAAGTCACAGAGGTCAATAACAGGTGTATAATTCAATGTATGTCATGCACTGTCATTGATTATATTAATTCCTTGCCGTAGTTCTATAGATTTAACAATGGTATTTAGGTTGGTTTTTTCATCCAAAAACTAATGACACAACTGCCTCAGCAGGCAAATTTCAAGGGGAGCAGGGAGCCTGCCACAAAATTTCTAGGCATACAGATAAAGTCACCACAAAACCATACTATCTTCTAAATACAACAAAGCAATATTATATGTACTATGTAGTCTACCTACCAAATTAAGAAAGAAAACATTCTCCTGAAGTAACACTGCATTTTTGTGCATCCGGGCTTCGGTTTTAGACAACGTTAACATAAATCATCTTGGTATTTTCATGTTAATTTTTGGTAAGCATTCACTTTTACAAACAGAAGTTATTGAAACACACCGACATATCAAGATGTTAAAGCATAACAATGCTACACTTACTCGTGCTGTTGAATCTCTGCTACATGTTACCAGTACATCTATTGTTGGATGCAAGTCTAAACCATAGACAGCGCTTAGATGACCATGGTAATGTCTGATAACCTAGATGAATAAAAAAAATGCACATGTGCTAACTGGATATTTGAAAGACTTTTCTAAATGCTTCGATTTTTATATTTGCCACCATCAAGTTACTCCAATTAAAGGCCACCATCAAGTTACTCCAATTAAAGAAACTACAGCTTACCTTATTGTATTCAAGATCCCAGCACTTCACTTGTTTGTCTTCTCCACAAGAAAAGAGGTATGGACTTCTTGCACTTACTATCACCCCTCGTACAGTACTGATGTGTCCCGTCAAAGACAATTTCAATTTGCCACTAGCAAGGTCCCAAATCTGCACCAAAATTAGGTATTTTGAGGTAAACAGGTAAAAGCTACACATTGGTAGTCTGTGTAAACATCCCAGATGTAATTGATCCTGCTGCATTTTAAATTGAAAATTATAAATAGCATAAAGGTTTGCTCTCCAGCTAAAATGTAATAAATAAAGTCTCAAGAAGTAGTAATACTCCACAAATCCTTTATGACAAGTTAAGAAAAAATGTTCTGCAGGTCATTATTCTGCAAGCAGTAACCAAGAAATTGTTTCCAAGGGCTGAAGACTTTTTTTAAAATAAAAAAACATAACACCACCCCCAGCAAACTTTGTCAGTGATTTCTTCCAACTTCCTACCTTTATAGTTCTGTCAGCAGAGCCAGTAACAAACCACTGATTTCCTGGTTCTACTGCAATACATCTCACCCAGCCCAGGTGACCACTGATAACCTTCAGAAAAAACAAAAATGTTTCTAAATCAGAAATAATACACATACATCTGTCCATATAATTTTTATTCTCCAACACTGGACTTTGTTAGTATTCACCAAGAAACACATGCTCCCCGAAAAGTCAAACATTAAATTAGATCTGAAGAGAGCTTGATTTCTACTTTAGGTAATTGAAGAGACTACTAGAAATTCACATCATACAGAGTTGGCAAACTTGCAGTACAGAAAGACCCTGCTCCTATAAGCAACTTTTCCAAATCCTTCGAGAGTCCATAACACTGTGGCTCAACACTCGAGGCTTTGCAGAGAAAGACTGTACTTAAGCACAAGTTCCTCATGCTACTGTATCATGCTCACACAATAACAGCTAAAGAGCAATTATATAAGATCTTAGCTATTAAATCACATTGCCATATAATAGCTACCTCTTAAAGCACACCACTACCTCCCCAAATGAGGGATAATATGTCAGAAACTTTCTGGTAACAAAACACTGGAGCACAGATCTCACAGGCTCTATCAATACATGGCTTGCTTACAGCAGCCTTTGTTTCTCTAATTTCTCTGAAGTCAGATAGCTAAAATCAAAACATACATTTGGTTTCACTGGATGTCATATTTCACTTACTGTCACACAGCTCATTTCAAAAGCTATAAAACACAAAAGTTCTTTGGCCAAACTAAGGCAGAAATATTTTGGAAAGCTAAAGTGGATTCTTCTGACCAGATGAAACCACAGCCACATACATTTGAGATAGCTGTCTGAATTCTTCATAGAAATAATTCATCTGACCTATTCTAAATCCCCATGTTTCACAAATGACTTCAAACCAAGCTTAGGAAGACCAGTTAAAATGCAGACCTTAAGCAACAGACAAGATGAAACTGACATTTGGTGTTCCATTTATGCTTCTCAGTTGCTTCAACAAGCTTTTATCCCATTAAGCAACCATTTTGACAGCAAACCTCCACTAAAACTGTTAACATGTAGAATTAGTACAGTGACTTTAATTGTATTAGCACGCTCTCTCAAAAGAAAGTGCTCCTAACAAGTAGGCATTTTTTATTTGTCTACCTTAAATCTCTCATTGGTTTATTTTAGTGCCTTTTTTTTCAAATGGCATTTGCCTTAAATTATATATAGAGCACATTCTAACACTGCTGTATTCAAAAAACCTACATATTCCTTTGAGCTCAAGTGTTTTTAGAAAAATTACTTTGAGATTAGCTTTAAGATTTACAACTAATACAGCATTCAGGACTCTTCAGAAGATCTAAATGCCTACCTACGGTGCTATATTTAGATGAACAGTGCTAAACCAGTACAATTCTGATACTAGAGCACGAGATTTTTAAATATCAGGAAAGCCTAACATTCCTAAAATATTCACCCTTTCTCAGAGAAGATACGAAATTGCTTAAATTTCATAGTAAGAATCAGCCGCTTAGAAAAAAAAAAAAAAACACGTTCAAACAGATGCACCTGAAAGTTAGAGATCTGAACCAATACATATGCTTTGAGATTTTCCCTTCAACTCAGCTACCCTGCTATACTCATCACCAAAATGTTTAAAGATGACAGGAGATTTTGAGGCAATGGCTATTATTACTCCCTAAGAAAATTAAAATGCAAATTAGACTAATCAAAAACCAAGACTAAAAGTCAAGCAATCTAAACTGCAGAGATAATTTGTGATTAAAGTCAGCTTTTTCCCCCATTTTCACAGCAAGTAAAAGAAGTTTGACTCAGACACCAACTGCCTTTAGGTGTTTCCAGAGACAATTTCATTACATTAACATTGCTAGAGTATTTTTTAACATGTTACTAGTTTCAAATTTTGCACCTTGTCTTTGAGTTCCTCCACCAAAGAATATGACTAGAAAAAACAAACTCTAATGAATTTATAATATAGCTAAACCTATGTAACCAAAAGGGTAAATTAATGATACTCACAAAATAATTTACTAAACAGAATGAAAAAAGTTTGTAATCTAATCTCTTTGTTATTTAAGGAGAGAACGTGCATATATAACTCAGTTGTGACCACTTTTAGTTTGATTTCATTTTTGTGAATGAGAAGAAAAATTATGCTTTGAAGTCTTTATAGAACATAAAATACTCATTTACTTTTATATGCATGTTCATGTTATACATTTGTAACTTACCCTGTACAGTTTCCAAGGTGGATGCCACTGAGGTTTGGGCATGGTTGGAGCCTTCTTTGCCATTAACGCAGTATTTTTGTTTCCACCAGCTTCCACCATAGCCTGTAAGTTAAAAGGAAGGTTACTCTTACGCTTTATAACTTACCTCTTCGTGCAAAATCTAAAGCCTTCTCCTTCTGACATCTCAACTTTGATTAAATTTAGTCAGTCAGGAGATGTCCACACAACACAAATAAATCAAGAAGCAATCTGGTGAACACTATATAGTTCTCACATCAGATGTGCAACAAACTCACCACGGACATTCCAGGAGGCTGCGAACGCTCAGATATTCCAGCATGCCTGTAAATATCACCCACACCAGCAGCTGTCCGATTTGCATCCAACCTAGGTTGAATGAAAATGGTTGACGGATTGGAATCAACTTTGTCTTTCACGAAGTGATAAGGTATCACAAGACTGCATCCAGTCAAGTGCTGTACATCTCCAAGGATGGAGACTCCACAACCTCTCTGGGCAACCTGTTCCACTGCCTGACCACCTCAAGGTAAAAGACACCCACAAAAAAAAGCCCCACTTTTCTCTCATATCTAAACACAATTTCCCTCGTTCCAACTTCTGCCCATTGCCTCTTATGCCATCCAAGAAAAAAAAAAAAACAAACATACAGAAAAATGATGCCTGGCCACAATAAAAATAATTTCTTTAAACGTTTTATAAATTAGAGCATTCAAAATACTCAAAGTAGTTCTTATTCTGACTGCTGCGTTTTGCCTTGAAATTCCCACAGATAACAAAAAGCCTTGATGAAGTAACACAGCAGTACCTGGACTGAGAAGCAGGAAGTGCTACGGCTAAGGACTGTGCTGCAGATTCACTAGGCATCCTCTGGACCTTAGTATCTGCTGTCAGAGCCACACCTTGAAAAAAAATAACACAGCAAAAGCAAAGATAACTCCGTTAAAAAGAAAATCCAGAAAAGAGTATTACGTAAACACAGATATACACGTACAGCTGCAAACAAGGGCTTGTCGCACCCCTGTAATATTAAATCCCATCATTCAACAATATTATTTTTCACATGTGAGTCAAATCTACTAAAATTTTTATTTTGGCCGAAATTCTTTCCCTCTTAATTATACTACATATGTAGGTACACAATTTCTAGAGTAGAAAACTATACGATTTTTTTCATTGGGAAAAAAAAAAGCCTAACTAGGAGAAGCATTCATCTTTTCATCCAGCTTCAACTTCTATAGAAATCCAAGTATCACAGAAAAAAGCATGTTCTTGAGAAGTATTTGCTAACTTAGATCCTTTAGTGCAGCTTATTATGCCATCCCTATGTGGGGGTATCATAGAGTGATGCCAGAACTACAAAAGGTTTAGTCCTACTGAAGTAAGAATTTCAGACTACAACTTATAATTTGTAATCTCTCCCTAAGAAGAGCAGATCACTTTTTTTAAAATCTAAAAACTTTGCAAAGTGTAGTTTTGGTGCAGACTGGTGAATCTATTCCACTCCATTTTCTGGTTTCTTTTTTTTTTTTCTGGCAGTTGGCAAAGACAGTATTTGGGTGAGATACCAAGGTTAAAACGAGAAACAACAATGAAAGAAATTTAATTTTTAACCATGACATATCCGATTCTATTAAAACAACACTGAACTTGAGGAAACATCTGGGAGTAAGTCTCGTCCCCACAATTACAGTCAACTATGCATGTTTTTTTTTAATGGCTGAGGGTCCATTGAACACTGACATTTGTTAACTTACAAATCAACCCACAACACATTTCCCACCATATTGTAATAAACTTAAGCACTAACAGTGAAAGATCAACAGCTAAAACTAAGCTGCTACAAGGAGACAGAAGGATTGACGACAGTGACAGTAACAGTGACAATTAGCAATGGCCAATGTTACAACACAGAAACATAACCCTTCCAAGCATAGACAAAACCAAATGACACTAAAGTTATTAGACCGTAATGTCTCTTTCTCAGAGGAAGGTGGTGATACCCACATCTTTCTGCTCTGGTGAGGAAAAGCAGGATGCGTTCCCTCTTTTCATTCAAAGTCCTTCTAGCTGGAACCCCCCTCCTTGTTCACAACAAAATTCTAAGAGCAGCTCCATCACAACAGTGGAGGCATCAGGGATCTGTGGGTCTTGGCAAGCTGTCCAAGAGAAAGGGGACCACAATATCACAGAGGGGAATCCTACAATATTTTTTTTATGATGTTACCAGGGGAGGTGAAATCTCATAGAAATGAATGAGGATCTCACAGCAAGCTCACATCCACCAGGGCTCAGTGAGAAGACACTGCATCTGTACCTACTAAATCCTCCTCTCCTACCTCCTATCCCAGAACATTTATCAGCCACAAAACTCTCTGCATCAATACTATGAAAGTATTGATGAAGAAATGGCATCCCACTACTATCAGCTATGGATTCACAGCAATGGGAAGCCTGCTCCTACTAGGATGGAGGATGCCTACTTCCAACAGGAAGGCAAAAATCTCAGGCAAACACTCACAGAATTTTACTTACCAGGCCCAGGTGGGTATGGATGTGTACCAGTTATCAAATACTCGAGTTCTTGCCCTAAAGAGCAACAGAATTTCATATTAATAATTACATTTTATATTGCACTGCAAATGATGCACTCAAAACAGGAAATACAGGAGAACAGAGCAGGTCACGCACAGCAGAAGAAACCAGCAATCACTTCTAATATACTACACTTAGGCATTTCTTAATTTCATTAATTTCTTTTGTTCTGGTCACCTCAGTTTTCAAAAATTCAAGAGTAAAATAACATTTTTTAAAATACTGATGCCACTTGTTATCAAGAAGGACTCTCTCTCAAGCCAAAAGTCATCATACTGCCAAAGATGCCTTTTGAAATAGGTATCATGGAAAAGGATTCAAGCACACAAATAGCATGGGTGTTTGAAACCTAAGCTAGTCACAACTGACTGTGTGTGGCAACAGAAAAGAAAAATTCTTTTAAAATACTTTTCATTATCTCTCAATATCTTTTATTCTCAGAATACTTCCAATTAAATATATTATATATATTAAAATAACCTAAAATAAGGCAGCATTTGGCAGAAGTTTCTGTATGGGATCTACCTACTACATACACATTTTGTATATAACCAAACATAGGTTGGAAAAAAAAAAAACCAGATTCAAAATAAAGATTTCCCTGTTTTAATAGTTGCACACCTGGAAAAAAAAGTCTGAAAAAATCTATTAAACAAAAAGAAAAAAAAACCAACAAAAAAGCATGTCCTTGACCATCACAAACTTGCAAAAAGAAGAAATACATTACTGATCTTTCTCTTTCTGGCACTTAAGAACAGCACACTAACATTACCATAAGAATTACTCATTTTACTAATGAGTTACTGTAAAAGTTTCACAGGACTCTATTACTTTTTTCGTAAAAACAAATTTCCTCCTTGTTCTGAATCACCTCTTGCAGACCCTAGCAAGAAAAATACCAAACAATAAAAAAAATGGTATTTTGATTTCTGTCTTTACCTCCAATGGATTAACATTGGATTGCATTCTTCAGATTTCACATCAGCAAGACTGTCACAAAAGAAAAGACAAATATAGCACTAGGAGCAAACTAACCTTGATTTCCAGAATACTGTTTGTGTCCATAAGGATCCCCAGTGTTTGGGCCTCCTTTCTCTCTCAAGTTTTCTTTGAGAGTAGGCATGTGTAACACTGAGCCATACTCTGTACGCAGCTTGACTGCCATCTTTACTTTGTGACTGTTGGAAGAGTAAACCACAACCCTGATTAAACATCGAGTTTGGAATTGTTATTGAGTTTTGAAATACTTTAGAGAAGGTTTATACAACTTGCTTTACAATTCTAATGTTCTTTCTTCCCTCAAGACTACACTCTTAACTGTACAGAAATGTCTGAACTTCTGACCTGGATGGAGCAATCACTAACATAATTTAAAACTTTGAGGACTACCAGTAATTCACTAATTGCAGTACTTACCTTTCTTCATCTAATGGAATAGGCTTGGCATTATCAGCTACAAACATATCATGGGTTCTTTTCAAAGATCTGAACACAAGTGTGTGCACAGAATGCTTTTGGACTTCCTAAAATAAATAAAAAAAAGAATATTTAAATACATTTGGACATAATTAAATGAAAAATTGAAAATGCAAACATAAATTGAACTGAGTAGCAATTTCACGCTTCAGTACTGTTAGATGATACAGCACTATTTAGTTCACAGAAAACACCACTCTTGGAAACTAAAAAATTAAGTTTATCTGTTAAAAGTTTTAATTCAGTATCTACTCAAAATAACACTCCTTTTCTGGGAAACTGCCCAGACTTTGAAAAGCAAGCCAAAAACTTTGATCCAACTTTCTGCACCGGCATCTACCATGACAAATCCATGAGCATGCAAGCTTTATCCCCCATGCTTTCTAGTTCTGTTTTCATATGCAGGCAATCAAGTAACCTATTCTGAAAACATTCCTGTACATTTTATGCCACTACCACCACAAAAAGAACAGGGAGAATCATCGGTTTCTGTGCACATACTCAAAATGTCATTCAGAAAATAACAAGCGGCATTAAAAAGCCATTAACTTATATAAAATATTTGCTTATCAACAACACAATTCAGTTTATTAATATTTTTCTCCAAACAGAAAAGAAAGTCATTTAGAGATCTCAGCCTGCTTGCTTATGTACAAAACCAAACTCTCTGCATGCCTGTATTTGTTCTGTATGTCATACAAACAATGACAACAAACTGGAAGCTACATTAATAACTTTTGGCATTGGATATCACTCAGCTGCCCAGTCTCCAGGACTCATTACATAGGCACTTTCCCTGTTAAGCTCTTTGTAGGTTCTGCTTTCCTGCCCTGGAAGCTGTCTACTCATCAACCCATTTTGCAGTGGCTGTTACCCTCCTAACTCAGTAGCACCTACACAAAGTGTTTGCTCTGATTCTCTGAGCTCCTGCAAGCTCCAGGTATCACATTAAAAAACAAAACAAAACAAAACAAAACAAAAAAAAAAAACACCAAACCCAGCATTTGGAACTGGGTTAAGAATTTCATACTACTAGAAAAAGAAATAAGAATTTCAGTAGCTAATTACTATTCAACAACAGCAGCTGTCAAAATCACTACATGAGTAGCAGATAACATAATCCCTCCTCAGTAGGGAAGAAGCATTTACAAACATTTTTCGACACACACCACTCTGTAAAAAAACAGCTAGTAGCGTTACATGGAGCAGCAGTCTTTGCATTTTCTTCCATGCTCCTGACAACAACGCTTGCTTTTAGAAGTGCACGATATTCACCCCACAGTAACTATTCCACGGCCTATAAAACAGGTGGCTTTCTCCCCAGCTTTACTTCCAAGCCCTCGCAAAACAGCTACCGTTTTCTTGACTAGCTGACACAGCTAGTAAGTCGCCGGAGGCTGGCCATCACGACATCACACCCCCCCACCCCCCCCAGCACCAACTCCGCAGCCGGCGTTAAGCCTGGCAAACCAAAACTGCCGCCTGCTGCTTGCTTCTGCCCCAGACCCACACAGCCCACGGCCCCGGCGAGGCTGAGGCCACAGCCCTCTTAACCAGCGAGAAACACCCCTATCGCTCCCTGCCGGAACCTCGCTGTCCACCGGGGAGGACTGGGCAGGGGTGGGAAGGCGGAGGGACCCCGGGACCCCCATGGTCTGTCCCCACCGCGGCGCTTTCGTACCAAGGGAGAAGTGAGGGTGACGGGTGCGGTGCGAGGTGCTGTACACCCCCTTCCCTTCCCGCCCCGGCCCTGTCACGGGTCCAATCCGCTCCGCTGCCCCGGCAGCGCTCTCCAGTCTCACCCGGGGCGCCCCAACGGCGAGGCAGGCAGGACTCGAGGGGCCCAGCCGCCGGCCGACACCACCCCCGAACCTTCCCCGCCTCTCACCTCCACCATGGCGCCGGCCAACTCGCACCGCCACTGCTCTCAGGCGAACGCTATGGAGGCACTTCCGGCGCCTGCCTCGCGCCGCACCGGAAGTGACGCGCCGCGAGGGGCGGGTTAGATATGGCGAGGGGCGTGGCCTAGAGCGGGGGGGCGGGGCTTACCAGCACCCTCGCTGCGGGCCGGGGGGTCGCGAGTTCGAGCCCCGCGGGCGCTGCGGGAGCGTGGGGACCTCCTGGGGGCGGGGGTGGGGCGGTGCCCACGCAGGACACTCTCCCCCCAAGCGCCGCCCCCGCGACGGGAGGGCTGCAGTGACGGGTGCCGACCAGGAGAGCGCAATGTTCAGCTTTGTGAGAGGCACAGGGTGCCTGGCGGAGCCCCCCCCCAGAGCGATAAGGGAGTAGGGGACATCTACGCAATGGTTTCCCGCGCTGAGGGACTGAGTACGCTCTGGTCAGCCTGGTTTGGTAGAAACCCTCGGTCTTTGCAGTTGTTTCGGGTCGTGCAGCTGCAGCTTTTAAGTGTTCTTTTCTTCGTGAGTTCTGAAGGACAAAGCCTGTTCCGGCAACCACACAAAACGAGGGGGGTGTGGGGAAAACAGCGCCAGGACTGAAGCGCAGCCTCTGAACCGAAGAAGACAGTGCGGCATGGGGTGCTAACCGTTACAGCCGCTAACCGCCTTGTGCAAAAACTCCCTTCAGTTCAGGTGCACAGGACCTCCTTCGGAAGGAGACGGCGGTTGCGGCCCAACCAGCGGCACCCCCGCCCCCCCTGGCGAGCAGCGTACCTCCCAAAAGGGCAGGGGTTGGAGTTCTCCTCCAAAGGGATCCTGAGCCTCCAGCAGATTTTTCGCTTGCCTTCACGAGCAGAATAACCCCATGCACCTGCGCAAAGCGCAAATAGGCACCCGCTTTCTTCACCCGCGCTCGTCTGCTCTCAAAGCCAGGAGGTCTCGTCCTCCCTCGCTAAAGCTGGGGTTTGACGAGCACATCTTTTGCGGCCCCACCATCGTGTTGCTCTTCTTTACCGCTCTACCAGCCGCTTACCGCGTCTGCCTGCGTGCCTGAGCTGTGTGACTGGCTTGCAAACTGGTTTGGGGCTAAAAATAATGCAGTGCAACATCCGTTGGTTCAAACCCGTCCTCTTTGTTAGCCATAGGATGGCGTTAGCCTGGGATTGCTTCTGGCACGCAAATTGCCTGCTTGACGTAACACCCATCTCTTCTGTTTTCTGGAGCCGACGGATCATTTCTGGCGGCTGCACTGGGGGTTTATATTTAATTATTCAAGATACGGGGACAGCTAGAAATGTGCTCCACGTGGTTTTGGCCCCTAGTACCTGGTCTGGGGTTGAGGTGGGGGTGAGATGTCCATTACTCCCTGCCACTAACAGTGCCAGCTCAGTTTCGAGCTAAGCCAGCCAGGTTTCGTGTTTAACACAGAACCTATTTTGGTAATCCCTCTGGTGATGCCGGGGATCCCTGTTGGGTTTCAGAGCCTCTGGTAAAGGTCAGCACAGCACCTGGAGGAGGGGGAGCATCATCTGTCCTTGCTTAAAGTGCAACCTAGAGTGCAAACTCCACGGGGCAGTGTGTCAAAATGGGGCAAGTCTGTTGCATCCTCCTGGGCTGGTGAGGTTAGATTGAAGATACACAAGCTTTAAAAGGGAGATTTAGGGAGCAAGGGATTTCAAGCAGTTTGGTTTTTTTTTTTTTTAAGTTTACACACAGAGTAGCGTGTGCCTGTTGATTGGTCAGTTGACTGATCGGTGGATTTGATGTGTGGAAATGGTTTAAGCACTAATCTCTGGCAACATACAGAGTGTCATAATATCGTTGTTTCCTTTCTGTTGTCTGTTGAAAGAAAACAGGCTTGGTTTTTTGTCTGCCTTTTTAAAGGAAACCAAATTTGAAATACAGACCCTTGTAACAGTCCAAGACAAAAGTTCTCCGTTTATATTGTGCAAGAAAACTTCACTCGTATGTGCTGTGTATTACTATTATTATTCGTGTTCACATGGCCCTGTAGTTGTTCTCATTTTTTCTCAAGTAAACGTTCCCCTCAGAAATTTATAATCTCAGTTTATTTCCAGGTGTCCTTATAATGCTTTAGAAAATCAGAGGACAAATTAATCTCTGTAATTTTTTTTTTCTAGAATATTTAGTCTAAGGTGAAATTTAGTCCCAGAACTTCAATAAATCATGTCAGCAATATTAATTAGAATAAGCACTTTATTCATTTTCTTTATTACATGCAGCTACTTAATGTCTTCTTGCATGTCAGCTACAGCTGCAATTCCGGAAATAACAAACTATGTAATTTTTTATAAATCACTACTTAGAAGAAGGTGAGTAGTTAGTTGCCTGTGCTTTTAGTGTTGTTTTAAGGCCAAAGTGAACAGCCCCACTCATAAATATTTAAGAACTTGTTTGCTCCCAGAACATGAAGATAGCATTAATTCTCATTTACAAGAAACCTTTGAAGTAATATTTGTTACCAGTAAAAGCAAGAAATTAGGATCTTCATCTCAGCAGAGGTGAACATTTAAGTTTACAGTATTCTTTTCATAGTACGACACTATTACAACACTAGTTGTTTAAAAGGACATTTCTAAATCAACTGCTATTTATAAATTTATTTTAGCAAACACTGTAGCTCATCATGGCCCAAGAAGGTTCTGTTCCCCCACCCCAAGACCACCTCGGGAGGCACATTCGGTTCTGAAGAGCCCATGATCCAGTGACCGTGACTCGCTGATGGGGGTTTGTGTAAAGAGGGTTGCACCACTGGCAGGCACGGCGGCACCACAAACACAAGGGGCAGCGAGCAAATAGTCATTCCTCAAAACACACACATACGCCTCTGCCAGTAAGTGCCTTTTCAGTACAAAAATACTGTACAAAGGGATGTCTGGGAACACTATCAAGTCCACGTTGTATTATTAGAAGTCCTAATAACAGGTGTGCTGTGGTGTGTTAACTACCACGTTAAATCCGGGAACAGCTTCTCATTAACCAGATGAGTTGGAGAAGGCAATATGAAGGGGAAAAGATTAGGTGTCCCATTTTGAAGAGAAAGCCTCTTTGATATCATTTTTAGAAGAAATTTAAACCATGGTTTTGGTTATTCATAAGGCTTCATTCAATCCTTAGAAAGTCTCAGCCCAACCGTAATGGTTGCAAGCATGAGAGAAAAATCACATCTCATAACCAGCATGTTAACTAATGTAGATTACATTTTGCTGCCAAAATGTTTTTCTATCTGTGTGTATGTTTGCCGGTATAGATTGGTCTGTATGCAGATCCAGATTTGGACTGGTTTTTGCTGATAAAACTCTGCAGGCAAAACCTTTGCAACGTAGACAAGGCCTCTGCTTACCAGATGAGCGGTCGCCCCATCCCCATCCTGGGGCATCTGCTCATTTCACACAAAGCCACAAACCCACTGTGGTATGACATACATGTGTCATTTACAGTGAATCCCCAGGGAGACACAACCACTCTTGGGGAAGCCAATGAAACGTACTGGAGCCGGGAGGGTCAAAGGCTGAGTCCCAAAGGGGAAATCCCATCTGAAGGCAGATGAAGCCTGGGGTTTTCCCGTGCTGGGACTCTGCAGCAGGCTTGGGGGTCATTCGGTCCCCAACATCCTCTGCACAGACACAGCCACGCTTCTTCATAGCAGGGTGAGGAGTACTTAATGCCTGAAGAAGGACACTGAAGTTATCACAGAGCACAGTGATGGTTTCAGAATGGATTTAGGACAAACATCGTACATTTAACTAAGATTTGTTTGGACTGAGCCAGGATAGTTTAAAAGTAAGTTTCTAGTTCAGGACTAGTGAGACTTCGTTTTAGTTCTGCTGTATCATGAGCTACCCCTGAGGCCTGGGCAAGGGTTCAGCATCACTGTGTCCCTTCCTTATACGTAAGATGAGGGTGACTGAACTTCCCTCAGAGGTACATGGGGGGAAAACTGCAGTTAAGGTTGGGAGATGACCAGAATCAGTGATAATGTGTTGGCTAGCATCGTTAAGTGGAAATAACATGTTAACGATGCCAGTTTTGGCCTTAGGCAGAGTTCTTTAGTGCCTGTAGGGAGAAGCTTGTGTTCTTCCAAATCTAATAGTGTTGGTGATGTCCTCATCCAAGGGATAAAATTCAGTGGAGTTAGGGCTCCTTGAGCCATGGCTGATTTTGGTCCAAGGTGTTTAATAATTAAACCAGTCAGGTTAAAGAGTTTTCATGTTTCAGGAATATCCATAGTTTACAAGAATTCTGACAACAGCACGAATACAGGAAAAAGGCCTAAACCAAGCAATTTTAGCTGTTCTCTTCTTTTTTACCATAAAGTCTCCTTCTCCATCAAGTTGGTCTTTGAAATGGAACCTCAGCTCATGGTTTGCGTCTCTTCATGTCTTCAGACATCAACATGAACGACTTCAGAAAAGTGTGCTGGCCCTCACTCAGCCCATTTTATTTAATTCAGTATATTATGAGCATTTATAATGCACAAGAAAATCACAGGATACAAAGACACCAAAATGTTAAAACTCTGCTACCATGAAAGCAGTGATATACCATACTCTTTTAAGGCATCAGAAAGCATGTTTGAGTATTCCACTATGATTACAAATAACTATGCTGTATTCTTTTAAAAGATTATTAAAAATATTTAAATAATGTTTGACTGCTATACTTCTTGTATTAAAAAAGGAAACCAGCAAATTAATTTGTAAAATTTAATTATTTTACTTCATTTATATTGTCATATTGCTAAAGTAATGGAATAGCATTGTTTTATGCTCATAATATTAATCTGGCCTTTAATTAGATGAAAAACAGTGTTTTCATTCAAAATTGTTAATGTAATGAACATAATATACTTTTTGTTGCTCTTGTACTTAAAGAGACCCAAAGACTTGCATACCTATCCAGACATCATCAGAACTATTTAGAAGAATGTACCAATCTGTATGATGTGAGTTTAATTCAAACATAATGTGATATTTCTGAAACATTCAAATTTTCAGCAGAGGGAAGAAAAAGGAGACATCACAGTGTGACATCTGATGATGTTTCTTTTCTTTGGATGTTCACCTTTTCAGCTGTTTTGAGAGACTTGTGATTTTTGAGAAAATGGTAACCTTGTGTAATCTGAGCAGGAGGTACTTTTAAGGATTTAAACATCTGTTTGATGCCAGCATCAACAGAGGTCTCTGGGACATGTAGATAAGAGTTGTCCAGAGAAATTGCTCAACAACAAATGTATTGAGGCACACAGTGAAGAGGAAGGTTGAATATTAACAGAGATACAGTGATTGCTCGTATGGGTTGGTCCTATCACTGTCAAGCTGGGAAATTAAGGTTGCTGCCTATATATAGGAACAGAGAGGACCTCTCCCTGTCAGAGCTGCTGGTGGGAGAAGGTCACTGAGCTGCTCAAGCAAGCCAGCACCATGAAACTGCTTCTGCTGTTCCTGCTCTGTGTTTCCTCTGTTAAATCCCAGGCCTCTACTGACTATGACGAGGAGGTTGTAATACTGATCATAATTAAGAATAATTGTAATAGTAAAAATTATTAATTTCATTTGATTGCATGCATGACTTACTCAGCTTATGTGAGTTAGCTAAGTTAGAAGCTGTGGGAAAAAATGATCCAGTGCATGTTCTTTTTCTGCTTGAAGTGGTCAAAGAAATAACCTCTGTATTATTTCTTCATGTATATGTAATTGCACAATAGTTATTTTCTGAGTTTGTATATATTTTCTTCCTGTTTCTTTCCTTTTTCTGTAGGGAATGAAGAATGCCTGATGGTAAGATTAGTTATCTAGCTGAATTTATTTAAGGATATTAATTTAGCAATGTTGACATATGATGTTACAGACAGTATCAGATGCAAAGGAGTAGAAATATGTAATTAATATGTCCTGTCTCAAAGACAGTAAAAACTGTTTTACAGATTCAGTAGGCATTGAAAAAAAAAAATTAGCTGCCTGTTCATATAGCTTTACATTGGAAATAGAGAGGTAACAATGTTAAACAAAAAGGCAAGCAATAAGGATCAATCTAAAATAACAGTTTAACCTATATTTAGTTTTGTTCAAGTCAAATGTTTTAATGAGAAATACAAGTTAGAATCTCAGTACATTTTTCATCTTTTGAAAATCCCTGCAAAAATGGAATAGGTCAGGGTGATTAGAAATGAGATTATTTTCTATTATACAGTCTAAGGATTTGTGTTGGTACATTGACTACTGATAACACTGCGATGTTAAATCATTTTCAGCAATTTTGTGATTTGTATGCTGCCTACTTTTGAAACTACTTGAAGCCTCTGACCCTGGATCCTTACAAATGTTTGTTATTTGTAACTAAGTCTGGGAGGGATTGGAGATGGTCAAAGATTTTGATTCAGTAGTTCAAACCACTATTAATTCAAATGGTTTCGTTTCAACAAGTGCTTAGGGACCAGGCCTGTTTTCCTTGCTCAGCCTCTTAGACTTTTCCATTTCTGGCAGAGATGGGGAATGCATGCATCAGAGGGAGCTCTGTTAACCTACCCTGAGAAATGTTATTGAATGCTTTTCCTAATTCCATCAGTTAATAGCTGGCATGTGGCCTGAGACCTGATGATGTATGTGGCTGTGGCCTCATTTTCTGAGGCCTTACAAATTTTCTTGTAGCCCAGTGAAAAATTGGGACACTGATAACGCGATGCTGAATATTCTCCTTAGCCCCAAAAATGTCTAATTACTTTTTTTCTATCCTACTATTTCAAATTTCACGGTGCTTAGCGGCTCCTAACCATATAAACTTTATTCCTTGGTCAGAAAGAGCTATTGAAATATTGTTTTGCTTTGCTGTGAAGGCTTTTAGTTTGTCTATATCTAGGTGGAGGGAGTGTGACTAGCCTTACAAGGGAGGGCGTAGCAATGACTTTTGCAAAATGTCAGGATAATATTTCCATTATTGCTTTTATTCATTCCATTCCATGGTTTTCCTTGCTGTTGAAAGCACTAAAGAGTGCTGAACAGATGCCTGCACCCTGTGCCTAGCATTTTGCAAGCAATCCCAGATTCAGCGAGTTTTCTCTCTCCCTGGCTTTGCAGGACGATGCCCCTCAGCCCGGGGTTCGAGGCCACCGACCCCTGGACAAAAGGCGGGAATTGGCCCCCACACTCCGACCCGTGGCACCTCCCATCAGCGGAGTCGGGTACCAGCCCCGGCCCCCAAAGCGGGGGAAGCCGAGCGACAAGAAAGAACGTATCATCTACCCCGATGCTGGTGGCTGCAAGCATCCTCTAGAGGAGCTGGTGGGTGTCTGCCTGTTGATGCAGCTGATAACAGACTGTTTTCTTCTAGTGTACCCAACATGGAGTATTCTTCGCCAAATAAGGGATGAAGTAGCCCAACTTTGCTTCATTTTGCTTGAGTTTGGTAGGACTGCATTCAGAAGAGTAATGACACAGAGTCCATGGGATTAGTCATGGAGTCAGACAGCCTATGGCAAAGATGGGGAAATGAGATTTGAACTGTAAATGGGGAAAGGAAGTATCTGTGGTTTAGCCTGTGCTTTCCATCTGGCTTTGAGTAGGTAACTATTAAGAAGGAGAGAAAAAACTCTGCAGAAGCACTGGCTTGACTTCAGATAATCTCAAGGAATGCTAGGGACCAAAAAATAATCTCCTGTGTCCTTCTTCAAATTTGTTTCAACCGGTAATTATCGTCTACCCTCAGTCACTGCCCCATCTTTTACAGAAGAGCATGCGAGCATGACGAGATCCAGCATACTCCTCGCTGCCTTGCAGTAGTCTGCCACACTGTCCCTGCTGTCCTCTCTGCCGGAAAACACAAGCTGGAACGGTGCTGAGAGGCATCCTAGTGTCTGAGAGCAAATTTGAGCATGGAGGTTTCCAACAAATGAAATCTGTTAAAGCTTAATGCCTACATGGTTGTGGTAGAGCCCCACTGCTGACTGGGTATTTTGGTTCTCACGGGACTTCAGAATTTCCCACCTCTTTTAAAACTCTGCTGTCCTTGAGGGTGCAGCGCTTGTTGCAGAAGCAATGGTGCTCAGCTTCTTGAGATTATAATTTTTTAGTGAATCTTATGGCCATTTCATGAAAGATGCATATAACAAGGTGTAGAGAACACGGCTGATTCTCTGAGGCCAGTGAAAGAGGAAAGGGGTAGATATAAACACGCACAGGCACCAGGTAGTTCCTGACAGGCTTTAATCATAGTTCAGGTGGCTTAACACCATGAACATATAACAGTGCAGAAAAGTGAAAAGTAGACAGTAGATCAAAAAGGTGTGAAGAGAGAGGGCTTTTCCCAAGAGCTTCCACAAGAGAGTCCTTCTGGGGGACTTGGCTCCTTCCTGACCTTCAGACTGTAGCTTCTTTGTAGAAGTTGGATGTCTTGAGTCCTTAAATATCTGGTCTCACATTCCTAACTATTCAGTGTGTTCAAAGGTATGGTCATTCACGGACGGGATTAGAAATTCTTTATCTTGACTTTTATTCACAGCCCTTTTTGGTATTTTTAAGGGAGTGCTGTGTCCAACTGGATGTGAGCTGCAAACTACACTGGTAAAACAGGAAAAAAATGTGAAAGCAGTTGTTCGTGATCTAAAGGACAAAGTGAGCAAACTGTCTGAAACCTCTACAACTTTCTATGAATATGTGACTGTTCTAGACGATAAATTGGTAAAAAGGCAAAAACAAAGACAAGGTATGCTATTTCTATGCATTACTAGTGTGAACAGTGTTGCAGTTCTATTGGCATTGCTACTGTTACTTGTTAATTTGACTTCCTAAAAAAAAAAAAAAAAATAAATTAAAATACAGTGCAATATCTAGCAAAGTAGGGTTCCATGACCTAGTCCTCTTCAATCTTAAAGAAAAAATAATTCTTTGAGAGAGGCAGAGGAATGGATCTCATACTAAGGCAAGATTTCTATGAGGCCCCTCAACGTAAGGGTCATGTGTTCCCCCCTTACCTGCTTTCCTATGTCCATCCAATCCCTTTATGCCCAGCTCCTGGCTTGGCACTGTGGCTGCCTGGAAAGAAGCTAATTATAGTTCTTTGGCAGAATATAGCACCACTGATAAACCCACTAGCTAGCAAAGAAATAACAATACACATGTACCGCTTTCCTGAGAATTTCTGTAAAGTTTTTGCACATTGTGGAAGAGTGAGCAAAAGAAATGCCTATACTTCCTCCCTGCTAAGGAAAGAAGTGGCTTCTCAAATTGTGCTTACCGATTGCTCTTCATTATTTCGTAACTGGAAAACATGTTGAAAAATAATCTGCTTTTCATCTCTTTGTTTTTCTAGACAATGATGATATACTTTCTCAGTACAACACAGAAGTGGAATTGCATTATAGTTATATAAAGGATAATCTGGACAATAACATCCCATCTAGCCTCAGGGTCCTTCGTGCAGTTGTGGATTCTTTACACAAAAAGATACAAAAACTGGAAAATGCCATTGCAACTCAGGTGGACTACTGCCGTTCCCCATGTGTTGTTTCTTGTAATATTCCGGTGGTTTCAGGCAAAGGTACTCATTCAACTCTAATGACATCTCTTCTCCCATTTATATCACTGTGCAAATTGTCAGGTGCATAATTTGATTGATTTTAACGTGCCTCTGAAGCTTGTGTCATTGATTAGGATAGCAGAAAAGAGAGAAAGCGATCCTAAATGAAAAAAATCTTTTATGGACGCCTATACTGGTCAGACCAAAGATCCTCTTGCCCAATATCAGTCATCTTTAGTGACCAGTGGCATTTTAAAGAAATATGTGCTTCAAGGTCTTTGTAAGGTGGAGGTGATACATTTGTGACTATCTTAGTTGTACCCTTGATTTTTTCAGTCAAGAAAGGTTCTTCTTTCACAAGCTTGTCTAGTTCAAAAAGTCGTTGAAAAATATACAGTCTTCCATCACTCAGTTTGAACTTTTAGAAATTCCTATTTGGAAAAGTAGAACAATGTTGGTGGACTGTTCTTTCTTCCCTGATTCTTTCACATGACGTATCACAAAAATCAAAATGAAAGTAGAATTATATATATATTTAAAATTGTTCCCTTATAATCAGCAAACCAAAGGATAAGAAGATTGTGGGAGAAGTTCACAGCTCTTTCAGTAACAGCATCTCCCATTTTTTCTTCCAGAATGTGAGGATATTATCAGAAAGGGAGGCGAGACATCCGAAATGTACCTCATCCAGCCAGATCCTTTCGTCAGACCATACAAAGTATACTGTGACATGGAAACAGATAATGGAGGTTAGTGTGAAATATCTATGTTGTTAAAATATTAATTAATATGGATGCTACAAAAATAATATTAGTAATTTGCATTTTATAACTCCATATTAGTTTGTATAACTTTTGTAATTATTTGAGAATTAAGTCTGATTGACTCTGATTGGATGTCTTCAGATGCACAGTAGGACACTTCTATAATGAAACTGGAAATAAATTGCTGGGAGAGGGTTGGTAAATAAAAATGTGTCTTACTGTGACTAGAATACACAATGTATGGATGGGCAGACAAGGACAGACTGGCTCATTTCTTACCCCGCTACTATGCGCTAGACAGAAGATTGGGGCAGTCCTTCATGTTCTGCTTTTTCCACCTTTCCCTGTGAAGCAAGGCACTACTTGAGTGTGAGTAAAAATGGTGAGGCTGAGCTTGTAAGCAGTGAAAACTCAGACCTGCTGCAAAAAAGCCATACGGTCCGCTTGCCTTGAGATGAAGATAAAAGGGCTGTATCTTAATGTTTCATGCTTCTTTCTTAATGGCAATTTAATCTAAATACTGTCGCTCCTGCAGGCTGGACTTTGATTCAGAACCGCCAGGATGGCAGTGTTAATTTCGGAAGAGTATGGGATCAATACAAAAAAGGATTTGGAAATGTCGCAAAGAGCGGAGGGAAGAACTACTGTGACACACCAGGTAAAACACCAAGCATGAAACACAAAGAGCTCCTCTTACTGAAAATGTTTTCCCATATTTCTCAAAGTTCTTTGATTTTTTTTTTTTTTTTTTTTTTTAAATGAACTAATGCACTTCGGCAGACCTATAGGCAAATCATAAAGTTGCCTTGAAATATATAGTGAAGTCTATTTCACAGAGCTCTCGCTGGTTGCTTCTCAGGTGAATATTGGCTGGGAAATGACAAGATCAGCCAGCTTACCAAAATTGGGCCCACTGAAGTTTTAATTGAAATGGAGGACTGGAATGGCGATAAAGTATCAGCTCATTATGGAGGTTTCACCATACAGAACGAAGGAAACAAGTATCAGCTTTCAGTTAGTAACTACAAAGGCAATGCAGGCAACGCGCTAATGGAAGGAGCTTCACAGGTGCATGGAGAAAACAGGACAATGACAATTCACAACGGCATGTTCTTCAGTACTTATGACAGAGACAATGATGGATGGTATGTACTTGCATTAGACATTTAAAATAAAAATAGAGCTGAATACAGAATATCCCTCTACTTTGCTGCTAGTTTTCACAGCATTTCATAGTATCTCAAAATATGTTTTATCCCTGCAAGTTACCAGCCAAATGTCCGTGTAGTTCTTCTGGCTTCGCCAAGGCAGGTAAAACTATATATTAGGTTAGTGCTGCTCCACAACCAAGTAAGAAGCAAGCACGCTGAATTTAATTGATTCCATGAATGACGTTACCATAGACAAATCAGCAAATCTGGATGCAATAGATTAATTGTCAGAGACTGATGATGGCAGTGCTGGGAACACTCTCTTGCTTAAGTAGGAATATGGGCACTCACTCCAGTAACACAGGATGGGTCCTGAGAAAAGAGACAGGTAGCATGTCCTACTTAATAAACAAAGTTCTGCCTACTCAGAAGACAGGAGCTCAGTTGCAAAGTACATAATTTAGCACTGTATCTCTAAACTATGTGCTATGTCTTTATCTTAATAATTGATTACATATTAATGAATAAAGGAATTGTTTAGATTGGGGAAGACCTACATTTCTCATTGTTTTATGTATTTCAATTGCATTGATATTGCAATTATCATTATGAACTGCAAGTAACTGTAGTTATCAATTGGTAAACTAAAATGACACTCCCAAAGAGATGCAGCTAAAATTTGATTTGTTTTTCTTAGCTGCTTCATCTTCCAAGTGCACTACGTAGCACACACTTGTGACAGTCAATCTTTTACAGAAAGTTCAGAGAGGATTTTAAATGCTTATTATGGTTTGAAAATTTCAGTTCAGGGACAGTTGTATGTACTCTTGATCTGCTTGCTTACAGTTCATCTGTCACTGTTAACACTTTCTTTTCCCTCATCAGGTTAACTGCAGATCCAAGAAAACAGTGCTCCAAAGAAGATGGTGGTGGATGGTGGTACAACCGCTGCCACTCAGCCAACCCCAACGGCAGATACTACTGGGGAGGGACCTACAGCTGGGATATGGCAAAACATGGTACAGATGATGGTGTTGTATGGATGAACTGGAAAGGGTCATGGTATTCAATGAAGAAGATGAGCATGAAAATCAGGCCATACTTTCCACATTAACCAATATCAAAATGTACAGAATCAGAGATTTTCTTTTAATATTTGTACATTTAGCCACCAACCATGTATGTATGAGTATATTGTGACCTCAAGTGAAAAGCTATGTCAACTGTAAATCACAATCTGACCGATGAAAATAACTCACAAGTGTATTTTGCTCCACAGAAGTAACTATTATAGAATAATGCTGATAAAAAAAAAAAAACAAACCAAACCCCAACTTGTTTCACTCTTTTACAAAGGACTTCTATACCACATTTGAAGCGGGAGAGGATTATTTTTAAAAGCTTTCTAAAACTTAAATAAAGCCTTAGAACTAAAGTTTTCTTCACATGATTTCTAAGTATTTATGCATTATCTGGGGAGACGCAAACACATTCCACTAAATAAGGGACAGTCTTTTTCTTTTATATTATAGAGGTAATGGTAACTACCTGTGTTAACAAGTTGAGAAGGAATAAAGTGAAAATATATTATCTAACACATGGATAGGTCACCAGTCACTTAGTTGAAATCCCATATGCTGGATAAAATATGCCCTTTCCTGGGACCTGGCTCACATCCTGTGCCTCTTAATATGCCTTCCACCATCCCACATGCTTTTATCATAGAATAAAATACAGTATTAGAAGATCTGGCTGGTATGCCTTTCGCACAATCACTATGGTAGGACTAAAGCAATTAATGACTCCAATAGTGGGGTAGGTGGAGGTTGGGTATTTCATCGAAACTAGTGGTCTAGGCTCCTTCTTTAGCCGGGAGCAGAGGTTGTCCCAAAGACAGGACTTCCCAGCCCTGGTAGGCAGGATCAAACATTTCTCAGAGGGGACTGCCTTCCTCCACAAAGGAAGGGATCAAGATCACTAGCAGCAGATGGAGCCCATCTGAAACCTCTTGTATTGACTTAACCTGTGGAGCCCAGGAGGACAAGGAGGAGACATCATGGCAGCATCTCACTACATAAGCGCAAAATGTTCAGCATCCCCACAGGCAGGCTTCCACTGAGACTAGGGAACAAAAGGCATAGAGCAGAATCCCCTTTTCCAAAAGCACAGACACTTTGCCCCACATGGCTGTAAAGATGTCTTTGCTCTTCAGCAAACTCTCCAAAAAGATTAGACAGTGGCTGTGTTTAAGAAGCACTGAAAAAGGTTAAAAGTGAGGTGGTTTGCCAGTATTTAATGATATTGTTAAATGGTATGAAATATGCTGGCCAGTTAGATTGGAGGTAAGGGAAGTTTGCTCATGCTTGTTTCTCAATAGAAGCACAGAAACAATAAACAGAGTAAATACTTGTGTAATTTTATGTCATAAAGTATAAAGGTAAATACAGCATGTTCTTGTGTAATTGTGTAACCAATGTAACTGTTTTTCCATGCACAGAATCACAGAATCACAGAATGATAGGGGCTGGAAGGGACCTTCAGAGATTATCTAGTCCAACCCCCCTGCCAAAGGAGGTTCACCTAGAGCAAGTTGGACGGGAATGCATCCAGGCGGGTTTTGAATATCTCCATAGAAGGAGTCTCAACAACCTCTCTGGGCACCCTCTTCCAGTGCTCTGTCACCTTCAAAGTAAAGAAGTTTTTTCCTGCAGCCAGCTTTTTGCTAAAAAATCCTTACCACACGCTGTCAGCAAGTTCCTGATTTAAACCCCTTATCTGTAGAAGAATCCTTGCTTGACACCTGTGCCGACAAATATTCTAAACCAAGGAAAGATATACTATAGCCATGCAGGTGTTTCTCATCTTGCTCGTGCTGGTTACAATCATAACTTTTTAGTGGTCACTAGAATCACAGAATTACAGGATCATAGAATGGTTTATGTTGGAAAGGACCTTAAAGCTCATCTAGTTCCAACCCTCCTGCCATGGGCAGGGACACCTCCCACTAGACCAGGTTGCTCAAAGCCCCATCCAGCCCGGCCTTGAACACTTTTAGGGATGGGGCCTCCACAAATTCCCTGGGTTATTTGTTCCAGTGCCTCACCACCCTCATAGTGAATTATTTTTTGTAGTATCTATTCTAAATCTACTCTCTTCCAGTTTGAAGAAATTGCCCCTCATCCTATCACTACATGCTTTCTTGTAGGCCCCCATCAGATACTGGAATGATGCTATAAGGTCTCCCCAGAGCCTTCTCTTCTCCAGGCTGAACAACCCCAACTCTCTCAACCTGTCTTCATACGAGAGGTGCTCCAGCCTTCTGATCATCTTTGCGGCACTCCTCTGGACCCGCTCCAACAGGTTCATGTCCTTCTTATGTTGGGGGCTCCAGAGCTGGATGCAGTACTCCAGGTGGGGTCTCACCAGAGCAGAGTAGAGGGGTAGAATCATCTCCCTCGACCTGCTGGCCGCACTTCTTTTGATGCAGCCCAGGATATGGTTGGCATTCTGGGCTGTGAGCACACGTTGCTGGCTCACATTGAGTTTCTCATCAACCAACAACCCCAAGTCATTCTCCTCAGGGCTGCTCTCAATCCATTCTTCACCCAGCCTGTATTTGTGCTTGGGATTGCTCTGGCCCACATGCAGGACCTTGCACTTGGCCTTGTTGAACTTTATGAGGTTTGCACAGGCCCACCTCTGTAGCCTGTCCAGGTCTCTCTGGGTGGCATCCCTCCCCTCCAGCGTGTCGACAGCTCCACACAGAAAATAATAGCCTGGTTTGGGAGTTATATTTTAATGAGTTATCGTGAACTGTCTTATTTTGAAGCTACAGTATGCATGGTAAACTACCTAGAATTCATCAATGGAATGGAAGGTCTACCTCCATATTTGTAAAATCAAAGCTTAGGATATCCTTAAAAGTCAGTCCTAAAATGCACGCATCATTTGTCAAAGTATGCTCCACGTTAGGTGTGTGCCAAAAGTGAGAACCCAAACCACCTGCTGCTCTGCCTGAGAACTGACTCCTGGTGCTGTTGTGCTCCCCTCAAAATGGAAATGAGAGGAGATGGCCTAGAGGTGTGACTGTCAAACCTGATCAGACATTCACAGTTCATGTTAGTGGAGGCAGGAGTTCATGATGAACGTACTTCTAAATTCTTTTACTTCTTTAACGCTCTCAAACAAAGTTAATAATTCAAATTATAAATATCTTTATCTCCAGTTCAAGGTGTGAGCTGCCAAAGACATAGACATAGACGTATAGACATAGACAAAGACATAGTCAAAGACAGAGACAAAGTTTATATATAAAGAGTTTTAAAATCAATATTTCCTTGAAAAGGTTTGTCAGTTATAAATAAGATGAAAGAACTGTTTTGTTAATGATTAATCAGTGTTTATTTTTTAAGCCACAGATGTGTCCAGTTGCCTTCAAATTCACAGGGTAAAGGTACACCATGCACATACATATAAAAAAAGTCTTTTCAACTTGTAGTTGTAACATATATATTAAAAGCCTGTCTTTCTACAGGGTTTCTATGGGCCTGATTTTCATTCTAACAGTTTTGAGGGAATAGTCAGAGGCTCTAAATGGCAGCCAGACCACGCCATTTTCGATCTCATAAGGAATGTTGTACCTGGGGTCGTAGTGGCCCCCCAGGTAGTAAATCCCATTGAGGTTGGCCGCCTGGCAGCTGTTGTACCACCAGCCGCCCCCATACATCTCTGCGCAGCTCTCCTCCCAGCGGTCCTGGTCCCGGTCAAAGGTGCTGAACCGCATCTGGGCATGGGACGTGTATTCGGTGCCCTCCTCCAGCCAGCCGGCGATCAGCGCATCCCCGGCAGTCCCCTCGTAGGAGGACACAGCAAGGGTGTACCCTTCGGCTTCAGACCCTACCTGTACGACATACTCTGCATACACAGCATTTCCATCCCAGTCCTCTAACTCTACCCGAAGGAGAGTGTCATTCTGAGTCAGCAAGTGTATATTCTCATTGCCCAGCCAGAACTCTCCTCGCCCTCTGCCATCCACGCTGCCGAAACCTCTCTTGTAGTCTTGCCAGGTGCGGTTAAAATTCACTGATCCATCCATTCTCTGTTGGATCAATAGCCATCCTCCCAAAGTGGTGTCTTGGTCGCAATAAACTGACAAAACCTTATTGGATCCCGCTGGCTTGATTTTGAAAATGCCACTTTTGGCACCAAAAGTGTGTTTCTGGCGGATATCATCACAGTCTAAAAAAAAAAGTTGATCTGGTTTGACAGGAGTCATCAGCAAAATTTAATAAAAGGTTCAGAGGAATCCAAGTACAAATAGTCTGAGGAAAATTGTTAAACATGTTTTGGACTACACTAGGTATAGTGACAGGCAACGTTAAAAAGAATTCAGAAAAGAAAACTTTACATACTTCTTAAACTGTGAATAGTCTATGTAATACCCGAGTATTAATGAAATATTTTCCTTTTTTGTTTCTGAGGTGGCAACAAACAGACACAGTGCTTGCATTTTATCATTACACTGTTGTACTGCAGTGTCTAACACCAATGTGTCAGTTTGGTTATGGACGGAGTTTGGCTCCACTCCCTCAATAGCTACTTCTGTGATGCCTGTGTACCTTTCCCAGTGTTGGCTGTCCTTTGCTTCACTCCTGACGGTCTGAAGCTGCGTGCCTGAAAGTCTGGGATATCCTCTGCACTCTGATCATGTTGCACCCCACCTAGCTGCTCAGTTATTTCACGGGTCTTTAGTGATTTGGTCTCGAAAGTGGAGCCTCCCTTGTTGAAACTAGAAGAGGAGCTGGTCACTACAGTCTTGGAGTGACTTGCACTGCCAGATGGGAATCCAGATGGCTGAAGGTGAAGTCCTCCAAAGTCATCTTCTTCCTCCTCTCCTAAGTCTGTAAATTTGCCTTTCCCCCCATAAGCCCCTGAATGACTGGATACTCCAGTACCTAAGTGACTACTGCCCGTGTCAGTTGTGTGGCTGCTAGTTGAAATGCTGCTAGATCCACCAAGGGGCCTACTAGCAGTGGATGGAGAGTCAGGGGTAAAAAATGATTCTAGCTCGGGGAACAAAGTCTCTAGCTTGTGGAAGCTATCTGTCCCACCAATATGGTAAACGCTCCCTTCCCCTCCAGCATTTCCTGCTCCTTGTAAATAGGAGCAGTCTGAGCCATCAGAAGATACCATTTTTTCAACTACTTCTTCTCTAGGGCCATCGGGGCCAGTGACAAACTTTGTGGTTGTAGTTTTGGTACATCTACGGACAGTGGAAGAGGTTTTGCCTCCCAGACTAAGGGTTTCTCTCCCATGGGTAGGAGTAACTAATTTGCTGGTGCGTGAAGGTCCATCCCCCCTCGATTCTGCCACGGGGTACAAGCTGTCACCTCGGGAGGGGTTTGTGTCTGTTTCTGGCCTTTCTAATACCGCTTGCATCTGCCTGATGTTATTAACTATGTTCAGAGCTTGCATTTCAGGCAGAGGCTTATGCTTAAAATGGTCAGGAACATTCGAGTCCTTAAGCGGCCTCATTTTCAGTGTGCTTAAGGTGGTTGTTTGAAGCTCTGGGTGCAAGTTGATGGAGTTGGCTTGGGTAAGCTGCTTCTGGATGTTGTCGTAGCTTTCTTTGTCCAGCTGGTAATCAAAACTTTTAGCACAGGTTCCTTTGCAAGATCGTATCTTAATATCAATGTCCACCTATATAAACAGAGAAAAATAATCCGGTTAGGGAGCTTTCCTGACTTTCACAAGCAAGTGTATCCTTTAACTGGACTGGGGGAAGGTGGGAGCTGCCCTGGTACCTCCCACCTACAGCTGAGCTTTTCCAAAGCTCACTTTTGAAACCATTCCTGGGTTTGTTTCCACTGTAAATACGGCATGTGCAATAGCACAGTGTGCATGAGCTCCACGGAGAAGTACGTTGTAGCATGTCCCTAATCTCTGCTCCCTTTATTCCCAGGGCATAGGGTGTCTTCCTGGGTTTGGAGGGAGTGCTGCAGACATGGGCATATTCCCTGGAGACCGGGGCAGAAATGGGTCCTCCAAGGAGTGGGGAAGACACTGGACATGTTCCAGAGCCTGTCATGGCCCTGCTGTTAGGCCTGCCATCCTGGGGTTACCACTGCTTTCCCAAATGATCCAAAAAGCCAGATCTCTGATCCAGGGATAAAAATGGGCTTTTGAGCAAAACCGCTGTTTGTGACAGGACTTTTCCTTGCGTTACTGTCAAAAGAACTGGCTGCAACCTGGGAACATGGGCTTTAATGCCAGCGCTGGCTGTGGGCAGCAGTGGCAGCACTGGGGAAGAACAGGGCGCATCCCCCTCATCCTAGTTGCTCAGCAGCTCCTTACAGGAGGAGAAACGGCTCATACAGAGCCAGTTATCAGCAGATATAATGTCCTTGCTTCCTGTCTGAGAGCAGAAGCAGCAGATCACAGAATCACAGAATCTCCTAGATTGGAAACGACCCGTAAGATCATCTAGTCCAATCATTAACCTAACGCTGACAACCCACCACTAAACCATGTCCCTAAGCACTATATCTACACAACCCTTAAACACCTCCAGGGATGGGGACTCCACCACTGCCCTGGGTAACGCGTTCCAATGCCTGATGACCCTTTCAGTAAAAAAATTCTTCCTAATATCCAATCATGGGTATTAGATGGGACCAGGAGTCCTCCTGACCTCACAATAGTTCCCACAGAACAGGAAAGAAAGACTGGTTCCCACAGAGCTGCACAGAAAGCATCTCATTTGGGGATTTGCCTCAGCAAGTCAGATCCTGTGGGGGTTGCATCATGTCTTCTTCCAGAGGGAGCACTGCTCACCATGTATGGTATAATGGATAGACACTCTTTCTGTAGCTAAGCCCCGGAAAGAAGAGAAATTACATAGCAGCTACCTACCTCCAAGCGCTTCATTTCCACCACCTGTTCCTGGATGCTGCTCTGCAGAGCTTTAATTCTGTTCACTTGAGTGATAACCCTCTGCTTTAAGGTCACAATTCTCCGCCTCAGTTCCCCTGACACGTGGCCATAAGTCTCATCAGTCTCTGAAACAGAAATGCATCACAGTCATCTACGCACGTGTGATTTTCTTTCCTAAGAGAGTAGCGTATTTTAAAATATGCAATTAAAACATGTAATTAAGAACATATTTCTCATAGTACTGAGCAGGTAAAAATTGCATTAGTTTTTACTAGTTAGCAGTTAAGAGTTTTTTTTTACTATGTTTATTCAGGCTCTTGACGATAAGGTTCAGTGCAGCATCTATTTTCACTACATATTGCTTATGCAAAAAAAAAAAAAAAAATTCAGCAACGGATAATAAAACTGGGTGTGAGATACTCACGCTGAGCACTGTCCAGGTCTGGTTTTAGTACATTTATGGTTTCCACAATTATCCGATTGGATTTTTTAAAGTTATTTTGATTTTCTGCAAGCAGCTTCCTGATTTTGTCTATTCTGTGATTATAATCCTGGTCTGTTTCATCAATCAGTCCTTGCATTCTGCAGCCTGATGGACATTTTATACCCTAAAATTGGAAGAGGGCAATTATTGTCTTAAAATCTTCACAAATAAACCTTATTTTAACACTACATTTGCAGACTTTTGGCCAACACTGAAAAGTTATTAAAAAAAAAAAACAGGGCAAGATTCTGCAATTTCTCTTTAGATGTCCTGTCCTAATCATCCAACGACTTTGCCAAGGACTTTCGTGACTTAGAGCAAGCCACCTGCGGGCTGATCCTTTACCTGCTGTGCCTCTGGCACTGGTGTGATGGAATCAGTGAAGCGCATCCTCAGAAACCTGCCATAAAGTGGATGCTAGGAACGAGTAAACCCTTAATTTTCCCTCTCTTCTGCTCCTCAGGGGTGAATTATGACATACATATATACCTATTTCCCAAAGGGCTGCTGTAAGAAGTCTGTTGTCCAGTTTGAGCAAGAATATTAGGTGCCAACTTATTTAGGCAAAATTTTCCTCAGAAAAGTTTAAGGCTCTTACAGACTAAAGCTCTTTGCCAAGACGTCATCAAATAAATGTAGCATAGAGATGGACTGAGATGCAAGAGGCAAGAGAGACAAATTAACAGTTTATACACAAAGACATCCAGTCAATCATCATGAGGCTATTCCTGAACATTTTGTCATCTGACTTCGTAAAAAGTAACTAGTGAAGTATAAGTTATTTCTAGCTTTTTCTTTTCTTTGTTGCACATCTTTCTTTCTATTGCCTTTCTTTTACCAATTCCAAAAGTGGCAATATCAAAATTCTGAAAAGAAATCCTTTTTAATTTTTTCTAGGATTAGCTGCCTTTTATTTCATCTTTCTTTTCCCGACTTACTTACTCTGCTGATTCTGCACTCCTGCAAACTTCCCTTCACCTTCTTTCTTTCTCCTCATTTTCTTCTTTCTTTCTTTCCCACAGGAGATCTCTCCCCCAGCGTGAAATGTTACCTGTCCTCCCTCAGACCTAAAGCCCCACCGCATGCTGGCTTCATGGCACCCGTCGCAGTGGTCCAGCTGAGGTCCATGAGTGTCCTACTGATGGACCCCGTGTCCACCCCCAGAGCTCATTGCTCACCCAGTCATCGTCCGCACAGATGGGCCAGTTTTTCTCATACTGGCAGGTGGACTGGGACATGTGCTCCACAATTCTGGGACCACGCACTCCTGCACCCTCCTTTTCAAAGGTAGTCTCTCCATTTTGTGCCTGCCAGGAGGAAAAAGGGGAAAAGCAAAGCTGAGATTAGCTATACAGCTGCCAAGACAACAGAAATATAATGCTGATGTCCTCAAACACTCGGTGGCACAGCTGATGTGTGGCAGTTACAGCCATCTGGAAAGCATCACACTGAACAGCGCAAGGATTTTATTCCTGACATTTCTTGTAAGATAAGATTGTGTTTGCTTTGTCAGAATAAAGCTTTTCATCTCCTAAAATTTATGCTGCTATGTAGGCAGCTGGTGATCCTCAGGATATATTATGATAATATCATTCCACAGAAATCTTGTGTTCTGCGTGTAAATATAAAATTAATTTGAAATTAGGTTGGAACTGGTTAAGTTAAAGCAAATACTTTAAAAATCCTATGTTCTATTTCCATTTGCTGCAACATTTCTAAATTTCTATTTCCATTCTACCACCTTCAATATACACAAAACTGGCTTAAAGATATGTAAGAAGAGAGTTTTCCCATTAGTGTTTCTGATTTTAATCACAGTTGCTAACTGCAAGCTTGTAGCACTGTGTTGCCTGGCATAAAGAGCAAGAAAGCTAATAACATCGTAAAAAGAAAAAAAAAAAAGATGTTGGATTCCATTGTGCTAATGCAAAGAAGAGAAATAAATATACTGAGATTTTGTTCAAACCTGAGAAGAATAAGTGCATATATACAAACTAATTCTAAGCCAAAACACTGTAAGGATTCCTACTGTGTTATCACTTAATAAAAGACTGGAAAATAATTATTTTTCATAAAAGAAAGCCCTGTTTTAGGGCTTGAGATATAATTAAGTCTGACTGGATTCCTCTGCATACCTTATGTTCGTTTCAAGCAGCATAATTAATGCTTGAAAATATTAATGATTAATTATTATTATGATTAATGCTTAATTCTGATGCAGAGAAAGTTTTCCTAATTCTGGCCTTCAGGGCCAGAACCTCAGCCCTGGGGAAGTGGAATGTCATTACTAAAATCAGCAGATTCACGCTGGTTTGATCCATCCTGAGGATCTGGCCCAAGCACCTCTTAAAAGTAACAAAAACCCCTTTACTTTTAGGTGGTCTGTACCCTTTCAGCATTGACAGCTCCAATGCGACTGCTTCTGGTTTGTCCCATCTGCTTCCTATAATTTCTGTCATTTGTTAAAACATGCACATTCATCAAAAAACAGTCACAAAGACAAACATAAAGTATCTAACACAAGACTATGTTCCCAGACCTCAATGAGAAAAGAAAAGGTTATATTAGCGTAGTTGAAAATCAAGCCTATCTCTTTCCTTATTAAAAATTGATTCTTACTTAGCTTAGTTTAACCTAATGTTGCTGCCACAGGAATCCTTGGGGTTTAATGGGTATTTTATAACAAAGGTATTGTGTGTCATTTGTAGGTGGAAAACACGGGTGAATTACCATCCAAAGGAGGGTGGAATTCACCCCAATAAACATGAAAATTTCCAACTGTCTGGAGCCACCAGCATCAAGTCAGTTAGGCTTAAGACTTACAGCATCACCTCTGAATTTATGAATTCATGTTAAAGTATATGCTTTGCTGCTCCTGAAGCCAGGCAGATTCAGCAAAAACGAATTAAGCAAAACTAGAGTGCTGGATACTCAAGAACTACTGATGAAAGTCCAGCAGTGAAGTGGTTACAGTAAGCTTGTGCATGTGTGTGTGCATTGAATTTTACAAGCTAGGTGACAGCCAAAATGTATCTATATCTAATGAATAAACATTAAATAAATGCTTACTCTTCAAAACAGAAAGATATGAAAAGAATCAAGTAAGCAAACTCATACCCAGGCTAAGTTGAGGCACAGCAACACACAGAGGATCCTCATTGATATCATCTTCAGGAGAAGAGCGAGCAGAACTCTGAAAGGATGTTCTTCACCGGTGTTTTGGTGCAATTTAAACCTTAATGCGAAGCTGAGATTAATCATTATGCTCTCTTCTGTTTGGAGATAAAACATGCCAAATGCTCCCCTCCCCCTTAGGTGATTACTTAAGACCTCTTGCACAAGTTTCTGATGTTATTTGTTCCAGATAAGTTTGTACACCACCAACATGCGGGCAACACCATGCATTCCAGGAAAAAATCCATCTAAAGCTTAGTTTCTCGTAACTGGACGTTCAACTCAGAAGTGTGCAGGACCTAGCGGGATCCGGCAATGCTTACCTGCTGGAAGACACACACTCTGTGCAATGGGCGTTTGGCCAGCATACCCAAAGAGGAGATATTTGAAAAAGGAAGTCATTGGTTTGCCCTTTCTGTGTGACCGTGTTCCACTGCTGTGAAATCCACTGGCCTTTCCAAAGCAAGTACTAGTCCAAGAAAGGTTGATACAGTCTACCTGTGACCATGTGAAATTAATTCCTGAGGAGGGCAGAGCCCAGTTTACATCAGTTCTTACAGCTGGACCTCGCTAGTATTTGCATAATGCATCATGTGTTTAACATTATGCTGTCTCTTACATAAATGGTACACTATAATTTTTTATCAAGTAGGATTTGTTTGAAATGAACACATATTTATGAAGAGCGCAGTAAAGTGGTACTTGAAAATGTCCCAGAACAGATGTTGAGTGTAATCAATCTTCCTAAGGAGTTATGTCTCCTTAAATGTTTGTGTTATGGGTATAGTTTCTGTGTGGCAATTGGTGATAATGTGCTGCTGCTCTGACCTCAATAACAAGCCCTACTGTTACTGGGGAGAGTTGTACATGGCTATCAGATATGAGAGATGCTGCCCGCCTCGAAAGTTGCTACTGCAGCGAGCAGGAATGATCAAGAAAACCCTTGCTTGAGCAAACGTGTGCCTAATCAGTTGAAAAAACAAAATTCTCTCTTGGCTTTTTAAAACCACATGACATTCACAGAACTCCATCATCTATAGGTTGCAACATCTTATATTCTGCTTTAGTGGGACGTGTTTAAGCTTGACTCTGGCATTTTACAACATATTTAATTAAAAATAGCTGATTTGAGCTTTGGATCCATTCCAGCAGCAATTCCAAGTTTTGTCTTATCCTCCCTTCCTCTGCTTTCCCTCTTGTTTTCTGCCTTCAGGAGTCTCGAACCCTCTCCAAGTAAGGTTCACTGCAGTTGAACTGGAGTCTTTCCTCCCATTTCGGGCCTTGCATTTCATGCTTCTCTTATCTTGCAAAACCCTCTTAAACCTGACTTAATGTATACCAATATCACTAACAGGGAGTCATATCCTCAGGTAGCAGAAGAGCTCAGCAAGATGGTGCTACAGTGATTAACGCCTATGCCACCAGGATCTGGTTTTGCGTGATAAAGGATTTCTATTATATTTAAGGCTTAATCTTATTTTATCTGTGCACATTCTGAAACAAGATGTTTTGTTTAGTTCAATTCCCTGCAACAGGCTTTGTAAAGTTTTCTGTTGCATCCCATGCAGTGCCAGTAATATTATGATGCAACAAATCTCTTCTGATTTCAGCAAAGGACAGCCCAACTCACTTCAGCAACAAATGTCCAAACAGACCCCATATTACCTTTGCTCAGTTTGAGGATCAGCCAGCCGTGGCTGTGTTGTTTGGTTGATAAATGTCCGTAAGGCAGCTCCTGAACTCAAAGCAGATAATAAATACACTTAAATACCAAAATGCTCAGCTACCAGCTTCAGCAGAGGTAAGATTGGTGATGCTTCCCCACTCCAAGTCCTACACAGTTTTGTTCACTCTGTTGTGGCAGTTCTGTGAAAGAATTATAAAAATCTCAGAGGATTATAACATGCTTAAAGGAGGGAAAGACCACAATGAGAGGAGGTCTTGCAGGATTAGGATTAATTATTTTACAGAACCGAGTAAAATGGGCTTCATCCCAAATCTACGGTAGTCTCCCACTCAAACGAACAAGCTCTAGTTTAGCCTCCACAATAGATACATAACTCTGCTTCAAGATCACAACCTTAGGACCTCCATGCTCAGGAACACAAGAATTGCTGTTACAGGTTTTGTGTGCTCTCCTTGTGCGTACACTCATGGACTGTGCTTTACCCCGGGATCACGTGTGAAGTTTCTTCCACCAAACCCCTTCCTCCTCACGCTGAGCATGGCTGGTGCTCCGCAGGCAAGCGCCTGCCCAGAGCTGTACACTCTTTTCATTGTATAATGATGCTCTGCAGACTGTTTAAAGCTTCAAGGATTTTCCTATGGTGCTCAACGCTCAGCTGCCCCAGTACTTTACAAACATTCATTCCCTGGGCACAACTTTCCCCTTCTCACAGCTGCAGAAGCCAGGTGAGAAGGTTAAGTCAAAACTTAGTTATTAATTTGGGGGATTCATTTTGATAGTCTGAATCTTCAGAGCACACCTTATGTACAGATCCCGCTGACTGCAGCTGTAGCTCTGTGCCTGCACCGGGGCTCAGGAGGAACATCCAGCAGCCAGCTCTGAGACACCTGAGTGTCTTACCTCTGGTCCCACAGGAACCAGGTGATGAGACCACGAATAGTACCAAGTTCTGCAGTGCGTCAGCTGTAAGTAAGAGACAACTGTGCCCCACCTGGTCTTACTCACTATGTGCATTGCAACCTGTGCAAAAACTAAAGCATCCGTCATAATTCAGACATGATGTGATGTTACCCTAGTTCTGGTTTTTCCCAATTTGTAAGAGCATGATTTTGTGATCTTCAATAATCTCTGAACGTTATTTTTGTAATTTAATAGGCCTTAAAAAGCAAGAATAGTCAGAGCACATCAAGCAGAAGAATTTCTGCCTTCTCAACCATGCTGACAGAGGATGTGACAATTTGCTAGATGGTGTCCCGGGTACCAGCAACCAGTGTAACACTGGACACAGCAGTAGCATGTGCCAGGCCTCCTCTGATGCTGATGGAGGGCGCAGCTCTCTGGTGACCTTCAAATGCAGAAAACGTAAGCTTTGGTCCAAGTAAAACTCGACCGCCAAGGCTAGAGGGACTGGTAAAAGCCGATAAACAATCATAAACATTAGGTAAGCTACAAGGGGTTTCCTGCTTCATGCGGAGGGGATTGCTGGGTAAAGCTGGGGTGAAGGAGGAGCTCCTCAGGCTTCCCAGTGGAGGGCTGAATCGGGGCCTGACCTTTAGCCCGTACCTTTGCTTTCATGTCGCAATCATCCAGTCACTTCTCCCTGTGTTTGTTTGGAAGGCTAAAGGCCAAGAGCTAGATAAACTTTGGATTTAACTTTAATTCATGATCAAAGGACAGAAGTGCAGCTCACTACTCCAGCTGCCCTGCTCTTGGCAGGTTGCCACAGTAATAGTCGAGGAGTCTGGGATTTAACTGTGGTTTGTGTGCCCTAGATGTGAGCCAGCCCTTGTTTGCTCAGCACTACCCCTGTCTCCTGCCTTACCACCCCTCCCTGCCACCAGTTTCCAAGCGATGCCTTCGTCTCCTCTAGCCTGCTTATTCATGTCCCTCCTCTGGATACCTTGGCTGAGAGTCCATCCTCCTTCAGCCCCAACTCTCCACTCCACTTTCTTTTCATGTGCTCCTTGGACTACTTAACTCTTCTGAATTCATTACTAGCCGGTCCCAGCATCTGGTCCCACTTTTTCCCCATGAAATGTCCCAGGAACTGAGACCCTCCAGTCTGCGCACCTTTATTCTACCTCTATCCCTTCCTTGTCCACTTTTTCAGTTTTGGTTTTGGTTTGGTTTGGTTTGGCTTTTTGCTTTGGAGTGAGCATGCAAAAGATAAAGTATTTCTGTTCCCGATTCCTCTGTTTTGTGCTACAGTGGTCTTTGGAAGAGTGACTGCAAGCACGAGGTATGAAAGAAAGGCTTGGTGACTACTTGTTGTAGTCACCAAGTCATATAATGAACTTTTATAAACTCAGAGGGGCACAGGCTTGCCTAAATACAGACGAGTTTCGCTACAGGCTATGATCTGAGGGTCACGTATGATAAAGACTGATTTAGACAAGAGAAATATGACCTCTCAGTATGCAAAATAGGGTAACCAGGACAAGGCAACCAGGCAACCAGGACATAGGGGCATTAAGGCAAGTTGCAATCTATTTGCTTGCAGAAAATAATACTGAGAATATCATTCTCTCTCTAAGAGTCAGAAGAAATAGGAGATCTGTTCAGGCCCCTTTCGGATAGTCAGAGGGTTGGAAACAGTAGAAAGGAGCCGCAAAAGGCATGAGTCTCGCCAGTCTTCTTTCAGGGCCCAGAGACTATAACTGTGGGCTGGGATCCTGCAGACTCCCTGATGAACTCTGGCATAGGACTTCTTTGAAAGATCAGGCTTCTCAGATTCGATAGCTCTGACCCTCCTGACCACTGGAACAGACGGTCCTCTCCAAAGAGGTTAAAATGATTTGTGAAAATTTCAGACACCAATCAACAAATCAACTGGAAGAATAAGCCAATCTTAGTTCTGGTGAGCAACCCATAAAATGCCAGCTCAAACCAGTGAACTATGGGTAGTTACAGCAGATTGTCATCAAATAAATCATTGCGGCCAAAAGCTAAACCGGGAGAGGCAAATCACAGTTCAGACGTAGCAGAGTGTGGATACAGAAGTCAGTGACAGAGGGGAAAGGAATATTTTTTAATTCTGTGTTGCAAATGTATAAATAATAACAAGCTTAAAGTCATGTCATGGGTGGGATAAACTGAAAACAGAAAGTGGAAGGGATTTGGCCAATGCCACTCAAGTGGCTGTTTGCAGAACCAGGATCAGACAAGGTTTGCCAACCCTCAGCTCACGTCCTTCCCCCAGGCCTCTCTACACGTACTGCTTCAGCTACAAGGAACCACGGGAGAGGCCTCACGGCACAAAACGTTCAGGAAAACTGCTTTGCTTGGTGAGGAATTGGGTGTCGAGGCTGGTGGTGAGCCACACAGCGTGGCTGCTTGCACGGGTGCAGCAGAGCCGTGCAAATATACCAGTGGGTGCTGGGTGTGGAGGGGTTGTCCCTCATCCCAAACAGCTGACAACCCCACGCTGACCCTATGCCAACGATGGCTTCTTCTCACCTACTCCTGAGAAACCTGCCTTTGTCTTAGATTTTGGCCCAAGGGTAAAACTTGAACTAAGTCAAAACAACCTCAGTAAAAGTGCCAGGGGTACAGCAGCTTATCGTGCTGTGGAGACTCAGATCCAGGCAAAGAGGCTCAGCAGCATCCTCGCCAGACACCTGAGCACTAAAACTGGAAAAGTGTTGAGGCGGCATAAACTGCCTTTAAGATCTGCCTTACTAAGTGTACTGTGTCCTTGTCTTTAAAATAAAGCATTTGAATGTGCTATTCAGAAATACCAGGTGAACTTCTGGCCACTCACTAGTAGCTAAAAATAAAGACCAGGATACACTTCATATTTCACTTCTTAATATATCAAATTGAGATAGATATAAAGACAGAGACAGAGGCAGAGGCAGAGAGAGAGAGAGAGAGAAGTAGAGGTAGAGATAGAAGTAGAGGTAGAGATACATATTTTAGCTCTGAGTGTATTTTTTGTTGATCACTTTATGCATAAACCTAATTTGATTTGCTAATGCACCCCTCAAATGCACTCATTAGATATTCTGAGTACATTCAGACTGCATCACAAACTCTTTGCTGTTCTTGATCTGTGCTGTGAGTTTGCTTATGTGGATCACATGCAAAATTATTACCAGATCTAGAAAAATAAAATGTAAGTAAAACACCATGAATTTCTGCTGTAAATTTTAACATTTTGGGGGGTTAGATAATTGCACTAGATACATTAGATTAATTTTTAAATATTTATGAATAAAAAGGCAGTATTCAGGAATAATGGTTGTACAGTATAATGCTACCCAAAAAGCCAACTGCATCCTGGGCTGCATCAAAAAAAACCAAACATGTCCAGCAGGTAAAGGGAGGTGATTCTGCTCCTCTACTCCACTCTCTTGAGACCCCACCTGGAGTACTGCATCCAGCTCTGGAGTCCCCAACACAAGAAGGACATGGACCTGTTGGAGCGAGTCCAGAGGAGGGCCACAAAGATGATCAGAGGACTGGAGCACCTCTCCTATGAAGACAGGCTGAGAGAAAAGGCTCCAGGGAGAACTTAGAGCCCTTTCTAGTACTTAAAGGGGCTACAGGAAAGATGGGGAGGGGCTCTTTATTAGGGAGTGTAGTGATAGGACAAGGGGGAACAGTTTTAAACTGAAAGAGGGTATATTTAGAATAGATATTAGGAAGAAATTATTTACTGTGAGGGTGGTGAGGCACTGGAACAAATTACCCAGGGAATTTGTGGAGGCCCCATCCCTAAAAGTGTCCAAGGCCAGGCTGGATGGGGCTTTGAGCAACCTGGTCTAGTGGGAGGTGTCCCTGCCCATGGCAGGGGGGTTGGAACTAGGTGAGCTTTAAGGTCCCTTCCAACTCTAACCATTCTATGATTCTATAATTCTATGTACTATATAGCAAATGAAACTTTTATTCTGAATAATATTTGAGAAACTTGTTAATATGTATGCTCTGGAGTAAAATATCTGTTCCTGGTCGTGGATGGTATGCTTCCTAACACATCCTGATGGAAAATGTATTCATTACTTTGTGGTAAGCTCAGTTAAGTAGCCTTCAGCAGTAAACTAGGCCTCTTTCAAGTTGCTATGTACTTTGATCTATGTCACAAATCAATTTCATCAGAAAACAGAATGAAAACCTTTGGAAACAAGCTGCATTTTATGGAGAAATAGCTCCAACACTTGCCTCTAAACAAAGAGCAGAAACTACTGGCATGCAATTCAGGAATGACTGAATCAAACAGGTTGGATCAAAGTAACCTTCCAACCATCATAAAGTTTACTTTGTTTTGTTTGGACAACAGTGCAGCACAGATAACAAGTCCAGATTTTTTGTAATAATCAAAAATTTATTGAGAATTTGTACAGAAAAAAATAACCACCTACAGAGGTAAGAACGGCTTGGGCATTTTACAGTCGGTGGTGTTTTATCGTCAAAACCAAACTGTGTAACGTTAGGTAAGTTCAGTATCTAAGATACAAAAGATTTGTTTTCCCTTTTCAGACCAGTCTTTGTGAAATTGTCCCTTTACGAGTCTCCAACCTACAACAGAAAAAGAGAGCATTTTAATGTTCTAAAGAAAGAAGTACATAAGGCTATGATGACATGTTGATAGTGTTTATGCATAAGTTGTACTAGTTGGAAACTAAAAATGTAGCATTTAAAACACATGAAGGCAAGGGATTATTTCTGATAACGAGACTATATTTATCTATCTGTTAAAAGAAACAGTAATGTGGAAGGTATACTAAAATCAAAGTACAAATATTTCTGTGACAAAATGGTAAACGAAGCTAACTTCTCTAAGATGCAGTGGGCTTAACACATCAGCTGTCCTTGCTCAGTGTTTGAAATGATAACTATGTTCTGTTGTCATTTTAAATATCTCCTCGGCCCTGAGGTCGAACCTGTTTGGTGTTGCCTAAGTTGTGCTGCTGTCCATCTACTGACAGTCTGTTGAATGGGATGATCTTCATTGCACTTTTCTTCATGGAGTACCACCGGTCACGCCAGGTCGCCCAAATGATGCCATTGTCATATCCAGTTGGACCAGCATCTTTCGATGTGTACACACCATCTTAAAAACATCAGTTGGAGCAAAACAATTAGTTGCTTTCTGAAATAGTTAATATGCCCGTACATTTTTCTGGTACTAACACCTCCATGGCATCCCTGGGCATGCTAACAGGCCCCGTTCACTGCCCTTCTTCCCCTAGTTTGCCTCTCTCGAGAGTGGAGCTGGAGAGCAGCCCTAACTTCCTACTGCTGGCGTTAAAAGTTATTGCAAAGAATGCACTATGCCAGCTTTGGGAAATCCAGATGGCAAAACATACTCAATGAAAGTGACCCATTTTTCTTTGTCACTAAAACATGGTGTCCTGGGTTATAGGTATTTAGAAGATACTTTACCTATGTAATATTTGCCATTGAGGTGGCCAGCATGACATCTATTCATCCACCATCCAGATCCATCTTGCTCAGCACAGTTGCCAGCAAAGTTATCATTGTCGTTGTCATAGGTACTGAACCGCATGCCATTGTGAGAGGTAAAGGATTTGTCACTGGGATCGTCTCCAAAATCAAAGCCATCAAAGGCATCCCCGGCTTCACCACCGATAAAGTAGGCATAAGTCAGTCTATACTTGTCTTGTTCACTTCCCACTTTGAATACAGCATAGTCAGCAGTGCTGTTAATAAAGGATAACGGTGAATGTGAGCATGCTGCATTCCCAGTACATGCACAAATGAAAAATAGGTGTTAGCACTGCAGAAAAGGCATTTATGGCACCCTAGCATTTGAAAAGGAATTGGTTTTGCATAATTGTGTGCCTCAGTTCAGTGACGTATATCCAACCAATTTTTGTGCTCCAGCATCAGACATGCTTCCTGACTACTAGTCTTAAGTGATGTATGAAAGATATACACTATATAAACATATATATATATATATATATATATCTCCCAGGTTCATAATGCTTAGGCTTACTTAGGTGACGAGCAAATTCTTGGCAGAAGGAAGGAGCAGATGTCTCAAGAAATAGCAAGGATAGTCAGCCCTCCTGGAGAATGGAATACATTAGAATAGAATAGAATAGAATAGAATAGAATAGAATAGAATAGAATAGAATAGAATAGAATAGTTCGGTTGGAAAGGACCTACAACGATCATCTAGTCCACAAGATGCATCAGATGTGAGGAAACTTGAAGAGCAGAAACAGATTCCTTCTGCCAAAGAAACTAGGGTTGCCATTGCCAGCATGTGGCCTTCAGACACACACATGTGCCTGGCAGCAAGTCACACATGGTGCCAATGCAGTGTCCAATGCATGTTAGTAGGTTTAAGGGCTCATCATTTTTTCAGAGAGCTGTACAAACTGACACAGCAGTGGAAGCAGTAGGTGTTAAGCTGTCATTTTGAAAAGCATCGTGAGCAAGTACCCTTTTTTGCCACTCCAGTCCTCCAGTTCTATTCGTAAGGTGTATGGCAGAGTGGACTGCGTAGTTATTAAATGAATCTTTTCATTGCCCAGCCAGAACTCAGTGGTGTCATCTGGAGACAGATGTCCAAATCCTTCCTTATACTGAATCCAACTTTTCCTGAAGTCTTCACTCCCATCCAGTCTCTGGGGAAAAAAAAAAAACAAACCACAAAACCAAACCCAAAAACCTCAATTAAAAAGTTATATATCTTATGTAGGTAAATAAAAACAGTGCTGATGGAATAAGCTTGCTTATGGTAATAATACGTAAGTGGCATACCCTCTGTAATACTGTCCAGCCGTTGCCATACGAGTCAATCTCACAGTAGACTAGGAATGACTGCTTGGCTTTTTGAGGCTTGATAAAGTAAAGACCACTTTTTCTGGCACCTTTATTTGCAACGTCTTGGCAATCTGAAGTAAAGATATTTAGAGGATCGTTGTTAATCTAGCTGCAGTTCTATCCTCAGATTTATCTGATATTGTAACTTTCTTAGTGCAAGAAATATAATTCATCTAAATGTCATTGTTGCAACATTAGCTATTTAATCCACATACTTTAATGTCATTGCCATAAAATCCTACCAAAGTTCACAGGACTCATATAAGATGAGGAGGAATTTAGTCTCACATACAGTTTAAGCAATTTAAACGTAAAGTACAGTTATTGCATTAATTTTTACAGCAACACAAATGGCACTTTTGGAGCTAATGGAATAATTAATTTTTTTCAGGTGACTCAGTAGAAACATGATAATGAATTACCTTCTGTTTGTCTTATGTCAATAGAAACTCTATTCCTGTCCCTCACGTTTAGCATACATTTTGGGATAATGATATTTTGGCCAAAAAGGCCAAAGGACCAAGTGAGACCTCTGTTCCATCTGAATGGTCTGTTTGCAGAGCATCTACCTAGCGCTTATATTGATCCGAGCACTGGTTTCATAACTTGCAATCTTATATACCTTTGCAGGAATCTATGGCCCGTAAGATTACAAATAACTCCTTGCTGTGATGCCAACTGGCGATACTTGTAACTGATTTAACCCTCCACCCGACAATAAGCATTTTGTGCACCTCTTCCAGTTGTCTCCTGTATTTCAGCTTTGTCTCTACATGGCTCCTGACAGTGTGCCTCCAGCTGGGCAATCTTCTGTTTCAGCTGTGTGATCCTGTTGCTGTTCAATATATGCGTATCTGTCAACTGTCTGCACAGAGAGACATAAAAATGGCTTGTTGTTTCAGCTGTTTCGGAGTATGTAACGCACATTTCCCTGCACACGTGCCTCACCTCTGTAGCATGCTGTTACATGCACCTCTGTGAAAGGGGCTGCCTCTATTAGCACTGATATTTAAAGGTAAGGAAACTAGACAAAATGAGAAAGCACGTACCAAATCTTATGCAGAACTTGACTCTAACCAGCAAAATTGAAACAGCAATTAATGTATGAATATAAGTCTATGGAAAGTTTTCCTTTGTTCTCCTGAAGTAAATGATAAATTATTACTTTTTAATTATGGATGCATTTGTAAAACATAAATGCAGTAAATAAACTGCTGCAAGTATCAGAATGCCTAAATCGTCTTCAATATAACATTATAGAAGTGGAGATTTTTCTACATTCAGGTCAAAAACCATATCCTTAAGATCTAGAAAAGTTAATGATGTTTTCAATTTTATTTTCAACATCAAATTACAAAAGACTACCATTGTTCATAGTTACTTATGACTTATCTCAATGTAACTGAGCTAATTTTCATGGATATATGCAGTAAAATTAGCCAGAGTGAATGATTGTACAAATACTTCACATGCTCTGCATTATAGCACAAACTCATATTAATAAAACCTCCAAAGGTCATGAAAAAAAATTAGGAGTAGCTGTCAGAGCAAAAGAAACATAAATAAAATATCGCCGTGCTTCCTGACATTCTTATCTTGCGCTTCTTGCACAATTAATGGCTTATGCAGATGAGCAGAGAATGCAATACCAGATCCTCATGACCCTTCTGTGTCTTGCTAGGCAGCTACTAATGACAGTGTGGGCACAATGGTCCACGTAAGCGCAAAACACCTTTCTAAGGGAGCCTGAGCTGCACTTGATAAAAGAACAGAAAGAAAACAATCTGGATTGCCAAGTGATATAAAAGGTGGAACATACTTACTGTATAGTACTTTCATGAGACAAAATAGTGTTTTCATATCTGATTATTTCTTCAATGATTTTCTTGGACTTCTGAGTAAAATCATCGATTGAATCTGTAAAAGAGACAAAGGTATAAAATTGTTGCAATTAGGCAAATTAAAAAACAAGGAAACTACATAAATTATATTTTTCAGCTGTGTAGTTATTTTTATATTCTCACTTGGTAGTTTCTGCTTCTCTGGAGGATAGAGGCTTTGGATGTGTTGAATCAAATGTTCTGCTGTTACCGTGGAGTTAGTAATTTGCCGCAAAATTCTCTCCATTTCCTGCAGTTCATTATCCATAGTGAGGTGATATTTATTAAAGAAGTCTGCAATGCCACAGGTTGTCGGGCAGTAGCTACCCTAAAGACGAAAGAACAACAATTGGCAATGTTTGGGGAGCAAAGCAAGGAGAGCAGATATTTGGGCAGGGGAACTTTCAGGCACCGCTTATACAAACGATTGCGGATAGAAAAAGGGCAGGCATTCGCCACTTTGTCTGCTCTATTTGAATTTACAGAGGCAGTTTACTTTCACGCTGTGCGCATACATAGCAAGAAAACAGTGCACACTATTACTTGTAGCGTCTTCTGGATATGTGTTTTCATCAACAGTGCAGCCTCCCGTACATTTTTACCAAGTGTATACCGCTATTAATAAATAACGGGTTTAAGCACAGTGCTTTTAATAAGTATCGAAAATAACAATAAGGATCAAGTGATAACGGTAGCTAATAATCAGCATAAGAAAGCTTTAATTAGGCTCAAGATAAAATAAAATTGTTCAGGTACTTACAAATCGTTCGTCTAATATGCAGCAGTTTTCTCTGGTAGCAATGTACTGAAGAGAAGAAAGAAGACCATTTTCAGTGAATTTTCTCCAACGGCGCTTTCCGCACCCAGGTGTTTTCTAACACCGTCTCTTCACTTACCGCCATGCCGGTAGAAAAGAGGAGGGAGAGGAGAGGCCCCAGGGGAGCCCAGCTGCCTAACCTCAGCACCATCATGTCTGTCCCACCGGGTGCTGCTGACTGCTCGGTGTGGTCCTGCAGTCAACAGCCGAAAATGTTCAACCCAGCACGGGGCGGCAGGGGTTTAAGGGAGCAGGCTGAAGCTAGGGGCGGGAACTGGGAGGTGGCGGGAAGAGGTGGGGTAGGGGTTCGAGGTGGATTCCCAGAATTGGAACACATCTCCTACTCCTCCCATTTTCAGAACCTGCTTACCACTTACCCGCTTGATCTCTGCTCCAGCCGGGAGGTCTCAGGGGAGAAGGGAAGGTGAGACAAGGCATGGAGACACTCCTTCTAGTAACACGAGTGTTAAGGAAACTCACATATGGTTTCGGGATGAGGCCTGGCAGAAGTTTCACCCAAACAACACAAGCAATAGCCACAGTAGCTATCTGAATTATGCACAACAACTACCAACAGCCTAACAATAAATACTATTTTGTGGTTATGTAGCACTTTCCTGCCTCAGATCTCAGTGTGCTTTGCAAAGAGAATGGACCTCATTCTCCCTCTTCTGCATATGACAAACTGAGGCAGAGAAAGAGTCACGTTGGGCAGTGGCCTATCTGGAAAAGAAGCCTGTGGTATCTCTCACAGGCGATGAAAGCATGAATCCTCCCTATCCTTCAACTCGAGGAGTCCATTTGAATGATTTTGATCAAAGCTTCCTTGCTGGGGAACTAAGGTTGTCAGTATCTACCTAATTCAATTAACTCTACAAGACTGGTGACAAGCTCCCTCTTCTGCTAGGTGCTTTACCCCAGCCAAATTATTTTATGTATGTGTTTCTGCTTACTATCTGTATTAATAGCGTTAATAGCTTTCTACTCATGACCTGCACCTGATCTTTGTGCTGTGCCTTCTCCAGAGAAAGCCTGCTTTTGTGTCTGTACAATATCCCGTGTGATGGGACAATGTTGAATGAGGCTTTTGACTTCAATACCTTTGACCAAATGATGAAAAGAATGGTGGGACTGGGGCTCACTGCTAGATCTGTTGTTACTGGGGTCTGCTTTGTGATTTCAGCCAAATGACTTCACCTCTGTACAGCATGTTTCAACTTTGCTTAATATGTATTTAAAGTCCATGGACAAAAGGACTCTATAGAAGCTAGATATTATATGATTGCAAAATTAGATATGATTATGCCTGACACATGGAGAGTTCCTGACCTGTATATATGACATCCTTTCATCTGGTCACATCTGGTCAACCAGGAGGTTCCCATCATGTTCAAGGATCCAGCCACATATTGCCAGAAGGAAATCTGAGCATTTCTGATGTTAACAATCAAATTTATGGGACACTTATGTGAAGCTGAAGCACTGTTTATGGGAGAGTCAGCTTTCCAGTACCTGTATTGATGACCGGTGAGTTAGCTGACAGGCTGCCAAAAGTCCTTTCCAAAGGATGACCAATGCTAGACATATACCCTTCCAGTTCTGGCATTAATTACCTTCAAGATTCATGTGCTCCTGTTGTCCTTACTGACACAAATAGGACAGGGCTCCACCTTTTACATGGTTAGTTCTGTTTCCTAAAGAGTGAAAATAAAGTAAATAAAACTGGGTAAAAGTCTACCTGCTCTTGTGTTTTCTAGTATTGCTTCATTAGTGCTGTTAACATGGACTCAGGAAACTACCAGTGAATCTCCTTGCCACTGCTGCTCACACATTGCTTGAGCTTGCTTTGCTGCCTCACTGGCTGCAGGTCATGACATGAGGTCCAGAGGATCCTGGAGGTACAATTTCAGTGGCTATGCACCACCAGGGTTCCCTTAGATACGATTATAGAGCGTGAGTAGGTTGCTGGTATGAACTTTGTTAAAATAACTGTCCCAGCTTTAACCACAGATGTACGCTCAAGAGTGCAGATGGGCACGTAATGTTCATGACACGACAGGTGAACCACGTAGCAGAACCCAGGTATCCCTCATCCTTTAACAGAGTAAAGAACATACTCTTCCCTTTTATCACTGTTGTACATGTAGGTTTGAAACTTTTCAGAGTTAACAGCGATAACACAAAATTATCACCGTATAGATTTACATTCATGAAGGAAACGATATTAAACATCGCTTTGATGATTACCAAATATCTGTACACTGCATTAAGAAGTGTTGCCTACTTGTATTTCTGGGTGCAACCTCTTGTACTTCTTAGCAGAAGATGTAAATATTTTCAAAAGCCACAATTTTTTTTTGTTTGCATTACTGATTACACAGTCATGATTTAGCCTTGAATAATTAATCCTCTTATATCTTTGCTTCCTTCTCTTTTCTTCTGTGGTTTCACCTTGCATGACTTAGAAATAACTTATTCCTGCTTTTCATTCAGTTGAAAACAACATGTATTCTCCGGGGAATGGCTATGTAGTAGTTTTCCTCCCTTACATACCATTTGTCTCGGTTGGTCCTGGCTGCAAAACAGCTGACCCATTTACCAAACAAATGTGGTAGAGACCTAGTTGTACCCTGAGACGTGTCCAACATGAGTTGACTGTGTTGATTTTCTGGCCAGGTTTTTCTTTCCAGTAAGCCTGTTTGTTGATTTGGTAACAAATGAGGAACGATTTGTGTAGCACAGGCAGAAGGAAGTGTTCTTAAAGTCAGTTTACTTTTTTCTTGCAGTTTATGTTTGAGTAGATAGTAAAGTTGAATCATTATTTGCTTAAAAGGGCCTGCTTCAACTCAATTTTGGTTAGTATTTTTGTCAAACAGCCCCTGGGAGACTATCCAACACCTTCCCATTATTCATAGTAAATCTTCCCTCAGAAATACAAATGAGAACAAATATGCTTGTGTTTGTAAATTAGTTCCTGAATATCAGAGTATTCTTACTGCTGTCTCGGAAAAAACAGTTGGTTTTTAAACTTACAACTCATACTGACATGCCTTAAGAATCTAACTTGAAAAATCAGTCTACAACATTTCAGAAATGCTTTAGTGATCCATTTTAACATTTCCAATGGGGGTTTTATTATTGTTTTAATTGAAAGTATTCAGTGGACTTGACTTGAACTTGCTTTTTGCTTTTTTTTTTTTTCAGATGTTCCAGAAGTTAATTTTCATATGTAAAAATAAATACCAGAAATAAATTTTGAAAAAGCCCAAACAGTAAATATTTTACAAATTGCCTACTTCGCTTTGCAATTCATCACCCATATGCATTACTCTGCTTATACTACTAATAAGCTGTACAGATTAATGGGCAAAATCCCCTTCGTTAGGTCAATCAATGAGTGAGTGCTAATTAGGATGAGAAACAGGGATGACTAAAAAGCTGACTCATGGAATTTCTGCTGCTGGTGTGCTACAAAACCAACTGCAGAAAAGTGAAAATGAAAAAAAAAGTTTTGTAACTCATCTTTCTCTTCCTCTTTCAATATCCAAAACTTGGGCAACTTGGGTAAATGGCAACATTTTTGCCAACCCGGTAGTCCACTCTGTGCAACAGACTTTTCCTCGCTCACTCCTCCTGAAACAAAATGCCTGGAGCATTCCTGCGTCAGCAAAAATCAGCTCTCAGTTGCTCTGCATGGGACAGGCTTTAATTTCTTTTAACTTATGACACCAGTAGAGATACTGACTGCACTCAGCTCACATACAAGCTGGAAATTGTTGCTTCTTTGAAAACGAAGCAAGGCAAAGTAAGAAATGTATGTATTTCATGTCAGCCAGAGCTTTCCATTTTGGAAAGAATCCATGGGATAGTTCGCTGCCTGCACACCGTTAATACGGAAGAGAGAACTTCACTCGATTTAGAGTATATTCTTAAAAATTATGGGATGTTATATTTTCTTAAATCTAAGCATGGAAATTACGCTGATGCATGACTGCTAAAAATCATTTGGTTTGTTACTCATGTTCTTGTGGCGATTTTTTCCCAGTATTTTTTGTACATAATATAGCAACGTAAAAGAACCTTTGACTTCTGCAAAGAATAACCAAGGGGGTTTTATGCAGCTAATGCATCATTGCTTTAATACATAGTTCTTACTTTTACTTCAAATACTACTACAGACAAATTTTCAATAATATTTAACAATTAAAAAGGCCAAAAATCAAGGCACCTCATCATTAAAGTACTTCTGAAAATAACTCATGTCCATAAGCCAGATATTTGGTGGTTTGAAGGAGCTATTGTCTTACTTTTGAAAAATCCTATAATGTTTCTCTTCAGTGCTTAATTATGTGAATACATCAAAGATTTTATTTAAACGTCATTCAAATCTTAGGGACTTAAGTGAGAACATATCTCTGAAAATGACAGAAATGTGATATAAAGGAACAAAATCAAGATAGTTCAGAAGATTACACATTTTGTTGCTTTGTGACAGCTGAAGTTTTTCTGAGTCCCAGAGCATAGGATGTTATACTTCAACATGCTAAAAATCTACGAAACATACTACAAACCGCAAAACCATGAGTTGGGATTAATTAAGCACCATATTGAGCGTTGAGTTGTTTGTGCCTTATATACGGGTATTAGATGCAACATGGCAAATTCTCTCCCTTTACTGATTTACAGAGATCATTTTTAGCTGTTGATTCACTGAGAAACGGTTGGTTTTTAGACTCTCTGCAAAAGAGAGATTGCAATGTATGCTTTACCTTCAGGGCAAGAGCAGTGAACTCCATTTGTTAAACAAAGAGATGCACTAATTTGTGGGAATGAGATAAGTAATAAATTCAAATATTTGCTGAATATTTTGTAATTAGTTGAGAGGACAGAGCCCCAATAAACTAAACAGAGCCTACTCAATAAACTAAAGTATTTGTCAGCATCTGCTGATACTATAGGTTTGGACAGGAACTTATTTACAGTGACATTAAAGGAAACACAGCAAAAATGTAACATATTTCACAATAAAACCCCGGTCCATGAAATACTTTGCTTGTTCTTTTTTAAACAATGAGAGGAAGCCTGACTGTCAAAAAAAATCCTATAAAAATAATAGAAAGTATATTTGCTTTGGAAAAACGTACTCTGCATTGTCCTCCCTTATTTCCAGGATTAGCTCTGAATGCTATTAATTTGGGATCACGGTAGTAGAAGAATGAATTTCACGTTTCCTTTACACATCATCTGTGCTCCATGCTGGTGCACAAATCTGTTTACAGGGAGGGAAGCCTACATTTCAAACATTAATGGCACTAGCATAATAAAAGTAAATCTAAGTATTTAGGGTCACTAAAGGAAACTGAATCTCAGACTGAACTACATTTGAACCATGACCAACAAGAAAATTATAGTCTCTAATTTATTTTTTTACTCTGTAAGCTTTTTCTTTCTCCAGCATAAAAATTAAAGCCAGAAGATTTTTTTCCCCTTCCTTCTCACAATTCATGAGAGGAATTAAAAATCTGGCTTACTCTTAAGAGCCAGAGGATGTGGATTCCCACCATGCGACAGAGTTATGGTGTCTATTATTGTTGACCCATATCCCCTATATAAGCCACAAATACAGTCATGTTTTTAACTAGCACTGCCACATATGAATTTCACATAGGCTTGTTACTGACTGTAGCTTTTCCTGGGCTTCACCGACGACCACACAGTGCCATCTGATGTCCTCCAAGAGCAATAAACTGTTTCTAAAATCTGTTAAATCATATAAAGGCTAAAATCTCAGAATTACAACTTGACCATCACAGAACACTGCTTCCCAAGCCTACCTGGAAATGAGCCTCTAAATAACTTGCCTCTGTTTTCTTCAAAATAATCCTAACCTCACATGTGAAACCATGGGCTCTGAACTAATCGTTACTGCAGCACTGTCTTAGTATCTTACACATGCTGGATATTAATTCTCTCGCACACATGTAAACATCCATATGCAAATTTGCTAAAACCGTATTTACTCTCCAAAAGGGCTTTACCATCGTTTCGGACAAAGCAAGATCCAGCCCATCACAGAACCACGAACAGCTGCTGTCAAAATCCACGATACAAAAATATTTGTATGAAGTTAAAAGAATAAAACACCGTCTGGATTCCAAAATGTACACAAAAAATGCATTTGCTCATCCGGAGCGAAATGCGTGCATTTGCCTCTCTGCACAGTGCAGCTAGCACAGGGGATGCTGGTGGGAGTAGATGACACTTTTTGGGACGGGGGATCGTTTTGCATGTGAAGCGGGTGCGGATGATGGTGAAACATAGCCATCTACTGGCCTCTCGGTCGCTTTGTTTGAGCAGCCGTGTCTTCTCACATCCCGAAATTCAGTTTTGCGGCATGGAATCTTGGCCCAACCCCCATCAGCAGGAGTTTTACTTACGTTCATGGGTTATAAGTGATAGTTTGTTAGTGATTGGCATTTATTTTGGATATGTTTAAGCACAGAAGTGAGTGAGGACTGCAGCACATTGATTATAGTCTTAGCCAAGGTGAACTGCATTTGAACTTCACCACAGGCTTTGAGCCCCTTGCAAGACCCAGCCAGGATTAGCCATGCTTCCTGCTATGTTACAGGATGTCGGAATCTTACTGCAACGTATTCCATACTTGAAACGCACATGGAAGACACTTTAAAATTTAGCTACAGAAAGTGTTTGTCTTTATGGCTATCCTGATGGCTGTGTATTTTGTACCAGACAGTGCTCTTTCTGGTGCTTGCTTCAAAGTTTACTTTAAGGAGCTACAATAAATACACATTGGTATATTTAGGAGTCAGCTATGTATACATAACATGGGTGGGGTTTTGTTCCCTACTGTAATTATTTGGATGTTTACTGGTTTATAGGGACTCAAAACCTGCAAGCTTTCAACATAATAATTAAATAATTTAATAACTTAATAATAAAAAGTTAGGTCCTCTCTACGTGTAGGAAACCCACCTTTTCTTTTGTTGTGACCTCCTTTGTTCTGCCTGTTTAATAATTTAGTACAGTAGTTGTTCCTAATTTCTTAGGCACTTGGAAGGTTAGAAGATAGTGCTTTATGGCCTTTTTTGCAATCGGAAAACATTGCACCTCCCTACATAAAGAACCAAATTCCAAGATCACAGCATGACTCTTTTCTGTCTTCTCTCAACTACATCATTTCTAACTGCAATTAGAAATTAGTCTAATTGGACGCTTCATCAACAATTTTCAAAAGTACTTATTTAAATATTTTCAACTTGGCTACTTTTTACATCAGTAAACCCACCTCTCATCATCATATACTTAGCATCACCAGTGTCGCACTGAGCGTTGTATTTTGCAGCATTCCTGCAGAGATCCCAAATTTTATAAATGTTTCATTTGCAAGAGATTATTCCAAACCACCTAGAATTGAAGCATACGTGTTAAGGCAGACCCAGCCATTACTGCATCGGATCAGCATGCAAGGCTCGGATGCAGTCATGGTCCTTGTCATATCAGATGAACGACATGGATTTTCTCTAGATGGGGAGTCACTTTGAAGTATCTCTATGCAATCAGCCCTCTGTGGAGACGTTCAAAGACATCCCTCTGATTCAGACCTCCAGGCTGGGAAATAGTTCCCCCGTGTATGCCAGGGAATTTGCTGGTTTGGTGACATTCACCTCATGTCCACTGACTAGAAATTCAGTCTGGGACCTGAGAAACCCTTCCTGTCAAAACAGAGACATGTAGTCCCACAGAAAGCCTTATTTTTTAATAAACGCATTTTTTATTTAGGGGAGGAAAGGCCTTCATAAAAATTTCCTAACCAGACTATCTGACATGCACAAAAGGACCTGGGAGTGTTGGTCAACAGCCGGCTGAATATGAGCCAGCAGTGTGCCCGGGTGGCCAAGAAGGCCAACAGCATCCTTGGCCTGAATCAGGAATAGTGTGGTGAGCAGGACCAGGGAAGTGATTGTCCCCCTGTACTCAGCACTGGTGAGGCCCCACCTCGAAGACTGTGTTCAGTTTTGGGCCCCTCACTACAAGAAAGACATTGAGGTGCTGGAGCGTGTCCAGAGAAGGGCTACAAAGCTGTTGAGGGGTCTGGAGAACAAGTCTTACGAGGAGTGGCTGAGGGAACTGGGGTTGTTTAGCCTGGAGGAGGCTGAGGGGAGAACTTATCGCTCTCTACAACTACCTGAAAGGAGGTTGTAGAGTGGTGGGGGCTGACCTCTTCTCCCTGGTGACAAGTGATAGGACGAGAGGAAATGGGTTCAAGTTATGTCAGGGGAGGTTTAGATTGGATATTAGAAAACATTTTTTCACTGAAAGGGTTATTAAACATTGGAATAGGCTGCCCAGGGAGGTGGTGGACTCGCCATCCCTGGAGGTGTTTAAAAAAAGGGTAGATGTGGTACTTGGGGACATGGCTTACAAGTGGTTTTGTCAGGGTCGGTTGCCAGTTGGACTTGATGATCTTAATGGTCTTTTCCAACCTAAATAATTTCCTATGATTTTGCCGTTACCACAACCCTGAACTGAGTCTCCACGTTTATGCGGCCTCAGTTGGGACGCGGGTGCCCCCGCCTCCCCTCGGGGATGGCGCAGCGACCCACGCCCGCCGCAGGCCACAATCGCACCAGAAGACGACCCGCTTAGGCCCAGTCCCGGGGCGCAGCCACCGCAGCCCTTCAGCTGCCCGGTGCCATGCGTTCAGCAGAGCGGGGCCGCCCGGGCCGGGCCCCCCGGCGACTCCGGCAGCTCCGGCCACCTCCCCCAGCGAACTCTGGGTATAGAAACTTCCTCCCCCCCCTTTCCCCAACCACCTCCGCAGGCCCCCATCAACCTCTTCGGCCGCTGCCGCGGGGCGGGGCGGGCCGTGGGGCGGGCCCGGGCCTCAGCCGGGGGCGGCACCCACGAACCCGCCCGCCGCCACCATGAGCTGCGCCGCGCTGCTGGGGCTCCGGGGGTCGCGGCTGTGGCGGGCTGCTGCCGCCTGCCCGCCCCGCTGGAGCAGGCGGCGCAGTGCCGGCTGCGAGCCCCCGGCAGGCGCCGCGGTGCGCATCGGTTGCGCCTCGGGCTTCTGGGGGGACACGGCGGCCTCAGGTAGGCGGCGGCGGTGGTGGTGGGAGCGGTGGTGGCGCCGGTGGTGGTGGCGGCGGCGGCGGTGGTGGGAGCGGTGGTGGCGGCGGCGGCGGCGGTGCTGGTGCTGGTGGTGGTGGTGGTGGCGGCGGCGGCGGCGGCTGCCCGCGGGGGGGCCCGGCCGGGCGGCGGGGGCGGTCACTGGGGCACCGAGGCCCGGTGAGGTCGCTGGGAGGGCGGCGGCGGCTGCCAGCGCCCCAAACAGCCCCGTTGCGTAAGCGGCCGGGCCGGGGCTGCCGCTGCACGCCCGGGCGGGGCGGGACGGGACGGGACGGGACGGAGCGGAGTGGGCCGCCCGCCCGCAAGGCCGTCACCGAGGGCAGGGGCGGGAGGGCCCGGCTCGCTTCAGCCATGCACAGCTCGGGCGGGCCCCCGGGCCGGGTCGGGAGAGCGCGGTGCTAACGGCGGGTTCTCCCCTGCCCCGCCAGTGCCGCAGCTGCTGTACGGAGGGAAGCTGGATTTCCTCGTCTTCGATTATCTCTCCGAGATCACCATGTCGCTGCTGACGGCCGCCAAAGCCCGGTCCCCCGTAAGTAGCCGCCGGGAGGCGCTGCCCAGTCCCGGCGCGGCCGGCTTGGCTGAGGCGAGCGGGCCGGGCTGGGGGGGCGCCGGGGCCTCCCCGGCTCTCCTCCGGCCCTCGTCGCCCGCGGGGTCTGTGTAAGACGCGTCGGGTTACGGCGACACGTTTGCTTTTGGTATACTTCTTTCTTACTTATTTTCATATGTTCAGTTTATTTTAGTAGAAGCGTTCACGTCCTTTTCTATATCCAAGCATTTTGAGAGCTAGTTGTTCTCCTCTGTTTTTTCTGTTAACCAAGAAAAGGGTTTGAGTTGACCTAACTGTAACAAATGGTTACAGCTTTTAATTATTTCAGGTTTTAGGTTACACTCCGGATTTTGTCTCTGCTGCCATGGCTCCCTATATAAAAGATATTCACAGGAAAGGTATGCTCCTCTTTCCACGAGTTTCTATGTTAATTAAGTTCACTTGCTTAGATGAGCTTTGTATGGCTTCTGTTACTACAAACATCTGGTTTTTACACCAGCATTTTTCTGTCCACTAGCAGCAGTTTCTTAACAGCAAAAATCCTGTCATAATAGATGGGAAGCTCAGGTCTGATGGTGACATTTAAATTGGGTTAATTTGAAATGTTTGTTATAATTAGAAATATATACATAGATATCCATGTATATCTTTTTGTAACTTTAATTTGTTAATGGAAGATCACTTTCCAGGTCTCTGTTAAAATGTGAGTTCTAGATGTTATCAATGCACTCTAAAAGTTTTTCAACATTCCCATATCGTTCTAGAATATCACTTATTTTCTGATCGCTTTTTTCCTGTTTACATTAGTATAGCTTCACAGTTTTCTGAGCTTGAGAGGAGAAAGGGAATTACTTTTAAGTACCCAATACCTTGTTAACACAGTCTGGAATTTACAGATGTGGATGCTTATTTCTGCTGAAATGTAATTGTTTGGAGAGCATGGATGTTTGAATGACTGGTGTCAAATACTGTTCCTGTAGGAGTTGTTTTGATAGTGTCTGCCTGCCTCATCATGTATCTCTCTTTGGTCACTTTCTCCTTCCAGGCATAGAGGAAGATGAGAAGTATCTCTAACAATTATTTTTCTGTAAACAACTTTACATTGGCTTGTTCCAATCCTTTCCCAGATTAGTGTTTGTATTTTAATGTGATTTTAGTACTTTACTTAGTTAGATGTCTAGATGATATCTTGCGTGTGTTTCAGCATGCTTTAATTTTTTAAAATACAAGTGATTGTTGATAATGCTGAACTTAATTTCTCTTTTTTTTGTTTAGGTGTTCGTGTCATCAGTAATGCTGGTGGAGTTAATCCACTTGCTTGTGCAGCTGCCCTTCAGGAGGTGGCAAAGAAAGCAGATGTTGATTTGAAAATAGCTGTTGTTGCTGGGGATGACCTTATGAGTGAGGTATTTTACTTTGTCTTAAGGCTTGGTAGTATTGTGGAAACTATTTTAGTCCTGTATGACATGAAGGTGGCATGTACTTTCCTACAGGAACTTTTTGTCTCTTTAGACAATAACCTTCTAGCACTAAAAGCAACTAAAAATTGTTGCTTCGTTTTCTTTATTCTTTTTATGCATGAAAACTATTCTTGTTACATTGTTTGATGCATGATGGGGTTGAGTTTTATAAGGCTGGATCTGCTGCTTATATTTCTGAAGCAAACTATGAATCTGATCTAAGGTCTGCTTGCTTTTCAAGAGAAGCTAGGATGTTCTGTTACTTTATTCTGTCTAAACTAAATGATCCTGAATGTTAAATCTCTTCATTTTAAATGTGGTGTAGTTACCACGTGTTCAAATGTTCATCCCTTCTAGCTGGTTTTCGTAGTTTGCAGGTGTTTCCTGTTACTTTGTTTGCAGGTAGCTGTTTTTAAGTAATTAGTTTATGGCCAGTAAAGTAATGTTAAGTGAGACGATTGAAGTTTTAATATAAGGCTCTTTTTGACTTAAAGGATGATCCTTTATGTACAAAGTCTGGTTCCAAAAAAAGCGTTGGCCATACCTGAAAAGATACTGTGAAACCAGTTTATATATTGACATTGGTTAAAGGGGGGATAGGCTTGCACTGTGGTTAAATCTCTGCCTGTAACTTGGAAAATTATTTATCTGTATAGGCTCTATTACTCCTTGCATGCCATTGAATGTGGAAGATGGTCAAGTAAGATTCTTTATTTGCAAATTATGTGCAGTGCTTGGACTTCCTTTCGAGAAACTTCTGTCCTACTGAAACTACTTTAGCATCAGTGGTCCAGAATTTCATCACTGGTACGACAGTGAAATGGTCATTATTTGAGCTTGGTGTGGACGTTTCTGATCTGATCTATGCTATTGTCAGTACATAACTTACAGGAACAAAAAAGACACAGCTTTTACTGTCTACAGACAACTTTTACTGCTGATACCGAACATGATAAATTACACTAGGAAATATTATTTATGGTTTGGAGGATTTCAATCCTTAACGCAGGATACCAAATTAATTCGAAGTGATTTCTTTTTTTTTCTTTTTTTTTTTTTCCCCCCAGACTATAGATCCCCCTCTGTAACCCTGGATCCACTGGTTTCCCAAGCTGCCTAATGCATGGTCAAAAATACCCCCCCCCCCACACCTCTCTGGAAACACAATGTATTCTAAAGCTTGCACAATGTATTACCTAAAGATGCAGAATTAGCCTTGATTTCTGGCTGCACCACCATTGCTGTTATGGCAGACACATTTCTGTTTGCAGGGTTTAATTTATTCAGTCCTACAGCAATTAAAGATAGTTTAAAAGCCTAGGGAATGTACCAGTTCATTGTAGAGTATCATCTGTGAATGAAGTAGCATTATTTAAAGACTGACTTATTTTTCTGTGTGCTGGAAAACTATGATTGAACGTGTGTGTCTAGGGCTTTTTGCCATTCAACTGATCTGTACTGTTACTAACTTCAAGGATTAGAGATTTGCTTAGAGTTGCTATGAAGTGGATCTATTATCTGATACTAATAAAAGGCTTACAGTAGATACTACAAAATACTCATAGGTTTGATGTTTTTCTTTTCTAATAGAAAGAGAACCTAAAAGGAGCTGGTATCACTGATTTAGAGAGTGGCAAACCATTTCCAGAGAGCATTCATAGCGTGAATGTGTATCTTGGGTGAGTTATTTTTAACAACTTGGTTTTATTATGGAAAATAACTTTCATAGATTGACTACGTGAGCTTGTTTTGTTTTGCAGGTAGAACCACCTAGTATGTGAGGTTCACCCTTGTGTTATTCAGGCAACCAGAAAAAAGAAGTTTGTTTGTAACTTGTAAACAAACTTTGTTTAGAACCTTGCTAGTTGTGACTCCTTAGCATTACGTGTTCTGTGAATCCTCTGGTTTTAGTCAAGCCAAAATAGTTTTAGTTTAATCATTACAATCACAAAAAGCCTTTTTCATATGTGGAATATCCTATTGCTGCATGGAACAGTTCTTTAGGATGTTGTCACTAAAGAAGTGCAACCAAGGAATTAAAGTACTGGGACACACTCTGAGTGCTGTAGGAGGTTCCATTAGGCCGTGCTGAATTTTGTGTCAGGATTTGTACCGTTGAAATTTTGGAAGCTGGCTTTCCAGGATGGATCACTGTTTTGAAAGATCTCCCCTGCCTCCTTTATGATACTAAAGGCCTCCCATAAATCTCTAAATGCAGGTGTTCTAGCTACCTATTTGTGAACAGTCGCATTTTCATTGTCACCATCAACTTTCTCAGATGAATGAGTGTCAATCAAGTCTATCAAAGGGGAAGGACCGAGAAATGGGACAACGGTCAGATGTTCCCGAAAGCCAGCATCTCTTCCAGTCTGTGATCCTGTTTTTGCTTTTCCATCCTTCATGTCATATGTATCGTCCCTCCTGAATTTCTCTTTGGTTTCTAAAGCCTGTGCACACGGTCCCCCCTCTTTTACATTGATCTTTATGGAAAAACTGCTGTGACCTCTCTTTTATCATTATGATTGCACCTTCCAAAAATGGATCAATGGCAGGTAGCAGGGTATGGCTGTACCTAACAGAGCATGTATTTTTCTCTGTAAAATAAGAACATTTTAGTATATGAATATTTTTAAATTAATCTTTAGTGTTTTCTGTTGTTGCTGGGTTTTCTGTTTGTTCAGCTTCGACTTGCAACATTTGCAAATCATGAGTAACTGTAAATGAAATCTAAGAAATACTGTTAAAGATTTGTAATTGTGAGCAAGTGTTCATTCCAGTTCTGGTGATTCATGATTTATTTGTGAATTTAAAAAGCAATGCAAATCAAAGCAGAGAGGACAGAAGCAGGCTAGTATGAGGATGAGGCATTTTAAAAATCCATTACCTCTGTGCCTGCTTCATTAACAGATGCTAGAACAGCCGACTCTTGCTCTTGGTTTTCTGATAGAAGCGGTATTTCTTTATGGGCCCCTTAATCTCAGTTGCATTGAAATGTAAAGCTATTGGCAGCCTCTTAAATTATGTTTTTGTTTGAAAGCATCAGCAGTGGAGGCTTATTCATAAAGCAAATGATAAATTTATATATGCCTGTAAAACAAGTCACAGAATCACAGAATTATCAGAGTTGGAAGGGACCTCTAGAGATCATCTAGTCCAACTCCCCTGCTAAAGCAGGATTGCCCAGAGCACATTACTCAGGACTGCATCCAGGCGGGTCTTGAAAATCTCCAGAGAAGGGGACTCCACAACCTCCCTGGGAAACCTGTTCCAGTGCTCTGTCACTCTCACCGTAAAGAAGTTTTTCCGTGTATTTGAACAGAACTTCCTGTGTTCTAACTTGTGCCCGTTACCCCTCGTCCTGTTACTTGGAACCATTGACAAGAGTCTGGCTCCATCCTCCTTCAACCCACCCTTGAGATACTTGTATGCCATAATAAGGTCTCCCCTCAGCCTTCTCTTCTCCAGGCTAAAGAGTCCCAGCTCCCTCAGCCTTTCCTCATAAGGCAGATGCTCCAAGCCCTTAATCATCTTAGTTGCCCTTCGCTGGACTCGCTCCAGCAGTTCCCTGTCCCTCTTGAACTGGGGAGCCCAAAACTGGACACAGTATTCCAGTTGTGGCCTCACCAGTGCAGAGTAGAGGGGGAGAATGACCTCCCTCGACCTACTGGCCACACTCTTCCCTATGCAGCCCAGGATTCCATTGGCCTTTTTGGCAACAAGGGCACATTGCTGGGCCATGGATAATTTACTGTCTACCACAACCGCCAGATCCTTCTCCTCCAAGCTACTTCCCAGCAGGTCCGCCCCTAACCTATACTGGTGCTTTGCATTCTTCCTCCCCAGGTGCAGGACCTTGCAGTTGCTTTTGTTGAACTTCATTAGGTTCTTCTCTGCCCAGCTCTCCAGCCTGTCCAGGTCACGCTGGATGGCAGCACGGCCGTCTGGGGTGTCAGCCACCCCACCCAGTTTGGTATCATCAGCAAACCTGCCGAGGATACACTCTGTCCCCTCATCCAGGTCATTAATGAATATATTAAACAAAATTGGACCAAGTGTTGACCCCTGGGGGACACCACTGGTTACAGGCCTCCAAGTCAACATCAGAGTGTGTTGGGTGAAATCTGTAAGTTCTGTAGATAGTTCACTTTTAATTCCCTAAATCGGGTGAGTTTTACAGTTTGATTCTTGACTCAAGTGTGTAAGCTCCATCTGAAAAAAAAATTGCATTGGGATATCAGTCCTGAAGTGTTTCTTCTGTCCCTCCTGATTTGGACTTCTAGGAGCTCTGTGGACTGAGTTCACATGCATTTTTAACAATAAGAGCCAAAAGGCTTTATTTACTGCTTTTTAAAGGTAGTTACACAGTTTTTCAGTCAGTATCCTGTATGTATATGTGCAGAAACCCTATTTGTGCTTTTTACCTGTGACTGTTACTTAACACTATGCCTAGAGGTGTAAATTGTTGCTGTAGGCTGTATATTTGCTTGTTGTTCTAGCTAGTATCTTTTGGTTCATGTAGCACTGTGGGGAAAAAAAAAACCCAAAACTTACATTTTATGTTTACATCACTAAGAAAACTCCTGTATCTTCTAGCTTGCCTCTTGACAAAACAGGACTAAGTCTATAGGAACTGTAGAAAACCCTTGCTCTTGGTTTTCTTCTTCAAGGCTCGTGGTTTACATGGTTTGTGTTTTCAAGCTGTCTGTTTCAGGAAGTATACAAGGATCCAGCAGATAGCATGGGTTTAGAAGCCCGGAGCCGTGCACTCTGGTCAAAGCTTGCTCACTAAAGTCTATAAACTCAAGTGGTTCACCTGGGTGAATACTTTCAAGCCTGACTAATTTTGACTGGGCTAACTCTTACCTGACCAGTGTAGTCTTGATGCTTATAGAAACTGTTTCAATTATGTCATTGAGGTACCTGAATTTGATAAGGTGTTCTGATGATTGCTTTTTAAAATATTCTTGTTGTATATACAAAATGACAAATTGGTGGTTAAAGTTGATTTTATTGATTTCCTACAGGATTTTTAAGTGATTTTTATCCTCTGCGTGGCAGGCAATTGATTTTTTTTTTTAAATGATGCTTTAAAAAGTAAAATTACTTACTGTTCTGTTTTGTCATCTTTAGTGCAAGACCAATAAGCAGGGCTCTTGACCTCGGAGCCGATATTGTTGTGACGGGTAGATGCGTTGACAGTGGCATTGTATTAGGACCACTCATTCATTCTGTAAGTACAAATTAACTCCTGTATGATAATGAACATATGTGAATGAATATTCAGCAGTCATTTTCAAACAAAATATAGACACTAAGTTAAAAGCAATAAGCACCTTATTTTTTTTTTCTTTACATGCATGAAAAGTTGTGAGCTTTCACTTCTCCTAAATGTATAGCAGGGATATTTACGAACTTCTGTATCATGAAGCTGGAAAGTGTTTCGGTGAAGTTAAGGAAGTCTTACCATGTTTCACCAGTATTTCACTTTTAACATCCCCTCCCCTCCCCCCCAGTATAAAATTTGGAGTGCAAGGTTAAGAAACAAGTTTATTTTTCTTTACCACAAGGTGGCAATAGTAGAGCTGACTTTGGTTTTGCGGGGGGGGTAGGGGGGCAGGTGGGCAGGCATGTGAGGTGGTCTAAAACACTGGTCTTTTTCAATGGGTAAGCAGTTTTATTTTTAAGTAGTTGCATTTCAATGCAGCATTTCTCAAATTCTTTCAATTTTAACAAAATGTACAAGCAGGATATGTGGTTTTCTGAAGTATTTTGAATAGGTTGTACATTTTTGTGAATGACCACACACTCTGAAATATGGAAGCTTTCTTTTAGTGCATATTTAAAAAAAATAGAATATGAGGGTTTATGTTAGTGTCTAGTTACAAACATCCTTTCTAAAACTTCATACTGTTCTGACTTCATGCATGTCAAACATTGCCTAATTGTTGACACCGAGCTGAGTGGTGCAGTTGACACACATAAGGGATGGGATGCTGTCCAGAGGGACCTCATGAGATTCAACAAGGCCAATTGCAGGGTCCTGCACACAGATACTCACAACCCCCAGTATCAATACAGGTTGGGTGATAAAGGGATTGAGAGCAGTCCTGCTGAGAAGGACTTGGGTGTACTGGAGGATGAAAAGCTGGACGTGAGTTGACAGTGTGCACTCACAGCCCAGAAAGCCAACTGCATCCTGGGCCGCATCAAAAGAAGCGTGGCCAGCAGGTCGAGGGAGGTGGTTCTGCCCCTCTACTCTGTTCTGGTGAGACCCCAGATGGAGTACTGCATCCAGCTGTGGAGCCCCTAACATAAGAAGGACATGGACCTGTTGGAGCGAGTCCAGAGGAGGGCCACAAAAATGGTCAAGAGGGCTGGAGCACCTCTCCTATTAGAACAGGCTGAGAGAGTTGGGTTTGTTCATCCTGGAGATGAGAAGGCTTCAGGGAGACCTTATTGCAGCCATTCAGTACTTAAATGGGGCTTATAAGAAAGATGGGGACAAATTTTTTTAGCAGGGCCTGTTTTGATAGAATATGGGGTAATGTCTTTAAACTAAAAGACGGAAGATTTAGACTAGATATAAGGAATAATTTTTTTTACAGTGAGGGTGGTGAAACACTGGCACGGGTTGCCCAGAGAAGTGTAGATGCCTCATCCCTGGAAACCTTCCAGGTCAGGTTGGACGGGGCTCTGAGCAACCTGATGTAGTTGAAAGATGTCCCTGCTCATTGTAGGGGAGGTTAGACTAGATGACCTTTAAAGGTGCCTTCCAACCCAAACTGTACTTATTCTAAGCTAGAATTAAACTTTCCCATTTGTAATTGACTTTGATTCATTAGTTTATTCCTAGCTGTTTACATTCTCAAAATAGCTGTGTGTCTAATCTACTCCAGAGAAGCCTTATCTAATTTATTGAAAGGTTTTGGGGAGATCTCTGCCAAGTTCTAAATAAGATACAATGAATATATTGCTTGCGCTGTATTGAACTTGGGGAAAAATAATATCAGTTAAACAGAAAACATACTTCCGGTTAAGGATGCCTTGTAATACTCCAGGAGCTGATAATTTTCAACAGCTGAAAAAACACAGTGGTTTGTTTACATGACATAAAACAGGTACTAGACTTCTAAACCTCTGGGTTATGCAAATTTTGAATAATACAAATATTGCACTTTTTTTTTAAGAAGGTGTGGCTGAGAACTTTTATTTGTTTGGGTGTATTAACAAGAGGAAAACTGAAATACCTCATAGCTCTTTTACAAATTAACTGTATAGCAACTCAAATCCAAGTACAGCACCTACCTGTTCTTTAGATTTCTGTAGTTAAGTAAAAATATATCCAATGCATTGTTACTCAAAGTAGTGAACATAATATGTGCAGTTTTCTGTACTGTATGAAACTTTTACATATGTAACGTGTTTGTATTTTTCTTCTAGTTTGGCTGGAATAGGGATGAATTTGACTTGCTAGCTGCGGGAAGGTAAATGATGTAAAAGAAATGGGTAAATTTATATTTCATATCATAATGTCAGGATAGCTTTGTAAGTGCTTTGTGATTTTTGCATATTATTATTGAATTCATTTATTTGAATGTTTTTGTTAGGTTTTGGGTTCTTTTTAAAGGCTCACTTGATAGTCTAGTTTGGAATTGAATTTATAGAAACTTCATTCTGTAACCATCTTGAAATAACAAAATGAGGAAAGGAATGCAGGATTTTATTTAACAGCTTAACTTTTTTTCCTGTCCATTTTGTCTCAAGAGATGAAATCTCACAGCCCAGACCAGTGATTCCCAGCTTTTTCTGTTTGGCCATAACTGTTGATAGTTGACATGGTAGCAGGTCTTACCCTCAAAGATGCACAGGAGATTCAGTCAGAGATCAGCATCCTTGTATTGTTTTGCAGAAGCTCAGTGTTAGTACTCCTGTTTGCAAACTCTAGTTGTAAGTCCTAAGGTTAGGAATCCAATGCAGAAAGCGTAGGGTAAAATTCTGTCACCTAATTTAATGTTCTTCGTTGTCTGACTCCATTGAAAAAATGAGTGACTGCGTAGGTAACCTGAGTACACCTAGCAGTACTATGCTTGGACCTCCCATTGCTTGAGAATAAATGTGGAGAGAAACTTTGGCTCCCTTGAATTTGGGATGATGGAGACAAAGACTTTTCCCTGTAATTCTATTGAGTGTTTCTGGACTATTACAATCAAAGATTTGAAAATCATAACACATTCTGTCTTCACATTGGAAGTGAGATACTGTATATCTTGATTTAAAAATGGGTTTTGCATATTTAGTTACAGTGTAGACTGCTAAGATACTGAATTTAGATCAAGACTTCTTGAAATGACCAATGAAACTTGTTTTTTGGTGTCAAATAATCTTCTAGGTGTTAATTTTTTTCAGGAAATTAATTTGATTCTTCATGTAAAAGTTAATCCTTTAAACTCTTTATATATTCATCTTTCAGAATTTCTTGTTATATTTAATGTCTAGTTTATAAATGTATTAGATGCCTGTGGAGGAAAAATTGCGTGTTCTGTTATTTAGCTTTATTTCTATTTTACTATTATATTTTAAAGCTGGATTTGTGAAACTTGATTTTACAGAATATATAGTTATTTGAATGCCATTTTCTCCAGCCTTGCAGGTCATCTCATTGAATGTGGTGCTCAATGTACAGGTGGAATATTCACTGATTGGCATGCGGTACCAGACTGGTAGGTAACCATGACATCAGCATGTGTGTTTGTAGTGGACCAAAGATGAAGTTTCTTACTATGTCTGTGTTGTGAAAAATGCTTCTACTTTATTCTTTTAGGGGAGGCAATATGGACCTCGATATTTTTCCGCCTTAATGTTACTCTTCTACAAGGTCTATTCTTCATATTGCAGTTTTCCTTTCTGGTCAACTGGTGGCTTTCTTTGTTAACTTAAGAAGTAGATGATTTGAAAAAAATTCTAGCCCTTTGATTTTTTTTTTTTCTTTTAGATTACTTTTTCTTTTTCCTTTTTTTATCATCTGCTTTTTGGAAGGATTTATTATTGGCTTTCATGTATGATTGTAGTTGAAAAGACAATATGCATATTTTAGATGCTGTTTAGTCAGTCTTCAGTTAGATCAGTTACCTACTGTTCAGTCACAAATTTTATGTAGTTTGCTTTGGTAGGAATGAATTTATGCCACAGTCGTCTCATGCTGTATGACCTAATCTCCACAGATGTGTTGAGCTGTCAGTCCTCTCAAAAAGTTATGTGTATCTTGTTTTCAGACCTGCTGAAATAGAAGGACCTATCTACATGAAAATCTGGCTGCTGAGGAAGGACTAATGTAGCTTGCTTTTGACTAACTTGTTTTTAAAAGTAGTCAGGGAATATGTTTTGCATAGGATGAGCAATTCTGGGTGCAGTTTATGCCTATTTTCCTTAGAATGAGAGGGTGGAATCTTGTCCTGTGCTGTGTCATGAGAATGGCAGTGCTTCCTTTACATGACGTAGGAAAGAGCTGAAGAGCAGTGGCAGAGATGCAGGAGAGAAGGGTGGCTTTCATCATGGTTGTTCCTGCTCCCAAATTGACCCTGGGAAGGAGGTCACTGAGGGCAGCCTGTAGTCAAGGTGGATGAACCAGCAAGACACTGTGCCCTGCAATCTGAGAGCTGCTCTCCTGAGTTAGTTCCTTAGGGCTGCCAAGCTTTTTTCACTCCTTGTAGTGACTGTTTCTGATTCAGGGCGTGATCCTGAAAGATGTATTCTGCTTTTCAGAGTTCCTGAACACTGCTGATTTACAGGTGAAGGCAGATAAAGCATTGAAAGAAACAGGGTCAGGTGTTTCTTTTCACCTATTAGAAGGCTAGTAGCTCCAAACAAACTAGGCTCACTCTTCACATTGTGTTCAATGGGAAATCAAATGAGAGGGTTTACAGTAATGAGGCACTCTGTTCAGTTTGGAAATTTGTAACTGCTAATCTTATTCCTATGCTTATATATCTCCTGATGATTTTATTATGCTCTATCATGAAACTTCTTAAAATCCCTTGTAACTGTGACTCCAAAGGACCTCACTTTATAAAAGAATGAAAGAAAAAAACAGAATACTACTTTTTTAATAAAATGCTTGGTAGTTTTTTATTTTTAAGGATTTTTTCTATGAAAAATGGCAGTCTAGTTTACAAAAAAAAAAGGGATGTTTGAGTGTATTAAGCTATGAGCTACTGGAGTGGGAGTAGCTAATTTTACAGACAAGTATGTATGTACATTGGATATGCATAGCTAATACTCATGTATGTGTATATGTAAAAATCATATAACTGCGTCTAAAATCGAAGTAGTCTTTTGGCTTACACCTAACTGGTGCTGACTTGAATTGCTACTAAAGAATATAGAAGCTTAGCACCCGATACTGCTCTGTTACCTTGTCCCAGTCAATCTGCATGCATACTTCTAAAGCATGCATGATTGTATTTGTGCTAATATAACAGCAATTTATTTACCTTCAGTTTAAGTCTACTAAAGAATTAATCATGCCTTAAAACTAGTGGGTTTGTTTGCAAATTCAAAAAGTCTTAGGGATTTAATCGATGAAATTCTTGAAACAAAAACATGTTATACATCAGCCTGTATGATAAACTCCTAAAACTAGTCAAAAACAAAATAACGTGTGACCTCTAATTTTATATTTGGCGAGGCAGAGTAGAAGACTGACTAAAGCGGACTGGTGGTCAAGCACATCCATTTAGGATACGGGAGGAAGGAAGGAGGGGAGATTTGCTGGAGAGCTGTGCTGCCTTCTCCTCCGCCCTGATAAATAGTTTTTTACTATAGTTAGGCCCAAATGCATGAAGAGGAAATATTATGGAAGCTTTTGGGCTGCAGACAAATGCATTTTCCATTCCATAGCTTAGTAGTAACCTGTTGACTCCTGAAGTTAATTTGATGGTGTGGGGTTTTTTCATTTAGACAGTCTTAATCAGTTTTCAATACATGCAGATAATGCATTGAATAATAATGTTCAATAATAATATGGTAATTCATAGTCTCAGTAATGACTGAAACATGCAATACCTGCTGCCACCAACGTAATTTCTACTGCCGATAGGTCAACAGAGCTCTGACGGAGTTTGCAGAAGTTACTTGAATATAGTCTAGTAATGATTTCTCCCTGATTTAGGAAAAGCTGTGGTTTTAGCAGTCTCCTGAAAGTAATCGTGTGTAATTTAGATCTCAATAAATCATAGTGTCTGTTATACATAATGTTAAATCCAAACCAGCCCAACAAAGTCAGTAAACATAGGGGGAAGAAGCCAAGTGAAATCTCTGTGTTAGTCGTTAAAGTGCCTTTCACATATGAATTTCTCACTGCCATGAGTGTGTTCATGCAGCCAAGACCACTTAGCATTCAGCTCTGCAAACATTTACTGGACCTTTATGCTAGAGGTTAAGAAAACCTTTCACAGCATTTATGCTGTTCTCTGGTGACTAAACGCTAGAGGGCGATCTCTTTTTTTCACACATCTTATTGCAGAGGGTCGGTTTGGTTATGATTAGACTTAGGTCACTTTTTTTTTTTCTACTGTCTCTGTTTTTTTTTTTTTTTCTACTGTCTTTGGGTTTTTTTTTTCCTCCCCGAGAACAGTAGTCTGTGTTGCTCTTCTGTCTTTTGCTGCTGAAAAAGGTGTAAGTGTATTTCTAAGAAGGAGTTTTTTCTAACTTGTAAACAAAAAAAGGAAGAATTTCTCAAATTTTAGGTTTATAAACCTTACCTGTGGATTGTTTACACCTAAGCAAAAATAATTAACTATGTAAGCAAGAGCTAGGCGAGTCAGAGCTCACATTCCATGCATATATTATCATGTCTCTGAGTATTGAGGCATTGGATTGGACCCACTTCATTCATCCAATGTATTTTTTTTTTAGGTTTTTTTAATTATTTTATTGAAATGTTTGATGCAGACTGCTTCTGCAAACTCAGTTCCACTGCAAAGGAGTGCTTTAAGTCTCAGGAATGTTCATGTGGGTATTTTGTGGCCATTGAATGGTTACCTATTAAAACCTACGCTATTCTTTCTTTTTCATTGTTGTCCTGGTGAAGTAAGTTTTGAATGTAAAACAAGTAAAGTGCATGTTCCAACTCATGACTCTCAAGGTTACTTTAGTTGACAGAAGCCAGACTTAGCTGATTTCTGTCTGCTGACTTAAGGCACTGGGATTTCTTTAATTGTGCTGGGTGTATCTCCTTAATGTATTTGACTTAAAGGCAGGAATCTTGAAACTGTAAAGTTTCATTCAGTTTTCATGAAAATGGGCAGACAGGTAGAGGGGATAGATGCTGTGTACTTTTCCGGTGAGGGGAAGGCTGCTTGACTCACTGCTTGTGTAGATTCTCTGGTGTTTGGCAGAGAAAATGCAAGAAACCATTAGTTCACAGTTTACATAAGACTAATGTGCATTCTTAAATGACTGATTCTTAAGTAAATATTATCAAAAAGGCACTTACTCCTTTTCTGTTATTTGTGTAATAATATATGTCAGCAGATGATCAGAAGAAGTGATAATACATCACTTGCTCCCTATTTAATGTCTAGTGCACAGCACTCAATAGAGAATTCATGCAATGTGTCAAAATGAACCATGATGCCAGAAATATATTGGTAATCCATAGCTCTGTATTTAACTTCATTTCACCCCAGACATTGCTGTCTTTTACTATTATTTAGTGCCAGTGGGTGATTAGTACGTTGTTTTGTTTTGTTTTGAAATGCAGGAGAGAATAAACTAATGCTGATCAGTAGAGTAATCATTTTGAGGAGATGATAAACACTGACACTTTGCCCTCAGCCAAGAGTGTACAATGGTTGAGACTGCATAATCCTCTGGCCTGGGATGACCAAAAGGGTAAGTCAATAGTTGTAGTCTCTTAAGGGCTGGATCCAGATTGCTTAATTTGGGACTTGAACAGAATCCAGCATGCGAGTCCCAGTCAGCAATGTGGAACGCCTTTTTCTCTGTAGCACCATCTATTTCAGGCGGCTGAAAACACCAGGCAGCCTGACTAGTCTGAAATTGTCTAGTCATCAAGAGTTTACATACAATGTGTACTCTGGAATGCCCTAGTCAAAGGAGATGAGTGGTGCAATCAATAAAATTTGCCTAAATTGGAATTGCAGCAGAAGTTAGGAAACATATTGGTACCTACATGTGAAGAGGTGCATATACCTTCCCCATAAGTTTGTGCTGATCTTTCTTGACACGTTAGCAATTTTGAATTGGTTGTAAAAACACTGCTAGAAATGGTAGCAGTTTCTACTTTTTGCCTAAGAGCGTTGTGATTAAAATACATGTCCAGGGAGTTGAGGAGCTTGGCTTAGAGCTGTCCTTAGTGTGACATCAGTGAGTCGCATCCCAGGAAACTGCATTAGATGTAAAGCTAAAAGTTCACACCGCAGCCTACTTGGACCCTGGTTCACTTCCATGTCATGTGCATTGCTGTGGTGTTTTTGTTTTCTCTCTTGCAGCATTTTCCCCTGCAAGTAAATGTACTACACTAACTGTCCAGTCTGTACTGCCAGTAATCTTCCCAGTCTACCAGTAGTGGCCAGAATGAGATACTTAAGCGGTTTGGAACCTCTTATGAGGGAAGGAATACCCATTTTATGTCAGACAGTTGTTCTCCCTGAGCCAAACAGAATGAAGTACTGCTTTTTTTTTTTTTTTTTTTTTTGTAACGTGAGTGGTGTAAGATATGTGGCAAAACAAGAAGGAAGGCTACCTTCATAGCTACACAGAGGTTGAAAAGTGTGTTGTCCCAGAGTAGACAGAGGGGAGATTTCTGCTTAGACAATTTGTGTTATCACCTGTGACATGCCTGTTAACTGTAACATTTCTGAGAGCTGAAACTGAAGAAAAAACAGCAATTTACATGGGGAAAAAAAATAACCCAAGAGTAAGTCGTTGGCAGGCAGAGAACTGACAGTAGACCCAATTTCAGAGCCCTGATTCCTGTTAGAGTAGGAGAGCAGCTGTAGGTTGTTGATGAGAAGAGCACTTCAGCAGCAGAATGAGTTTTGGAACTTTACCCCTGTGCTATAGTCAGTGAGGACTTGCTTTAACTGTTAACTCCTCACCTAGCCCCAACCTGGAGGGGATTTCTGAGGTTTAATCTTAGGTTGGATTTATTCAGTGCTCGTGTTTACTAATGCATATAATTGTTAAATACCAAACACACGACCCGAGACAGGCATTTTTGATAAAAGAACGTTAGTTGTCATCTCCTTATGCAAACTGATGCATATTACTTCTGTATTTTAACTATGTTAAAAGAACTGCTCAAAATGTTTTAACAGTAGGACTTTCATATTTGTCTCTAGTATTGTATTTTATTAATTACACAATCATATAATTTAATTAGAATTAATTTTAGTAGTTTCCTTTCAGAATTGTTTACATTGGTTGATACTGCCCTGTCCTACTAGGTGCCTTTATCACTAAATTGATGCAATTCTTTTAATATTGAAGGGTGCCACTTGCCCACCATGCCACTTTGGATGCCATGATGGTAGTTGCTGCCAGAGTTAAAGTTCATAGTTCTGTGTTTTAACTACCTCACTACACTCTTCAGAATTACAACTAGGCTATGGGTTATGGCCAGCATAAAGATGGTGTGTTACAGAGTGAATGTGGTATGGTGTGTAGTCATTCAGCAAAACCTACTGGTGAATCAGGCAAAGAGTTACTTCTTTCAATGGAAGCGCTGAATAAGGTGATGGTGGATCATAGTACCCATGATATGTGCTAGAATACCCCATCCAGGTAGCTATTGCTCCTAGTAAGCTCTGACACCACCTGTACCTGTCACTTGGCTGAATCATGCCATAGGGGTGACTTAGCCCAGTTTGTTTCCAAGCTGAAAATTAACTTTAAATACTGTCTTTTAGCAGTTTACAAAATACATTTTTCTCCTAAGCGTGCATGTGTTAATGTAGGTTATTATTGGCATCTGCTGTGAGGTAGCATAGGATGTATGTATTTTCCCAGCCATCCAGTTACAATACAAATGAAATCCAGGGGCTTCTTGCTCAACTCCCTGCATCTCTGTTTCGAATTGTTAAAAAGTGAGGGAAGCTCTCAGAGCTGATGTGACCTGGGAGAACATACATCTGCAACTAACTGAGCAGTCAGGAAAGTTCACTGAGTGGTGTTGTTGCCTCTTCAAGGTCCATCCCTCATGCTCATCTCAGATGAAAGCAAAAAGTCTTCCTCAGTACCTTTACTAACTGTTGAAACAGAGTAACAATGAAAGAGATGACTGAAGAGTAAGTCACTGATTGTAGTTCTTGTCTTTTCCTTGACCTTCGGGGTTGTGGATTTCAGAATGGTTTAAAATATAGCTAAAAGTTCTTGTCATCCTAGGACATGCTAGTGCCCTGTGTCAGCATGCCTTTCCTAGGAAGACTTTTGTTTTTCCCTTTTGTTGTGGTGTGTGTTTGGCTTTTATTTTGGGGGGGGTGGGGGAAGCATGTGTGTGTTAGGTTTTGGGTTTTGTTTTGGTTTTTTTTGTGTGTGTTAGAATATCTTCTTCATACTATTTTTTTTTGCAAACTTTGGGTCAACACTTTGATGCAAGTGGTAAGAGCTGAGTGGGTTTTTTAATACAGCAAATACGTCTCAACTTTAAAGGCTATAGAAGCTGTTCCAGAAAGTACGTTTGTACCTGTATGGTCTCTTTCCAGCTAATCTGGCACATTAAAAAATTCCATCATAAAGATCTTCTGACTTTGGCCTGAAGAAAACAGGAAACTCAGAGTCTGTCCTTCCTTTCGCATACTGAGGGACATGAATAATAGTGTTGTTTATATTGATACTGTTTATCTGCTGTCTTCTGTGATTGGTCTGTTTTTAATGACTTAAGTATTTGCCAGATTTTAACTGGTTTAGGGGGTGAAATTTCGCTCTTTGTCTCACTATATTGGTAGTTTTTGTTACTTAATGGCTCAGGTTTTCTAAGAGTGGAGCTTGGGCAAACTGAAGTTTTTAATCAATGTTAGTAGACTCAGTGGTTCAGAGTAGAAAGTTGACTGTCTACAGTTTACCTCTTCTTCCTTCAAAACAAAGATCACTGGGGGATAGGTGCAGGAATGTTGGTAGAGTTGCATGTGCTGATGACTTAGATGAAAGTGGGCTGCAGCAAGGGCACCGGTTGTCACTGCAGTGCAAAAGACTGCACTGGGTAATCTGTCTTGCTGGATTGTCTCACTTTTTGGTTAAGGGATTCAAATAAGCTGTGTTGAGCCTACTAGCAAGGTACCTGGTGCTGTTGCCTTTAGACAAGACAGATAGATGGTACGGTCAAAGCACAGAAGCGTATCACCCAGAGGGTAGAAGATCCTTAATTCTAGCCTTGTTCAGTCACTGATACTGCTGTGTAAGAGTGGGCAAATCATGATGCTTCCTGTATCTGTCTCCTTACATGTAAAATTGGGATAACTACATGTGTTAGTCTGTTACCCTACAATAATGTTCAAGACCAAGACTTGAGCAGTTTTTTGAGTGTTGGGTTTTTTTTTCCGTGTTGCACTTTAAAATGTTGAATGTTACATACTTTTTGCCACCATCTTTTCTTCTTCCTCTTCCCCTCCAGAAAAAAAATAAATAGGATAACTTGTATAAAAAAAAAATTGTTGATTCCATTAAATTCTTTGTATTCACCAGGGTGGGGTGTTTTGTTTCCCTTTATCTGTTTAGTGGTTTAAATAGTTTCAAACACCAGTCTAATGAAGTATAATCTTTACTGATTGTTCATGGGCTTTTCTAGGTGTCTTCCAGCAACCATACTTTCAAAGTTTTGTACACTATCAGTAGTAAAGTTGCTGATCTCTGGTTACAGAGCTTGTCTCTTAATCCTTTTTTTTAAATAACGGGGTTATGTTTGAAGCTTCCCAATGATAAAGAATCTGTTCAAACTCCCATGAACTTTTACAAATGTCACTAAAGAGTTCACTGGTTTCTTTGCTTACTTCCTTCAAAACTTTGTGGATTTATGTTATACAAACTATGTTCATCTAACCTTTGCTGATAACCAATTTGGTTGTATGTTCAGCACATTGTTCCCACCAGCACCCAAAAATAATTAATTTCAGGGATGGACTTGATTTTAAGTATGTACGAAGGAACTGAGGGTCATTGACTTTAATGAGAGTAGTGATGTTCACCACCTTTCATTATTAGGACCTTTTCAGAACAGTTTTGCTTTTGAAAGGGGCTTTATCTCCTTAAATCCTTTTTTTTTTTGTGTGTGTGTTCTTTTTGTGTCTCTGGGACACTTGTATAAATTTCCAACTTCTTGTGAGACAGGAGTGAGTCAGGTAGCCTTTTTAGAGGAATATTAAGTCTATTTTCATTTTCAGATACTTCTAATTTTTTTTTTTTAACTTGAAGTCATTACTTTTGCTCATTCTGTAAATAAAATAAGACTCCTAGCTGGGAATGCAGATATCTAGATCTTGTCTGCTGCCCTGCTGCTGTAATGACTAGCATGTGCCTCTTACTATAAGTTGTTAGAGCACTTTCTGTATATTACTCTTGTAAGAATGTGAGGAGAACGAATATTTTCATTTAGAAATGTGTCTATAACTTCCTGTTTTACTGCTTTTCTTTTTGATATGCCTCATAACTTTTTGTTTATTGTCTTTTATTATTGTTTTGGCCTGAAGATCTTAACTTTCATATATCTTTCTGTTTTCTTGTTATAACTTTTCTGTGTATAATTTATTATTAACATGTAAAATTGTCCTTAACAGATGTGGTTATTCCTGTTCCCTACTTCCCTTACGCTCTGAGGCTTCCAGGACAATGTTCTTCCAGCTTTGACTGCCTTTTTACAAATCCAGAGTGCAGGATGTATCTACATGTCTTCACCTTCATGCCGTGTGTGCTGCTGTAGCCAAACAAGGCTAGAATTAGCAGTTGTGGGTTTTCTTCTGAATTTACCTCTTTAATCAGTCTTCTAATTCTTTTGGCTTCTTTTTACTTTAAACGTTTCTGTTAATGTCCTTCTCCATTCCCTTTCCCACTTCTGTCTGTTTAGTGTTGGTATCTGTTGTATGTGCACTCCTTTGCCAGGCAATAAAATGCATCCTCTTATTATTTTGGTTAAGCAGTTTGTTCATTGCCTTTTCTTGTGTATGTTTCTGCAGAAACAACCAGATATGTTATAACTCTTGATCAGTTTTATTTCAGTAGTCATTACCATAAAATTCTGGTATGTTGTTATTTTTCTTTTCACTTTCCCTTTGTATTTATAGGGGTTTTTTCAATGTTTTTCATATTCTAGGCACAACATAGGCTTTCCCATTGTAGAGTGCTCCTCTGAAGGAGAATTTATTCTTTCCAAACCACCAGACACAGGGGGCCTAATCTCTTTTGGCACTGTAGCTGAACAGTTGGTGTATGAATTGGGCAATCCTCAGCGCTATCTTTTACCAGATGTCACATGTGACTTTTCTGAAGTTTCCATCACTGAAATTCCAGGTTAGTCCTCTTAACATGTTAAGAGATCTGTGTCAATGAACTGGGTATTCTAACTAAAGCAGTTACTTTAATTTCCATGTTTTCTCTGCATGTTTCTTGTTAAATCAGTTCCTTAGAGGGTGATTCTGTATTAAACTGATTTTTTTTCAAGGACTTTTGCTAGGATTTCCTTTAGAAATTTTAACCGTAGTCTTAGCTGGCTGACTAATTTGTTGATCACCACTCCTTTTGCTGTACTTTTTAATGCATGCCTTGCACCTACCAAGTCTTTAAACTATGTATTCTGTGTGATCAACGTTGAGGCAGCTCCACTGTGATTTTAGTTTTGTGGTTTTTTTAAACTGCAGCTCAGTTTCTTTGCTCAAAAAAAGGTATGTTTTGTATGTGTTTTCTCATATGGCATTTGAAACACGCTTACTTGAAACAAGTAACAATGGAAAGCTGTGTCTTTCAAAGCACTACTTGGTAATGGTGTGGTTCATCTTAAGTGGTAGAAGCATGCTTAGATACAGGATTTTTACCAGAGAATCTCTGTTTGAAAAAGTCCATTTGCTGTCCTTGAAACTCTCAACAGCTAGTGGACTAGAGATGGATATAACGTGTGTTTTGGATTTAGCTTTAAAAACAAAACAAACAAAACCCCCCGGGTTTAACAGATTTGAAGATCTATAGGTTGGATAAGACAGCTTAGAAAAAAAAAAAAATTAGCTACAGTCACTTGAAGTTTGTTTTTTACTGCATCTGTATTCTATATCCTTTTTCATTCTAATGGAACTTCTCTGTGACAGAGTGTCTTTATAAAACTTAGAACAAATGAAATCTCAAATTAAAAACTTACTGTGATAAAACTTAGAACACTATAGCATCAAAAATATTTTGCTTCAATAATAAAAGTATCATAAAACTATACAGTGAACATTGTGCTCGTGCAATATAACCAAATGGCAGTCTGACAAGGCCAGCTTGCTGCTTTTAGTCACTAGTCATCTTTTTTAAAAAAAAAAAAAAAAAAAAAAACCAACACCCTAACCTTCAGATGAACTTTTAGCTTGCAAATGACCCGATATGACATGTTTGAACTTAAAATGAACTTTCCCATGAACTTTCAGTTAGCCCTCTTAGAAATATAACAGATGGAAAATGGGCAGATTTCTTAAATATTTTTAGTTTGAAGTGCTTTGACACGTACACTAGTAAAAACAGGCAAGCTATCTATTTTTGCTGTTTACATTGCTGATTTTATTGTCCTGCTGGATTACTTGCAGTGTTGGAACTGAGAGGTGCTTCTGTTTTCTTTTTGTCAGCGGATGCTGTGCATTTTGTTTTGTGGGGTTTTTTCTTAGCATTACTCCTTCACCTGGAACATAAAACTCAGATCTTCTCTATTGTGAGAGTTAAATTATCCTTATGTCAATCTTGCAGAGTGATTATGATATTTGAGTGACATGTAAAATTTCTGCTAGTCACATTTCACTTTTTCAGATATGTTCTGATTTGATCTCTCCGGAGTGTTAGTGTAAAGCTTTGAACTGCTTCCTAAATATTTGCAAGTACAGGTTAGGTACGGGTGAAGCTACAGTATAACTGTGTCTGTCTGACATGAGGTGCTGATCCTGCACTGCTAATTTTCAAGGAATTGCACCTATTGATTTTTCCGCAGTTCAAGCTTGACCTGATGCCATGGAAGCAATTTTTTCTGAGTTCTTTTTGTCATTAATATTTCTAATACATGGTAGTTGCCCTGGAACATACATTCAGACTGTTCTGTTTCTGTTATTGATAAGAAGGCTAAAGTTAAGTTATCCCTTCTCTTACTCATCTATCAGCAAATAAGCTCTCACTGTTTTCTCATCTTGTTTGGTTTTTTTACCAAGTGGAGGACTGCAGTCCACTCCAGCCAACTACAGTAAATTGTATGTTTGTGTTCAGTAACTGGCTGCTAAGTGGAAAATAACTATTGGGTCTGAAGTCCTAAGGCTGCTTTCCGTGTTAAGTATTTTTTAAGTACGTGAATAAACATTTCAAGCATTCTATTAAAAGGCTTGTTGAAGTCATAAATTTAGTCACCAATTTGCTGTTTGTGTTTCTGAGGCAGGGAGGACTGTTACATAAAAGGTTCTCTCTTCTGTGGCATTACAGCTATCAAGGATTTTCTTTTAATTAAGTGCATTTGATTAATATGTATCACAAAAGAATGTCTTTTGAAGTTATATTGAAGAAGCTTAAATACTGATTTTAACCGCTATAGGTTTTGACGGTGGGGCAGTGAAAGTTCATGGAGCAAAAGGATCGCCTCCTTCAACGTTTTATAAGGTATTGTCTCTTTCTGTGGAGTGTAAGGTATTTTTGATTTATGAAATCCTGTATTTTGGAGAAAATACTAAATATTTTCTGCCAAAACCTGTTACCACTTTAAAATCCTCATCTTCCCTGACCCAAGAGTAAAAGAATGGGGGAAAAAGAAAAAAAGAGAAGTTAGTAAAACAAGGATAATAAAAAATGAGATATAACGTAAATTTCAGGGAAAATAATAATAAATACATTACCTGTGAAATACCTTCTCAAAATATATAGCTGAAACACTGTTTTTTGGGACATTTAAAAGTAGACTGGGTAAAGCATTTGAAAATTTACTGTAGGAAAAATATTTCTGGTTGTAGAGTTACGCTGAATGTCCTACCAGGCTCTTCAATTTCTGTTTTTGTTAGGTAACAAGTGTTGAAAATGCTTATCACCCTTAGTTTGGATATATCTATTAGAGCTTTTCTATCATATGTGGCCATGTGTTAAGGTCATTACTTTCACTGTATTAGAACTCTGTTAAGCAGCTGTAGCACTGGAAGAATAGTAAAATGCTTATTAGCTAGGGGTTTGCTGTGTACAGCATGTTCTTTTGTGTGCATGCGTGTGTGTGATATTTTTCCACACTTACGGTAATGCTTCAAGGAAACTTACGTCTGATCTATTTCACTGTGATAGATTATTCAGCTTTTCATTGTCAGTGTGTGTCCTATTTACCAAAATAGATAAGTACAGGAGAATTTAAGGATGACCATGAGAATTGATTCAGAGTTTGTTTTGCAGATTTGAACCTTCCTCCAATAGAAGTCTGAATTTTAAATAATGGATTAAATTTTTGTGGTGATGATGATGGTTTCTTGCTATTCTGCTTAATGTATGAATAATGATTGCCAGAGAGCATTTATACTATACCAGTACTGAATCCCGTGTAATTTCATAATCCCATTATCATTAGGTAAATGCCACTTATCTTGATGGCTTCAGAGCTACTGCTGTCTGTCCAGTGGGAGGTCCAAAGGCAGTACAAAAAGGAAAACGCACTGCGGAAAGTATTCTGCAAAGGTTAGTATTTGAGTCTTGGAAAGGGGTTTGGCTTTTTCAGAGGTGATGAAAATAGAAGTATGACATACGATGGCAACCATATTAACCTTATAGGAACGCTAGAAGCTTATAATCTTCCAGTTGGGAGAACATTTCAAGACTTAAGTAGCCTGGTTAGGAAACCTGTTTTCAACATCTAATTACACTTCAGCTACATTTGACAGAGCGAGAAAGGTCTCGAGTATGGTTGAAAATAGATGGCTGGATAGCAGAGAGAAACCCAAATTAATGAGGGAAAAGCTGTGATTCAGAGTAAATTTTATTAGGTGCCAGAGAGAGACCCGTGTGAAACTAATATTCACTGATTTTCACAGAACTTCTTTTGATAAAAAAATCTTAGTGCTATGAAATGTAGGCAGTTTACCAAGTTCATGTTTTAAACAAGGTTATCTTAGCACCTTCTAAAACATAACTAATGATTTTGTTTGCTATAACAATTTTACAATTTTAAGACAGCCTGATAAGCCTTTAGTCATATTGTTATGCCAGTATATTTGGGCGAGGAAGGATTCCTCTTAAATATAATTCTGTATGCTCATGGAAGTTTCTGAGCGTTTATTTCAATAGTCCCAGTCTTTCTAGTTATGAGATCTATCTCTTTGTGCTTTGTTATGTATATAACTTCCCCTCATCCTATTATAGACCCGTGCAGCAAGTACACTAGGATAGACACCTGTCAGAAATGCAAGGTTTACTGTGGACTTAGTGACGTATTGCTCATGTGCCCACGTACAGCACTGTGAAGGAGGAGGTGTGTGCCTTCCCTTAAGAGACATAGCAGATGAAAGCGGGCTGATAGGGGATGTGTAATTAAGCTATGGAATCCCTTTCTTCAGAGCAGTGCAAATGCTAAACGGTATTTGTCCAAGAGCTACTGAGAAAATCAATGAAGCAAAAAAAAAAAACCCTTCAAGAGCTGTCAAATACAAAGACCGAGGGACTCAAAGTCTCTGAAAAGCAATCTTTCTGGAAGCTAGTTGATTATTTTGGAGATACAATGGTATATTTTCCGTTCCATGTTTGCTCTTGAATATTATTTCAGACCGGACTGCATGAATCTTTTGTCTGATTAAAACAGCTTGTGGTGCTGCTGCCTCTTTGACCACTAGAAAATAAATTCTGCCTGCTTAGTATGCCATCCTTAGTAATCCTTAGAAGCGAGGGGTTATGGGAGATAGCCAAAGGCTGGTTAACTAGCTTGGTAAGTGACCTCTAGCCCATGAGGCATGCCTGGCGCAGCTGTGGCTTGTTCTGTGTGTTAAAAATCACAATATACAGTATTGCCCGTCAATATAATTTCCATCTCAAACAGGGTTTTAAACAGCTTAATGTGCAGAATCGTTTATTCAGTATGTTTTAAAGATTTGTGTATGTCAACCCAGATATAGAGGAAAAAGTTAAGCTATTCCAATCACTGTCAGAGAATTCTCTACCAGTAACTACAGCTCTTCAGGAAGCTCTGACTTCAGTCCTTCCAGCAGTTCCTGTTGCAAGAGAACGTTGCAAGGACGTGATCTTACAGTTAGCCACCTTCCAGTCTGTTCTAAATTAAATTCTGCCCAGTAGACTAATGGCAACAAGTACAGAATAAGGTGCACAAATTTAAGGTGCTTCAATTGTACAGGTCAAATTAGTTGGCAGCCGAAGACATTAAGCAGCTTTGGCAGCTTGTAATATGACTTCTTTCACTTCTTTCTTGCATGCTTCTCCTTTATTTATTTATTCATTTTTGAAAGCAGGAGAGATTTGGCAGTACGTGTGTGAAGTTTCTTCGGAGTAGTCTTTGGTGTCCTTTTATTTTTGATGGTTCTCTTGTTGTGTTACCAAGATGCATGAAAGGGCTAAAAATTACCCATAGAATATATTTGGAACTCTAATATCTCTAACTGGAAAGTCTGTAGATAAATAAAATAATGTATTATAGACACAGTTTCCAAGTTAAGGTACCTTAAATCAAGTATCTGTCTTTCTGTGGTCATCAAAATAAAGATGGCCTCATTTGTGGTACATGGACCACATTCATCTCTTTACAACAATTAGAAAATTACATTTTGTATTTAAGTCCTGTACGCTGCTTCATTTTTTCAGGTATCATGCTTGTATTTACAACGATGATGATATATTAACAGTGTTTTTCAAATGTTCTGCTGATGCAAAATATTTTTCTCATCCTAACATAATTCCAGTGTTTCAACTGATAAAAAGCTTTTACATAGCTAGAAGAGTTCCAGACCAAGATTATTGGGAAACCAGTTTAGGTGCTTCGTATTTTAATTTAATTTACCAATCTGCAACATGTTAACAAGCTGGACTATTTTTAATGGTTGGATTCTTTTAAAACTTTTTTCTAACTCTAAAAATCTACCTTTTTTATCGTTTTTGGACTTCACGTGATTTTTTTTTTTTTTTAAAAACTATAGTCATCACTTTCAGTTTTAGTGCTTGATAGTTGGGCTGTTTTTTTTCTAAGAGTTGTTGCAAACAGTCTATTTAATCCAAACTTAATATTTCTCAAAAAACAGTATTAATTCCTAGCTCTCTTAAAGCAGTGTGTGTTTTCATGGTGTATAAAAAGAAGATAATGTTTGTCTCCCTTATTAATCATAATTGGACAAACTTGGCACTCCTGACACAATGCGCTTTTGGTGGAAACATCCTTTTAGAAAGAGTTTGAGGGATGTCGGTGCTGGAAAGGCACGAGCGATGAAAAAACGTTCTCCTTAAAAACTTTTATCTACTCTTTAGCATTTGAGTTGTGTGTTCATTAATCCCAAATAAGTACCTTTTAAGGTTTCAGTAAAAGTTCCTTCTTCGGTTTGATTTTTCTTCATTGGTGCCTGTGATGTAATAAGGTAGTTCCATGTATTTATTGGTAGTTCATAATGCCTGATAGCAGAAACAGAGTTAAGAACTGAATTACCAGGATGAAAATCAGGAGGATTGCATATACTGTAATTACATTTCAAGTTGTCTTTGTTTTAAAGATAAAGTAAGAGCTGAAATACATTTATTTGTCTTTGGCTGTCATCTTTCAAGTAATTTGAATAAGCGAAAGGCTCAATTTTAAACCTAGGGATAAATCCAGAGGCATAACTTTCTTATAAGTAATTGCTTGATTTGTAGTATTCAGATATATTTGTTTAGTATAAAATATTCATAGTCCAGTCTATGTGACAGAGCTAACTCCTGTGGACCACACAGGGGTACTTCAGATAATCATTTTGAGGCAGTTTACTAATAAAAAAATAATCATTTGTTGCAGGACTCGTCTTATTTTCAGTCAGCTTGGGTATGAAGATTACAGTGCAGTTAACATACAGGTTTTAGGGTCTGAAGATACATATGGACCTCATGCTAGAAGGAGTATAGATGGTGTAAGTATTCAGTGGAGTGTTCTTAAACTTTTACTGACCTATTTTAATCTCTCCATGTTGTTATCGTTTCCACAACTTTAAAGGAAATCAATATAATCTTGGGAATTTCATCTCATCATCTTGCAAAGAATTCAGTGTCACTACTTAGTGTGCAAAATTAACATTGACAGGGTCTTTGCAGTATTGGGTCTTCCAGAAGCACTGATATGAAATCTTACAAAAATGTTATTGTAGGCTGTTCTAATGTTGTTCATCTAAAGAAATATCTTCTTATAAAAGTTCTTCCAATGCAATTTAAGTCTACGTTACATGTAGCCCTAAAAGACCACATTATAAGGGTTGCAGAGTCAGAGGCAGAATTATTGTTGCCTGTGCAACTTTAAAACCGTCTGTGAGTTTCACTATTTGTGAAACAATCTTCAGCTATGTAATTCTGCATTGTATTTTGTGACTGAATAAATTTATATGTAAGAATATGAATGATGGCCATAACCACTGCAGCTGTGATATCCATGGTCTGCTTCCCCAGTCTAGAATACGGGAGTCTTTTTTTAAAGGACAAAGACTCTAAATCTCGTCTTTACTTATATGCAGTTTAAATATTTAGACAGTTTAGTTTGTTCCAAAACAGTAGCATCTAATTCTTCTTTGTCAATAGCAGTCTTGAAAAGCTCTCAAGGTACACGTGGCAAAACTCAGCTCTGAGTTTGATCTTAGGAATGACAGCACTTAAAATAGCCAACAATTTGTATGTATAGGAAACAATGTGATGTGGAGAAAGACAGAGAACTTATAAGAAAACTTAATATTTACGGTAAGAAGTTGGGCAAGTTATATCTGCAGCTGTTCATTTTAGTGCTTGAGCTTCAATATCATTCTGTACAGTGGCAAGATTTGCTTCCTGATGAACCAGCTTTATAATGGGGTCTTTTTCTTTTTAGGACCATAAACCCTGCAATGTTAAGCATGTTACTGAGATTGCAGATTCAAAACTTTGACACATAGGAACAGATGTTCCAGATATCGAACTTGTCTGTGTTCTGTTCATACCAGCTCCTTATGATTATGCATTTTAATACATTCTTTAATTAAATTGTTACATAGAAAGTTTTCTGTGTTGTTGTATAGAGTGAATAGTGGTTTCAAAAAGAGCAGTTTCTCCTTTGTTTTTGTTCAGCTTGCCTTGCTTATGGTGCATTAAATAAATTTTCCAAATGAGATTGAAGTATTTGTAGTATTTTCCATATTTCCAGCCCCAACTCCCAGGTCTTATATTAAAAGTAAATAGACTGGTATCTCCATTGTATGTGTTTCCCATACATGTCTCAAATAAGATGTGAGAGCTGAGGCTGGAATACAGGAAATCGCTCTGTTGCCTTCCTCCTTCACCCAGTTCCTCCAGCAGTTTAGAAGAAACTAACCAGAGGAGTTTTCATCTGGAAAGCAGCCATAGTAGCTGGAGAAAAAGGGGTGGGGAGTGGGGTTTGCTTTTCCATTTAAAATGCGAAGTTATAGAATCCTAAGGAAAATGACTGCCTCTTGGGGCCTCAGGTAGGAATAACGTAGTTTCTTAAATACTCTTTTCTACCATGTCTTTCCATACAAAATTACACATGGTTATTTGTGTTGCAAATAACAGTGCTCAAAACCAGAGATGTGTTATGTTAGGCAGTATATTAACACTCAAAGAAAACAGTTCCTGCTTTGAAGATTCTACAATCTAAATTTGAAGAAGAGAGGCAAATATGTATATGAATACCAATACAGGATAAGTTGAGCAACGTTTGCAGCTCCATGTAGATGTCTGCTGTGGCTGGACTAAGACTAATGCTCACGCACGTCTGCCAAACTCGGTGCAAAAGTTTGCCTTTGCGGCTGTGAAATCACTGTATCTCCCAGGCTTATGTAGGCCTGTGTACTGTAGTCTGAGCTGCTGTGTGGAATATTGATTGTTCCTGACAAATTATCCTTGAGAAACCAAGGAATGCTTGCCTCCCTTCCTTTCTCAGTTTGTGGTTGTTGCTTGCCACTCTGATAGCTTGTTTTGTCAGCAGCAGCCCAGCATGAGCGAGAAAGGGACCTGAATCAGCACCGAGTAACCCTAGTGGTGTTTAATTTTTAATGTCTCCTGCTCTGTCGTTTTCTGTTGGGGAGGAAGAAGGGGATATGACAGTGTCACAGCATCAATGAGTTCATGCTTTAGAAATACTGGATGTGTTTGATGTGAAAGGTATCTATTAATAGTACATCGGGTATTAGAGTTTGTTACACAAAAAAATGTGCTGTGTCTGTTAGTTTTCTACTAATCATTTGTTAACCAGTTTACAACGCATTGTTAAGACTTGATGAAGTAAAAATTGGTTTGCTTTTTTTGTTTTAATTATGATACTGTAAGATAAATGACTTTAAAATAGTCTATATATCCAGTTCTAGGACTGGATTCACCCACTCAGAACAGGATTCAGCTTATTATTTTCATAAACCATTGTATCTTACATCTGTGAGCAAGGAAGTAAACCTAGAACTTAAATGGAATATTGAAGACATGGTACACTCTAGAACCAGGAAGCAGATGTGAATGCATAAGTACATTTTCTCCAAGGGTATTTCCTATTAATTAGCTCTTGGTAGCTTTGGGAACACTTAATGTTAAAAAAAAAAAAAAAGCGCTTGTTGAGTTAGTGGCACGGCTGCATATTTTCTGTGCGGCAACCGTTTTTTTTACACCAATCTAGTGGAACTTTTTTAGATTGGAAAACTGATGGGTTTCTTATTTATATTATCTTGATCAGGCCATTTGTTTCTGTATTCATAGAGGGAAATTCCTATCTTTTCAGTGGTACGTGATCTGGTGAAATAATATAACCTCTCCTACCTTGGCTCTGCTAAATTTTTATCTGAGGGTTTGCCTATGTGAGTATTGAGATATACTAATAAAAATGTGAATCAAATTTGCAGGATTTTCTACATGATAGTATTGTGGCAGGTATTTTCCAGGCTGAGAGCTTGGAGGCTGAGAAATGAAATCTGTGTGTCTTGCTGTGAGTATGTCTACATAGGTGTGCTTAAGAGAGATGAAAGCAGTTATATTTACCATTACAGTACCTCAGAGTACCTCTGTGTGAATAGGCCACTAGAACAGGAGGTAGACAAAAATAATTTTTCAACTTTATGAATATTTAGACCTTAGGTTTAAAGATACTAAACCAAGAAGGCACTTCATTGTTGCTTTTTAGCTGATCACCAGCTATAAATTCAGGAAGTTTTCCTCCCTTGGTATAAGCTGGCATAAGTGAGTTTGTTTGTGTTGGAGTTTTGTCATGTATTTGAGTTGGAATAGAGGATTTAGTAGTCCATTAACGTAATGGTGTCTTTGGGATACTCTTAGAGTAACCAGAATGCTTGGTGCAGAGTACTACGGTATTTACGATAAACACCATTTCAGCAGCTGCCACTAGGAAATACATCCATGTTCCTACATTACTGAAGTTACTTAAATTCCTGAAATTGACTAGAGATTTTCGAATGTTGATGTGTTCTAACAGTATTGCTTTTGGGAAAAATGTACTGTATACACACAGGAAAATGATACCAGTATACAAGACATCAGTATTTCAAATGCTAATATTTGATTTGCTGGTTTATGTACTGTTTGTAAGGAATGCAGCTTTACAGAAATGTGGGCAATTAAAGTAAGTAGCACTGGAGTTAGGAGTTGTGTTAAAAGATGGACAATTTAGGAGTTCAGATCCAGCATGTAGTTTTTCAGGTTATTTTGAAGAGGAAAAAAATATTTTTTTAATTTTAAAATGTTTAGTCAAGTCTTAAAATTTGGGGGGTAGAGGAAGACTGTTTGTTTTGTTATGGTGCTGTTAAATTTACTAGGATTCTAATGAATCATAGTATAGTTTGGGTTGGAAGAGACCTTTAAAGGTCATCTAATCTATCCTCCCCTGCAATGAGCGGGGACATCTTCAACTAGATCAGGTTGCTCAGAGCCCCGTCCAACCTGACCTGGAAGGTTTCCAGGGATGGGGCATCTACCACCTCTCTGGGCAACCTGTGCCAGTGTCTCACCACCCGCATTGTAAAAAATTTCTTCCTTCTATCTAGTGTGAATCTTTCGTCTTTTAGTTTAAAGCCATGACTGCTTATCGCAACAGGCTTTACTAAAAAGTTTGTCTCCATCTTTCTTATAAGACCCCTGTAAGTACTGAAATAAGGTCTCCCTGGAGCCTTCTCATCTCCAGGATGAACAACCCCACCTCTCTCAGCTTGTCCTCATAGGAGAGGTGTTCCATCCCTCTGATGGTTTTGGTGGCCCTCCTCTGGATCTGCTCCAACAGGTCCATGTCTTTCCTGTGCTGAGGGCTCCAGAGCTGGAGGCAGTACTCCAGGTGGGGTCTCTCCAGAGCAGAGTAGAGGGGCAGAATCACCTCCCTTGACCTGCTGGCCACACTTCTTTTGATGCAGCCCGGGATACAATGTACTTTCTGGGCTGTGAGCGCACATTGCTAGCTCATCTCCAGCTTTTCATCCTCCAGTACCCTCAAGTCCTTTTTGGCAGGGCTGCTCTCAATCCCTTTGTCCCCCAGCCTGTATTGATACTGGGGGTTGCCCTGACACAGATACAGGACCTTGCATTTGGCCTTGTTGGACCTCATGAGGTTCACATAGTCCCACTTCTTGAGCTTGTCATGGTCCCTCTGGAGGGCATCCTGTCCCTCGTGTGTCAACTGCATCACTCAACTTGGTGTTGTCTGCAAACTTGCTGAAAGTGTACTCGATGCCGCTCTCTATCTGTCATTGATGAAGATACTGAACAGTACCGGTCCCAGTATAGACCTCTGAGGGGCACCACTTGTCACCAGTCTCCATCTGGACAGTGAGCCATTGACCACTACCCTCTGAATGCGATGATCCCAACCAGTTCCTCATCCATTGAACAGTCCACCTATCAAATTCATATCTCTCCAATTTAGAGAGCAGGATCTTGTGGGGGACTGTGTCAAAGGCCCTACGGAAGTCTACAGTAAATTTATATTTTGATAGGCATAGTAGTCTAGCATTTTTTCACTGCCAACTGTGTGCAATTGACAATTGCTTCAAGTAATTTTAGAATTGTTTTTGGCATGACTTCTAGTTCTTGAAAATGAGGGACACCCATTTAACTTTGGGTAGTGAACAACATCAAAACATAGAAATGTGGTTTTGTTTGATCACAACTTTTAGTTCAGTTCATCTAACAACTGCCTGCATATAACAACAACTTCAAGGTGTTTATCTTTTCTCTCCTTTTGCTATCCTTTAGAGGTTAGATGCTGTTAGTGTGAAGAAAGGTTCCTCTGTTTTTTCAGTGTTAAGTCATGAAAAATAGTGCTGTGTAGGATCATGCTGTTCCTTTGCCTAGAGGAGGGGGGACTCCTTTAAGGAGTGATGACTCTGTTCTTTATATCTGACCAAAACAAGCTGTCCCCTCTGCTCCACTCCTCAACCCCTGCATTTTAAAGGTGGGGCTGTTGAATTCTAGCAGCATCTGTATCCTTCCTCTCTGCTGAGTATTTAATCTCTGATGCTTTCTGAAATGTCACGAGTTTCTGTATTTGTAAAGAAATATGCTTTTTCCTGAAATCTGTTAAAAGTGTTGCACTAGGAGGAAAAATGTTATTTTAAAATATTATTCTTATTGTATGCACAATTGGGAAGCTATCAAATACTTCAGAAATTATTATATGTAAGGAAAAAAGTTTGAATAAACTAAAAAGGGTTTATTAATTCTTGTATATTCATTTCCCGGTACAGCAAATGTCTGGCTTAGATTCAGGACTTGGATCTTCCAAAATCCAATTGTTCCTTTCTTCCAGGAAAATGTCTTCTTCAGTATCCTAAGTAGCTGTATGTTCAATTTTCCTTTACTTTTCTACATTTTTAATAGAACACCTACCAAATCTACAAGAATTCTTTAGACAGGGCATTTTTAGAGAGTTAAAGTCCTCTGAGCTCTGCAGAATAACAACAAAAAAAAACCCACCGAAACTTTGGTGTGTTTTTCATGCTTTCACCAAATGTATCCTTTCCTGTTGACATAAAATCATAGAATTGCTGAAGTTGGAAGGGACCTTTAAGATCATCAAGTCCAACCGTTAACCTACCCTGACAAAAACCACTTGTAAACCATGTCCCTAAGTACCACATCTACCCTTTTTTTTTAAACACCTCCAGGGATGGTGAATCCACCACCTCCCTGGACAGCCTATTCCAGTGTTTAATAACCCTTTCAGTGAAAATGACATAACCAATGGAAGAAATCCCCTAGTATCTTATAGTCAAGCTCTTCTTTTTTTTTAATTTCACATTGATTTAAGTAAGCCAGGAATTTCCTGTAAGGTTACCAAAGAACCTTTAGAAACTTTCTTTGTGTTCATTAACAAAAAAAGCTGACTACCTGAGAGAAGAAATACCTTGCTGCAGAACTGCATACTTGAGTAGTGCTGTGTGAGAAACTCCTGACTGGTAGATTTTGAGACCTTGTGCAATTCCATTTCATGTATGTGACAGAAATGCTTGTGCTTCGGGACAAGTAAGAGACACTTAGGAACAGACTTCTATTTTGAGCAGGTTTTGCATTTTTAGAGATGCAAAGGGTAGACCAAAGGTGGTGCTTGCTGGTGGATGCAAATTCTTGAATGAATACAGTCTTTGCCTTCTGTGAGACCTAATGTCTTCCCTTTTGCCTGTGTATTGATTCCAGTGGTAGATCTTTCAGTGGCAGAAAAGAGATTTGGTGTTTTGTTGTTGTTGTTTCGTTTTTTGGTTTTGGGTTTTTTTTTTAATGAGAAGTAAAATCTTAAGTGAGAGAGAGTACTTATCTGTAAAGGCAGGTGTGTTAGTTGACTGCGGAGTAGGGAACAGAGTACTAGTTGGGTTTACCTTTACAGGAGTGTCTGCTTTCTTCTCTGGAAACATGGTGGCTCTTAAAATTTCTGTTCTCCCATGTAACTCCCAAGGATTAGGTTTAAATTCTTTTCTGTGAGCAGATCTGCTTACTTGATGCTAAGAGAAGTGGATCTGGCTCTCTAATTGACCCCAAAGCATTCTCAGTGCACTTAAGATAAGAAGACAATTTGTTTGCCAGTTCCACTGAGAGTGAAGCCAAGTATTTAGTTTCTTATAAAGTAGTATTAGTTATAATACCTGGTTCTTTAAGAATGCTGGATATTAAGCACACTGTCCTAGCAGTCTGAAATGCCCAATAGTTGATTTCATGGGAGTAAAATAAGACAGTGAAATGTTGACTGAAAATAGTAGTGATGCTGGATGAAAAGTCACTGAATGAAAATTGTAGCAGTGAGCACAAAATGCTTCCATTAGATTTGAATGCTGACCTGCAGTTATTTTTTCAATTTGGTAAATTTAACTGATGTTCTGCACCTAAGCTAATCTAATTTCTTCTTTTTTGAAGCAGGGTCCTCGGGAAGCTGTGATTTGGCTTGCTGTACACCATAAGCGAAAAGAAGCTGTAGAAATCTTCTCCAGAGAGATTGCACCAGCTGGAACTGGCATGGGTAAATATTCACATCATCTTCTAACAATTTTAAAGTTACTTGTTGTTTTTTTTTTTTTTTTTTTCCTGAGCATTACTCGCACCCAAAGACTGAGTCGTGTTCAGTTTTGCTGTGCTATGCATAGTGAAATTGTAACTTTTTTTTAAGGGTTTAAGGGTTTTGAAGGTTTCCTTCAGTGCTTAGTTACCTGATGTTGCTGCAAAGGATTTTTATAGATACTGCTGTATTTCTAGCCTGTTGAATGTGTAGCTGCTTGTGTAGGTAGTTACAACTTTCAGATATAATTAAAAGCTTTTTAATAGGATACTGCAGTGAGAATGCTAACAACCTGCATCTAATTCTTTATTCATAGTGTATGTTAACTACCCAACTTAAATTCTGATCCTGCAGTTAAGTCTAACCTCAAATTAAAGACATAAATGTTTGATTTTGTGTGAATTTGTGGTGTGCTGCAACTATTGCAAGATTTATTTTTAATTGACTTGTGAGGTAAAGTCAAAATATTGGGATTTAATTATGCCATCTTTGTTTTGACTGTATATTTTAAGTATTTGCATAAGGGTCACTTAGTGTGAAAGGATCTATACTTCTATTGTTTACCAAATGTTTGTTCAAAAAAACCCTTTGCATTTGGTCTTTGTAAATAGCATTGGATTCTCTCCACTTTCTAGGAGGACTTACTGTTTGATGATTTTGAGCAAACTTTTTTTTTTCCCTTCTATTCTCCTTCCAAGTCACTTAAGTGTCACTGCTGTATCCATCTCAGTTGTAAGTAGCACATTCATACATTTGCTGCTTACATTATGGATACTCATCCCACTTTTATTATCCATTTAAAATTTGGACAGCTTATTTTGAGGACTAGGGCTCAGATATTTTGCAATGGATTCTACGTACTTTGTGGAAGAATATATTGAGGATTTATGTAGATCTTCAAACCTAAAATTACACGAGTTTAATCTGAATTTCTCAACTTCTATAGCAAGTCTAGAATCCTGATAAATGGAGGGGTGGGTAGGTGTTGCCTTGCACTTAAAGAACTAATAAACATTTTATTTTCAGTGTGTTCCAAGTTGTATGGAAGTGTTCACATTCTGTGTTGCAGTCTTTACGGTGGTAGCAGAAATACAGTAAATGCAGGCTGGGTTGTTTGTTTGGTGTGGGTTTGTTGTTTTGTTTGTTTTTTTTTTTTCTTTCCCCGAAGTTGTGTTTATAGAGGCAAAGTCAGTGCATGGTCATCCTTTTTCTTCCCCCCCGCCAAGATAGGATATGATCATGTAGAACTAATCAGGAATATTCATTGAGATAATTTTTAAAGATTTTGCAATTCTGAAGGCTGGTTAGTAGGTCAGCATTTAGCATAGATGTAAGTTGCTTCTAAAGACTGTTTTTTTTCTAATGAATGAAAGATGGTATTTTCACAGTTGGACCAGACTACCATTTCTATAAGTTAAGCATTCATAATTGCGGTAGTTTCTCCTTTTTCATTATTCAAGTAGACTATGTAACATACCTGAAAATAAAGATCTATATGTATTGTTTATTTTATATATGCATAGACAATCCCCTAACAAATACCTTTGTGAACAAAGGAAAGCTGGGTGGATTTTAAAACAGTTACTTATTTGTAGGATCAACAGCTAATGGATGTATACTTGTCTTTCCAAATTCTTAATCTTTGCCTCTTCTTTCATAAAGCAGATGCTGTGTATGTAAGTCTTTTTTGAAGTCTGAAAGTGCCAGGCTTATTAAGGTTTTCATTTTTTTCACAGAATCACAGAATTTTCAGAGTTGGAAGGGACCTCTAGAGATCATCTAGTCCAACTCCCCTGCTAAAGCAGGATTGCCCAGAGCGCATTACTCAGGACTGCATCCAGGCGGGTCTTGAAAATCTCCAGAGAAGGGGACTCCACAACCTCCCTGGGCAGCCTGTTCCATTGCTCTGTCACCCTCACTGTAAAGAAGTGTTTCCGTGTATTTGAATGGAACTTCCTATGTTCTAACTTGTGCCCATTACCCCTCGTCCTGTCACTGGGAACCATTGAAAACAGCCTGGCTCCATCCTCCTTCAACCCACCCTTTAGATACTTGTATGCCATAATAAGGTCTCCCCTCAGCCTTCTCTTCTCCAGGCTAAAGAGTCCCAGCTCTCTCAGCCTTTCCTCATAAGGCAGATGCTCCAAGCCCTTAATCATCTTAGTTGCCCTTCGCTGGACTCGCTCCAGCAGTTCCCTGTCCCTCTTGAACTGGGGAGCCTAAACTGGACACAGTATTCCAGTTGTGGCCTCACCAGTGCAGAGTAGAGGGGGAGAATGACCTCCCTCAACCTACTGGCCACCCTCTTCCCTATGCAGCCCAGGATTCCATTGGCCTTTTTGGCAACAAGGGCACATTGCTGGGCCATGGATAATTTACTGTCTACCACAACCCCCAGATCCTTCTCCTCCAAGCTACTTCCCAGCAGGTCCGCCCCTAACCTGTACTGGTGCTTTGCATTCTTCCTCCCCAGGTGCAGGACCTTGCAGTTGCTTTTGTTGAACCTCATTAGGTTCTTCTCTGCCCAGCTCTCCAGCCTGTCCAGGTCACGCTGGATGGCAGCACGGCCGTCTGGGGTGTCAGCCACCCCACCCAGTTTGGTATCATCAGCAAACTTGCTGAGGATACACTCTGTCCCCTCATCCAGGTCATTAATGAATATATTAAACAAAATTGGACTGAGTATTGACCCCTGGGGGACACCACTGGTTACAGGCCTCCAACTAGACTCTGTGCTGCTGATCACAACCCTCTGAGTTCTGTCCCACAGCAAACTCTCAATCCACCTCAGTGTCACCTTATCTAGCCCATACTTCCTCAGCTTCCTAATGAGGATGTCATGGGAGACAGTGTTAAAAGCCTTGCTAAAGTCAAGGTAGATGACATCCACGACTCTCCCCTCCTCCAGCCAGCCCGTTATAACATCATAGAAAGCTATCAGATTGGTCAAGCATGATTTACCCTAGGTAAATCCATGTTGACCACTTCCAATAACTTCCTGTTCCTCAACATGTTTGGAGATGATGTCCAGAATGAGTCGCTCCATTACCTTCCCAGGGACAGAAGTGAGACTAACCGGTCTGTAGTTCCCTGGGTCCTCCTTCTTGCCTTTTTTGAAGATCGGAGTGATGTCAGCCTTCCTCCAGTCCTCAGGCACCTCTCCTGTTCTCCATGACCGTTCAAAGACAATGGAGAGTGGTCTAGCAATAACATCCGCCAGCTCTCTCAGCACTCATGGATGCATGCCATCAGGGCCCACAGACTTGTGAATGTCCAGCTTGGCCAAGTGGTCTCTGATACGGTCCTCCTCAACTGAGGGAAAATCTTTCTCTCTCCAGACCTTCCCCTTTGCCTTCAGAGTATGGGATTCACAAGGGACAGCTTTAGCAGTGAAGACCGAAGAAAAGAAGGCATTCAGTAACTCTGCCTTCTCTGTGTCTTCCACCACTAGGGCACCCGTCTCATTCATCAGTGGGCCTACATTTTCCCTAGTCTTCCTTTTTTTCTATTGATATACTGAAAGAATCTCTTCTTATTGTCTTTAACTGCAGTGGCCAAGCTGAGTTCTGATTGAGCTTTGGCCCTTCTAATTTTCTCCCTGCATAGCTTTGTTATATCTTGATAGTCCTCATAAGTTGCCAACCCCCTTTTCCAGAGAATGTAAACTTTCCTTTTTTTCCTGAGGTCCAGCCAAAGTTCTCTGTTTAGCCAGGCTGGTCGTCTTCCCTGTCTGCTCGTTTTTTTGAGACAAGGGGATGGCCTTCTCCTGCACTTTTAAGAGCACCTGCTTGAAGTATGCCCAGCCTTCCTGGGCACCTTTGCTCTTCAAAACTGCCTCCCAAGGGACGCTCTCAACCATGCTCCTAAACAGGCTAAAGTCTGCCCTTCGGAAATCCAAGGTGGCAGTTCTGCTGGCTCCCTGCCTTGCTTCACCAAGAATTGAAAATTCTATCAGTTCGTGATCACTCTGCCCAAGGCGACCTCCAACCTTTACATCCTCCACAAGACCTTCTCTGTTAACAAACAGTAGGTCCAGTAGGGCACTTCCCCTAGTTGGTTCCTTCACCAGCTGTGTTAGGAAGTTGTCTTCCACACATTCCAGGAACCTCCATGACTGTTCCCTCTCTGCTGCGTAGTATTTCCAGCAGACGTCTGGGAAGTTGAAGTCCCCCACAAGAATAAGGGCAGATGATTGTGAGACCTCTGCCAGCTGCTTATAGAATACTTCATTGGCTTCTACATCCTGATTGGGAGGTCTATAACAAACTCCCGTCACGATGTCTGCCTTATTGGCCTTCCCCTTAATTCTTATCCATATGCACTCAACACTGTCATCCACACTGTTAAGTTCCAGACATTCAAAACTGCCCCTAACATAGAGGGCCACCCCACCACCTCTCCTTCCTCGCCTATCCTTTTTGAAGAGTTGGTAGCCATCAATTACAGCACTCCACTTGTGTATGTCCTCCCACCACGTTTCTGTGATGGCGACTATATCATAGTTTCCTTGCTGTACAATGGCCTCCAGCTCCTCTTGTTTATTTCCCATGCTGCGTGCATTAGTATAGATGCACTTCAGCTGGGCTAATTGTCCTGCCACTTTCTTGGGGGGACAAGCCCTAATTCGCACCTGATCATGCTCAGACACTACTGTAGCTACCAAATTATCACTACCCCTCATGTCTTTGCTGTCACGCAATTAATTTCCTTTCCACAATTTCCTTTCACCACCAGTCTTCACAGAATGAAAAAATGCTAAAGATCGCTGCTGCCTGGGTTGAGTGGACTATGTGCAGTATTGAAATTGAGTTACCAGACTATGTGAGCATCTGTGTCTTAAGGTGGCTGTCAAGCTTTCAGATCATGTTATCAGGGCTCTTCTTGATGAAACGGATAAATTCCTGTGTAGAATCAGGTTAGTCAGTCTGCGTGGACAGTAGTGGGGGCGTTGGTTTTGTTCCCTAAAGGAACAGCTTAAACTTTTTAGAGCACCCTGCAGCATTTTTTCTCAAAAAAAAAAAAAAAACCAAAACCAAAACAAAACCACAACAAACCAACCTTGTTTCAATTCACAGAACCACTGCTAATGAGCAGCAGTGGGAAAGAGCATACTTCTGGAATCTGGGTCATCCGGTGCTAAATAACACTTGCTTGCCAGGTATAGGACTGCAACAAGGTTTTTGGCCTCTGTGATGTAAATTACTAGTGTCAGAGGGTATCGGAGCTGTTTACTGACATGCTTCCGAGTGCTTGAACAACCCCATAGTCATTTTTTAAGTTTGTTGAAGATATATTGAGACAGCTTCGTACAGTCACTTCTTTCAGTTACTGTTGTGTGGTAGACTTCCATGTTACCTGCACAGATAAGCTCTCTGTATGCAGAGAAAGGTCAGATTTGGGATCTAAATGTTAAGTAGGTTGCTTGTTGATGTGGAATACTTTTAAGGTATGAAGAGTCTTTTTTTTTTTTTTTCTTATTTTCTTCAGTGAGAATTAGCCAAAAAATAAAAAAAAAATTGTGCAATACTGCCAAACAATAATTAGCGGTGTACTAATAACTGAATCAGCTTAATGCTGCTTAGTTTCTGACAGTGGTGTAGGCTGCCAGAACTTCCTGGAAGAGCAGAACAAGGAATGCCCGCTGCTTAATTGTCTTAAAACAGACAGCTCCATAGAGAAGACTTAAATTAAAACTCTTGTTGGCTACATGTATAAGTGATCTTGGGAACAGAAGCCAGAACAGAGACGATTGCTCTTGTCCTAGGTGAATTCTGTAATAACAGCACTTGATGTTCATTTCCTGACCCCTTCTCCCTCAGCTTTTTCCTCCCCCTTTGTTTCACTGGGCCACTTTTGCAAATGATTACTATTCTCCAAAGTGTAACAGCTTCAACGAAAAGCAGAGTTTTCCCCCATGGGAGTTTAGTCCCTCTTAGAGAGGGCTGGAGTGTCCACAGGCAGAGAAGAACCCAGAAATTGAACCTCCCATACCCTAAGTAAGTGTTCTGGGCAATGAGCACCTGAGGTCCCTTTTTGTGCTGGACCACTTTTTCTCACTGGGCGTTGAGCGAAAATAGCTGTGGCTGCTGTCTCTCACATGGATGGAGCGTGCTTCTCAGATGTGGTTTTGCCCATCCCGCGTGGGTCTACATATGATGTAACCTTGTGTGGCTTTGGTCTGCCAGAATGGTGGCAGTTGAGGGGATGCGCACCAAGTGAGGTTTTAAGCATGTGTGGCTTTTCCTTATGACAACGCAGGCACCCCTGAAGCAACAAAGTCCTGCGTTTCGAGGATTGCCAGCTCAGTCATGCTCCCCCCATCTCTCCTGTGTTAGTCCTCTTCCAGGAGGAGAAGTAGAGACTATGAGAATGATCGCAAATAATCATTCTTGTTTTGTATATTCTGTTAATGAAAAACTGAGGAAAAACAGGAACAATTTATAAATCCTTCATAACCAGCAGCATGGGGAAAGGAGGAGTTGTTGACTTGTAGGATGATGTCACCTGAAATGAAACAATTTCATTACTTTTTGGACATTTTGAGAAACAAAGAACACTTATCAGTCTGTACAAGACAAAAAGGAAAAAAGAAAAAAAGGAAGAGTTTTGCTCTTCCGCTTGGACTGTATCTAGTGATTGTGAAGTATTTTTTTTTAACTGTATTCTTCTTTCACCTCAATAGCAGTTTGATGTTTGTTACTCTAAACGATGTGTAGACAGTGGTACAGATAATAATTTTCATATATAGCACCTTTCATCCAAGAATCTTTAGCAAGCTGTGTAAACACCATCGTCTAAGCTTTCTAACTTCTAGTAACATTGGAGAGTACTCGGTCTGCTTTATAGATAATTTCCTGAGGTAGTGGAAGGAAGCATAACCACAGAAGAATTTGCATCGGAGTTCTTGGTTCTGCTTTCCCTGTAAGACATGCTAGAGAGGGACTCCACCAATATTTAAGGGGACCAGGCTGGCTAAAACTTAGGAATGGGGAGTGGAGGAGAAGAGGGGTAGAGAAAGGAAATTGGATGGTTTGGAATAAGGGTGGGGAGTCCTAAGAGCTCCTGCTCTGGTCCCAGGGATTTTCCATTACTGGTGTCTCAGAGGGAGGCAGCACTGAGCATAGGCTTTTAGGTTCACCTGTGTTTGTCAGCTACATCTTTTGAGATGAAATCCAAGAGCACTCCTGGAACTCCTGGTGTTTTGTCAGGTTGTTTCAGCCTGCTAGTCACTACTTGTGGAGCTCTGAGCCTGATTAGGTAGGCAGTTTTATTTTGACCATAATATAAGAATCGCAAACTGTAGGTAAAAGAGGTATTAAGTTCTTTAATAGCCAGTACTAAAAACCCAGTTTGGGTGGCTTTCACTTAGGCTAAATTTAAATCACTTGAGTCAATTCTTTGAGCTATTTGCCTGAAACTTCTCGAGGGAGTTTTCAGTTACAGTTTTTCAGACTTTGCAGGGAACAACAGAAAGATGAAAAAAAAATCTTTTCTTCCTGTGATTAAAAAGCGTATTACAACAATTTTGTTGAGGAGTGATCTTCCTAATGCTTCACAGCAGAGACTTAAAACTCAGGATGTTACATCTTGAGTGTCAGAGATGTGCTTTTTAGCTCTTCTAGTGAATTTAAAGTTTTAATATCAGTATTTCTTAACTTTTGACTCATTTTGCAGCTTTGGTTATTTCAAAACATTTTTTATATGATACTTTTTTGTGTATTGGTACATGTAAATGACAATAAAACAGGCCTCATAAAAGGAGAGCACTGCATAATTTCTGATCAGTTTGAGAGTGCCGATTCCTCCCACCCCATTTATTGTGTATCTTTACTTCTGAAAATCAGTAGAAAGACAACTGTCTCAAGGTGTTGTGCTGATTTGAAATTCCCTATTTCTTATGAAATCTCATCCTCCATGTCAGAAAGAAAAGATAAAGGAATGCTACCTATATGTTGGAATGGGCTGAAGCATGCGTCTGTTTGTGCTCTGCAATATAGACAAGGAGTTAGACCTGCAAGAGAGAAGTTTGGGAAGGAGGCATCTTTTAAAAAGCTTCCAGAATCAAGAGTGAAAGACAGAGATTTTCATAGCTATTCCCTAACATTTTTTCCTAATACTTTTTTAGTTCCTATTGTTCTTGTTGAAGACCAGTAGAGCACATGAGCGTACTTGCACAGAAGTTTTCCGAAGTACTATTAAAATTACAGATGAAATTCTTAAGCCCAGAGAAAAATTTGAAGTTACTGTATATAGACATGCCATACATTAGGAAGTGATTTGTTGTTTATTTTCTGTTTGGAATGGAAGACTTTTACTGTAAACTTCTGTTGAGCATGGTATTTAGTTTGCCTGTTCAAACACTTAATCAGTTTTCATTTGGATTATGGTCTTCTGATGGGCTTAAAGGGATACAAGCTATTTAAAAAAAAAAAAAAAGACAAACACACCTATTCCAATCTTTTTATCATTTTTTCTTACAATTAACACCTGAGTTTGTTAAACTTTCAATTGGTAAAAGTATGCTTTCTGTTTATTCCTCAATACTTTGATAGTTGATAATAGAGAGGGTTTTTTAACAGCAAATAGCAAGTTTGGGTTTTTGCATGTATGGTCTCCTGAAGTGTTAAATGTGTTGTAATGTTCAGTTTTAATAGTGGGGCCTTCAGAGCTATTTTCCTATTCTATACTTGGCAGTGAAGAATTCTAGACATACAGACTCAGATTCTTAAATCTATAGTAGCCTCTGGGAGTTCAATGCAGTTCTGCATTCCCTCATCTGTAGAAATTCACCCTCACTTCATAAAAGCTAGCAATCACAGACCAGGTTTGTAGTACTCAATGAAAATATCTTCATTATATACAGCCCGGTCAGCCATATAGTTAGTATTTAAATAATTTGTGTTGATGCAGTGTGATTGTTTTTTCTTCTTTAATTCAGATACTTTTCTGAATAAAATGCAGTGTAGAAGAGGCTCAAGAAGAGCCTTGCTGTGGGAAACTGGCATTTATAGTTTAATAGCAGTTCAGTAGCTAAGAAATGTTTTACTAATAGTTGAAATCATGTACTGACCCTTATTTCACATTAAAATGACCGGAGTTTGACATTAAGATGACAGCTGGTTAATACAACTTGAGATTTTAAAGTGCTTGAGTATATGTAAATATTATGACTGATCTCCTAAGTGTGTTGGAAGATACTTGCAGAAATGTCCTTGTTCTAATAGTTTACTGGAGTCCCCGTTTTTTGAGAATAATATTGCAGAAGATAGTTTATCTGCTGTATTCGGAGGACATAGATAGAATAATTAAGATCGTATAATTGACCCCTGTAAACAAAGATTGTATGTATTTTGTACTTCTACTCAACTGTATTGTAAGAACTGTTGAGTATAAAACCTTGGATTTCAACTTTGTCTAGTTCGATCACTTAAAAAATGCATGAGAAGTAGACTTGTTTGGTTTTATATGTAAATATATCATATGTAGAATTCCTTAGAATATGTGATAAATAGCTCAATAACCTTTTGGTTGAGCTAATTCAGTCACCAGAAATAAAAGGGACAAACCATTTAGGGTCAAAATCTGTAAATTGGTGAGCAAGAAATATCGTTGTATTTTGGAATTTAGGAAGTTTAAAAGGAAGAAGCGTCACTTACTGAATTTAAAGTACTTAAAGCTTTTTAGATTTCCACTAGTCAGACCATTTTCATGCTTTTTCACTCCAAAATATTTTACAAAATGTTTCATTCAGTCTAACATCCTCCATGTATTGCATAATGTTTTATTCTGTTGAAAAAATAGAGATTTGTAAAGAGTTTTTTTTTTTTTTTTTGACAGAAATAGATTAAAGAACAAGAAGTAATAAGCCAAAATTGGGTGTGACTGTTAAAATAGGATTTGAATAGGATAGAGGAACAATTAAGGAGGCAAAAAAATTAAGGCTTTCCCACCATCAGAAAATCCAGTGGGGAGTTAAGAGAGCTGGAAGGAATGAAGCTTGTTCTGCTGCGAATTTGCATCTCGGGTTGATTGCAGGTTCCAACCGGAGCTTTTCCTGCTGTGGGGCGTTTTATAGTGTGTCGTATCTATGGCCTAGATTATAACGTATTAAAACATGGTGGTTCTACATATTGAAATAGGTGATTGTTTGGGCCAATTTTAAGCTTCTTTTTGCTCTTCAGTGCTTGCTTTCAGTGGGTGCACTCTCTGAAATGCTTGTGTGAACAGCAGAGCTGGTGCAGGGGAGGAGAGAAGAATAAACCTCAAAGGATGAGGAGGGGGGAGCTGTGGCAGCCCTACCTGAAAGCAACACTGGTTTTCCCAGTACTCTTTTTGTTTGCCTGCTACCGCTGTTCATGAAATTTATCAGAAACTGGCTGTCTTTTCCAGCATATCCTATATGTTTTTTAAAAGTATCATCCATCTTCGGATGAGTTTTGTAGGATGAGCAAATGGAGAAGAGGAGCAGCTGGAGAGAGAAAACATATATGGAGGATCAGAAACTGTGGAACTGCCGTATCAAGGAGTATATCTTGAGTGGACTTCACCTTGTATTATCTACGCACCCATCTGTCACTATGCCGCTGCCAAATCATGGGGGGGAGGGTGATCGTGGGGTGTTAGCATGCTTTGTTATTCCTGAGATTCTTCTCAATCCTTCAGATTTGGATGAAATTTGCCATTGGACCTAAAATTTGGGCTCTCGCAAGTGTGCTGGAAGAATCACGGACACAAGGAAAAAACCTGACAAATACAAATATACCTACATGTACACACAGCAGATGATGGTTTGTTTTTCCTAAAGTAATGGGGCTGAAAATGGATAAGATTGGAAGTAGGATAGAGGGAGGAGTCATAAAACAAAAAGACAGGATAAGATTGTATGAAGAATTGCGCAGATTAACCGGAGAGAAGCACTTGCTAAATAGTAATTGCTTCTTTATTTTGTAGATTCAGTGTAGATTCAAACCGTTAAGCACAGAATCCAAAGGAAGTGTCCTTTACCAGTGCTTAGTCACCTAGAAAGAAGTTAATCTAATGGACCTAGTGCCTGACATTTCTCCAATCATGTCATATATTTGGGAGTTAATTAAATCAGTGGAGTTCAAGTGGTGTAATCCTTGGGATTTACTTACTGCTTTTAAATGCCCAGCCACCTCGAGAATTTGTAGTTATCAGGCTAGGTCCTCAGGCACTCTGAGGGAAAATGATCGCAGAGATGGCAGGCTTTTGGGTCATATACACTTGAAGCAAAATAAATATGATACTCAGTTTGATTACACCAGACAAATACTGTATCTACGGATGATCGTGAACAGAATATAAGTGGACTGAAAGGAAGGTCTCCTACTTAAAGGCATTCAGCTCATTTTTTAATGCACCAGGTTTGTGGCATTCTGGGGCACGGAAGCTGGCAAGTGGTGGTGTTGAGTTGTTTGTCAGCTTGAAACGAAGCAGCTTGTTCAGGAGGATGACTGGTGGCAGGTAGGATGATGCTGTGCTTAGTGATACTTTATCTGCCTTGAACTAATGAATGGAGCTCTGATAGCAAATAGTGGTCACGGAAAGCTTCTGGGAAAGGAGATCAGTATCTTCAATTTAGCTGATAATCTTATCAACTTGATACTGCGGCCTGATTGATACTCTCTACAAGTATGACAAATTACTCATGTCATTGTAGATAAAGATAGGTCTTCTTCCAGAAAGGAGGGAGAGAGAGCATCTGTGCAGGTATTTAAGGAAGCAATGTAAAGTAAGCATGAAGTACAGCATGAGGAGATCTTTTTAAAGGTGGGGTCTTAGGACAACAGTTGGTCTGAGGAGTTCACAACGTTGCAGAAGTATGCCTGGCCACAGTGGCAAGCCCATTGTCACCTGGTTGTGCTTCACCTTCCATTGCCTTATTTCAGTTTTACTGGAGAAATGTAACGGGGGATCTGAGCCCTGGGTTGAGGTGGGCTGTTGTACTCTCGTGCTGTTTGTTTGCACAAATAACAAATCACTGATTATAAGCCACAATCAGCTTAAGATGTGCTTCATCTTCTCTGCCTGAAGTCTTAAGTAGGAATTGCATATAGATAAAATTAAATTGTACTTAAAAGCGCTCCCATCTTATGCTAAGGTAAACAATGGACTAGATAATGGTGAGATAGAAATTAGCATTATGCTGCAATTGGGGTATTGTTGTAGCTTTGCTCTGCAGTTGCGTTTATGTGCAGGGGTAGCTGCAGTATCTCCAGAGGCAGATGTGCTGGTACAGTAGCTTGTGTTGGAGAACTTTGCAAGACTAGCAATAGCAAGCAGCAGTAGAAAGTTAATGTAGCCTTGAGGTGTGAGCAGTGGTTGCTCTTAGATGAATTGTTTTCTTGTCAGTGTTTAGAGAACTCCTTTGTTGTAGGAGCCAAGTTCCATTGTGTGAGAGCAGGCAAGCGAAGAGCTTTCTTCGAGAGCCCTCAGGAAGTTGAAACTGATGTCGGAGCAAAATCTGGTATCCTTAATGAGCAGTTCAGCTGCCTAGCAGGAAGTGAGCCATGTGACAATCCACAGATAATTTAAATTAGCTAACTTTATGAACCTATGTTTTCAACATGACCTTACCATATCCAGCCTCCTCCCCCAACAACCTAGATAAACGCACTAGGCACATAATTCAGTAAAATAACTGCAGTAGGTTTTAATGTTGAATGGCAGTTTTCTGCTTGAATGGGTCCACGGGTAATATGTATAGGGCTGAATCTCCCCCACATCATTTAAAATTGTAAAACACTAATGTTAGGGACTCTTTCATATCCTATCCGCTACCACATTTTTTTCAGCAGAACTTACTGGGTAGGGAGGTGGTTATTCATGGCTTTTTTTTTTTTTTTTTATTGAAGGCATTCTTTTTTTCCTGTACTAAAAACTAGCATGAGCTTTTTTGGGGAAAGAGGGGGAGTTAATACTAACACCCCTAACCCCTTCCAACTGTTCTCAACTGTTGGATGGTTTGTTTTTTCAGCCTCTGGCTAAAAACATAGTCAGTGGAGTCTGTTTATCTTGCGACTTAGTTATAATGTGCAAGTACTGTACTAGCACACTGGCCAAGCTAGAAGAGCGATTATGGACTAGCCTTAGGCAAAAGACCTCTTCCATAACTGTAGGTTTATTTACTGTAATTACCATCTCTGAATCAGTCATTCGTATGTACACTGAATTTTAGTTTTGTTGATTCCAAATGTGTCCCTGATTATAGAGCAGTGTGATCAAGACAAGGACTATGTACCAGCATCTCTCTTCAAAAACTTCATTAAAACACTGTGTCGTAACTATTTCAGGGAAATCTCTTCCAATGAATGTGAATACAGCAAGACTCTGTAATCTATGCTGTGTTGTACCATCTATGCTGCCACTGGTATGTGTCCACTGAGGCACTGAATCCAAGCTAAAACAAAAAAGCCTGCTGATAAGTAGAGGTTGTCAGTGTGAACTTAGTACAACAGCAGCACAGTTAACATGGCTTTTAGCCCATTTGGAGCACAAACGGGGAGTGTTCATACCTGGGGGAAGCAAGAAGCCCATTTTACCCGGGATTAATTTGGGCAAATACACCACGTGGGCAGCTTTCCACAGCATTTATTTTTAAGGGACTGCTTAACACACTTGTTAATTCCTAGACTGATATAAAGTATGCACTTTACTGTTTGTTTCCCCTGCAATACTATATGGAGTTTTGTATTGTGGATGCACACTATCCATACCAGAAGGAAGGGTAAGAAGCTATGCACCGGATGAGGAAGGCAGAACTGTAGATGCGTTTAATGGTAGTAAAGCCTGGCAACCTATTGAGAATAAACACGGGTCTAATCACAGTGCTGACTTACTGCAAACCTGGGATCATGCTGGTGACTTTTAAGCCCCTAAATGTACAGATGTATCAGAGAGAGAGAATGGGATCTGCAGTACCCAGCACCTTAAAAAATGTGAAGTTAGCCAGTGAAAATACTAAGAGAAAAATGCAAGTTAATATGAAACAGTTAATCTAATAAGCAAAGTCATATTAAAACAAACCATGGTTCAGGTCAGAATTGCTCTCTTAAAATGTAAATAAAACAGCAGCAACAAAAACCCCAAAGCTAAGTTCTTTTTCTATCAAACGTATCACCTGACTGTCATTGGTATACAAAATATTTGGAAGAAGAACCTGAAGACTTAGTTTATACTTTGCACATTTTGAAACAAATTCTTTTTTTTTTTTTTGTTAAAAGTCACAGTACTTTTTACATATTTTGCCTTTTTAGCTGTTGTATAAAATGTTCAGTTTTATTAATTTATGAGAACATAATGTAATCTGCTAGATATTTTCAAGTATTTATTAAATGTGCATTATAGGAACAATTCAAGCTACAGTAAGCTATGAGCTGTAGTGTTTTGAAGATGGCTTTAACGGTTCTTTTGTGAATTTAATTTCCATTTGCAGCACCTGGCCTCACTGGAATTGTTGGAGGGCGCCCCAGAGTGTAAGTTAACTCCTGATCATTAACTTGTAATGTCTGATGGTAGTGTTCCTACCACTCACCATCACGAGCTTCTCCACCTTCAAACAGGTACCGTAGAAGCAACTAAAGTCTTTCCATTGCACACTATGCATAATAATTGATAACAAGATAATAGTGAGTGCTACAACATATGTATGCAAATAGAAAAATTCTGTATTGAATTATTGAATATGAGTTACATAAGTATCTGATCAGGTCATAACAATGTCTTTGCTTAATGAGCTGCAGGGAGAACTTTAAATGTGACTTTATGGCAGGGCAGTAGCTCAAGCATGTGCCAATGCATGCAGATTTCTGGACCAGATTCCTCTTGTACCTGTTAGTTTGGAATATGAGTGCAGTGAATTCATGTCTGTACCAGCCCACTTAACCTAGAAATGTGAGGTCAAATGTCCCAGAACATCCCACAAAATCTTAACATGAACCTGTTACATGAGCAAGCTGAACAGAATAATGTTGAGCATGTTAAAAAAAAAAAAAAAAAAAAAAAAAAAAAAACACACAAAAAAAACCAACCAACCAAACAAAAACCCAACAAACCAAAACCACAACAACAACAAAAAAAACCCAAACAAAACCCTAGTTTGCTTCAATATTTTTCTAGATATGGCTAAAATCTGCTAGTGATTTCTATACTTCCCTTTCCATGCTTATTCATGAGAGCATCTAAAAACTTTCCTGTCCTTAAGCAAACACTTCAATATGTCTGTCTTGCATATAGAGATGGGAGAAGAAACTGTAGATATATTTCCAGTAGTTCTGTGTAACTAGCCGAAGTATCGATGTGGGGCTAATGAGAGTGCAGTAGACTTCAATGTCATGAAGTACATCCTTTGTCAAGAAAATATTTTTGGCATCTTGACTACTTCCCTCGCCCTCCAGATTTTCTTGTTTGGTTTGGGTTTTTTTTTTTTTTAAACAAAATCTTACGTTCTTAATAATGACATTTAAGGAAGTTCTGCGCTTCTCAGACTTTCCGAAATTGCTTGGAAAACTGTTGTTAGTCGTGGCTAAATAGCTTTTAATTTCATAAGTGTTTGTCTGGTGTATGAATAGTCTAAATATGTATGATCTGACATTTTCATTTATTTCTGGTTAAATGCATTTGTACTTGTTGTTTTGTGTGTCTAGGTCTCCAGTCTTGAAGCCATTTTTTTTCTATTATCCCAAAAGCAATGTTCAGGTAAGACTTACTGCTTAAAGCCTGTTCAGTTCTCTTTGAAATCATTTAAAAAATTCTGCTGGCTGTGGCATTTTTCAATGACTTTGAGTCCTAAAACTGCAAAGTATTCTGCTAACTTTGATTAAAAAATATTTTCCCAGAGATTAATGTTATTCACACAAAATGTTTCACAGCAGTTGAACTTGTCAACGTTGCATTTTAATTGCTTTGAATTTTGAAATATCTTGAATGAAAAGTGAACTTCTCTTTTCAGGTTCCTGGAATTGTAGGTCTGAATTATCTTTACTGCATTTGCAAAGAGTGCTTATGAAAAGTATTTTTTTTTTTTTTTTGAAAGTTAGTGGTCTGTCTTTAAAGAGAAGGCAACTGGGTGTTCAGAGAGTTGAACAAAGATTTGTGAACCTGGACACATCTTCTGACTTTTTGGGGGGGTGTGTCTACATTTTTTATGTGCTGCTGGAAATAAGTATTGAAATCAGTTAACTTTCTCTGATTCACTCAGGTTTTACCTTTACAGAGAGTTGGGCCTTTACCTTCCAAATACCCTGTCTATTAAATAGGAGAAATAATTTCTGCTCTTGCCTGTATTGCAAAAACTATAAAATAATGAAAGGCAGTGCAACTATTGTGATGAGTGTCGTGGAGGAGCCTGTGAATGAGGTCTGTCTCTGTGGCCCTATTTGGTTTGTAACAACAGTTTCTTTCAGTTGGAGAAGTTATGGTTCAGATGACTAGGCAGTCCTAGGTGAGAAATTACAGTGTAAGATGAAACGTTGAGCTAGAGTCCTACTTCCTTTCTGTTACGTGTGTACATCTGTGTAGACTGAAGTCTTCAAGATAAACTTGAAGAAACTGGTTTTACTGAAAACATAAAATGTTTGGATTTATAAATGTTGGTCTCTGCTATTTGAATGCTATCAGATACTTAATTTATCCTTCGGAGACTGCAGACAAAACTTCTTTTTCCAAGGCCTTTAGCTGACTTTTAGCTATTGCGTGCATCTCATGCCAAGGCATCCTAATAATGATGCTTCTCACTCAGAGCTTTCTCACTCATTCACCATCAAGAAAATGGCTAAAGGCCAGAACATTGGTCTGTGTTATGCCACAGGTATTGTGACAAGCTTCTGCTTAGGGTAGTGAAGGGAAGCCTTAGGAGCACAGGCAGCAAGTGAAAGAGGGCAGGAGAGAGAAAAAAACCCAACCAAATAAAACAAAATTGGTTAAAATAACAACTCTGTGAAACGATTATCAGTAGTCAATTTAAGTGTTCTGAGCATTTTAGAGGAGGACTGTTTCATTTTCCTTTTTCAGCACACATACTGTTTAGCTCAAATAAGCCCAAATAAGCCCAAATGTTACATTTTTCTTTGAATAGTAGTGGGAAATAATGTAACATTAATCTTACAGAGGAGATGCTATTTATTCATTAAAATGAAGTTTATAAACTGTGCATAGTGGAAAAATATTAAATACCCCACCTTTCTTGTCATTTAAAGAAGTTTGAGTGCTTGTTTTTATTGTCACTTACATTTTCCTTTATATAAATGGCTTGGTTTTGCCAAGTTTAAAGTGAAATTATCTTTATGGAAGTTTAACCTACCACTGTTTTGTTCGTCAGATTAAATGTGAATTTACTAATTAGCACTGTGTTCCACACTTGGTAAAATGCTGTTGAGATTAAATAGTAACCTAATTAAGCAGGGAAAGAAAGCAGTGTCTCACTTTTTTCAATAAAGAAAATCAAAATCCTTGCTCTAGGTAGCTAATCTGGTGAATGCACTGTTACGCTATTAACAAAATGCCATGTGACCTATCACATTTGTACTGCAGTAATATTGAAGGTTACGTAAAAGTGTGATGTAAGTGATTCAAGTCCTTGATTCAAAGTTTTATCCGTGTATTAACAACAATGGTCTATCTAGGGATTACAGAGTAAGGAAGGTACGAATTAACTGCTTTTCTAGATTGGAAGTTCAGTTACAAAGAGTCTAGTTGCTCTAGCTCAGCATTTGACCTAAAACAAAAAATACTCCATAAGGAGATTTTTCAGATATGTTAACATAGCCACAGTGGGTTCTTTTGTTTCAGGTTTGGTAACGCCTTTCTTCTGGGTGACAGTTTAGATTCAATATCTCATTTGTTGTTTCCACTGCTCTTATGCAATTGTCCCGATTTTATCACAGATCACCAGTGGGTTTACAGTGCAAACAGTAGTTATTTTCCATGTATGCTTTTTCATGTTTAAAAAGTGACCTAAAACTGTATCTAGGGAGAAAAATTCTAGCAAACCTACTGAAGGCAAGAACAGCTTTCTGAAACTTTTTTATAAGGCTTCCTCTTGCATAAGCATTGGAGGCCTTTGTCACTATTAGCTAAAGAAAGAGGGCTAAATGCAATTATCTTGCACTAGCTATCAGAGCACTGATAGCTACTGCAGCTAAGTTGGTGTATATTGTTTTGTTGTGGCGGTGTAACCTGGTTGTATGTCTAAGTTTTTAGTGCTGGGTGTCCCTCCAGTGCAGATGAAATGGATGCAGTTAATTTTTCTACATGATTGTGCTATACAATTTAACCAGAAAAACCTTTGCTTACATCTGAAGTCAAGAGCCCAGTCAGCTAATGATATAGCAGACTTGACTGTGTATTTGTTTTCAGATTTCTTTGGTGGGGGGGTAGTGATGGTTCATCATGCAAGATAAACAGCACGGCATTTTTTTATTTCATATTTTCACCTCAACATAAACCCATAATATCCGGAATTAATTTATTGTTTATAAGTTGCTTTCACAAAATTTATTTATACATGAGTTTAGAATCCAAAGAGAAGTTTGTCATTAATACAAACAGTGACATTAAGAAGAAGGGGGTTCTACTGTGGAACAGCTGGCAGCTTTCAAGTTTTGGGATCCAACCTTCAAGAGCTGTGATGTGAAATTCCATGTAGTGGTGCTGTATGTAGAGGGAGATGGAAAGAGAAAAATTTGTCTTCCTTTAAAACATAACTGACTGGATAGAGCATTTCTTTTGATTTTTATGCTTTTTTTTTCCCCCTACACAAAGATTTACTTTAGATGTATAATGGATCATTATTGTTATTGTGACTTTCTAAAAGGGAGGGACAGACCCTTATCCATAATGCTGTAACTAAAAATGTGCCAGATCAATATGCTTTATTACAAAATATGCTTTATTTAGTCTCATCTCACTGGATTTCTAAGTTGATGGTTTGAAAATGGCTATTTCTTTCCAGATCAACCTATTTTTAAATGGGCAGCATGTTGAGACATTTGAGGAGGATCTCACGTTTACATCAGATGAAGTTGTTTCTTTTGATCCACCTAAGATTAGCAGTGAATTGAAAGGTATGTTCATCTTTTTAGTTGCGAATGTATCATTTGCTGTCTTTGTCCTGGAAAATCATGTGCTAGATTTTTTTGTGAAATATATTTTACCTCTTTATACTATATATTTTTAAGTCCATTGCAAAACACTTAAGCTGCTTTTATTGAAAGGAAGGAGACTAGCATCACACAGTGTAAAATGTAATTGAAGCTATAACAAGTAAGTAAAGTGTTATTCAAAAAAACTTAGACTTAGACACAACTGAAGACAGTTGAACACCGGCTTGAAATTGAAACATGGTTTCAAAGTATACTGCAATCCTACTTTGTTAATCCTGGAAATAGTTGGTTTTGCCTTACATCAAAATCATTGTGTTGTGAATGGAGGGCAGACTTAGCTTTGATAGCTTAGCGTTTAGATAATTGAAATTTGGCCCTATTCCGTACAGCAGCCTTCACAAAAAGAACAAGAATGGGATTAACCTGGAACTGGTGACTTTTAAAGAAAACACGCTAGGCTAATGATCCAGCATGATAATTCCTGTGTTGCTGTTAGACTTGTCTAACCAAATTCTCTGAAGGAAGAAAAGAAGAAACTTGAGAAAGACAAACCAGTGAGCTGAATGGAGTAGGTCAGGATGCCTTCAATGAAAAGGAAATGTTCAGAGTTGTTCATACAAACTAGGTACTAGTTACAGATTATTGAAAGCGCTAGACGTTTTGAAGATTATGTTCTCTGCAATGGCAGAACTATATACAGTATTTTTTAATGTACAGCATGCTTCATAATTCGCTTTTGGTCCAAACAGAGTCTTTATTACCTATTCCTTCTCACCAGAGAAATTAAAGAATTTAAATTAAAGCTGTGGGTAGATATTTTCAAATCTAAATCAGGTGGCTATACCTAAAGATGACTTGATAAAAATACTTCTAAAAATAATACTAACGCTGAAAGAGTAATTCAGGCATTCAAGTCTGTATACTCAGAAAATTAATGCTGTGAAGGCACCAATATGTTAAGATGCATTCTGAATTCCAGATATAGGTGAGTGGTATTTCTCGAAACTGGTAATAGAATAGTGTAATGACTAATTTTAAGCTAGTAGGGAACATTCTGTATCTTGTAGAGAAATTTTGAAATCCATACATGACAATGTGTTGGTGTTTGGAAGTTACTGATACTGAATGCCTGGTAGCCATGCATGAGTTCTTTTTCCCCATCTATTCAAACATCTCTTCAATGCGATTTATGTGTTGCGCAGAAACAAGTTAAACTTTTAAGTATGTTTTCAGCTCTTATGTCTGTTCCAAATCTAATTTCACACCAGAATCTCTGATACCTGGGAGCTCCCAGGAGGGCACCATCCAACTGGGCAAGTTAAGGAATAAGAAGTCATTATTCTGTTTAATAAAGGGTTAGCAAAGGTCCTGGTATTTATTTTTTTCAAGGTGACTGCAATGATAAATATTGGAGAAATAAAAAGCTAATGGACTCCCTGTTGCCTTCTTATCATTTGAGAAAACGTTGAGGTGCCTGACATCAGCATTTATGTACTGAATTCTTCAGGCTTTACTCAGGCAAAACCCCTTTTTAAGGGACAGTAGAGTTCCTCTGGTTGTTCCCCCTCAGAAGGATCTCTAAACTTTTGCCCTTAGTTGTAACTAGAAGTGTTTTCTGTATGTGACTAAATATTTACCTACTTCTGTGGTTTAACACATGGACAGTGTGGATGAGAAATAGACAAATGAGTTAGACTGTAAAAGGAGTAACTTTTGCTAAAACATCTTCTGTCAGCATTTAGTAAGGAGGGAAGTATTTTTTCCTAGTTTCATGGTTATCTCAAGTGTGAGGGACTGTTAGTTGTCTTTGGATAGATAAGAGAAATATGCGAAAATGGATTTCAGAAATGCTGCTAGATGTGGTTCTGGGAGGGTGGAATTTGAATTTACCATTTGCCCTAGCTTTGAAGGGAATTCTTTTGTAGATTTGTTTAAGATGTTTATTAAATGAAAACAATTTCCTGATAAACAGATCATGAAAGATAAATCAATTAGGGTCATAATAAATGAGAACACCAGAACACTGTCTTGAACTGGCTTTGTTTAAAGGGAGACTGTCAAAGACTGTCTGTAAAATGTCTGATGGAGAAAAAACTTCGACAGCTTACGCAGTTTAAATGCTGTCATACTTCAGCCTTTGAAGAAGCACCACATTTTTTTTCTTGAATTGTGTATTGAATGAAATTATTAAAAATAATGTGATTTCTGTGGTGTAGGAAGTGTGGTAGTCTTGTCCAAAATTAACAAGGAGCTTTAGCTGGACTTTTTCAGTCCTGTCTGACTAAACAGAGATGTTTAGTCAAAAATAATATCCCCTAATAAATAAATAGGCCCTTTAATATTTTCTGCCAAGTTTCATGGGACATTTCTGCTTGCGTTTTTCACGGAAGTGAACATGGAAAAGCTTGTGAGCATCAAGCTCGAAACCTCCTGTGTCAACTCTTTCACTGTAGGCTTTCACCATTTAATTTCATGCTACCGTGACTTACTAGCAATGAAGAACCATTGTGCTAGACTATACTGAAATTGCTCTTTTAGCTCATCTTTGACAGAGACCCGATATATGTTATAAAACTGTAGGTCTCAGTTAAAGCAGTTTAATGCTAATACGTTGTTGTTTGGGGTGCGGGTAGATGTTCTCTTTCTGATCCAGCTGTGCCAGTAGAAGAGGTTGCTGTGGTGAGAGCCCCCAGTTGTTCATTATTGTTTTCCCTGTTATAGCCACTCAAATGTGCCAGCAAAGTTGCTCTTGTAAGTGTTGCCTGATCTGTTCCAACCAAATAAGTACCATGAACTAAGATACACTATACAAATTATGTGTCATGTTGTAGTGAGGCATTTTTGTCACCCACACTATCTCCCACACCATACCCAAATGAACTTTTGGGATCTGTCCAGCTGCCACTGCCGTAGACTTGCAGCCTCCCTTTCTGAATGGGACAGTCAAAATTGCAGCCAGTAGGATTTGGACATAGTTTCTTTCTTACCCAGCTTTGCTAAAGCTCTTTAGGTCATCCTGGCTCATGTCTGAGGAGTCAGCAATTCTCTGTGGGCAGGAAGGGGTTGAAGGTAATGATGATTTGGCTAGGGCTGGGTTTGCCTGATCACCTGACACAGTTCACAGTGTGCGTACCTACCCATGCCTTAATAGTAGGTGCACTTTAATTTAAATCATACTTGAACTTACCACAGTGTTAATTGTGTTTTCAAGTATAATTTAAACATTCGTTTGTATCTTGAGGGTGAATTTGAATTGGTGTAGTTACACTTCTCAACACAGTCTGCCTTTGGCCAGCATTTAGAGCATAACATCTTCAGTATTAGGTCTTTTACTCCATAAAATTAAAACCAAAACCAGCACAACAGTTTGATATCCTCTGCAGAAGCAATAACAATACAGAAAAGATAGACTGATGCATTTTCAAATTGGATTGCAATTGTGAAGTTTGTCTGACATAATTGGTTTACAAGACCCTCTCTTCAGTTCCTATAAATTTGGCAGTTCTTAACACATTAGACTGAAATTTTCTGTGACAAGTATGTGCCAAGGGCTGAATTCTTTAGTGTTTTACCAAAGAAAAAGAATAAAAATTGGACATTTGTCAGTTGCTTCCTGTGGCTGCCACCAGCAGCTGTATCACCAGCAGTTGTGACAGAAAGCAGGAAGGCTGTCACTTCCCCGCTCAGAATGTTCCCCCTACTGGTGTCCAAGGAGCAGAGAGGGGGCGAGCCGCCACTTGTGTGTAGAGGGATGAGAAAACAACAGGAAGGGGACAGAGGAGAGGGCAACTGAGGGGTGAGAAGTCTACATGTGAGTTGGGAGTGTAGAAGAGTCTGTTAGTGATGCTGGGACTGAAAAGCCAGGGATGCCGGGAGAGCTGATATGGCCATAGGGAAGTTGGATAAGAAGCAAAACTGGCTGGAAATTACAGGATGTTCACTGCCTAAAAACTGGGATATAACCAATGCTTCAAGTTTCAGTGTTATGCTGTGATGGGTAAATAACTGAAGCTCAGTGACAAGGCAAGTGCTTAATCTCTCGCTTTAGGGAACAGAAACTAGACGGTGACAGCCTACTACTCTTAGTAATCAACGATTGCAAGAGGTCTGTGCCGTGCTGTGTGACTTAACCATCAAACCTTACATGTAAACTGTGTGGATCCCACAAGATTGAATTCCTGGATTTGGGTTTGCTTTTTGGATACATAAGTGGATAAAAATAATATGAACTTTGATCAATGAAGTGCAACAATCCTTATGTTCCTAAAGCCATGAAAGTCCAATACTCAGACATTGACAAACTTAAAAAATTAAGATTGGCTTCCTATAGAGCATGCACTTACAACAATTTATGACCTTTTTGTATATAATACTAAAATATTTACAAAGTTAGTAATTTGAAAAAGAAATCTTGGGTTTCTTCTATGCAGCTGACGTGCATAGAAGTGAGGCACACATGTCTTGAAAATTAATTTTAAATTGTGACTGTTTCTGCAGACATTATCAGAATATACAGACATTACACAATTATCAGAACAGTAGCAACTACATGTGTTTTCCACCTGTACTGAAAGCAGAGATCTGTGTGTTAATGGGACAAATGTTGTCAGCTGGTCAAGAAATGACAAATAGCTGCTACGCCTCCTTCAGAGATACAACATTGCTAAGACCAGGATAAGTCTTCATATTCAAGGGTGGTGGAAGAGGGGATGCCTGGGACAGCACTGAGCTGTAAAAAGGTAAAAGGAATTTAGGAGACAGAGCAGGTGGGATCAAGGTCATAATTCCGGCCCCAGCTTCACCTCTTCTTCCTTAGGTGTTCCTGTGGGAACAAAACTTTGGAAATGTTTTTAGGACTACTACAAACAATCCGGAAAGTATACAGTTAAAATGAGAGTTACTTCTTCAAAAGGTACTATTATTTGTAGATATCATTAAAATGTATTCATTTTTATATTGTCTAGATCTGCCAAGTGGTCCTCATACTTATCGCTTAGAAGATCTTGCCTATACTAGAAGTGGAGACAAAGGCAACTCTGCAAACATAGGTATTTTTCTTTTTCTTGTTTTCTGAAGTGATGTAAGTTTTTTCCAAATAAGAGTTACGTATCAAATGCTCTTCTACTTTTTTTATAAATCTCTCACATCACTTGATTATTTTTATTTAATTGTCTCTGTCCTGAAACAAAAAATAATCCGTATAAAAAGGATTTTACTAATGAAATGTCTGTAGTTTTCTGTTTAGCAGCTGTTGAAATCTGAGGTACTATGAAAAAATACTTTCATGTCATACTACAAAGGAAGATCTTTGTTTAGGGTTGCAAAGTCGAGCTCCCCGAGGTTAAGAAATGCCTTTTTAAGGTTTCCTTTACTCGGTAGTTGCTACTCCTTTGTGTGTGTTGTGTTATGTAATAAAATCTCTTGGTTGTCTGATCATGTATAGTATTTCCATATATTAATTTTGTAACATATATATGGCTGAAACATTGACAATGTTGGGAAATACTAAAGTTGTTCTTGCATGTAAGAGAATGTTTTTATTATATTGTTAATCCAAATGGTGTATTTCAGTGTGCAGTCTCTTTACATTGATTGTGTTGCTTCTTGCATTGTTTAATAATTCCTTCTATTCCTTACTTCTGCATGCAACAATTGGCTCTCTTACTTGTTGGAAGATGAGAGCGTGTGGTGTTCAAAGCTCAGTATGAATTAAAGGTGCGTTTGGGATTTGATTTGCTATTAGCTGTCGTGCTAAAACTGATGAATTTTGTTCATTTATATTTAAGAATATAGTTTTCTTTCTTGTCCTTGTTTGTGATACTGTTTTGGGTTGAAGGATGAAGGAATGTTGATTTTTTTTTTTTTTTTTTTTCTTCTTTTTTACTTTTCCGATAGCTGACCACTGTTGCAATGTAGCATTGCCAAATCATGACTGATGCTTAGCTAATAGACTTCCTCAGATATAAAGACGCTATTGCTTTACTAAGGAATAAAAATAATAACAAACTTGACCTCTAAGATTAAATTAGCTTTGAAGTCCACAGATAAAAAGATCCCTATGACACAAATCAGCTTTCCTGATCCTGCTGTGGAACGTCAGCTTCAGCATGAAGTTACCTGAAGCTTACGAAAGCATATTTCTAGCAATAAAAACGTAATCATGATTTCTCACACTTACATCAGGATCTCATGCAAGGAGCGGGGCAAGGAGCAAACCTTCAGTCACTGATCGTGCCTTGTTATGGTTAATTGTGATTACTTGTCTAAGTCATGCAAGCCATTTAGGGAAAGAGAACTGCATGTGGGTTGTTCGTTGCGATGGAGATGATGTTCCTTAGGCGTCTTTCAGTGACAGGGAATGTTTGCAGCCAGAAAAAGTCCAATAATCACTTAGTCTGGGAGCATTCTTTTATGTCATTTTCCATACTACCTCTCTACTAACAGAGGGAAAGCTGTCACACTGTCGTTTTTTATTCAGGAGCTCATTAAAGAGGATCCATATGTACAGTTTGAGTTAAGAGGAGGATCTCAAATCAGTTTTGGAAAGATAAATACAAATTGGTTTTAATAGCTCCTAATCCAGCTAACAACAATTATACCTCACAGGTGTGATAGCACGGCATCCCCTCTACTATCCATACCTAAAGAAAACTTTAACTGCTCAAGCCTTGGAGAACTACTTCCAACACCTTATAGAACGAGAAAAACCAGAAGAACAACTAGTAACAAGGTGAGTAGCTTGCTGCTCAGTCCACAGTTGTACAGTAGATACGTGATGGTATTCAGAACTTATCTTAAAGTACGTTAACATAAATATTGCAAGCCTGTGTGTATTGTTTTGGGTATTTTTATGTATCTTTCTTTGCCCTTTTAAATAACAACTTGAACAATAGTCATTGAAAAACAACATGAACTCGGACCTCTTCTGAATCTGGACAAAGGTAGTGAATCTGTTTAGTGAAGCCAGTTAAATTCTCAGAATTAGCATATTGGTGTTGGGGCTATTTCTTTGTTTTGTTCCAGTATAGAATGTCTCTAGAAAATAGAAATAACTTCTAATGTCCTTTGAGAAATGTATCTTTACGGTGTTTTTGAACCATTTAGACTGCAGGAGCCCTAGTAACTGCAGCTTCCCAAGCCTCAGAGCTTCAGAACTGGGAGTCTGAGATCCCTAAAACTGTACCTGAAAGACATGCCCACAGCCAGTATAGACTTAGCCCGCGCCTCATCCTATCAGTATCTTGGCAAAACATTTTACATTTTATGAAGTTTACTCACTTTAGAGACAGTATTCCTTTGAGTACTCTGCTCTCACCCACTTTCTTGCTACGTGCATCAAGCCAGAATTTAAAGAGAAAAAAAAAAAAAAAACACAGCTAGTTTCCCTTTTTAAAATATGGATAAACTGTTGTCTTTTTGCTTGTTCAAAGAGCTTGAGTCAGAAAGGTGCAGCTCAAAGCTTAGAGTGAGCTTGGAGTTGCTTTAACTACTGCTCTTTGAGTTGTAAGTGCTGTTCTTTGTCTTCATAAGCTGCTCAGTGCAGATCTCGCCCACTGTTTCATAAGTGCTAACAAATCTGTGTATCTAATAAATTCTGATAACAAGAAATGTAATTGAATTTCCTCTGAAACAGAGCAGAGAAGGGAAGAAATAAAAAATGGCATGCTTCCTAATGATACTTCTAGCAGTTGATTCATTGTGGTTCCTTAATGCTGTTTATGTTCATAAATAAAAGTTGAAATTTGCTGTGTCTGGATGAAGCCAATTTATTTTGATTAATTAGCTTATCTGTTCCTGGGTTTGGCTTCCTTTAATGATGTGATAATGGAGCTCTGTGAGTGAATTGAAAAACTACTGGGGAAAAAGTATAAAGCCTTTTGTGGAAATATTTAGGATTATAGGGATTATGCTCATGTGCTTCAGATTGTATCGGTTCTTTTTAAATTGTTCACTTTTAGTTTTAACTGTCATAAAAAAGAGCTATCTTACTATTTCATTTTCCTTCATTTCCTTTATTTAAAACATTATCAGTTAAAACATACATATTAGTTTGCCTACTAAAAACATACCAATCATGGCTCTGCCTTACTACAGAACAGAGATTGTCAGCCAGTTGCCTTTCATTCTTTTTCATTAAAGCTATTAAATAGGTGTACTAAATGGCAAAAAGGTGGGATTATTTTTGATAGAGAACACTGAGAACTCAGACTTCCATATTTTCAGGTAACATAGTAATAAAAGATGGTCTTTCAACCCACCTCCCCCATACTCCGAAACCCCAAACCTATGTGATGTGATTGCTGCCTGCTTCCCCCCCCCCCACCCCCCCCTTCCAGGTAGTGTACATTCTTAACAGTTAATCAGAGTTTTTCTTGGGCATAGGAGTGAGAGTAAGAAGACATAGCAGTATTTAGACAGAAATATGCTCAAAGATGCTGACTGGTACCACCATTAAAAATATCATCAATGCTGTAGTAAGATGAGTAGCTAGACCATACTGCATATGGAAGTTTTCTTTCTTTTTTTTTCTTTATCTATTTTGGCCTCCGTGGTGTTAATACAAGGTTGTCTGTGTGGTACGGCCAGCCCAGCCCAAACCACAACAGTACAAGAGTTTAGAAATTGAGATCTAATAGTCTTAAGACATGGAATAAGAAACTTTTCATTTAGTGGATCAGTAATTTAAGGATAGTAAAATTATTCTGTGAGAACTTGTTGGTTTCATCTTCTGAATAAGGTTATCTTCTGAATTCCGGTTATCATCTTTATGTTTTAAGAGCATACCAATGCTCAGAAATAAAAATATGGCAGCTGATTTCTTCTTATGGGATACTTTTACTAAGAGCTGAAGAACAAGAAATGTGGATGCTGGTGCTTCTAGATTGCTTTTTTGTATGTATATTTATTATGAGGGGAAAAAATACTTCTCTACAGTATATCTCATATGCAAACGCCTCTTAGCTTATGGACTTAGTTCCGGCTTTCCTCTGATGGGAGGAATCCTATCTTTTTCTTGACGTAAATGCATTAAACAATTTTTGTACCGTGCATTTTAACAGGAAACTCACAGGGAAACCTGACTTCCTTGAATATGTATGGACAGCACTTCAAAGGAAGTAGTTAAGTAGGCACCCCATTGTGCAGAAGCATAGGAGTTCAGCTAGAACAGTGAATTTTCCTTGTTTTATTGGTTTCTGTCACAGACTTAGTATTCTTTGAAGGGTTTATTCGTTTTCTGTGCTTTTTAAAAGCAGCTCTTAAAACTTTTGATTTAATTGTACAATTAGATAATATTTTCTTCCTTTAGAACTCAGTTAATTAAACTTAAATTGTTTAATTATGCTGGGTAAATGCATGCCAACATTTCGGTTTACATATTGTTGCTGTGTTAAGACTATTATGAAGGTTATAGCAGTTTTTCTTTTTTTATTGTGGGAGTGTATTTTTTGTGCAGGAATTTTGGATATTCAGATGCTTCAAACAGGCCTTAAAATATTGAAAATGTTGACCTTTGTGTATTATTTTGTAATCCTAGTTTTAGCTAGAGTATCTCACTGTAAGTATTTTCTCAAAGTACTTGAAGTGAATGTGCCGTTCTGTGATGTTCCAAATTAAGATCTGTTGCTTCTATTACATATGCCCTCTGCCAGAATTACTGCAGAAAACGAAATGAAGTTCTTCTGCTCTTTTTGTCATTTGTTTCTGCTTTTGTACGCTCTTCAATTTCTCTCCTAATTTGTTTAAATGATTGATTTTCATGAAACTTCTTTTGAGAGCTGAGGTATTAGCTTCTGGAATACATATTCCATTAGTCTAGTTCTCATGGAGAGATCTGCCAATTGTGAAATCGCTTACTGCCTGGAAGTCTTTGCCAGTTTTTCAGAGTAAAATTTACAATGTAGTGTCTTGGTAGACTTCTCGCTCTCGTGGTAAATGGTTATTGGTAATCTGTATTGAGTTTTTTAGTTGAAAATTTTTGTGGGGTCCTCTGATCCTGCTATGTAGTGCTATTGCATTCAGTAAATTATGTAGATAGATGACTTATTTTGGAAATTGCTTTATTCTTCATATTCCTGTTGTCTAGTAGAGCACTGTTGGATTAATTGAACTTTCCTGCCTTCCCAATGGATTTGCCTTTAAGCATGATAATGTTGCTTGGCAACTACTTCTCAAGGAAGGTCAACAGAATGCTAACACCAGTTTTGTTCCTAATAGCAACTGATGGTGGTAATACTAAAGTAGAGTGTGGTAATGAAAAAGTAGAAGGAACAGTGAAAACTCCTTACCTGAGACACGGCTGCAGACATTCCATGACTACTGATTGCAAGAGCATAACGAGAACTGAAGTGTTTCCCAGACTGCTCAGCAGAATCATGGGCTGACCCCATCTCTTTCCATGAAAGGTTTGGGTCATCTGTCCAAGATACAAGTGCATACAGAGCTGTGAATATCAGCAACAGCCATAATTTTCACAATGCTAAATGGAGCTGAAAAAGATAAACCTCAGAGTGACAAAATCAGCAGCACAAGAGCACTGCAAGAAATTCCAGATGTTTTGGAGGACAGATTTGAAGAATCTGTCCCAAACAGATGAAGATCAGATGACTAAAGAAACATAGGTGGTGTTGGAGGACGCGTGATTTAAATTGCAGCAGTCAAACATCTGGAGACAGAGCAAGAATTGGGTATCATCTTTCTCCGTTATTCCTCATGTCTTGCTGATGTTCTGATTAAATCCTTTCCTATGGAAAAAAGGAAAGCTATCAAGTCCTTAGACAAAGAAAATATTGGAGGAAAGCAAAACCAAAGAAAAAGATGACAAATACAAGGAAGATGACAAACCACTGAAAAACTCTGCAAGGAGAGGCAAATGGAAATATGCTATAGACCTATTTATGGAATTTGAAATAACTTTGTTAGGAAACCACAGAGCCATTTGCCAAACTTCTACAAAAGTTTCCAAATTGGAACTGTACCAGTCAAAAGTAAGGATGGAAAAATGCTTGCAGTGGCAATGGAACAGAAAAATAGGTCTGTCACACTAAAATACAATTTTATCTGAATTAAGTACATGGCTCCAAGAAGGCGTTGAAATGTAGCTCTACTTTTCAGTTGTTAAAAATTTACCTGTAGTTATCCATAGGAGTTTGATCTAGTGACTCATAGTTCTTTCTCAGTAATAAAGAGGATGCCTTCCCAATTAGCTGGTGGCCTTTGTTAGCAAAAGTGAGTTCCAGGAATTAAGCAATTGTATTTTTCAGTATGAGAATGAGGAAATATTAAAAATACTTCCCTCTGCCCACGGTGTTCTCTGAGTTCATATCGAATGTTGAACCTCTCGCCTTTCTGTATGGGCTTTAACTTCTTAGGAAAAATAAATATGTAGAAAACAACCTCATTAAAATTGAATGAGTTTTGAAGTTAAATAAGAGGACAATGATTACTTTATGGTCCTACTTTAAAACTATTAAGGACTGTTGATTTGGAATAAGGGGAAGGGACAAGAAGGCAGGGAATGCCATGGGTTAATCTTCAGTTAGCTTTTAGGCTTGACTCAGCAGTGGGGGGATGCCATCACAAGCATGAAGTTTTTGCACGATGTCTTTTGCTTGATGTTCTGTACAAGTTTTTCTTTCAAATTCTTGTGAGAAACAACATGTAGATTTTATTTTACAGATACGAGTTGCCAGGAATCCATGGGTTAAATTTTGTTCTTAAAAATTCCCTTGGTGGTGGTGGCGTAGCATCCCTAAGAAGTGACCCACAGGCATGTATCAAAGCATGAATTTTAATGTAGTTATCTTTTATAATTATGTGCACAGTCTCTTTATAACTGACTTTTGGGCGGGAACTGTAAGGTTTTGGATTTGACTCTTCAGTTCCTTTTAATTTCCTGTTAATATACATTATCTACTTAATTGTTTTAAGGTTTTAAAACAACATTGGGAAGTAGAAGGTCGATTTAGAATACTTGGTGAAAAAGATGTGTACAAGAAACTATTGAGAGAGTCTTCAAATCAGTTATGTTCTTTCTGATGTGCTACTGCTGGTTTTAGATGCACCAGCAAACTTAGCTTCTCAAAAATGATGTCATGTTTTGGAGAATGCAGATTTACTAGACAATTCTGATTGTTTCCTAGTATGTACAGGAACTATTAACTGTACGACAGCTCCTCTAGCTTAGGCTATCACTCCTATAGTTAAAATACTGATAATTAATATAAATCTGAAAGAGAAAATAGGTGGATAGGATGTCTTCTGTGTTGACCATATTACGTGAATCTGAAACTAACACTTTTTGCAAGTGTACAATTTGAGTACTAAATATTTGAAACATCTAAGCCTGAAGATGAGATTCCTTAACAAGGCAATCCTGTGGCTATAGCAAAGCACAGTTCTGCCACCATAGGCTGAGAAATGCTTAAGTGTATAAAGAATCTCAGCATAGTCAGGAAGACTTCACAAATTATGACGATGCTATGTATAGCAGAATTGAACCTAAAGTAAATTGGTGTTAGCACTAGGTACCAAATAGATTGAAGAAACTGTTCAATCCGGTCATGTTTAGATAGTTGAAAACTCAACTGTACAGTTTTCCTTCCTTAGTTATATTGATTCACAAGTGAGAGAGCCAAATAAATGGAAAAGATAAATATAACTTTGGATAACATACAATCCAAGGCTTGATAAAACTCACCCAAAACATACATATAAGTATATGTAGAGATAAATACTCATAAAACTTCAAAAACATACTGAATTCTTAAAGTGATTATAGGAAAAAATACCTTATTAAACCATTTTTCAAAAGTTAATGTACAAAGGTGGTATATTTAGATAATAAAATGAAATGTTGGTTTGTTGTTTTTTTCCTTACAGGGCAAAGCACTTGGACAGATGCTGTTGGATTTCCAGATTAAAAATGTTCCTGATTTAAAATCACTGATAGAGTAACAGGTGTTTAATACATATGCTTTTAACACTGAGTGGTATAAAAACATGTTATAAACAAGAACTGGCTTCTTGAGTGAGGTGTTTTTTTTTTAAAGTCAAAGAGTAGAAATTAGTGACAGTTATCTCTCGGAGGCTTAGCTATATGGCCCAGATTAGCAAATGTTTGGAGTAATACCAGACTAATAGCTTTGTCTGTGACTGATAACACTTCCTGTCTAGTTAATACATTGGATGAAGAATTAATTTATTTCCTGTAAAATAGAATTAATCAAATTGCAATATAACATTTAATTATGAGACAAGATAATCTTTGTTCCGAGATGGAAATTACCTCCTGTTCAAGTCCATCTCTCTTTTCCTTCTCTCAATCTTTATTTGAAAATTAAATGGGCCAATGCAGCCAAGCTCCTGTCAGCCGTGTCTGTGCTGTGCGTGGCGTGAGGCTGGGTAACCTGCTGTGCATCGCCATGAAGTCAGCACTGTCAGGTACTGGGGAACAGCTTTCCCCCTTGGACAATACAGAAAAGTAATAATTGTTACTGTTCTAGAGTGACAGTAAATGCTGACTTTAGTGGTGACCCACCAAACCTCCATCACTTTGTCCGATTAATGACAGACTTTATTATTACAATTTCCAACATCTCTTCCTAATTAATCCATCGGTTGAAAAGACTGACTAGTAATCGCAGATCTTGGTGTGGGGGATAAATTTGAAGATGAGGAGAGTGCTGTGAGCCAGTCCGCCTGCTCACTCTCTTCTGGTGGTGCAATCCTGGCAGGGAGGAAGCGGGACCAGGTGGCAGAGGGATACCTCGTTTGGCTTCAGGGCTGTTAAGTCCTCATTTTGGGCAGCAGAGTCCTGCCTGGATTAAGTTAGTTTGACTGTTATCATTTTGACTGTGGTTTGCGTTGCCCTTCCCACAGGAAGGTCTGTCTTCTGCTGTGAAGGAATACCACGTTGAATGCAGTGTGCTCTGTCTCTCTTCTGACTCCCAGTTATCACCTCCCTTCCCAGACAGTATAAATAGCATGTTCAAATTAGGATACTCTTAAACTTCTTCACCTGATTAAGCAGAGACTTAAAAATCCGTATCATACTTCCTGAGACGATATCAAGGTGGAAATTCTGGCCCAATAACTGTCTGTATTTCCTCTGCAGAAGCCATATAAATATTACTCCGCTTGTTCAGGCATTTTATATACAGACATGGATATTTTCCTTTATTTTGGGGAGACTGTTAGTTCAGTGCTGACAAAATGAGACATTATTAATATCAGGTAAAATAATGAAAATAAGTATTTTGTAACTGTCACCAAAACTGTCTTAGCTCTTCCTAAATCTCAATCTGTGCTACCACTATTATTAATTTCTTAGACTCTTGCTTGCTAATGAGGACTTTATAATGAATTGTTCCCACCTTTTCTGTGGTTTTATTCATTTGAATTGAAGGTATCATAAGTGAACACTTTATCCACGTAAACATATTATTCTTTTAGCGAGTCATAAGTACTACCTGTGTGTACAGCATGATTCAGTCCAGTTGTAAAAAAAAAATGAGTCATTACTTCATTGGAGAAAAACAATAACTTCAAAGGGAAAACAGCATGCTGGTTTTATTATGTTTACAGTCATTCATCAGAAAACTGTTACTAAACTAATAGGCCTCCAAATTAATAAAACAAAGGTATTGAGAGGAAATAAAGTGATAGACATCAGTAGCAATCCTACAAGGATAAAAAGGCTACAGTAAATATTTGCAGTTCACTCAATATGCTGCTTAAGTGACGCTGTAAATGTGTATGCAATAACTTTTGAATAAAAGTGAACATTTATAAAGTATAAATTTTAGTTGTCTACGTTGTTTCTTCTACTGGAAGAAAGTGGTACTTAGTTTGAAAATTCTTTGTTTTGAGGTGGTTTTGTTTGCACACAGTTTCATGCATTGTCTTGCTGGTGCCTGTCTTCCTTCAGATTTTGTCTGTTCTGTCCCTAGTCTTTGTTTAAAAAAAAAAACCTGAAAAAGTAAATTATACTATATTCTGGAGAGCTGGTCATTTACAGTTCTACAATGGAAGCTGTAATTTGTTGAAAAGAATGGTAGTGTTCAAATGGGTCGGATATGGGAATACAAAGGCATTATTTTTTTAAATTATTACTGGAATTGCCCTTTTGGATACTGTGAAACCATCCTTCACAAATGTGTTTTCTGTCCATTATTTCTTTCAGTGCACCAAATTAAACCAAGTGGCATTGCTTTTCAGATACTTTTCTCGCAAATTATGGCCTCCAAAAATCCCTATCCAGAGATTTTATCCTCCTTGACCTCCTTAACATGTTTTGAATTCATGAACCTGTACTGGTTCCAGCAGTCCCAGCTGACCTGAAAGCTTGTTAAAGCTGCATTTGTTTCTTAATCTACAGTAGAGATTGAGTAATTGAAAAAAGTTCAGTAGAACGTAAATTGTACTCAAAGGTGAGCATGTGTGCAGTCAGTATTGGCTTAACTTCAGTCAAAAAAGCGTTTTGCCTGCTTGCTGAACCAGGGCTGTTGCTCGGGCAGGCAAGAGCTTACCCTTCCAGTTGCCTTTCCTGCTCTTTCCCCATTGCGTTAGCTGTGAGGGCAGGATGGAAATGGTAATGCCTAGCACATAAAATATGTTTCCATATAATATCATAGAATCATATACGTGTTTCAGTGTAATGGAAACTAGCTGACATGTCGTACCTGGGAAGTTTTTGTGCTGTGGCTCACTACAAAACAAAGGCTGCATTCTTTTTTTACTGTATCTCTACGTAACTCTCCAAAATAAATCATGGGGTTTATCATTAAACTATTCTATAGCAGCTAACAGTCCAAACAAAACTTTCTCAGTGTTTCCTATGTAATATTAAATATTTCAAAGTGATTTTTCCCACTGCAATTTGTGTGTTAAATGTACAAAAGTTATTACACGAAAGCAACGCAAGCTAAAGGGTGTTTCAGAGTCTATGTTTGAGGCAGAAAGTAAACTTCCAGTTTCCCATCTCTGATGAAGCCATTTTTCCACTAAAATATGGGGGATTTCTCCCCCCCCCCCCCCCTTTCATGGCAGAGGAAAAATAGTTGTAAGTATACCTTTTAAACTTTGTTTTGTATCCTGGCAGTTTGCAAGCGATAGGAGTGCAGGACTTAAGGTGTGAAAGCAGAAGATGTTGGGTTGCAGACTGCCTTTCAAGAGCCTGAATGGCCTTATTAACAAACGACTTTGATATGTTGTATTAAGCGCGTGGCAGACAGTAACGCTCACAACAGTTGGAAGGCGGCGGCGAAGCACGAGCCAGTGGCTTCCCCTTGCTGCAGCTGGGTACCTGTGTTGGCTGGAGGAGCAAGGCTGTTGCTGTTCATGCCCGTTCTGTTGGGGTTTCTGGGCCTGAGATGGATGGAGTGGTTTGGAGGGGGGGGTGGGGGGTGGGGAAGAGACGAGTCTCGTTAGTGCCTCAGGTATGAGGAGATTACACTGCAGAAATGTTGCACCTTTCCCTTTATTTCTCTGAAACCCTCCCATGCAGTAAGGCTTTGAGTCTTCTCCTCCTGGCGATTCCTCTTCTTTGGTTTCATCTTGGTTTCCTTTCCCGATTTACTTGAAATGGACCCCCGTGATTTGGGGATTAAAGCTAACTGGCATTAAGGAAGCAAACAAAGGATGCTGCCAAGTAAAAGATCCCATGGGGAAATTCCTGTTTCTACCAGGGAGTTCAGTTAAATTCCTCTGCCTTCCTTTGGGCAGGGAGAGGAATCAGAACTGTGGGAGTGAAGCACCTCTAACACCTATTTCAACAAAGACCATCCAGACGCTCCCTTGACAGCTTTGGGAAAGGACAGGGGGAGAATCTTCAGGTGGCGGCACAGAGCAGGACCAGTGCTCATCCTCGCAGGAGGGAAACAGGAGCCTCTCTGTGCCAGGACTCAGTGGAGTCTTTAACCTTCTGGCTGCAGCATGGTGTTCCAGCCCTGGACCAGCTGCTGTGACCACCACCAAACAGGTGAGACCCTTTATCATGATGAGAGGTTTTAATGTTTTCTTTTTCCCCAGTCCCTTAAAAATAATGCACTAGTTAAAAATGAGAAAAGTTCTCCTTCCTCACCCTGTTTTTATTTGCTAGTAGCAAAAGCTTCAAACCTTCCAAATATTAACATCTGGACTTGAAAAGATGCTGTTTTAATTATATAATTACACATGGCTGGTGGCTAATCCACAGGGTTCCTACCAGCACCATAAGCCACATCTGTAAGGTATTTTCTCTTTTGTAAGTGATGTGATTTGAAGTAGGGGGCTTGAGGAAGGCTAAGCCTCTGTTGTGTAAAAATTTGGCTGAGGCTCCCCAGGGAAAAATCCTAAATGCCTGATCACTCGTGTGAGAAGCGCTGAGGCTCTGGCCTGTAACCAGCGACCAAACCAGAGGTTATAGCAGTGGGCCTGTCTCTTTGGAGATGAAGCAAGGTGAGGATAACCTCCAGTTCCCTGGGCAGCTGCTCTCTGCTCCCAGGAGGAGGCAATAGGAGGGCAATGCCAGACTTCACTGCTCTCCAACACAAAATGAAGTACCTGTTCCCCTGAAGTATTTCCTTCACCGAGGAATGGCAAACTTGCCTTGGTTCATTGATAACACTCATCTTTCCTGTGCACGAGATCCTGCCTGAGCTGTGGTTCAGTGTCCACGGTGGTAGGAGGCTCTCACTTGCTGGGTCCTTCACATGCCCTTTGCCTTTCCATTTATACCAGAGCAGTTCCCTGATGGAAAGAAAAGGGATAGTGAACCTTTTATCTCTTTTTTTTTTTTTTTTTTTTTTTTTTTTTTTTTTTTGCTGGTGTGACCAAAAGGGTGGTGTGACAGCTCAAGGGTCGTCTAGGGATCTCATCCTTAATCCACAGGCTCTCAGATTTAAAGTGCCTGAGGAGGGAAAAATAACTTGCTGTTTCAACACCTGTTGTTTTCCCGTGGAGAGATGCAAAGCTGTTACGTGCTAGTGCTCCTCTTGCTTCCCTTTTTTTATACTTGCCATGGTCTATGTTGTGGCGTTTGCCTGAGCACCTGCAACCTGCGGGAGGACAGACCCAGGCACGCTGGCAGCTTTAGAGCCTGGTTTTGGGGGAAGATGCTCTGACAAACGACTACTCCTCCGGCATTGCTTCCCCCCCACCCCGAGTCTCCGACAGAGGGGAGAGCGTCCCCCAGCGGCCGGAGCGACGGGGCTGCAGCAGGAGCGGCCGCGGCACCGACAAAAGGCAGCGGGGGGAACGGCTGCAGCCCCGGCGGGGCAGGGCTTGGGCGGACGCCCCCCTCTCCGGGCCCTGTCATCTTCCAGGTAAGATGAATGTCTGTCCCATTCATCATCCTGCAGTCCCCCGGGAAGGGCGGGAATTCGCTGGGCTACTGAAACTTACTCGCCTCAGACGGGGCGGCTTTGTTGACCTGACAGGAGCTGCTCTTTTGTGGGCTCTCTCGCCAGGGTTTATCCATTTGCATAATGGATTAGCATGAAACAAAACGCACGGGGAATGCTCCTCCGCCCCTTCCCACTCTTTCTCAGCTGGCGGGCGGACCTCTTCGGGCGAGTTAATTCATAAACGTGACTTTCGTCTTTCTTCCTCCGGGACCTGTTTTCTCCCGAGGAAGAAAGCCGCGCGTCGGGAGCCACCGCTCCGCTCCCGCTCCCCTCTCCCGCCGGCGAGCGGGCACCGCGGCAGCGTCCGAGCCGGCCACCACTGGCCCCCTTCTCCCCGCCGGTAGCCCCGCGGGGGGGGGAGCAGAAGGTGAACCTATCGGCTGCGGCCCCGGGAACCCTCCGCTGCCCTCCTGGGGCAGACGAAGGGCTCCGACCGCGCTTTTTCTCGCTCTCGTACCTGGGCGAGGGGGTGGTAGTGGGAGAGCTGCGGCTGCCACCCGGCCTCGGGTCCGCCGGGGGGGGTGGAGTTTGGGGGGGTACCGGCTGGGCTGCGCCGCGCTCCCCAATAAATCCCGTCCGCGGGTCGGGGCGGGCGCTCTCCGCACGCCGCTCAGCCGGTGGGCTGTCCCCGGTGCCCGCCCCGCCCCGCCCGGTAGCCTAGAAAAGCGAGGCCGGGCGGCGCGGGCTGCTCGGTGGCAGCCAGGGCGTCCCCCGTACTCCCCCCTCACTCCCTCCCCCGCCGACCATGAAGAACCCGGTGCCGCAGGCGGCCTCGCTGCTGCTGGAGAAGCTGCTGCTCCTCGTCCACGTCCGGCCCTTACCCGCGGGCTCCGGCGGGGAACCGCCGCCGCCGCCCCCGCCGGCCCCCGGCTACTACGACACCAGCTGCTTCAAGCGGGGCGACCTGCTGGAGGTGCCCCGCACCCTCTTCATCCACTTCGGCATCTACCTGGGGGAGAACCGCGTCGCCCACCTGATGCCCGACATCCTGCCCGCCTTCACCGGCGACCGCCGGCAGATCCAGCAAGTGGTGACCAACAAGCGGCTCATCCTGGGCGTCATCACCAAGACGGCCAGCATCCGCGTGGACACGGTGGAGGACTTCGCCTACGGCGGCAGCATCCTGGTCAACCACATGGACCGGCTCTTCCAGGACCAGGTGCTGGGCAGCGAGGAGGCGGCCCGCCGGGCGGAGAAGCTGGTGGGCGCCACGGCCTACAGCCTGCTCTGGAACAACTGCGAGCACTTCGTCACCTACTGCCGATACGGAGCCCCGGTCAGCTTCCAGACCGACAAGGTACGGCGCCGGCCCCGGCCGCCGGCCGAGCCCCGCGGGGAGCCGCTCCCGCAGCTGCCGGGAGAGGCGGCGGCGGCGGCGTCCGGGGGAGAGGGGGGGAGCGGCTCTGCTCTTCCCGGGCGCTCCGCCGCTCCCCGAAACTAGGTCAGTCGCCGCCGCCGCTACGGGCCCCGGGAGCTGCTGCCCGGTGGGTACCGCCCCGGCCGGAGCTGGCGGCCGCTCTCCCCGGGGCAGCGGGCACGGCCGCCGGTGCGGAGCCGCCGGGAAGGGCGGGTAGCCCGGCCTCCCTCGGCTTCGAGCGGCGAGGAAAGCCAGGCGGAATTCGTCAGACTATTAATTAATATGCTCTGAAGCTACTCGTTGCCGCCGGCAGAGCCCCAGGGCTAAAGCTGGGGTGGCGAGTTGGTGCCCGCCTCGCTTTGCGCCCCAGAGAGCAGGTCTGTCACGGACAGCGCAGGCATCTAAAGCTTTCCTCTTTAACCCTGATCTATTCCTTTTAATTTAATTTTTTTCTTTTCTTTTCTTTTCTTTTCTTTTTTCCAGTTCTGTGAGACCATCAAGATGATTATTCGGGACCAGAGGAGTGTTCTTGCTTCAGTGCTCGTGGGATTAGCATCGATAGTCTGCCTAGGTTTGGCACCCTCCACCACGCTCCCAACTATCTTTATTCCCTTCTTTCTGTGGATGGCAGGCTAACAGCCTTCCCGCTGGCTCGCCACCAGTGTCTGTACATAGGATGTATACTACTGTATTTATGAAAGCACAGATTACTCATCGGCGTCTCGTAAAGTTTCTTAACCTTGTGTGCCGTTTTTAAATACAACTTTGTCTAGAACACAGCGCACAAGGCATAGCTTACTGTGTAAGCCAAATAATAGATTTCCTGAAAATCTCAGATGGTACATTTTAACACGCCTTTAAATCATGAAAAAGTAGGGTTGCGATGCAGTTCTGCTCCTTGCCTTTAGCCATAAGTGATTCTCATAATATTCTTCACTTCCTTAGCTGCATTACCTGGGTGCCGTAACTATTAATAAAAATGGATGATGGAGTTCCACAAAGTGATGGATATTGAAAACAAACTACTTACCTCTTACTTTTATAGATTTAGTGTATATTCAGAAGTTACTGTCTCCATTCCTAAAATACTCTTTAGTGGAGATACAAGTAAGTAAACGGACTCTTTTTGACAGCAAAAAAGAAAAACCAGCCCCAGGCTGGGTGCTGGGTGCTGCAGGAGTGCATCTGGCTGCATTGGCTACAGTCATTTCCCTTCTGGGAAATGTTCACAAATCTTTCATTTGTATTAATTGCGTCAACGCTTGCTATCTCGTGGAACAACTTTTTGATTGGGTTAGTGGTAAGGAAAGATGGCGATTCCTCAGCATTTTCCTTGCTACTGATAGTGGTTAGTATGGCTAATATAAACGGCTACAGAGGGTTTTAGGGATCCAGGACCAAACTAGCTTGCTTTATGACAACTAGTGACATACGCATGTTGGAAGTTTCCAGCATTCCAGGGCACGTGGCAGGGACGAGTAGGACAGATGCCAATTTAGCTCCTATCTTCCCTCAGTGATGGGACCCGTGTGGGTGCCATAAAGCCTCAGGGATCATTGGAGTGGTTTCTGTGGTGGTTATATCATCATTTTGGATATTGCCTTAAAACAAGATGCCTCTCGGTGAAAGACAACATGTCTTTCTATACTTGTCTCTTGCGAATAAGTATTCACTTGCAAGCCAGCAGTCGGTGCTAAAAACATTTCGTCTTCAATGTTGAGGCCTTTCTGTTTATCAAGAATGTGTAAAGATGGATTTGAAATCAAGTACATCTAGCCAATTGTTTGAGTGCTAAAAACTTTTGCAATTTTTCTTCCCCCTTACCAATGTCTTGATATATGCAGAGAAGTTGTTCAGCTCCTGGAATGCCTTGCATGCGATACATGCACTTACACGTTCGCACGCTATGCTTGCCTTCCTTTCTAGTCAAAGGCGAATACGATGGTGTCGCCACCAAGGACTGAAGCTCAGATTTACTTCTTTCTGAGAGTGGTGCTCAGTATCCCGTCATCAGCTCTGCTACTGAAGTGGCCACCTTCCCAGTTTTCAGAGAGACTCGTTTTAACTGTGCTGTAAACCCCCTTCTCCTTCCCCTATACCTTACAGCCGCTTGAAGATTGGCTTCTTGAACTGTGAGTCTACTTGGCTGCTCTCTAATCATCTTTCTTCTTCTGGCTGCTCCGCTATAACCGACGAAGAATGTAAAGACTGGGATGAAATTCCAGGCTCGTAGGAAACGGCAGCATGACTGCTGCTGCCATCAGCCGAGAGGGGATTTCAGCCCAGCTTTCCCTACACGCTCAGTCTGCAGCCCAGCTCCGAGCAGCTGGATATCAATTACTGTTGGATCCTTGTAAACAACTTCTGCTCTGCTTTCAAAAGATTGCAACGCTCAGTGTAATTGTTTCTGGTAAACTTTTAAAATTAAGGTGTTTTTTAATTAATATGAATTGCTTTTTCATAGTGTATGCATTAATGATACTTACATAAATCCCAGTGCGTTTTTTTAACTTGCTGTGCATAAGGTATGAACTGTAGTCATTACTGTAATTATATAAAGAGAATTTATTCATTTAAAAATGTCTACCGGCCTCTTGAAATTGAGTATAATGCTATAGCATTTCTCTAGCGTATCCCAGTAGGGCACTGAACAGTCCATTAATGTGCAGTTACATGGTGTCTGATTACAGGTGGGCTTTTCTTTTCCCCTTTATTTACTTGGGATTTATAAGAATTCCAGTAATTCTTATGATTCGCTTATACAATAAACAACGGGGTCATGACCAGTAACCAAATCATAAGTGGGATTGTTGGAAGGCAGAGAAATGTTCCTGCTCTGGCTTCAATATCAAAGGACCAGTGCTCCTGCCTTGCTAATGCTGTTGGGCAAGAAGCACCCAGATTAGACTGAGGGACTAAACTGGGATCTTCACAGGTGTCTATGAAAGAAACGAAAGCAGCTCCTTGCAGACTTCCACCTGTATTAGTAGAGAATTTTCCTTCAACGTGTAAAGTTTTAAGCTTATGAAATACTATGTCATGGTCTAGAATGTCTCGCCGGATCCTTTCATCACGGACAAGTAATAACGTGGGCATACGAACCGAAATTCAGCTGGGTGTTCAAGAGTTTTCCTAACAACTATAATTCTAGCAGAGATCTGGAAATTTTGTTAGTCAGGCATGAGTCAAATCAGTCATACTTGGGGGGGGGGGGGTGGAGAAAACAAGACTAGCAGGCATGAATTCTCATGTTCAGCTCAGCGGGTGGTGTTTGTGCTCTGAAATATTTTGGTAAATGTCAGTGTCAACTTTTTTTCTGTAATTACTTGAGTAAAAATAAGCACTTGCCCTAGGTGGAGCATTGCATTTCAGGCTCGAGCTCGACTGTGATGCCATTGAAATGAAGGAGCTAGTTATAATAAGAAAAACACGGAGAACCACGGAGCAGTTCAGCTGTTTGGAAATGTGTGTGCTTAGAAGCAAAATTGTTCTTCGGGAACTGTAAGTGATGGTGAAGGGGAGTGTAAATCTAGAGCGGCAGCTCATTTTAGTGGTGGGGCTGTTTTGAAAAGCTGTGTGGTTAAACCAGAATATGTAATGGAGGAGTTTAACCGTCACCCCTGTGCCATTGGGAAAGGCAAGCAGTGAAGACATCATGTTAAAAAGGATAGATGGTTCACTTTGGGCTTTCCAAAGAAAACAAAAATAAAATGAGCATTCACGAGGCTTGAAATGTTTTTACAAACCCTGTGTTTAAAAGAAAAAAAAAGTAAGTTGTGAAATGAAGACATTAGAATAGTGAGCTTTCTGTATTTATTTTAGCTTGGAACATAAATGATTACTCACTTTGTGGTGAATAGTCATCTGCTGCTTGATTTCACCTTTGGGTCCTCCTGTGCTGAAGGAAAATGCTACATATAAATACCACTGAAGCTTTTAATGAAAACAAAATCATAGCAATACTTGTTAAAGTCTGAGGGGGTGGGGAGGAGGGAATTAAACTTGTGTGTGACTTGACATCGTCCAGACAGGTTTCAGAAAGCAAGCTGCGGCAATAAGAAACATTAGAACTGTGATCTCTAGAAATAATACGGTGTTGTATAATTTATTGCATGTTCTCACATTAAATAAAGCATCGCACGCCACTGAAGGATGCAGAACCGTGTTAGGCAGTCATTAGGTAGCATCTCCTTTATCCACCAAAATTTAAAAGGAAGAAAAAGAAGTTCTCAGGTGGCTCTAGGAGGCATTTGCTCCTTATGCTCTGTAATAGCTTAGGACCTGACTCCTCTGCGCATTTAACTGTCGTGAATGGGCTTACTGATGGGAAATGATGATACAAGAGCTTGGTAGTTTTGAAGCTCTTTGCTGTAGTGCATTGCACTCTCCCGTAAGCCTTACCGAAATCTTTCAGAACACTGTGCTGGTAAGATAAACGATCTCCTTTGCTGTAGGAATAGATTACTAAAAGTATTTGATGGCTATTTTTGGCATAATTTCTTAAAAATTGATTCCGTGCTGTGTTTTGTGGCTTGGCTTAGCTTTGCTTCTGAAGTCAAGGGAACATTTAGGATATGGTCCTGAGTGCTCAGAGACTGTGGGAGAAGGGGGAGAAGTAGGGTGATCTTCAGGAGACTTAAATCCAAATTACACTGATTGCAGTACCACAGTTCTGTCTGTGACAAAACTGGTGACTTATGTTTACTGTTTCTGTGTCTCACAGGGTAGAAAACTTTCTGTAAGATGTTCTGTATCTTTTTAATGCTTTCCCTGTTTATTAGGGAACTTTATTTAGCCCTGTGACCTTGTTTTAGTAGTTGCCTATCCCTTACAGCATACCTGTGAATTGGAAAAGAGTTGGTGGCTGCTCTGCGATACTGTGATTTGGAGCAAATGAGCTGCATAGTCCCCTACAAGTACATGACAACACCTACAACTACGTGCTTGGTCTGAACCAGGCAGTGAGAGTGCAGGAGGCAGATGATGGGGAGGTTTATTTCCCGTGCAAGGGCAGGGCACATTAAGCGTGCTGAAGGACCAGTCAATGAACGCAGAGGTGTGTGCCTGAGATGCTGCTTTGCTGGGCACGCCGGGCACAGTGATGTGTCTGCTCTCCTGTCCCCAGCTGGAGTTTAGGGAGCTTGAGATGGGGTTGCATGTTAGGGCTGAGAAGAAATGGATTAACTTGCCTTCCCTTACATTAAGAGGTATGCCATTAATGCCACAGGCTGTAATCTAACCTAGTAAATAAAATGGGCTGGGATCCATCTTCTTGTATGTGGTGGTACACTGTGCTCATGCCCATATAGCTAAAATCCCTCACTGCCACAGCGTAGCTTCACCTCTCAGGGCGATTCGTAGCGGTTCCTGGCCTGCCTTATCCCAAGGCACACTCCAAGAGAGCACTTGTTACCAGGGCTGCAACCGGCATCATGCAAAGAGCATCCGTGCAAACGTGGATGACCACGTACAAATGCGCCAAGCTATTCTGTGACCTTGTTTAGCTGATTAACCTGGCCAGAATTTTAAGGTAGACATGCCCATTTGCTACCCAAAACTTTGAGTCCCTTCCTGATTGAGCAGCACTCTGAATGGAAACAACAATACCATTTTATAAATAGTGCAAAAATGTGATGGTTACAGCACTTCTGGGGATTTAGGAGACCTGTTCCCGGGACCTTCTCAAGTCCATCCTGCAGGAGACTCACCAGACTTTGGATAGGGCTATGAGGTGGCTGTCCCTTGCCTTTTCTAACTTTATCTCCTGGTTAGGACAGTGGTTATTGAATTTTCGTTATCAAGTTGGGCAACACCTGTGGCTTTGAGTTAGAAGGAGAAAATGGCTTTCTGGCCACTCTGCGTTGGAACAGGCTCCGTTTGGACTTGTATTTGTCCATCTCCAAGGGTGGTGTCGCTTCTCATGGTCTACGGGCCCCAGTGCAGTTCTGAGCGGGAACCAGATCCCCAGATGCAGCCAGGAACTAGAAATGCTAAGGTTGGGACATTTCCGACTTTGACACTACACAAACTGCAGCCATTGAGAAAACCTGCAGGTAAAAATAAGGGAGAGACTATCAGGTTTGATCAAAGGTTTGCTGCTTTGCTGCAGTGGTGTTTTAGTTAAAGACTTTTTAGTTAAAGCAGATACCCGCTGTACCTCTCTAACTATTGCCTACAGTTTCTCTTTTTTAATTCTTTCCCATTTCTATAACTGCGACAATAATCATCTCTCTGTTTTCTGGCCAGCTGCAAGACTTGGTTAGTATTTGCACAAGGCTGTGTGTTCCTTGCATTGGACATACCGAATAAATCAAACGCATGGTTCCTTACCAGAAGGCAACTTCCCTGCCTGTGAAACCAGAGTTTGCTGTGAGGCTAAGGAGGTATACTGTTTTACATAATTAGAGAATACACATAAATGAAGGATTACGCTCTGCTAAACTTGCCAAGCCACCTTATCTTCTGCTTCTGCACAGTCTTAGCCATGACTCAGGTTTGCACCTGTGTGCCCGCAGAAAGTACCTGCGTGTTTCCATTTAGTGCTGCACAGAAACGCAGGGAGGGGTGGGTCAGCTACCGCCGCGCGGTAGGTAAAAAGGCAGTAATTAATTCTAACCAAAAGTGAAGAAATGTGGGTGTGAAGATAATGAGAGCTCTCCTGGTTTCAACCACGTTCATTTAGAGTCTGTCTAAACGACGATGTGGTAGAGCACTGTGTAAGTAGCCTGGAGCCAGCGATGAGATGACTTGGTTGCCTCCAGAACGAGAAAGAGCGCAGCTGTGAAAAGCGCTGAACTGCATTTAGCCCCAGGGGAAGAAGCTGTTTGGTTCAGCATCATGCTATCGCAGCTCTGTCACTTCTGGAGCCTGAACAGATAGCACCTCGTGATCCTTGTCCTGTTTTGCAGTCGTACCAACGCACCAGGAGCAAGAGCTCTGCATCAGGCAGATATGCCCCACACAGTTTAAGTTCCACCCCACGCCGTTTTATTCATGGGTTACTTTACATAAGTTCCAGCTCTGCCAGTTCCCGAGGAGTCCTTCCCGAAGCATCTAACTCTTCCTAAGCTTTGGAAGAGGAGCCTGAAGGCTTCACTCAGGGCTGAGAATCACCTCGGATTGGCAAGTGTGTAAGGCTGCAATGCCTAAAGTACACGTGAAGATGTAGCCTGCGATATCCACAGTCACGTTGCCATGCCCCATCCCTCAGTCTTTCACCAAGCTCAGGATGTGCACAAAACTCGGCTTCTCTGGAAATCCAAATGTGTAATAAACTCGGACACGGAGTTGGCAAGTAGAGGCAGAAGTAATATCTCTTCATCTAGTCCATCACCCATTTAGCACTGAAAACCGCATGGTAAAGACAGCTTTTTATTTTCCTTTAGTTATTACTCCCAGTTTCTGAGAGCAAGTAGGTTTGGTCACGCTGTATGTAAGAAAGAACCCCTCCGTTGTACAAGTAACTATTTCAGAATGACAATTCGATCATGTATTGAGAGGCTGGGACTAATGTCTTTTCAAAAACTTGCCTGGAGAAAGCAGCAATTCTGCTTGGCCGGTGAACTGAAATTCCAGTGAGGAACGGAGCGTTTCTATTTCTGATGTCTTTGAGCAATTCCAGTAACTCTAATACTGTTAAAGCATTGAGAACTGCACAGGCAGCAGACTCGATGCATAGTCATGAAAATGTGTTTCAAAATTATAATGAGATTTTTATGACTTGCAAAGAGGTTTTTAACAAGCAAACTGAAAATATCCACCCAAACCAGTTACAGATATTACTTTCCCTCAGTAACTTTCTAGTTTGCATTTTTCAGTTTGGGGAACGTTTGTGTTAATAGCTCTCTTACAGACACTACTCAATCCTGCAACTAAATACAAATTTGTGCTTGCAACAATAGTCTGTTCTTATGGGAAAGACACTGGATTTGTGACATAAATTGTGAGCTCACTGTATAACTGAGCAGGAAGGGAATATGGAATGCGAGCAAGACATCTGTTTACACAAAACCCATTTGATCCTAATAAAAAAAAAAAAAAGAGAAGTTACTAAAAAAAAAAAATATCACTTTACTAGCACTGCATATTTAAAAATTATCCTACTAGGAGAGGTTCAGAGTAAAAGTGCGTAGTGCTCCAAGCTTCTTTATTACAATGGCATCACTGGGTTATGTTTCTTCCAGCTAAAATCAAAAGGAGCTTTGTCACTGTCTTTAGAGAGGGCAAAATTAAGTATTCCCACCCATTCCCTAACCTCCCCAAAATCTTCTACCTGTGGAAATCCAGTAACGATGTTCAGAAATGAACACCCGATTGCTATGAATGTTATACTGAATTATGATTTGAATAATCTTACAGGTCGTAAACTGCGCAGCTTTTTTATTTTTTTGTAGTTCTTCAAATCTGTTCAGACAGCTGCCTACGGACGGTTGCTTCTGTGCTGCCACCAGTGTTTCTACCTAGGTTTTTTTTGCAGGTCTAGGCAATGCACTCTTCATCTGGCTTCTGAGGTCTTTTTCTGTGAACACAACTACTCCCATTAATCTTTAGGAAAACTGGGCTCTCAATCCAAAGCTGCAGCAAGACAGACACCATTAACAACTTAACTACCTTTGAGAGCCTTGAGCTTATAGACAAGGGCCAAATATTTCGGCATCGTAGGAACACAGGAATGAACTCGGCAATATCTGAAGGTCTGCTTAGCCCCATATCATTCTCCACCAATGAACACTTAGGGACAGGGTACTGCTACAGGCACAGCCTTGATATATTCTCAAAAATTCCCATATGCAGCAATTCACCAACTTCCAGCTTTAAAGTTTGCATTCACGTCATCATGTGTAATACTCTCACCCTATGTGAACTTGTCTTACTCCTTTTTTAGCTTATCTGTCTGGGCTCTGAAAGGTTCTATGGCAAGATTAATTACGACATATGAAAAAGCACTTTATTTTAAATTGGCTGCCTGATGATTACATTAGCTGTCTCTCCCCCTCTTGTACTACAGGGAACAATGAATAATCATTTTACATTCATTTTTTTCGCTTACAGTCTTATAACTCTCAGATATTCCTGGTGTCGAAGTCAGATTTTTTGCAGTTTCCACAAATTTGTGCTGAAATTCTTCTGAAAGTGGCTTATTTGGCACCATCATTCTAGGACCATGGCTGCCCTCAGCAATTTATTACGCATTACACCTCTCAGTCCAGCAACATCATCCTGGAATTTCTTTAGACTTGGCCGCACCCAGCCTTGTCAGTTTGTTACTTCGAGTTTATTCATCAGTTCAGAAACGCCTTTTATTGACCCCTCAGTTTAGTACCACTGTGAGGATGTCTTTCTCATAGAAAAGAATGGGCTTACTTTGAAAACTTCTCTATTCCTTCTGTATTGCTGAAAAAAGAAATTGGTTTTTTTTATGGTCTGATCTTCCTCAAAAGACGCTTTCTGTATCTCAGTCATCTGTCAGTTCTCTCTCTGGCAAATGCCTGGCTTTTGATATGTTTTAACAAGGCTTTTTTTTTTTTTTTTCTTTTAAATTATTAGCTTGTATGTTAGTAAGGTGATTGTCTGAATCTTTTTTAGCCTGGGTCCTTTGGGCTTTCTACATAACTAGCTTATGCAGAGTGCCTGTGGTGCCTTGTTTGGATACGAGATCTGCTTTTTGGAGGGTGTAATTTCTAGTAAGCCTTTGCCTCTGCTTTGCTCCAGCTCGAGTCCTCCTGGGCTGGAGGAGCAGCAAGGCAGGCAGTGTCTCCCCAGCATCCAGTGCGCACACCAGCATCGAAAAATCCCAAATCAGTCACCAGTTCGACATGGTGTGGATGGTGTTGCAGGACCTACTGGATGTTGGGGAAAGGGAGGCTTAGAGCTCTTTCAAAATAAAAACAGTCGGGGTTGACAAACCTTCTTTTAAGATAACATACTCCCACCTAGTGGCTCGTTTATATTCAGGAAAACGCACTGTGCTGATCTCCAGCAAACTGGGAACAGTTACCTATGAAACTTGTATGTAAAAACCGAGTAAATCAGATGTTTACTAAGTTGACATAACTGCTTGATTTGATTTTGATTTCCCGATTCAGTGTCGTAACATCTAACCAGAAATCGGGAAGGAACAGTTAAACTGCGTAACACTGATTTTGTTTATAGTTGCCCACAATGTAGTGGTTCTGGGTCTAGTTTTTAATTGCAATTTTGGCTATGTCACTAGGCTTTCTTGGAAAGACAATAGCTAGAAACAGAAAAACATTTTAAAATCATTCTGTTATCTGTACTTAAATGAATATTATACAAAAACCCAAAGATAAGTCATGGGATTCTATGTGTGTTAATATACAGATATATATAAGAATATGTGCACGTATATATATATAAATGAAAGAAACGCACAAACCCACAGGTTATATTGCTTCAGACTTTCCTAATTGTGTCTCCAAGCATAGCACTATATCCTTAAAGCCTCAGGAAAAATATAAGGAAAATTACACAGAAGCATCGTAACTTGTTTAACTATAATTGGCATTGACAGTCCAGAGTTTCCTGACTTATAAGCTAGTTAGCAGCTCACAGCAGCTGGATTATAAATTAAAAGGATGCGAGCCTGATAAATTGATGCCTTTTAGGATTCTCAGAATAAGCTGGAATTCAAAGCCAAGCATGAACAGCCTAAAGACAGAGTGGACTCTTTCCAAACTTTCAAACTACAATTAAGGTATTTTAAATCTTTAAATCTAGGAAAAGTAAAAAACAAATCTTGTTCTCCACTGTTGCACTCAATGTAATTTATTTCCAGAATTATTAAATATTCAAGAGGTGATATAAAAATATTCAGCCTCTGTCGTAAACTACCAGTTCCATGTCTGGGTCAGATCAGGGCATGACCAAAGATTTTACCGTTTGATGCCCGATGCTTCTTTGGTTCCAATGCTGAAACACGCTCTAACACTATCACAGAAGCTACCACAAATTCAAGTATTTTCTGACAATATTTGCCAAGAAATAAAAAACAGAGCAGTGACTGAGAGGGTACTGTCTCCACTCTTTCCGAGCCCTCCGGTGAGGACTGAGACACCAGCGGTGTGACGAAAGGAAGCCCGCTCCGTAGATCTTTGTGCTTCACATCCTTGTGGAAAAAAAAACTTGGTTTCCAGGTTGTTGGGGAAGTAGCCACTTTCAGAAGCACTAAAACCACCAAACCAATTGCTGCTGTACAGACATGTGGAGGATATACTGCCATTTCATCTTTCATTTAAAACATCTACCAAAAAAGCAGATGGGAAAGCATTCTGTAATGGTGGAGCATCAAAAGACCGCAGTACGGCAGGACAGGATTCTCCGTCTCCCTTAGCCCTTCTCTCCTTCCCGTCCTTTCTTCCCTTCTGTTCCCTGACACTCATCTCTTCTTCCACCAACACTTTGTGATGCTACTTTTTTCAGCAATTCCCATCTGCTCCTTCCCTCCAGGGGTTTGTTGTATTGGCAGAAAACAGCCGTTTTGCTCAGTGATTAAAGGTATGGCTTTGTCGCACAGGGTCTGGGTTTTTAGAGTGAGATACAGAGGGAGCAGAGACCAATAGTTCTGGAGGTAATGAGGGAAAAAACAAGCAGATTTTATACACTTTGTTATGCACATCTTACATCACTCTGCACTCAGAAATGTTGCCTTAAAGTTGATTTAATTCCATTTACATCGGTGAAATTGTTGATATTCATACTCAGGTAAGTGAAGACAGAACGTGCTTCAGGATCCATTTTTTCATACTCATTGCACATCTGCATGTTAAAAGCATGTGGCATGTGTGTCTCAAAGTGGTTTACAAAAAAAAACCAACCAGAAAACAATTCTGTATGATGTTTTCTCTACAATTAATATTCTATTCCCCCAAATGCTTATTCCAGCAATATCAGATATTGTAATTTTATAATTAAAAAAGATTCCAACCCTTTTAAGGCAGAAAGCTGAACGAGAGCAAACAGCACCTTTCAAGAAAAAAGACCCTTCAGGCACTAGGATGCCTCGTTAGGAGGATGCTACTAAACAGGCACTGCAGCTACTTGATAAACTGAAACCCAAACTAAAATGGACTGATTGACTGAAATTAAGTCTTTCTAGACAGCTTACTATAATTAGATTTACAATCATATTATGTCTCGGTTTTCTACAGAGACCTTTGTCTAAACTTCAAAGGATGTCTGCTTCCTTTTAAAGTATTTCCACTACCTACATATCAAACCTGTCAGAGTGCAGAAATACTACATACCCTCTTTTCCTGCTCCAGGCCACAGTAAAATCTACATCGACAAAAAAAGCTTATGCTTCTAGTAAGGCATATTACAACTGCAGTAATAGCCCACTCCAGGAATATATATGCTGGGGCTTGCTGGCATTCCAATGAAACAGAAGTTAAAAAACATCAAGGACTGCTGGGTTACAGTTACCTAAAATAACTTACGAGGAAAAGAAAAGCAACTGTTTAGTGCAGCGCTATAAAATAAAATGTGCAAGAAAAAGACCTCTTTCACATTTTCAAATTTAGCCAAAGGAATAAATGTCATAATCTTGGCAGAACTCTGCCCTCATTCCTCATCCATCAGATTTGTGACAGTTTCAAAAAGACATTAATGAGGAAACTAACTCAGTGTTAAGAGGAACTGTATAAAGCTTTAGGGCAAATAGCATATTATTTGCAATTTAAAGTAATTTTCGAACAAGAATTTATGCCAAATGCTTTTTGCAAGTTATACTGTAACTCTCGTAAAATAATCCTAAAATAAGTTTCTATTTATCAGGTTTAAAAGTTAAAACACGTATGTACTAAGGTACAGATTCAGTAAAGCAGTAAAACACTAAATACTCTGATAAATAACAAACATTGTTCTGGGCCTGGTCTTCTTTCCCATCCTTTAGTCAAAATTCATTAAAAATAAGTGAACTAAAATATAGCATTAATTTGGATGAGTCGTATTTATATATGCATAGGGAAGGAGAAAGAAAAACTACAACTGAGAAACTCTCCCTTTGCTGTGGTTGTCACTCCTAGAAATGGGAATTAAAATTTTAATTGCCCTACTGCTTCTACCACACTTATCCAAACGATGGCAACTGAAAAATAGGTGAGATATGCCTTTTGAATGCAGAATGCCATCAAGTACAGGGGGAAGAAATAAAAACAAGGTAGAATTCACCAGGGGCAGTGTCTACCTGGTGGAGGAGAGAGGTGGCTAATCCCCTAAAACTGCACACAACTTGATAGGATTACACCTTGTGTTAACGGTTAAAAGTAACTAAACCTAAATTTTTAAAATGGGACATTCACTGAAGTGTTTGCTTGGTGATTCTGCTCCATTGTAAACAAGAAAAGCAACGTTTCAGCGAGAGCTGCAGTGAATAAATAGTTTTGATTTAGCCATGAGAAGCTTTCAGGTCTGCAAACTCTTTTTTGAATACCTAAGTTATCAGATATATTGCTTGATTCAATAAAAATATTGTATTCCCCTGTAAATCTTATTAGAAAAGAAATATTCAGCTCAGACTTTATCACAAGTCACAGCAAAATCCAAGACATACACAGGTTAGAAACAGTTGGTCTTAGTAAAAACCACTTATACTGAACAATTAAGACTGTCAGAGAGTAAAAAGCAGCTAGCACCTGTGGGCAAGGAGGTAGTGAGAACTCTGATACCCAATTAGCACGTGAGGAACAAAGGGAGAAAGGATCATTAATTTCTTTTAGAGAGGCAGGGGTCAGTGAGAAAACCGAATGAGTCTCGAGTTCCTACGTCTGACTTTGATGTTTAATAAGAGATAATAAGGTAGACATTGACTACTTTTGGTTATTTTTATTTTCTCTTTTATTCATGTCATGTCAGAAAGAGAAAAACCTGATGTCAAATTTGTGTATACAGTTTTTCTCAAGACCTTCTGCTGTTGAGTGCTGGAATGAGTTACCATTTCCAGCTGAGCAGCTGTTCAGCTCCTCTATCCCAGAGCAGCAGTCTGTATATGGTAAACCATCCAGTAACATGTCACTTACATGAAATACAAACAAAATGCTGGAGGTTTTGGTTTGGTTTTTTTTTTTTTTTTCACTTAGATGAGAATTTTTTGTTCAGTTCTTTCGGTACTTTCCACCAGCAATAACAACTGAGACATGGAATTTTCTGCCAGGGAGTGAGTGGTCTCCAAGGTAAAACAGGGACACCGAGTTGCAGTCAAAATACCCCAAACTTTATTAACTTAATATACCCCAGATTTATTCCTATTAGAGGTTTTGTGGCTGATTTAGATGTGGTAAAAAAAAAATCAAAAGGTGGTGAAATCAAAAGGTGGTGAAATTTAATCTTGAAAGCAATAGCTTTGGTATGTTGGTAATTCAGAAATTTTAAATGGAGACATATAATTTGTAAAATACATGATTAAAGGATAATAAGCTTTCACTTTGAAAGATAAGTGAACTTGAATAGGTAAATGTCTAATATGATGCTGTGGAAGTTTTATGGCAGTACATATTCAAAACTAGATTGCAAAAAGCTCTGGAACATATTAATAATAAAGATGAATTTGCACATCCCCAAGTCAAAAATTCTGAGATTCTCTGCCTTATTAATAAAGTACAGTTGAGCATTTACACCTTAGGAAAAAGAGAAGGGAAGAAGTCTTTGGTGAAAGTATTTTGGCTTCTGACTTTCATTTGCTAGATGGGGAAAGGGGGCCACAACATTTTGATAACAAAAAAAAAAAAAACAAACCAAAAAAAACCCAACACAAAGAACTCTCAAAGTAATCCCATACTCAATTTTATCACCTCCGGTGCATTTGATATGTGCCCATCAAAGCCCCATGCTGCAGCCACACGCACGGCTGCCACCCATATGCAGTTTTGATGGGAGTTCAAGGGCAGTGCTAAAACCGCAAAGGCCCCCAGCCCAACCGGCATGGGAAGCGCCTGTAGCCATTGTGTGATTCACTTTCTAAGTGACTGAAATACTAACTAAAACAGTAGGGATTGAAAACAGGCTTAATTCACATAGGTATTAGTGGTCAACATGGACCTGCACCAAACTGCTCCCTCAAGCACAAGCACTCACCAGAGCATACCCTAAAGGCCCAAATTAACCTTTTAAGAGAGGATATGAGCCGAGAGACACAAAACCTAACAGCCAGGTTCTGAAAAAGCTAACGGTGACCTAAACAAACAGTCCTCCTTTTGGAAAGGTGGAAAGGAAAGGAGGGGTGGGGTGGCACAGGGCCGCCAGCCGAGCTCCCTCAGGAAGGGCTCTGAGGCGGCAGCACTCCCGCCCTCAGGGCGGCCACCACGCGGCGACCCAACGCCTTTCGCGACCGCCCCGCCCCGCGCAGCTGCGGTACTCCTGTCGCCAACGGCCGCCTGTTTTAAAAGAGCTCGCGTGCCGAGCACCGCCCTCATCCTCGCTATGATTGGCTGGTGCCGCCTGTCAATCATGCCCGTGCCCACCCTGCCCGCCTGGTGATTGGCTAGGCGGGGACAGAGCGAGGGAAAGCTGCGGCGGCGGGGCCCAGCGCGTGAGGCGGCTGGCGGAGGTGGCGACCGCGGTTCGTTCCTGCGGGCTCCTCACTCGGTGTGGCGCAGGGCTCTTAGCGGGGAAGGGGTGCTGCGGCCTCTCCTGCCTGGGAATAGCGGCGGCTTCGGGTCCTTGCTGTGTTGTGGGGAAAGGCGGAGGTGGCGTGAGGGAGGAGGGTGTGTGAAGAAGGGGCCGCGGCCCTCAACGCGCAAGTCGGCGAGAGTAGCGCAGGGTATTTCCGAGGCTGTTGTTTTTCCTCTCTTTTTCTCTCCCTGTCCCACATGCCCGTCTTGCCGTCTCAGGTGGTGTTTCCGCCCCGGTCCTTTTCCTTCCTCCACTGGTCTCTTGTCCTAACTCGTCAGTGCCTTTTTACCTCTCTGGGAGCGCTGTGGGCGCCCTCATCAACTCCCACAATTTTAATCTGGTGTCCCCTTGCTGATCTTGCAGATAACGTTCATGGTTGGATGTTTGAACTCATTTGAGACAAAGGGAAAATTAATTATCCTTCCCTTGCCCCAACTTTTTTGTTGTCTATACCCATACTTTGTTAGGCCTGAAACTGCTCAGAGATTTGCTGATTATGGCATCTCCATGCAGCTTGTAGGCTGTAAACGTAATTCGCTTGCTGGAGGGATGTGGGACAGCATTTGTAGCAGATAGGAGTCATGGTGTTACTGCTGTTCTCAGTTGGGGATTTTTTTGTGTTCTAACCAGCTTCCTTTCATTTTGCTGAAGCCAGGAGTTGTTTGGGTATTGGCTTTTTTAATGACCAGCAATGGGTGTCATATAAACTTAGCTTCTCCAGAGTGGTTGGTTGCATGGATTCCTGCCCCAAAATGAATACCAGCTTGATAGAAAAGACAAAATATATTTATCTCATCTCCACCAAAAGTTGTCTTTTTCTAGGATGGAAAAAATTACAGTTGTATTTATTCTATCACCACTCTGATTAAGGGATGTGTAAAGTCTCTTACGTCATATGAAGGCTGTTGTGAGAAGAACGCACTGAAAAGTAGTTTCATTATTACTTTGATTCAAAGCATATTTGAAATGACTAAGCTGTTGCTGGGGGGATGGCATCCACTTCTGGACAGTAATACCATTGCATAACATGCATAAATGCGGCAGTGGAAGGGGCTTAATCACTCCATAAATACAGTGTATAATCTTTCGAAAAACTTCAATTTATGCAAAATCATTTTAATTTGAGATACTGGTTTGGTTTCAGTGGAATGTGTAATTGAGGAATGAAACAAGGAACAATAGCAACCATGGGGATGGTTAATGTTTTGCTTATGGAGGCAAAAGCTTGCTTAGTGTGACCAGCAATCATCTGAAAACTTTTATATATAAAGATGAGTGGGATAACATTTGCTACATTAACCACTATGTATGGCTTTATTTTTACTAATTTTTGTTTCTGCTAGTGGTAGGAAGTTACATAGCCATATGTCAAGCAATGTAAATAATGTGTTCATAGTGGTGCTCATTTGGATAATCAAGCTAAAAGTAATTAGTACAAAAGCACCAGAAGTGACAAGCTGAAGAGGGGAAGGCATCTTCAGACTGTGGAAAAAGGATGTAATTTTAACTGGTTTTGAACTCTTCTTCCCTCGCTTTTGGCAGTGTTCAGTTCAGCATGAAAAGCTTGAGTTTACTGCAGTGTTTGAGATAGTTCGCTTCTTGGGACCTTGAGTAGTGGAAGTCTAACAAAGAGACAGACATGTGAATGCTTATGCACTCTTTATTGTCCTTGGTTTAGTTTCCTTTATTTTCTGCTTTCCAGATATTTTATTAATGGAGGCTTTAACTAGGAAGCCTCAGTGTTCAGCAAATAGTACTGGGTTGACAAGAAACGTCTGTGTGAAATTGAAGCTAGTTTTAACTTTTTCTTGGAAACAATAAACTGCTGAGATCTCAGGATGTTATTTATTGGATCCTGATCACGAAGATAAAGCAAGCTGAAAATATAAGGGACATGAAAGAACAAACAGGAGTTGTAGCTTATTTTTCTGGTCATGATTTTCTTGGCATCATTTCTTTTGGAGGATGCATGGCATAGCACTTGGACATACCATTCGGGCAAAGGATTGAAGTGTTGAAGAAGACTGGTTGTCTAACTATTGTAGACTTTAAGGCAGAGAATCTTGGGAAAAGAAAATATAAATTAGGGAAGAAAAAAGAGGCAGTGGAAAAAAAATCTGACTTGAAAGTTAATTTCTTTTAGGGGCTTGACTAGTAAAGTTGGTAATTACCAAATGGGTTCCTTGGTGGGAACTTTGTTTCCCATCACCTAGATGACAGAAACCTAAAGCTGTTGTATGAGATCTTGGCATGCCATGGAAATAGCGGATAGAGCAGCAGCAACTGTGTTGATCAACTTCTTTAGTTTTGGAAATTGTGGAAATTGATAGAGGCATGAAAATAAAGGCCCCAGAAATGGAATTATTTCAACCCCTTAGTTTTGCCAGGCAGTTATGCCTAGTTTTATTACATATTGGTTTTAATTAAATTACTTTTGTTCCTAAATTCTTTGAAGTGTTTGGATTAATTAGGTGTGGGCTTAATGCATTTATTAAGTATGTTTGTACAAAAATACAGTTTTAAAATCATTGGTATTTCTATAAAATGTAGTAATAAGAAAGTGGAACTTGTCACTTTGAGTAGCATATAGGTCTCTACACAACTGTGACAACATGATTTATGAAAGTATTCATTATTCTTCTTGAAGGGCAGCATACTTAGAAGTTGTGACACCACTTAGGAAAGTTTGAGTATAGAATATGTAGTTACTGGTTAAAGTTCAAGATTATCACTGCTACAGAACAATGTTTTGGAAGCAAATATATAGATGATAGTAGTTGGAGGTGGGATTGAACCTTATGCTAAACAAAGTCACAGTAACTAGGCTGGTATAGCATGTTGGTTTTCTGTGCTTTGGTAGCTTCTGTATACATATAACAAATTAGAACTATCTGGATTGAAACATCTGCAATGTTCTGTTGAAGGTATTGGAGATATGCATGAGGAAAATAAAGCAGCACCAAATGGATGTGGCAAAATCCGAAGTGGCACTCAGAATGAGGCTGCTTTACTGGCCCTGATGGAGAAGACTGGATACAGCATGGTTCAAGAAAATGGGCAAAGAAAATTTGGTGGTCCTCCACCAGGTAAGCATTTCTTTTGAGATTAGGAAGTTGGAGTTTATTTTCTGTAAGGAGAACTATACTCAATCACACTGAAAATTTCTGTAGCCTCATGTTCTGTATTTTTACAATGACCAGCAGTAGATGCTTAGGGAAAGACTATAGGAAACACAACACATACAGTGTCCTGGTATGCATTACAGTTTCCAGCAGTTTTAAGATCTGTTGCGCTAGACTTTGTCGAACTTTTGCTCTTGGTGGATTTAAGAACTCACAGCTTCAAAAGCAACTAAAGTGGACAGGTAGCAAAAGAAATGTAGAGTTGAAAATACCGCGTGTATCCCATATGACTGAGAACACGCTTGAAAACGTTTAGTGGCACAGAAGGGACAAACAAGTTGGTGACAGGAGGCATAATCTACTTTATTTCTTGTCTTATCACTTGCATTGGCCAAAGCATTTTTTTTACAAACTTCTGTTCTCTGAGGTAGCACCAGTGAAGATAATCTAACTCATTTTGTTTTCAGAGTTGACTAATTTGTTCTCCATATCTAACAAAACCTACCCACCCTGCCTTCATTCTTAGAAGAAAAATTAATAAATGCTGAGTTTCTGGAGCTTTTATCATTCATTGGATGTGTTTTTAACAGTGAAGTACAAAAGTTAGAGTTTATGAGTTTATTATTCATGTGTTATTGTTCTTTCACTTAATACACTAGAAAACAGAAATTGTTGAGTATGTGTAAACAGAAAATAACAGTTGATAAAAATCCCAGAGAATAACAGATATTGTATTGATGCTGTAAAAACTACAGTCATCTTATTGTTTAATTTATGGTGGTTTGGGATCTGTTGTCATGGTGCAAATGGGAGACATACAGACTTGAACTGGAAAGTTATTCCTGCAGTGAAAACAAACTTTGTCACTAAAATATTTTTTTTTTTATATGCCCAAATATATTTCCACCGAAGTAAGTGACAAAACCCCCCCGTAGAATTAAGTCCTGCAGTATATGGAATATGTAGATTGCAATTTGGAAAGAGGGGCTACTGGATTTAGTAAACAATTTTCAGAATGTTACTGCATTGGAAGAATTTTTTTTTTTTCTGGTGTATGAAATGCTGTTTCAAAACCATGTCCGATACTGTGATCAAGTAACTTAGCAATAATACATACCTTGAGATAGCCCTGTCCCCTGCTAAAATAGTTTTGCTGAAACTGCTGCTGCAGAATTACTTTACAGAAAACAAGTAATGCTCACAGGTAGTGCAAGGAAAAGCTTTTGTTCAGCACTTTAAATTTGCTTTCCAAAATAAGTTTAAACAGCTCTTAGTTTTAAGTAGGACCAATAAAGGGCATTTTTGTTTGAAGATGTTGTAAGATCATTCAACTTTATTGCATGTTTACACGAATGCTGGAAACTAGTGGGTTTATTTTGTGCTGCAAAGGCTGACAGTTTGTGAAATAAATGGGTGAAACCCAAATGATTGAATTTGTTACTGTTTTGAATGAAGACATTTGAACAAAGAAGGAGGAATAGTTCAGTAGGTATATATTTTTCCTAATTAACTTTTTTATTACCCTATTCAAGAGTTAAAACTTACGTAGCATTTTTTTCCCTATCAAAATATCGTTTTGTTCTTCTCAAGGATACGTTAAGAAAATGAGTGGCTTCTAGATCATTTAGTTTGAACTCCTGTGTATCTTACACAATTACTACCTGCTCAGTTATTATTGTGTAGAGCCTGATGACTTTTTTTTGCTAAAGCGCGTTTTAGAAAAGTTTGATGTTGAGAACTCTGAAAGGTGGGATTATATACTCCTACTCTTAGCTTGTTAAAATGGTTAGTATCTTTCCTGCTGAATTTGGGCTTTATTTCTAGTCTGAAATATGTTTTTTCAAATCTCAATGAAATACCTAGTCCCAGTAATTCTCTGTAATAATGCTGTGTCAGTTACCTTTATCTTAACATTTCATGTTATCCTGATGAAATGAATAAAATGCTTTAAATATTTTTGAAGCATTTTGTTTACTTGAATAATTTTTCCAGTGCTGTTGTTGACATCAGCAATGTATGAGAATTTTGAGAATTAGTCCTGGTTGTATCACATGAAATACAGTA